>NC_143524.1:54961483-55638983 GCF_031878675.1 Megascapheus bottae
TGAGATTCAAAGCCAACCCGGGTACTACAGTCTGTGAGATTCTTATCTCCAGCTAACCACTAGAAAACTGGAGGTGATGCTATGGCTCCAGGGGTAGGGCAGTACCCTTGAGCTGAAAAGCTCAGGGACAGCACCCAGGACCAGAGTTCAAGCCCTACAACTGACAAAAAAAGAACATGAAGACTTAAAATTTATTGGTTACAGTTCTTTTAAAAAATCCGTTTTTTATCACCAGAATGATATTCAAAATGTTTTTTTTGGGGGAAAGGAATCATTTTATAAAAAAAAAAATAAAGGGCTGGGCGTGATGACTCACATGTTTCTAATCTCGGCTGCTGGGAAAGTGGAGAATGGGAAGATTGAAGTTCAAGGCCATCCTGAGCAAATGTTTAGTAAGAACACCCCTCCCATCCCCATCTCAGCAAATTTGCCAGAAGTGTGGGGTGAGAGGGTATGAATTGTAGTGATTCAACTTTGTGTGAGGTGTGGGCAAGAGGAATGAGTCAAAATTGTGAGAGACCCTATATGAAAAATAACTAAAACGAAAGGACTGAGGGTATGATTCAAGTGGTAATGCAGTTGCCTAGTGTTCAGACCCCATAACTACAAAAAATTAAAATAGGCTATTTATCAGTTATTTATTAATAATCCTGTTAGTAGTCCAGCCCCAACTTTTAGGAGGAAGGCAGCACCATAGAAGAAAATGTGATAAAAGCACTCAGCAGTCATCTGAGCTATTAGGAGACTAAATGCATGACTATTCCCTTTGGAAATCAGAATTGCTACCACTATCCTTTAAAAAAAAATAAAAATATTTTACAAGAATACTACTGCTTTCAAAAATTAACTTTCTTACTATATATACTTTACAAACGTTCAATTTTTAAATTTAAAAACATGATAAGACTCATTCTGTTTAGTGTCATTAAATGTGTTACTGTCCTTGATTGTGATATAACACAAATGACAGTTTCAATGAAGTGTCATTTCTGATGATTTAACAGTACAGAAATAATTTGTAATTTGATTAGTTTTTCTTTATTTGTTGTTTCAGGATTTTTGGCAGGTATATCAATGATGTTTTATAAAAGCACAACAATTTCCATGTATTTAGCTTCCAAATTGGTGGAGGTAAGCAGAAAATGAACATTATATATAAATAATTTCAAAGGGCATAAAGCTAACTGTTGTAGCAGAAGTAGATAGCCCTATTACAAAGCAACTTCTAGTTCTTTAAAAGTGTCTATCAAGTTAATTCCTCCATTTCAGAAGTACACACACACACACACACACACACACACACACACACACACAGTCATGCACAAACACACAAATACATATGAGTAAAGACAGAATGGTGTAATTAACTCCCATGTACCAGTCACACATCTTTATCAGTTATCAGCATCTGCTTGGTTTCCTTTCATGTGTATGCCCCAACTTCCCAGACATTGTATCATTTCATTCATAAAAACTCAGGATAAAGACTTCTTAAAAACAAATCATCAATGTCACTGATGTATAAGCACAGTAGTAGTGTTATACAATTACAAACTCAGTTATTTGAGTTGGGCACCCAGTGGCGCATCCATAGTCACAGAGACCAGGAAACTGAGGATTCGTAGATTGAATTCAGCCCAGGCATTAAAGCCTCTAGACTCCCATTTCCAATTAACCAACAAAATGCCAGCCTGTATGTATGGATCAAATGCGAGAATGTTATTATTCTATAACCAATTAGAGTTTTTGCCTATAAGTGAATGTGTTCATACAATCTTTTCATCTCATAAATGTGTTTGTGCAATCTTTGTATCATTCAAAGCCTATAATAATATATAAACTCTTCCTTTTCCTTTCTCTATCTCCTTTCCTTTCTTTTTGTCTTTGCCATTTATTTATTAAAATCTAAGTCTGTGGTCCCACCAAGTTTGCCACATTTCTGATTTGCTAAATGCATCCTTACTGGTATTGTTTTTTTGCTAGTCCTGGGCTTAAGCTCAGGGCCTGAGGACTATCCTTGGATTTTTCTCAAGGCTAGAACTCTATCACTTGAGCCTCAGTACCAGTTCTGGCTTTTTCTAAGTATGTGGTACCAAGGAATCGAACCTGGGTCTTCGTGCATGCTAGGCAAGCACTCTACCACTAGGCCAAACTTCCAGCCCCCTTACTGCTATTTTTATAATAGTTGTTTAGCTTCTCTATTTCTTATAAACAGTTATCTAGAGGCCTAAGCAAATTCAATTTTGATTTTGGAATGTAAATAGAGTAATAGAGAAGTTATTTCATATTTATATTAGGTATCACACAAATGTCTAGTTATGTGTGTCTCTTTTATTGTGCTAAGATTAGTCAATGGGCTTAGATGTTGATAAAGTTGAACATCAGCTCCCCCAATATCTTGTCTTTTTTATAGTTTTAGGTGTTATAACCACTTCACGCAGAGTTACAGAGTGGTGATAATCTACTATAATTGTTTCTTCTGTATTAATTAGGTACAGTGGTTTTTTTTTGTTGTTTTTGTTTTTTTTGCCAGTCCTGGGCTTGGGCTCAGGGTCTGAGCACTGTCCTTGGACTTTCTCAAGGCTTAGCACTCTACCACTTGAGTCTCAGCACCACTTCCAGCTTTTTTCTATATATGTGGTACCAAGGAATTGAACCTGGGTCTTCGTGCATGCTACGCAAGTATTCTACCACTAGGCCAAACTCCCAGCCAGTGTTTCTGAAGAGAACTTTCCCTTTCAACAAGTCTACTGAGAGTAAGCACTGAGGAATTTTCATAGCAATTTGACAGAGTCTTCGAAACTCCTAATGAGAATATGGTCCAATTCTGTACTTTTTAAACAATTCATTAAATTTGCAGTACAAATATATTAATCTGTGAATGTTAAGTTCAAAGAAAAAATGGTTCTTTACCACAGATAACTTATAAACATTACTTATTAAATGTGATCTCTGAGCTTGTCATTGGTCCTTTGTCACAAAAGCAGTGTATATGTACAAGCATATGATACATCTAAGATACATATATATATTTGTGTATGCATATATCATATATGTATGGATGTTTATATACACACATATATATGCAGACATATGCATATATATTTTACAGCCTTCATCAGTGCTATTCATTATGCCTCATGTTTTATTTTTAAATCTCTTACTCCTAACATCACATTTTACATACACCATTAGAGTTTCCTGAATGAATGAGTAGATAAGCAGGTCTAACAAGGAAAGGAGGACTTGAACATTTATAAAAGCATTGACATAGATGACAGAAAGTAGTAGAAATAAGTGCTTGAACTTCACAGGAAATTATTGCTACCTGCAGTTGGAGTTTGGAATGAGGGGAAAGGAAGGGCTAACACCATTTTCTTGGAAACTGTGACATAGTTAAGCTCTGAAGGAAGAATGAGGACTCACAAAGGTGGAGTTGTAGATGTGGAGCATTCTGCTTCTGTATATGATTAATGCGATATGAAGTTTTAAATGTAACTTTCCCATGATGTTTATTTTGCAGACAATATATTTCAAAGGCATCGAAGCAGGGAAGGTTCCCTACTTTCCTCATGCTGATACTATTATCTATGCCATCTCAACAGCAATTTGTTTCCATGCAGTAAGTATAGCTGTTGAAATGAGAATGTGAATTTCTTTGTCTAATTTACATTATGCCATTTGGAGAGAGGGGGAATGCCCAAGAGCATGTTTGTTTGATATATTTTATGCTTTTAATTTGTTTGCTTTTTTTCCCAGAGAGTAGTTTATGTGTTTCAAATGATTATGTAAGTTAATTTACAGTATTAGGCCCATTTTATGAACAAGCTAATTTTTAGGTTTGAATAGAGTACAATCTGTAGATAAATTGTTACTTAGTACTGAAGGTAGAATGCCCACAGTTTATCCTTAAGGAAAAAAATACCATGGGCATGAATATTAATGTATTTACTCCTGTAACGGTGCTTAGATGAGGATGGGGAAAAACTCATTTAAAGGAAGCATTGTTTAGTCTCTCTCAACTCTGTAATCATCATTATTGATATTAATAGTTTAAAAGCTATTAAAGTTTTCCAGAGAGTTTTATTTCTTCTTTCTCACAGCGATGTTGTCACCAAGGCAGTGGGATGTCAGTATCTAATGAATCCTCAGTAAATGTCTCTTGATAATAATGACTGTTCATGCAGTTATTATTCCCAAACAGTACTTCTACATGGAAGCTTCTTTACAAATACTATCAATATTGATAAACATAAATGCATGCTTTTGTAATTGTCATCACTGGTGTTTTTAAAAGTATAGTGAGCCATGAAGCTAGAGAGAAAAGTCCCTGTTGCCTTGGACTGTGAATAATATTTGCATTTACTAAAAGAAATCTCAACTTGATAATCTTAGGCTGTCATGGAAGTTCAGAACTTGCGACCATCTTACTGGAAGTTCCTCTTAAGACTCACCAAGGGCAGGTAAGTGACCAAGACAGTTTTAAAGGCTTATAGCAAAAGAACAGCTTCTAGAAAATCATTGTGAATCTGTCTCCTTGAGAGAATATTCTTCCAGTGGTAAATTTATATACAAATCAAATGTGACTAACATAATAATCAAATAAATACTTATTTTGACTATTTCCTGTGTAGTGTTTTAGTTCCTTTAAGTATTTTAACTGAATAGCATGTTCATTTTTAGCTGCTAATTAGTTGCTGCATAAACCATCCTACCATTTTGCACCTTTGATTTCTTCTTTATGGTTAAAAATGGCTTGAGCTAAGAGAAAAGACATGACTTCAGAGTTAGACAGACCTAGCTGATTCCAACTCTGGTACCTTCAACCACTTTACTATGGGAATTTAATTTAGTCTCGTGAGTATAGATATCCTTTTCTCTATGTGGATATGATACATACTGCCTGGTGTGTTTTGTGTCACTTTAAGAGAATACCTGACAGGACTAGACTTACCAAAGGCTTGGCTTCTGAAAGGTCCAACAGCCTGTGGTTGCTGTATTATTAGTTGGGGGGCAGGGTATCCTCAGAATCAGAAAGGAAACTGGCTACATGCAGAAAAGGTAAAATGTGTCCTGTGACTTTGCTTTATAGCATTCTGTTCCATAGGAACTAACCCATTCCTGCATAACCAGACCACTCTTCAAGGCTAGTATTAATTCAGTGATGAAGTGAAGCCACCAAGACTTATTTTCAGTTTGGCTCCACCTCTTAAGGACTCTATCGCATTACCACTGCCACAGTGTAACCAAGTTAAATAGGTAGAGCTCTGAGTTACAAACCACAGCATGGATGGTTGTTTGTAGTAGTGTTTGGCATTTAATAGGCACTCACTGAATCACAGTGCTAGCTAGCACTCTTGTTACTTACAGTAATAGCAAAGCATTACATAATGTATGCCATGTTCCAAGTATGGTTTAAGAAACTCACATACAGCTTTTAATATTTAATTCTTAACATAGTTTCATGAGATAGGTACTTAGAAATCATTTTTTTACATGTGAGGAAGCATTCAAGAGAGGTCAGCTAGAAAGTACAACAGCTGAGATGTAAGTCACACAGTGTGATGTCATAACACTTCATCATACTATGTGTTTTTGATATTATGGTTTCATCCTTTTTTTGGTCATTTAGATTTCTTTACACTAATGAATTTTACCAGCTAATTGTATTAGAAGGCAATTTACTTTGAGCCCTTAGAATACTGATTCTGATCAGTGATTCCCAAACTTTTATCTACCTTCTCTGCCACAAAGGAATGCTTGTGAGTAGGCAGGTTCACTCACACAAAAGGTCCATCTTATACTTTAGCTAGATGTGTCTTTAAAATGTTTTCCTCTCTTGGGTTAGGTGATTAGATAACACCTAATTAGGTGGGTTTTTATTCTATATAAAATAGAAATTTAAGAGCTTTGTATACTGATTCTTTTTTTATTTAAACAAGAGTATGTTTTCTTTTGATTTTGAGGGAGGGATTATAATTTCAGTTATGGGAGAAATTCTGCTTCATGCTTCTGCTTTATTGATCAATGTCCATTCATTCTTACTTAACTCAGTCTTTCCTGTGATTTCATTCATGAGAAAATTTTCTGTTTGAAACAGTATATTGGAAATGATCAAGAAGGATTTGAAATGATGATTGAATCATTTTTAGACCTGTAGTTTCAGGTTCAAAAATCATCTTTTTTAGTAAAATACTAGATGAATCTTGGATCATGAATATCCTTTGATTTAGTAATCAACCTTGACTGTCAACCCATTTTATAAAAACTAAGGCAAGTAAAGCAATTCGTTTTATTTTGTAAACTTTGTTAACACGTGTCCTCTGTTTTACAGATTTGCCCTCATGAACCGAAAAGCCCTTGATGTCTTTGGTACTGGTGCATCTAAAGAATTTAATGATTTCATCCCCAGATTGGATCCTAGATATACAGTTGTAACACCAGAGCTGCCCATAGAGTTTTCTTGAAGATGACAGTGACTTATTAATGTGACTATGTGTTTCCTCACTTATCCTGAAGAGTTAATTATGTTGAAAACAGAGAAGGAGCTTGAGCTCAAACTTCAGTGTTATTTCAATGAGAGATGCTTCCCCCTCCCCTTTCTTATCAATCAGAAATACAGAAGCTTGTTAGAAAGGTGTTGCTTAATAATTAAGCTTCCTCTGTAGCCAGAATCTAATTCTGGATCACTGTAGCAGTTGACATTATGATATATTATTGATTAAATTATGTCTATAAACAATATTGAATACTCTATGTAGAAATATAATAACAAGAGTCAAATTACTTTAAAAGATGTATTTAGTTCATTCCAATATATTCTTGGATAAAACTAAGAATATTTCTACCTTGTAGGATTTACAAAGGATCACGGGTACCTGGATTTGGTCAGTGTTTCTATTTTAACTTTTGAATTCGTAGTGAGTCTATCATAGTGAAGTGTTAAAGGTTTAAAGGAATTTTCCATAGACAGTGCTGCTTGAGAAAAGAGAACATGGAGAAAGCGGCCATTCTTTATTTCAGGGATACAGAAATGGGTCTTGTGCCATTTGGGTCAATGTGGGGGAAATGTCTGCACTAGGGTTCCAACAGACCCCCCATCTCTCTCTATGACGGGGGCTGTTCAGAAGCCCAAGGAACCCACATATCCATGGCATGATGGAAACAAACAGAAATGGACACCTCTGATATATCTAAAATCTTTTTTTACAGTCTTATTACACTTGAGTATTTAAAAACAAATATTTAAACACAAATCTTTTCAACCTCCTGTAGGTGTAATATATTTGTTTTCACTGATAAGGACTAAATTCTTTTGTAGTGTAGTTTTTGTGTCATGGTTGTGTTTGAAGGGATCAAAATCCTACGGAACAAAAGTCCTAGCAAGTTTGTCAGCTTATTCCATCTCAACAGTTTCTCTTCAGTGATGAATGTTGCACCACTGAGCATACGAATCCAGTGGTTATGAGGAGTCTGTCGCATCACACATTGGCCTTGTGCTCTCCAGTTTTCCTTTCACAAGGTAACACCTTTCACTCTGGAACCAAGTGACAAAAATAATATTCGTTGCTGATTAGGAAAGTAGTGCAGGACAGCTGATTGAATATGATCACCAGTTCTTCAGGGAAAAGTTCCACATTTCTAAGTTAATAAAAGGGTTCCATGGTGTGATATCTATGGTGAATGTGACATATAGGAATGATGATATTTTAAATATTGTTTGGTTGCTAAAAGGTTCATAGGCCATTGTCAATCATCTAATAAAAGTTCATCGCACCAGGAATTATAACCAACCCCTTATTCACTTTCAGCCTACTTTGTATACTTCTGTTTGTATGCGATCCTATTCGTAGTTCTTATGGCAAATTGGAATCCAACAAAAAGACAAATTTCATCCAGTGCCATTATAACAAAGAGAGCCACTTTGGGTTGTTCAAAATTTTGCATGGTGATCAATTTAACTTTTCAGACTGGACATGTCCACTTGGCAGTACTCTTAAAAAGACCATTTTGATTTTAGACTTGGAAGCTGATTAATAAAAGTAATTTAAAGTTTTATTCACCTGGATCAAGATGATTAGTACTGTGTTTACTTTTGAAAATGAAGTATTAAAGCACTGAGAAAGCAAGGCAACATGCACCTCAGTTTCTCTACTTATAGAGTTTGTGTTTATAACAGTGTTCTTGTCTAAATATATATTTGAATCCGTAGTTATATTTTCATTGACATTGGACAAACTGTGATATTGGAAGATAAATTCTATTGAAATTTGCTGATATTATTCAGTAAACTTTTGCTGGTCAAAAAAGGTACATTGCTACGAGATACATTTTTTTCAACAAATTGCTATCTGGTTTTAATTTTACATAAAATACAAAACAATGACTATCAGAAAGTAGAATAAAGTGATAGATATGTAGTGTAAATGAGTAGGTTTTCAGTGGTCAGTCAGGAATTAGCTTTTCATTGACATTGGATAACTGTGATATTGCAATGCAAATTCTTAGGCCCTCATAGAAATGTCCACACACAGTACTTGTTCTGTCAGACAGGAGGAGACTGTTTATTCCTGAAGACAATCAAAATGTTTTCTACCTCTAATTATCAAGCCTGACAGCTTTGTGGCTTGATACATAAATTTAAATTCTACTAGACTTCTTCCCAAAACATGCTTTTGTTAGTTCATTTAAATTTTGAAGCAGTCATGTCTGTGGTAAGTTTCCATCAGAGCTAATTACAGTAAATAATAATATGCCCCCTTGGGTTTCAAGCATGTTTATTAAAATGAAAAAGAGTGGGTTGGGAGAAATAGTATTTTTTGTGTTATTAAAATTCTTAGCAGTAGTACTGAGTAAGGGTTAACAAAATAATTATCAAAAAAATAATAAATTATCCTTTCAATTTTTCCCATTTATTTTAATCAGAGAGTTTCTTTGTTCATTTTTTTTCTTATCTTTGGTTCTGTTATCTTTTGTCATAAATTGTGTGTTTGGTTCTTGGTCTGTAAAGATAATTGTTACTTACTGGATACTTGAGTTTTATCTCCATTCATTGTTGTTTAGTCAGTTGTTTAATTTCCAATTTGTCTCTGTGTTCTTTGCATTCAGAGGTTGTAATTCCTTTCTATGTAGAAATAACATGTCTTTTGTTATGGAACTCCTGTTGAACATTTTCACATAGAATCTCATTGCATGTGAATGTGCACTCATTTGCAGACTGTGTGTAGATCAATCTTTCATTTAGTTGATAATGCACACCACAAAGGATCTACTGCCTGTTTCTTTTTCTCAGTACAGAGTTTCTAAGTCTTTGCCAGTGCATAGGCAATGAAATGGAAGTTCTTAACTCTCAAAGAGTCTTATTTATCTACTTGTCTTTGGCCCAGGGTTCCCACAGGTGCTAAGTGGCCTTGGGAGACTTGTCCCTGGCTCAGCGAGTTCTTACTTCTGTTGAAGCAGAGGAACTGTCACCCTTGGCCAAGTCCCTATGATTTTGCTCATGATTCATTTTTGTTAGTTTGTGTGGAAGTCCTTGATGTAGTCTTGAAGTTACTCTTCACTCCACATGCGTTGAATATTACTTTCGGGATTGCAGCCTTCTTAGCAATGTCTACCACCTTGATCTGTTGCTTCTTACTGCCTTAACACTCAGAGGTGACCAAGGAAGCAACATGAAGAATAAAGAGGGTGCTGGGGTCTGAGTGCTCCTTCATGTGGCGCTCCCTCTGTCATTTCTTGCTGGGGGATTCCTGAGGAAAGGAGGAGCAGGAGCAGAGAAGAGACCCTAAGGTCAGGTGATACTTGAATTCTAAACCCACATGCTATTGAATTTCAGCTTCGTGTTGTAGCCTAAGGCTACTCTAGTAGTTACAGTGGCATGGGACTTCTGAACGGAGAGCAAACACCTGGCCCTAGCACTGCACCAGGCTCAGGCCCGCAGCAGGCCCAGAGGACCCTTCACCTGAGAGCTGTAGTGGATAAGAATCCATTTGCTCATCAAGCAAAATGAATTTCTGCTCCCCTCAGTGCTAATCCCACAGTATGCTCAGCTTTCATTTCCTCAGAAGGGAATTCTCCAGCTACAGCAGCCAAGGCATATTTAATGTGGACCAGTTCATCCAGTGGGCCAAATGTGGTTTGTGAACAGTGACCCCGCCCTGCGCTCCTGGCTGCTCTTTTCAGTCTTTCTCCAGGCGGCACCTCCCACAAGACCCAAGCTATTTGGCAGGCTGTATATTCACTTTTACTTGTTCAAATTGTTCAGAGCATTTTCAGAGCAGCCCCCCCCTCCTCATTGTCCATCTTAGTGTCTGTGGAAGGCCTGCCCACTTTCTGGAGTATGTGGATCAGCAGCCTGTCCTTAGCTATGCCTCCAAATGTCTGGAAAATATTAGCCTTACAAATGATTCTGTAAATACCCCCAAGAAATTGGCTCCTACTGCCATTGCAGCATTTACTGAAGCCAGTTTGGCTTTAGGTCTTTAGACAAATGATTTGTCATCTGTTTCAGGTTGTTTTTTTTTTTTTTTTTCCTTGAGAGAACTGGGATCTTTGGTTCTTTTTCTCCTCAAATCTGCCAAGTTAAAACCTCAAGTAGACAGGGCTCAGGACACATGCTTGTATTCACACTCAGAGCCCCAGAAAAAAATCACAGGCACTTTGCCCAGGACTACTTCATCTGGTTTTCAATACCATGTTTAATTTAAATTTTCCTATGGGAAAATGTAGAGAAAGGTAAATGTTAGGGTTATTTATCAATATCCAATAGGTTTAAGAAAAAAAATCTTTTTAGGGAAAAGAAAAAGGAAGTAACTATAGGAAATGAGCTTTTGATATCTGTTCAATGGCTTATAGCACAATCAGTGGTTGTACTTCCATGGAGGATTATTAGTTCTGGTTACCACTCAAGGATTCAGCAGTCAGGCTGATCATTTCTCCAACATAGCAATTTTAGAATTCCACTCAGATCTTGTGTTAAAAGTTTTCAGTTGAACTAACATCTTTTACTGTCTAATCTTAAAAAGGAATCATACAATATTGAAATAAAATCCTTACCTTTAAAAGTGGTTTTGATATTTATTTCTAGCCTAGCTAGAGAAATAGAACTAAGTCTTACTTTGTCACCAGAAAACAGCTTAAAAACCTGAAAACATATATGCATTCACACAGACCAAAATGAGAAAAGTGCCTAGAGTACAAAAGAAGAGAGAGCTGAACTGATTGAATGGATATCTAAAGAGGGTGCTTAAGCTGAGTACTTGGTGCAAGAACACATTTCCAGAGCTGGAATAAGGAAGCAGCTGAAAGGAGCAGCAGGAGGCGCTGTTGAGTTTACATAAAGCTGTGACTAGTTTATCTGCTAACCAGGTATGAAACTTCCTGGTTCAAGTGCACTGAACAGAGTGGTCAGGAAAGCAGTGTGACAGCATCATTAGTCCCTTGCTACAGGCTGTCCCAGCCTCATCTCACCTTAAGAAAATCTCTTTTTAAATAACTGCCTCACAGGAAGCTACAATGCAAAATCAGTACAAACAAAGTTAAATTCAATATTTAGCATCCAGTCAAGAATGATTAGGCATTCGAAAAAGGAGAAAATTCACCTCTTGAGGAAAATAAATAGAAATAGACCCAGCATTGACACAAATTGTAGAATTAATGCAAAATAGCATTGTATCTATGTGTCACACAATTAGGAAGGTACAGTTTAGAGTTGGGTGCTGGTGGGTCACAATTTTAATCTTAGCTACTCTGTCTGGACACAGATAATGGAGGAATACAATTCAAAGTCAACCTAGATTAAAAAAAAAAAGCACAAGAATCCATCTCCAAAATAATCAGCCCAAGTCAGGGTCGGATGTATACCTCAAGTGCCAGCAGTGAGCAAAAAAGCTGAGCACGTGTAAGGAGGCCGAGTTAAAACCTAAGTTACACCAAAAAAAAAAAAAAAAACCCACAGAGGTATAAGTTGGAAACCTGGAAACGAGTGTAAGCATAGTAGATACTCAAAATGTTTCGGTTTTTGTCTTGTTTGCCAGTCCTGGGCCTTGAACTCAGGACATAGGCACTGTCCTTGGGCTTTCTCAAGGCTAGAGCTCTACCACTTGAGCCACAGCACCATTTCTGGCTTTTTTCTATGTACGTGGTACCGAGGAATCGAACCCAGATCTTCGTGCATTCTAAGCTAAACTCCCAGTCCCTTGGACACTTTTTCTGTACTTGTGGTACCAAGGACCCAAACCCAGGTCTTCATGCATGCTAGGTGAGCACTCTACAACTAGGCTATACTCCCAGCCCTCAAGACAATTACACGATATAAAAATACAGAAGCTCTAGACTGGTGGCTCAGGCCTCGAATCCTAATTGCTCAGGAGGCTGAGATGTGAGATGGTTCGAAGCCAGCAAGACAGAAAAGTCAGTGAAACTTCTCTGTTTAACTACCCAAGAAGCCAGAAGTGAAACTGTGGCTCAAGTGGTAGAGCCTTGAAAGAAACAAAACAAAACACCTTAGGGACAGCTCCCAGACCCTGAATTCAAGCCCCAGGGCTAGCACAAAAATAAATTAAAAAATTACACTGGGTATTAGCAGACTAGAGAGCACAAATATATAGAACTAGAAGACAATAATAGAAACTATAGTAAAGCCTGATGGGGGGAGAAAAGGAGACACAGCTTGAGTGGACTGTGGGCCGTCATCAGGCATTAGGCTGTCTACACGACAGGATCTTCAAAGGGGAAGCCATGTAGGAAGAGCCAGAACACAGAAATAAGATGGTGACACAATGGCCAGGACTTCCCCCTCAGGTTGAGGAAACAGAATAAATCCAAGGGAAAGAAACATGAAACACAGCCTCATGTAATCAAATCTCTTTATGTAGGTAATCAAGGCCCATCTTGGTTTGAATGAGGAACTAAATGCCATGGCTATGGTTGGTCCATGCCATGGTCCATGCAGAGAGGCGTAATGTGGCAAGCAGCTCATGAGGACTGGTGACATTGCCTTTCACATAATAGGCTGCGGGTATCTAACCTTCATAGCAGTCTACACACTGTTAAGATGGCTTTTTATCAAGAAAAAGTAAACATTTTGCACATCCAAAATCTGGAGAACTTTATTACCAGAAAATGTTCTACAAGAAATGTTTTAAAGATTAAAAAAAATGTAAATTGGGGCCAGGCATGTGGCTTACTGGTAGAGTGCCTGCCTAGCATACATGAAGCCCTGGGTTCAATTCCTCGGTACCACATACCCCAAAAAAGCCAGAAGTGGCAGTGTGGCTCAAGTGGTAGAGCACAGGCCTTGAGAAAACCCAACAATAGTGCTCAGGCCCTGAGTTCAAACCCCAGGACTGGCAAAAAAAAAAAAAAGAAAGAAACTATGTAAATTGATAACAAGTGAAAATATGGTAAATGCATGGATAAATATAAGAGTGAGTTGTTTCTGATGTTTACAAGAGAACTGCTTGCTTATAACAAAAATAACAATAAACAGAGTTTATAACATCAAATACAGCAAATAATCAAGTTCAGGCAGGAAAAATAGAATTATTGTAGGGTTCTTATGAGATAAGCATGACCTTATAAATCTAAGACAATTGTTCTCACACAAAGTTGTATCTAAAGCCAGAATATACAGAAGTATTTAAAAATAATCTTAGCAAACAATAAAATAGAAGAAAAGAAAGAACATCTGAGAAACAAATAACAAAATCGTAGATTTAACCTGCTCATGTGGATAACTACCACTCTGATTATAAATGATGTGAACTTTACAAAGGCAGATATTGCCCAGTGGGATTTTAAAAGAAAATCCCAATTACAAACTAGTCAGAATCTTCTGTGTATGAAGAATTAGCTTTACATAGGAAATGCACTAAAGAGAATATGCAGATTGCCTATAATAGTGAGCAAAGAAGATTTTTAAAACAGAGAAGCATGTGACAGAGAAGCATGAATAGAAGCACTGCAGCACGTGCCATCTCCATGTAAGGCAAAAGACCCCATCTCACAAATAACCATTTCTGAAGAGGCTGGAGAGCAGTAGCTGTGCAAACACCAGGTCCCAAGTTCCATCCTCAGTACCTCTGAAAAACATTAGCATTTAGAATAAAGGGGTCGTGGCAATAATAGAAAATTGCAATTCCAGGTGTGCATGTGGAAAGTTATACATCTACCTAATAGGAGAAAAAAGATTAATAGAATTGTAAGGAGAAATAAACGATCTAGAAACAAGAACTTCAAACTGATGAGCACAGTTTCCCATCTAAAGGAACTGGACACAAAATTATGAACAAATTAAATGCGAAATAAACAGAAAAGAAAGTATTAAGGTCAGAAGCCAGTGAACTAGCGCTGAGTGTCGTGGTGCTTGTCTGCAATCCAAGCCCTGTGGGAGACTCTACAGAGGAGGAATGTGGTCTGGAGGCCCATCTGGATAGAAACACAAGACCATGGCTGCAAAATGACTATGGTAAAATGGCTGGAATGCACAGCTCAAGTGGTGGACTTCCTGCCTAGTAAATGCAAGATTCTGATCTCAGGTCCCAGGACCATGAACTGAAGAAACAAATGAAAAAATGCCCAATGAAATAAACATGAAAAACAACAGGAATTAATAATGTCTCATCAAACAGATTAAAGAGCAATAACATAGATGCAAAAATATCAGTGATACAGAGAGGTGACAGCAATATAGACTCTTCAGAAATTAAAAGCACAACCAGAAACTAAGCACTGTGTGCCAATACACTGAACAACATAGATGAATTCTTTGGTAAGTACCACTATCAATTGAAAGCATGCCTCAAAGTTTATGTTGGAAACATTTTTTTATTGGGATTGAATTTAGGCTTTTGCACTTGCTGGGCAAGTTCTCTACAACTTGAGCCATGCCTCCAGATCTTTTGCTTTAGTGTACTTCTGCTTTTGCTTACTGGTCTCAGAATACAAGCCCCTGCCACTGCCTCCTAAATAGCAGGGATTACAGTCATGTGGTGTTAGTGAATTTTCCTACGATCACTTTAAACTAATATTCTCCTATCTGTGCAGTGTGGAGAAGGAATGTTTACGAACAGATTAAAACTGTGACCTAGGGAGAAAGTCCTCCAGCCGAGGAGAGATGCTGCCCTATCCTTTGCCAAACCTATGAGGCAAATCAACTAATATTCATCGTAAATTACCCAATGTGTGTGGTTGTGTGGACTAAGACAAATTCTAGCTAACAAATCTCATGCAGGAAGAACTAGATAGTCTGAACAACACTGAATGAAAGCAACTGAACTTTTAGTTAAATGACAAAGCTCTAGACCCAAGTAGGTTTTTCTGTGAGTCCTATCAATCATCCAAGGAAAAATATGGCAATTCTATTTACACTCTTTCAGGTAGTCAATAAGAAGGAAAAAGGTGCTTTCATTTTATGAGGCCAGCATTTTTCTGATATAAAAACCAGGCAAAGAGTTTCTGAGAAAAGAAAAGAGAAGCCCAATATTCCTCCAGGTCCAAACAGAATAATCTCCTCCCATTATTTTATGGTACTTGAGCTTGAACTCAGGGCTTTGTACCTACTAGATAGGTGCCCTACATTTGAACTATTAACTCTAGTTGTATTCTGCACTGATTGTTTTTGACATAGGACCTTAAAATTTTCAGCCTGAATCAGGATCTTCATATTATTCTTCCTGCTATATCTAAGATGACAGGAAGACATCACCATACCTTTTCTGTTGAGATGTGGTCCAGTGAACTTTTGGCCTGTCTGACCTTTAACCTCCATTCTCTAGCTCTCCCTCCACCTCCACACCCAAGTATTTCAGGTGTGAGCCACTGTGTCTGACACCCCTCAACAAAAAAATAAATAAATAATAAAATCTTAGCAAATTGAGCAATCATAACCAATTCAGACATATCAGGAATTGAAAACCAGAGATGAATCCACTGGAAAAATCAATTATTAACTAAAAACCCAAAGAAAGTAATGAAAAAGCATTTGACAAATCCAACATTCACGTCTCCTAGCTGTCGAACTAGGAATAGAAGGAAGCTTCTTCAAATAAGACAACAGAAGAAAATTTTCTCATAAATGGCAAATATAAAATTCTTACAAGTATGTTAGAGTTGATTATGAAAGATCCAGTCCAGTTCTCTAAGATCATTGGCAAGACAAGATTATCCACTAATTATATCTAACAATGTACTAGATGCCCACTCCACTGCAATAAAACGTGATGAAATAAGGCCAATCCCCCCAAATTGGAAAAAGTTATATTGCCTTCAATGGCAGGTGTGATTGCCATGGGGAAAAAAATCTCATGAAATGTATCAAGAGTACTAAAATTAATGAATGAATTTTGCAAGCTGATCCTAAAATATGTGTGGAAAAATAGAATAGACTTAAAATAGCTGAAATGGACATGGTATTGGAAATATAAACAGAACTACATAGATATAAAAATTTATGACTCTGTAGACATAATGTTTTATTACATAGATTAATATGTATTTATGACATATAAACCCTCAGCCTAATTTTAATTATGTTCTAAAATCTAAGTGCAAGTGATTGTATATAGAGATTTCCTTCTTCAATACTTGTTTGTTGAACACATCATATGAAATATGATGTAAAAATCAATGTTAATAAATTCTTAATTAAAAAAAAGCAACTTGGGAGACTATCATATCTTTTTTCAAGGCTTTTTGTAAAATTACCAAAGCTATCACATTCTTGTATTGAAAAGTAGAGGGCCAGGAGTGTGGCCCAGTGGAAGAGTGCTTGCATAGCATACACAAAGCCCTAGGTTTGATTCCTCCATACCACACACACTGAAAAAGCCAGAAGTGGTTCTATGGCTGAAGTGGTAGAGCAACTAGCCTTGAGAAAGCCAAAGAACAGTCCTCAGGCCCTGAGTTCAAGCCCAGGATTGCAAAAGGAAAGATAAGAAAAGAAAAGAAAAAAGAAATAAATCAATGGAACATACTATCTTCAAGAATCAGTCAATAAATTGACAAAAGTGATATGGTTCATCAACAACAGAAAATCTTATCTTCTAATACATGTGCAAGCCACATACCTCTCCTCAAAGAAGAGTCTTGAGCCTTACTGACAAGCTATTACAAATAACTCATCCATACTTATTTCACTACAAATATAAGACTAAATGTAAAAATCTAAAATTTGAAGACTTTGAAGGAAAAGAACAGAGAAAACTTTTGTGGCCTTGTATTAGTTCAAGACTTCTTAAATATGACACCAAAAGTACAATCCATAAAAGATTTTCATAACCTAGAGTAACACTAGCCTCCAGATTCTGCAGTCCTGTTCTTTGGATTATGCCCTGAGTTGTATAAATTTCCCCATTTGCAGCGGAGATTGAGGCCAGCCTGGGAGAGCAGACCACACGCTTGCCTCTCCCTGGAGATTCTGGACCTGGTGATGGGTGCCTATGAAGCCAGTGACAACACCAAGTTAAGCATGTACAGAGAGGTGCTCAGGCACACGGTTGAGGGGAGAAAGTGAGACCTAGCCTAACAAAAGCCAGTGAAATACAGGGTTGAATGCATGGCTTATGTGGTATCTTGAAGCCTAGCATGAATGGGGCCCTGAGTTCAAATCCCCACTACTGCAAGGAAAAGAGAAAAACAAAAGAAAGAAAAAAGATGTGGTTGCCTTTATTTTCCATAATGCTAGAAGATATGCAGCAAGATTGTTATTTTATAAGTGAATTATGGGGGCTGGGAGTTTGCCCTAGTGGTAGAGTGCTTGCCTAGCAGGCATGAAGACCCGGGTTCAATTCCTCGGTACTACATACATAGAAAATGCTGGAAGTGGTGTTGTGGCTCAAGTGGGTAGAGAAAGCCCAAAGACAGTGCTCAGGCACTGAGTTCAAGCCCCAGGACTAGCAAAAAAGAAAAAGAAAGACAAAGAAATCAAGAACCACTGGACATGTAGATGACACATTAAATGGTAACTCCCTTGTATAACTTTTTGAAATTCTGCACGTAAAAATAAAATTTTAAAAAGAAAAGAAATAAAAGAGAAAAATCTCTAAGGCAAAGCCCAGGGGTCATTTATCCTGGCCTAAGGCCCAAGGCACAGATGTCACAATTATTTTCTCATGATTGCATACTTTCTGAGTCAGAGTTCACCAAACAAACTACGTGTGTGTGTGTGTGTGTGTGTGTGTGTGTGTGTGTGTGCTTGTTCTGGGGTTTAAACTCAGGGCCTGTGTTGTTCCTGAGCTTTTGTGCTCAGGGCTAGAGCCCTATCATTTAAAGTGTAACTCTACTTCCGATTTATTTTTTTGGTAGTTAATAGGAGGTAAGAGTCTCATTGGAATTTCTGCCCAGAATGGCTTTGAACCCCAGTCCTCAGATCTTCTGAGTAGCTAGGATTATAGACATGAGTCCTGTGATGCCTGAGGCCTGAGCTGGGAACATGCTGGGGAAGCAAATCCAGCTGGGGACAGAATCCTCTTAGAGACGGTTTCTTTTCTTTTCCTTTCTTTTCCATTCTCTTCTCTCTCTTTCTGTCTTTCTAGCCCTCCACTCCCTCCCTCCCTCCTTCCTTCCTTCCTTTCTTTGTGCTGGTCCTGGGGCTTTTTCTGAGTAGTTTATTGGAGATAGTCTCAAGGACTTCCCTGCCCAGGTTGGCTTTGAACTGTAATCCTCAGATCTCAGCCTTCTGAGTAGGTAGGAGTACAGGCACGAGCCACATGTTTATCTTTTCATAGTTGTATCTTTATCATTATTTAAAAAACATTTTGCATGTGTGCTTGTGCCAGTACTCTGGCTTAAACTAAGGGCCTCTTTATGCTGTTAAGAATGTTAATTTTCTGCTGGTTGTGAATGTGGCCTAACGGTAGAGTGTCTGCCTAGCATGCATGAAGCCCTGGGTTGGATTCCTCAGTACCATTGTTTTTTTTTTTTTTTGCCAATTATGGGGCTTGAACTCAGGGCCTTAGCACTGTCCTAGGATTTTCTCAAAGCTAGAGCTCTACCGCTTGAGCCACAGCACCACTTCCAGCTTTTTCTATGTATGTGGTACCGAGGAATCGAACCCGGGTCTTCATGCATGCTAGGCAAGCACTCTACCACTAGGCCAAACTCCCAGCCCTCCTCAGTACCATATAAACAGAAAAAGCTGGAAGTTGTGCTGTGATGCAAGTGGTAGAGTACTAACTTTGAACAAAAGAAGCTCAGGGACAGCGCCTAGGCCCTGAGTTCAAGTCCCAAAATTGGTAATAAAAAAAAAAAAGAAAAGAAAAGAAAGAAAAAGCAAAGAAAAGAATGTTAATTTTCTGTTGAGCTTTTATTAAGTCTACCTTTGTCAACACATTTGATATTTTTTCCTTTGAATGAATAAAGCTGACATTTTAGCTGACTTAAAAAAAAAATTTCCTGTTAAAGCCAGTGGTGTCTGCCTGTAATCCTGGCTGCTCAAGCGGCTGAGATCTGAGGATCACAATTCAAAGACAGCCCAGCAGAAAACATCCATGAGAATCTCATCTTCAAGTCATCAGCAAGTGATCAAAGTGCAAGTGATCCAATCGGTAGAGTGCCAGCCTTTCTTGAGCAGAAAAGCCAAACAAGAGCGTGAAGCCTTGGGTTCAGTCACTCCAACTGTGCACGCCACCACCCCTACACACACACACACACACACACACACACACACACACACACACATTTCTACCTCAAAATTTTGATTGTACTCTAAAAGCAGAGTGATTTCCCCCTCCCCTCATGCCATCCATCCACATCCTGGAGATTTGGCTTGTACACATGGCTTCTCCCTTGGCCTTTGGCCTAGGCCTCACCTCACATGCCCCAGAATGGAGACTGCAAGACAGCGGGGATGACCTGAGAACAATTCCAGGTGCTTGATAGGCCTGGCCCAGTGTGCTGGTGTTGGAGGAATGGTGTGTCACATGAGCGTGGTCTCCTGGCACACTTGCTTCTTAAATGGCTTCAGTAGCTCATCTCAGCTCTAAGATGTTCAAATCCCAAACTTGGCCAGAATCACAATATTATTCAAGTCCCATCTGTCCCTGTGATCCGCCGTTCTCTCTATACCTTAGTCTATCCGACTGTAGATGTTTCTGTCTGTCTGTCTCTCTCACACATAGACCCCTGCAACCTAGGCTTACTGTGTTCTCATGGCTTGTACCCCTGTCTGGAACATCCTTTCCCTTTGTCACCTGCCCAGCCTTCGAATCCACTGTGCACCTTACAACAAGCTCTTGGGGTTCAGGAGATAGGCACCACTTCTGTGTTCCACAGCTTGTCTTACTTATTTTTTTTACTATCTGAGCACCTGAGGGCACTGAAAGGAGAGACTATAGCTTTAATGTCCATTTCTGTGGTGGGACACCCCATTATTGTTTTAATAGAGATACTACAGTTTATAGGGTTGTGATGAATGAGGGATCAACCTAGGTAGGACATCTGAGAAGTGCAGAGTGGGTATCCATTGAACACGATTACCTGTTGTGATTCTGGCAGTTTTCAGGGGCTCTAAATTCTGATCATGGCAGTCACTCTCGATATGAACACCAGGTGGCACCCACGCTCCACCAGTGCTGGTCAAATGGCAACTTCAACTTCAGCAGTAGGATTGTGTCTAAGGGCACCTGCGGGAAGAGAGGGGGTTTAAACGTGGCACCTCAGTAGCATCCAGGGCTGGGTGGGATCCAAGGACTATGCATCTCCCAGCACTGCATCTCTGCACAGTCCAATCGTCGTCTGGTTTATTCCCTGCAACTGTGCAGCCTGGGTTATGTTCCTGGCCAGGAGCAAGGTAAACAGGAAGGGCTGAGAAAATTGCAGCCACGGCCCTTGCAGGGAAAGATTGAGAAATCAATCTCATTTTGCCATATACTCTTTCCCTGCCCACCCCACCCTCCACTCCACCTCGCATCCACACTCTGAAGACAGAGGACTAGCCAAGCCAGAGTTCTGGGGGTTGAGGAGGCTCGGTGGATGAGAGGGGGAGAAGGACATTTAGCATCATCTAGAAATGACTCCTCCATGTCTCTCTCTTTCCTTCTATACCTAAATATACGCTTCACCAAGGGAAGTAGAGGAGGGTGCAGATCCAGAGATTAAGTCTTGAACAGGGAAGTCAGTAGACCTCCTCTGAAGACAATATTAGTTCCTGTGATTCTCACCCAGGATCTAGGCTAAGGCGATGGAGCTCAGGAAAGATATCAGCAGAATTTAGAGCCTGCTAGGGGCAGTGAACCAGAGACATACCATCTCAGATGCCGGAGTGGTTGGGACTCTCACCAGCCATCAGTGAGGGGCTGGGGATCAGAGTTCTATGTCCTGAAGATGGATGGAACCCCTGGAGGCCTGGATTCTAAAATGTCAAGTTTCAAAATTTCTCCACAAAGCCTTGAGACATGCTGTTCCTTGGGGGCAAAATCAAGTTAAACAGTTGTCCTGGTAACCCCCATCACTTAGTTGAATCAACTGCTCAGTATTTATTTAATTTGCATCCCAACTTGGCCTCTTCAGACCTCAGTTCTTTTCCACACAAGTCCAAGGTCATCCCAAAGTTTGCCACGGGTTGTCAGGGGAGTCATCTTCTCATGCATCCTTCTTCCCCAGGAAGGGAATTTGGATAACACACAACCCCTTCAAAAAAAAAATAACATCTCATTCTCAGCAATGAATGTGAGGGAAAGTGTTTGCTGATGTTCAAGGGATGATGGATGAGTTTACATCAAGTTGACATCAGTTTCAAGGTGAATGTTTTGTTTTTAACATTTTCTGGCAGGGGTCACAGCGTGGACTCTCCCCTACTCTGCAGGAATGCTGGTGGCCTGGAAAGAACTTGAATATAAGGAACTTCCTTAAGATCAGTCTTTTCTTCTTCAGCTTCTCATCTCAGTGTGTTTTGTTCTATTCTCTCTCCAGAACAAAAACCAGTGGTTCTCTGCATTTCCAGGTCTACCTTAGCCAAATAGCTCCCTAGCTGAGGATGCTGAGAGGGAGCTGCGCTGTCTGGTTCCCCCCCAGCCTCACGCCTCACCCCAAGCCATGGCTGGCTCTCTCCTAGGATGAAGACTGGAGCCAGCTACTCAGGTAACATTTCCACGTCCTGGCATTTTCCCATGGCAGAATCCAACAAATGTTTCCAGCAGCTTTGGTGTGATTTGAGCTGGGTACATAATTCAAATAAAATAGTCAAGAAAACCCAGAATGGCCTGAATGGAAGGGGTCATGTCTCCTCCAAATCCAGTCCTCTTTCATAGAAAACCAGCACAGTTTCCCCATTGAATCCCAGAGCTTGCTGAGCTCCAGCAACCACCTCGTGCCTTAATGAGGTGCTGCAGGCCATGGCTGCCAGAGGAGGTGGCACCAGGCCTCATGTCTAGACCCTTTAGGAACAACGAGTGCAATGCAGAAGCTGGCACCAGGGGGCAGAGTGACTCCAGCAGGAACTAACCCAGTACTACATCCAGGCACAACTCTACCTCTCTCAGCCCAGGTTGAGCAGTGCTGGACAGAACAGGGGGTGGTGGTGGCTCTCCCAGAGCACGTTTCAGAACGTGACCCTGACACTGGCTGGTGTAACATTCTGAGGATTCACCTCTCTCCCTTACATTGTAGCCTTCCATGCTTGGGGCAAAGGGGAGGGAAGGAGGAAAGGAAGTGTGGGGGGGGGAGGGCTGCATCCATGCCTGGGGGCCTGACTGCCTTACTCTGGGGCATTGATGAGTCTGAAGCCTCTTTAAAGCTCCCTGTTCTGAATGCAATGGAAAAACACCTGTCCTGAAGGGACATGAGGGAAAAGCCTCATGGAAAGAGGTGAAGGCACATGGGAAGCCAACACAACAAATGGCATAGCAGGTCAGAAGTTACGGCTAATTTGATGTGGGATAAATGGATAAGCTTCCTCCAAAGCCTTTCAGCTCTCTCCTGACATTGCTGAGGTTACAACTTCATCCTGGCCACCCCTGCTTCCTTCCACCTTGGGAGAAGGTGATGGAAAAGTGGGCAGTGCTTGAACAGGGCAGGTGCTTTGAATAATGAGAAGCTGCAGGGTGGTGGATGGTAATTTTAGAAGCTATTTGGAACATAAAACTCTAGGGTTCTGCAATTCAGCCAAGTAGAATCTGAATGTAAAGAAAAGCAAGCTTGGAATCTATTCATAACGGAATTAAATTCGGCCCACTCTCTCTTTCTTAATCTACCCTCTACCTCTCTCATTACTTGTGCTTTACTGATGCTGGTGGGAGCAAGACTCTCCTCCACTTCTTTTTCTTTTCTCTTTTTGTCAGCCATGGGGCTTAAACTCTGGGTCTGGATGCTATCCCTAAACTTTTAAGGTCAAGGCTAGTATTCCACCACTATGAACCATAGCACCAGTTTTCTGATGGTTAATTGGAGATAAGAGTCTCACGGACTTTCATGCCTCGGATGGCTTTGAACCTCAGTTCTCAGATCTCAGCCTCCTGAGTAGCTAGGATTACAGGCGTAAGCCACCACTGGCCCCAGCTTCTCCTTATCTTCTTCCATCTAAGTTCAGTAAGCCTGGAATGCAAGACAGATCAAGTTCAAGTTTGACCTGAACAAATAAATACTTGGATGAGAAAGTATGGTGTGATTGAGGGTGGAGCATCTGACAGGCGTACAGTCCAGACACTCACACTTCTTTCCCCTTTCTTCCACAGCATTTCCACCCAAAGTGCCCAGTGTGGATGATCTGGCTTTGGGGCACCTTTAGGAAAATGCTTCCTTTTAGTGGGGCTCTACTTCACTGAGCCTCAGACCTCTCTGCCCCTAAAAAATGGGAATAATAAGACTTTCTTACAAATGTATGCAAGGCCCATCTGGGAGTACAGGTAAAACATACTTGTGAAAGGTCAATCTCTTTGCCTTTATGTATTTTTATTACCTGCAAATAGTTGTACAAAGATCGGCTAGGAGTGTAGCCTAGTGGTAGAGTATTTGTCTAGCATGCATGAAGTCCTGGGTTCAATTCCTCAGTACCACATACACAAAAAGTGCCAGGAGCAGTGCTGTGGCTCAAGTGGTAGAGTGCTAGCCTTGAGAAAGCTCAAGGACAGTGCCCAGGCTCTGAGTTCAAGGCCAAGGACTGGAAAAAAAAGAAAAAAATAAGAGTTGTACAAAGAGGTTTTAATTCAACCTATCAGTTTATAAGGATAATGCATCTTCATCCCATCACACCTTCGAGTATTATCCCTCATCTCACTCAAGGAGAATCTGAGTCCTGAGCACTATCCTTGGGCTTTCTCAAGGCTAGAACTCCACCAATTGAGCCACAGCACCACTTCTGGCTTTTTTTCTATGTATGTGGTACCGAGGAATCGAATCTGGGTCTTTGTGCATGCTAGGCAAGCACTCTACCACTAGGCCAAACTCCCGGCTCAAGGCAAATCTCTTATAATGGTAGAAACTCTGAGATTTAAGACTCATGGTTTGAAGCCAGCTTGAGAGAAAAATTCTCGTAACTTTTTTTTATTGTCGGGATAATGTCAGGGTTACAATTATATTCATCAGGTAATAGGTGCCTTGCTTCTCATACATTGATACCCTTTCTTCGGTTTTTGTTCCAATTTCCTTATCCCCACTTCCTCCCAATCATCTTGTTTTCCCTCTCCCTTTCCTACTTCAAATAAACAAATAAACATATATGCAATAGGCCGGGAATAACTTTTTTTAATCCTTTTTTATTTTCAGGGTGATATATAAAGAGACAACAGTCTATCTATCTAAAGTTGGTGAGTAATTTTCTTCTCAAACATTGTTTCCTCCTCCCACATCTTTCTCCCACTACTCTCTTCCCTCACACTGTCAAGTTCATTTCCAATGTATTGTCTTGTGAGTATCGCTGTTATATTGTTCACTCTTTGTCCTTTGTCTCACCATTTTATTGTTTCCCTTTCTTTCCCTGTTTCAAATAAATGTATATATAATAACTCTTATCTCCAAGTAACCAGAAAAAAACACAACCTAGACCTGAGGTAGAGAGGTAGAGAGTCAGCAAAAATTCAAGTGAGAGCTCAAGACTCTTAGTTCAAGCCAAAGTACTGAAGGAAAAATAAAGAGAAAAGGAAGTCCTTTCTCTGAGGCCTCAGCCAGTCAAGAATCTCTAAATGATGAATTGTACCTGTGCAAGGGATAGGACTAGCCAATTTGTTTTCTCTAGTGTCACACTCATGATGACACAAGCACGTCATCTGTGGTATCAAGAGGGGACTTTCTCCAACACCCAAGTCTAGAGAAGATACCACTGAATGACCTGTCATTTAGCTCAACTCAGAGATTTCATGGGTTGAGAACTTTGATCTGTGTTTCTTTGTGACCCACTGTGAGTTTGGTTCATATGATTCTCTTTTGATTCAACTAACTTGCTTGACACCATGCTTTATTTCCATTTTCCATTTTGTACAAAGGCTCAGATGGTATCCCAGATGGAAGACGGGCAGAATGCTGCCATTTTGGTAGCAGTGGAATGGTGGTTGAGAGTACAGATATTCGAGTTAGACAGAGCTGAGATCAGATGAGGCCTTCATCTCTTACTACCTTTTCAACCTTGGGAAATTTACTTACCTGATCACTGAGTTCTTATTTATACAGTGAGAACCATAGCGTCACCTTGATCAAGTTGTGAGGGTTCAAATGAAATGTGGACTCTGGCAGAATGTTACACTGCTCAACACATGTGTCTCCTTTGTCTTCTTTAGGGAGGTGACAGCTGTCCTGGCCACAGCTGTTGCTGTCCCTCTGCAATTATGTATAGTTTATTCTTCGCCTCAGAATGCTGCCTTGGTTGCGCGGGTGAATTATATTGCCACCCTATTAATAAATCATACAGCTATCTTGCCATGCCATCTAGCCTGCGGGTGACAGTACCTATCTAACTTGTGGTAAGATGTAATCCCGAGACTCACAATTCTAAATCTGACAATTCCCTGTGAGGAACAGTGGTCCTTGAGGGACAGTCAGATGTCACTGTTGTCAGAGCATTCAGAGGCTTGACTTGCGTTAATGGAGCAGAGAAGAGTTTGTAGTTCCTAGACCTTAAAATACCCATTTCATTTCCTTTCCCATAATTTGTCTCCAGTACAATCAGCAGTCTGCTGGCTATTTCCTGCTCAGAAGGAAAATTCACTTCTACCCAATGCTCACCCTTTAGTTTCTGGGTTGCTATCTTTATTTTTATAACTGCACTTAGGTTAAAAACCTGCATGACTCTAAAAAAAATCCTCTTCTGATTACAATGTAAGTATCTATTGGGCCCTGAGGATGTCTGAGTTTCTCAGGGAGAGGACTAAGTTTTGCTCCCGTCTTACCCACCACCCACTGCCGCTGCCTGGTACATAGCAGCAATTCAATGCATGTGTGTATGGAATGGATGAAGAATATTATGAATGAGGAATCAGGCCAACACCAGCTATGGCCTGGGGTGAATTTGTCAGGCTGCAGTGGGTCTTCCGTCTTTCCTCCAGGGCTGTGGTGGAAATAGATGGGTCAGGGAGGGTAGGACTGCATGGCTTGCAAATGGCTTGAGAAACGAAGATGTCTTGTCATCAGTGTTCCAAAGCTCCTTCAAGAATTTGTCTTTGATGGAAATAACCCAGAGCCATATTGAAAAGGGATTCTGGGTAAAGGATATTCCACTAGGGATGCAGAGTGAGGGTCTTGTTGATTTAATCAGAGACAATACTGTATGCAGAACTTTCTTCTTCCCTTCTCCCCCTTTATCCCTCCCTCCCTAACTTGACCACTTGCATCCGTCTTATTTTCCCATGACTTTGAACACAGGTTGTACCTTCTAACAAATTTCCTATCTTCACCATATAGGCTAAAATATTAATACCTTAGTTCACAATGTGTGAGGAAATATGCCTATTGTTAACCCACAGAACAGAGTCTTCCTGATATTTCCAATGGAAAAGAGTCAAGCCAAAAATGTTGTATTGGGCCAGGAATGTGGCCTAGTGGTAGAGTGCTTGCCTAGTATGTGCAAAGCCCTGGGTTCGATTCCTTCGTATCACATATATAAAAAAAGGTGGAAGTGGTGCTGTGATTCAGGTGGTAGAGTGCTAGCCTTAAGAAAGCTCAAGGACCTGGTTCAAGCCCCAGGCCTGGCAAAAAATAAGAAAGAAAAAGCAAAGCAAAGCAAAGAAATGTAGTGTCCCAGGCTTTACCTCACCAGAGCCCACCTTGCTTTTCCTTCTCTTACTCTTTCTTACGGAAGAATCTCAAAAGCTCCCTCCTGCAAGTCTGTTTGTGCTGCTGTGGTGGGGGTGGAGGGGACGGGAGCATGGGATCTGAAGACTTGTGTCCTACAGAGCAGTTCAGACCATCTGCCATTGTGAATTCTGTGAGGCATACATCACATCTCATCCACCTATAGCAAACAAAGTACCTGGCACATGGTGGGTGCTCCAGGATTGGTTTTAATCAGTGAGTAAGCAGGCACAGATCAGTGCAAACCTGCTTTTCAGGGACATGTCTAGAGCTATCAGAACCAGCCCCAAACACCCCTTCCTAGGCTGAAACACAGGAGATGGACTCGTGGAAGTTGCCTTTCCTTCCCTGACCAGGGCAGCATGCACATTGTTAGCAAAGAGTTCCAAGTTTCAGGGTTTTACTTTCTCAGCAATATCCATTTCCAGGATCTCTTTAAATGCAAACATGAGCCTCCACCTTGGGATAGCTGGCAGAAAGATTCAGCTTCACTCTGCATGCTCTTCATACTCTTGGCGCAGAGACATGTATGCATGCAGTGGGAGTGTTACTTGATTGCTTCCCAATTCCTCGCTCTGTACCCACAGGCCAATCATTTCTGTCCCTTGTCACTACCTCAGAAGACCATCCTCATGCTTTGGGTGAAGGTTGTGCTCAGTATATCCCACTGTGTGGAGGAGGGGCTGCACATGAATGAATGGCACTAACTCCTTTAGTTTCCGGGATTACCTTTTAGGATAGGTTTATATCACCCTACTTGAACAACTGAAAAAGCCCAACTTCAGAGACTTGTTTTCACTTGTCCAAATGGTAAAGACTAAATAACAGAGATGGGATTCACATGTGAGTCTGGATCTGACTTTCCTCTTAAGAAAAAATAAGCAACTATGTTGCTAGTCCTGAGGCTTGAACTGAGCCCCTGTGTACTGTCCTTGAGCTTTCTCAAGGCTAGCCCTCTCTCATTTGAACCACAGCACCACTTCTGGCTTTTTCTGGATAGGTGGTACCAAGGAATTGAACCCAGGGCTTCATGCATGCTAGGCACGTACTAGGCCACACTCTTGGCCTGAGCAACTGAGGGTTTCTTGGGTTACATTCTGTACTAAGATTCTGTACATATTTAAATGAATTCCTACAAAACCCAATGTGGCAGGATATTTGTTTGGTCCCCTCTTGCACTGTGACAAAGAATCTAGGGTACAAGAGGGTGTAGCTAGTACATAGTCAAAGAGCTTCTGAATGACCCTCCTTTGTGTCTGGCTCACCTCTGTCCTGGTCTCTTCCTTCTCTGCCTGGTGTCTTTTCTCTCATGAATGACCAAGAGTTGTGTTCAAGTCCCAATGGTGTTAATGCTTGCCCCAGGAGGGATGGTCTGAAATAGCCTGCAGCTGCTCACCTAAGCCCTAGTAGGAAGTATCTGTGGACCGTGAGTTTTAATATCCAGGCATCTCTCAGATACAGGCTCTTGTCTGCTGGGTGGGACAGCTTCATCCTAGCAGTTCTTAAATCTCTAGTTGACCTATGATCCCAACCCCTGATGCAGGTGGAAGAGTTTATCATTACGTGGTGCCAATAATGGATTAGCATTTTTTTCTGTGTGATTAGTTAGCAGTACCTGAGATTACTCCTTTATGTAACGCCTTCCACCATGCTCTCTTGCTTCTGTCAGGTGCATACCCCACACAATAGATAGGATGAGCAGAAAGTACAGTTGATGATGCCACCATTCTTCCAAAGTTCTATCTGTCTTTTTGTTTGTCTTAGTATATGGCTATGAATCGTTATATTTGTTGTTGCATGAGAGTGTTGGTTGATTCTCATTGTGCATTAGACACTTCGATTTGACCTTTTCTGTTTTTATTTTTTTTTGTCAGTCATGGGGCTTGAATTCTAGGCCTGGGCATTGTTCCTGAGTTCTTCAGATCAAGGCTACTGTCCTACCCCTTGAGCCACAGTTCCACTTTTGGTTTTCTGGTGATTAATTGAAGATAAGAGTCTCATGGACTTTAGTGGCGGGGCTGGCTCTGAATCATGATACTCAGATCTCAGCCTCCTGAGTAGCTAGTGAGCTACCTCACCTGGCTTTCAATAAATTTTTTTGAAAACTAAAAAATGTTTCAAATAGATTTTATGAGATATTTTGAACTGAATGTGGGCAAAACACACTATTCCATTTCTTTCAAAATACAGAAAAGTTTCATAACTAAGACTCTCCAAAGGTACAATGAATACATAGTATATGTATATGCTTAAGAAACAATGATCTGGACAATTCGTGCCTCAGAAATGATTATATCCTGTAGACATCTGACTTCTCTATGCTTCATTTTCCAGTTCTTTTTGAAAGCTTTTCCTCATCCAAATGAAGTTGTCCTGGTATCCTGACTGTCAAAGAGAACTGAACGCATTTGCTTATAATTGAATGGTCTCTTGATGAAGTCAGGGTGCACTGCTGGGACACGCTGCTTGCAGATTTGAATTATGTGTTGCATACTGATTTCAGGCCTAAGTCAGAGTCCTATTCAGAAATTTCTTCTCCCCTTTAGGATAGATGTAATAACAATGCTTGGAAAAGTGTGAGACCCTGATGTCTTGTAGAAGGATAGGGAAATCAGAAGGAAGGAAGCTGGAGCTGCAATTGTGTTATTTTCCTTATCCTGGCTTACATGTGGATTTCAGAATGGAAATCAATGTGGACTGTGAAACTTAGCCACATAATCCACCGCTGTGTGATTCTTCTTAGTCCCCAGGAGAGGCAAATACCAAGATGGCAACTGGATTGGAGGAGTTACATGTAAACAATGGGCCTTTCAGAACAGCTTTGTGGCTAATGCTGGTCCCAGGCAATCTTCTGCTAAAGAATTGTGTCGGGATGGATGGCTGACAACCAGAGGTCTCAGATCAGTCTCTGATAGGAGGACGGGTTGGATGCAGGATGCTCTATTGGGGAGGAAAAGTATATCTGTGTCAAGGTTCATGAAAACTGCACCAGTTTTGCTTGCTAATTTCTCTATCAGATATAATACCAGTGATTCTGAAAAAGCTTAGACACGGAATTAGACACACCTCTGTCCTTGAGGCCTACCAAGGGTGAATAGAAGATGAATAATTTAGGGTCTGGAGATGCTACAATCTTGCTCATTGTCTACTACATTTTGTTTATTTTGTGCTCACTAGGCTTGGCTTTATTGGCCATCTTCCAATACAGAAGGAAGCATCTTCAAGAAAAGACCCTCTGCTTGCACTAGGGTTCTCTTCATGTAGTTATGGAAGTAGCAGAGTTCTCAGACAGGAAAGGAAACCATGGAAATCTTTGGGCAAGGATTGATAGAGAACTGTCACCTCTCTGTCTTTCCTTGATTCTTGAACTCAGGTCCTCTCACTCTCACTTAGCAATTTTGCTCAAGGCTGGAGCTCTGTCATTTGAGTCACACCTTCACTTGCAGCTTTTATTCTGGTTAATTGGCAATGAGAGTCTCATACCTTTCTATCCAGCTTGGCTTCAAATTGTAAATCCTAGATCTCAGCCTGAGTAGCTAAGATTTTAACGAGCAGTTACCAGATCCAAGAGTTTGCTAGATTTAATATTCTCTTTAATATGCTGAACCATAAAATGAAGGAACTAGTATGTCTGTTTTTTTATAGACAGGTAAATTGAGACTCAGAATAAAACATCTTGTGATGAGACAAAGATGGTCCTGGATTTTAAAACAAGGCCTGTTGTAGCTTACGCTTGAATCCATGGAGCCCTGAAGCATCTAGAGTGGTGGGTGCTGGCAATTGCAAATTCCCAGCTTCAATTAAACAATAAACAAACAAACAAACAAATGATATTGACTTTAAGCCAGGTTCTCTGGGGTATGTACTTCCACTGTGACCAATTTCAAACTGTCAGTGGGAAGACATTGACTGCATGGGTTGCTGGAAAGACACGTATGTGTGTGGTTGGCGGCAGGGAGCAGGCTCCTGTGCCCCCAAAGTCACCCACACATGGAAACATGGAAGAAGCCCCAGTGGGGTAGTGGATCCAAGCTGTGGAAATTCAGTTTTGTTACGAAGCTGAGTAAAACCATTACAGATATTTGTTTGCTGATTGATTTGTGCTGGTTCTGAGGCTTGAAGTCAGGGTCTGGGCATTTCTGACTTTGGTGGTTAATTGGACATAGCAGTATCACAGGCGTTCGTTTTCAGGTTGGCTTTGAATCATGAGCTCAATCTCCTGAGTAGCAAGGATTACAGAGATGAGTCACTTGAGCTTGGCTCTACTCTTGATTTTCCACTTCTTTCTTTGTGCATGTGATTGGACCCGCATAGGTATAGGGCACAATTACACACAAATCCTGCATTTAACAGTCCTTCAGGGACATTTCTCTAAACTATATTTTCTAAAAGCAGAAGCAGAGGTAATAAGATGCTGATGTAACCTATCCTATAATAAAAGGCAAGTGAAAGAGGATATCATGGCAAGCAGTAGATAGAAAGCTGAGAATGGAACATGGCTTAGTTCTGTATGGTCCTTGAGCTGAGAATGATATTTACATCTTTAAGAAATTGTGCAGAAAATTAAGAAGGATTACCAGGAACGGAGCCTGTCTGTAGCTAGCAAAGACTAAAATAATTGCCATCTCTTCCTTTAGAAAAAATATTTAATGTCTTCGGTCCTATAGCCAAATGAATTTTGGGAAGTGTTATAAAACCCCCCACATCTTTCTTAGATCTTTTTTAGGTCATGGAGCTGATCCACTATCTAAATGCTAGAAGTGTGCAGATGTGAAAATCAACTAAGCAGAGCCATTATTCATTTCAACCAGAAGTCTGGAAAAAATATTTGAAGTTTCATTACTATATAAAGACTGGCATGCTAGGTACTAGTAGTGGTTCAGTCTTGTAATGCCTGCTCCTCAGCAAGCTGAGATCTGAGGAACACTATTCAAAGCAAGCCTGGACAGAAGAGTCTATATGATTTTTATATCGAATTTTCTACTAAAAAGCTTGAAGGTGTGGATCAAATGGTAAAGGACTAGTCTTTATCAAAAAAGCAAGTAAGCAAGCCCCAGTACACACACACACACACACACACACACACACACACACACACACACACACTACTAGCATATTTAATATACAATGTATTCTGAGATTCCTTAAGAGGGTGTGAGGCATTTCTTAATCTTTGCACACAGATTTCCCCTTCCTTTTATTTGTTTAGATTTTATAGAACATATTCTGGAACTGGGGTTCTATGGAATGTGCTCTGGTAGAATTTTTCTCAGCAAATTCCAATTCAAGGTTTAGAATCTACTCAACAAAGCTTTTTACTCATCTTTTCTCTCCTCTGTGGTCTGTTTGATGCTACATCAACCAAGTTTTTCCCTTAGAACTCTTAGAGGACTTAAGTCTTTGTTCACTAAAACCTCCACTTTCAGGGCCGGGAGTGTGGCCTAGTGGTAGAGTGTTTGCCTAGCATACACCAAGCCCTGGATTTGATTTCCAGGAGCTACATACACAGAAAAATCCAGAAGTGGCACTGTGGCCTCAGTGACAGAGTGCTAGCCTTGAGCAAGAGTGGAGCAAGGTAGCTCACACCTGTAATCCTAGCTACTCAGGAGGCAGATCTGAGGATTGTGGTTCAAAGCCAGCCCTGGCACTAAAGTCTGTGGGACTCTTCTCTGCAATTAACCACCAGAAAACCAGAAGTGGGGCTGTGGCTCAAGAGGTAGTGGCTTGAGTGCTGTCTCTGCCCACTTGAGCCACAACTCTGCTGCCAGCTTCTCAGTGGTTAATGGGAGCTAAGAGTCTCATGAATGTTCCTGCCAAGGTTGGCTTTGTATGGTGCTTTCCAGATCTGAGCTTCTTGTGTAGCTAGGATAATAGATGTGGGATTCTGGGCCCTGGCAAGTTGCAATTTTGACATGGAAATATATCAAAGTTTAACTTGGGGTGCTGGGACAAAATTCTTTGAAATTTACTAACCCACTGAAAAGGAAAAGATTGAACATATAATTGAACTTATTTCCACAGAATACTGTAGAAGGAAGACCACTTCATGGAATTACAAGAACAATTATTTCTTGCTCTAATTAGGTGGGAAGCCACGCAATTCACTTTTCCACTCTGGCCTCCAGGAAAATCAGATTGCTGGTCTAGGTATTCTTCAAGATTTGTCAGAACTCTAACACTAGTGGATGTTCAGGGATTTCGGAATCATGGGAAAGGAAGAGACATGAGCAAATCTGTGATTAGATTTATACTGGATCACTTTTCTGGAAACACAGTGATTATTACTAAATCTTTAAGAAAAATTCCAATTGGTGTTTAATTCTGTGTGCTGAACAAAACTCATATTTTCACACAGCAACAGATCAAGAATCCAAGATTTTCTTAATCTGGTTAAGAGCATTTTTTTCTTCATGACTGAGTCCGGCAGGCCTTTGATCAAGGATTTGGATAGAATATTGGCATTTCTACCTCCCTTTCCAAAGCCCCCGTTGTCTGGGACATGGTACTCTCACAAATCTGATTTGATCTCTTTTGCTTTACTTTTTAGAAAAAGCAACTAACTGTGGGAGTCTAAAGAGGTTTTTCTGGTTGTTATTGTTTCACAGAAATGTCATGAACTTCAATTTTGTGTTTCTATTTATTCATGAGTACCTTGGTGTTGAAGCCCACTGTGTCTCCCATAGCTCCAGCTACAACCACCTGCCTTTCCACAGAGCTTCCAGAAGACATTGCTTCAGAAAATTGTTTGCTCCTCAGGCTCCATTCCCATCCCTTCTCAGCACAGAAATGGCCCATACTTTTCCTTTTTTTCCTCATCTCAAAGCTTCCAAAGACCCAGTGGATTCCCCTTCCCTCATCCCTTTATCCACATTGCTGGAATGATCAGTCTGCAAATCATCTATCACCCTTCAGTGGGAGAAAGAAGGAATCAAGTTGAGCTGTGCGAGCCTTTGAGTGCCAGAAGAGAATTTGCTTTGCTTGCCTGGAAGTATAAAGGCCTGTGGGCTGTGTCTGAAGAGGCAAGCCCAAGTGTATTAAAGAGAACTAGGAGATCACATGATTGGGGTCATGGGCAGAGCTCGATGGAAGATGTGTACTGAAGTCTCTAAGTCACTAACGTAGTTGGTAGATTCACTGCCATTCCTTCTTCTGAGAGCTCATGGCTCCATTCCGTTTGGTCTCTTGCTTTACAGATGTCTTTTTGCATTCTCCTTTGTCTTTCACCTCCTATAAATGTTCAAATCTTACCTTTCTTTAACACACACTCCACCTTAACATCAATCTCTTTAACTTGGTGGTCCTTTTATCTCAATAAGGCAATTTTGTCTCACATTCTTTGCTTCTTCATTCTTTTGTTCTCTCCATCCTATTGCAATGAGGCTTGAGAAAAAATGAGAAAGTGTAGGTGTGTGTTTGGATATAGTTATATCATCTATTATGGTCTAAATGTTTGAGTTATTCCAATTAATTAATGAAATCTAGTCCCCAGCATGTGTGTATTTGCAGATGATGGCTTTGGGAAGTGACCTGGGCCTGAGGCCAGAGCTCTCACAGCTGGCATCTGTGCTCTTAGAAGAGAATTGGGAGAGCTGCCTTGTGTTTCTAACATTGTGTGGTGAGCATGAGTATCTACTAATCAAAAAATTTGTCCTTACTAGATAGCAAATCTGCCAGCATTTTCTTCTTGGACTTCATAGTCTACAATGGTGACAAATCTCTGTTGTTTATTAACCACCTAGCCCATAGATTTCTGTTATAGCAGCCACATGGACTGACTTCATCCATGTTTTAAACTTTTGACATTGAAAACTTGTGCGTCAACATTTTTTGCCCTGCCCTACTGTGAATTTTAAGAGTTCCATTTTCTTTTTTTCCTTGCCTATTGGCAGCTCATGTAGGTTCAGATTCTCCATAAATATATTTTAATTTACTTAAAACGAGTCTATCTTCTTTTGCTCTGCACAATTAATATGGACCACTGGTGCTATAATTCCAAGGCACTGTGGGAAGTAAACACAGGCAACAGGGAAGCCTATTTGATGCAAAAACTCAAGCAGAAATCTATTTCCTACACTATATTCCCTGTGTGCTCATCCAAAGAAGTAATAGGCAGTGTGAGAAAGCAGCAGAAGAAAGGAATACCTTAGGGGAGGCGTGTACTGTGTTTGCTCCACCGATGCTAAAGTTTCTCGCTTATAACCTGAGAGACAAAGCAAAAAGCCAAGGACTGCCATTTAGCTGTTCTCTTGGGCCTAAACAGGAGGTGTAGAGGTCACCCAAGGGCAAAGAGCATGTGAGGTGGTGTTAGGTTGGAAAAGTGCTGTGAATAATGTGTTGAAGGAAAGATAGTGGCCAGGTAATTGAAGAAGGACAAGTGCTCTAAGAAGAACTGGCTCTCTAAATACACAGATGATGGTAGAAAGCAATATATTCAGAAATCGGTGGCAGATCTTAGTGCTTGGTGCTTTGATTAAGAAAGATGCTTAGAAATTGTAGAGCGAAGAGTTGTGAGATTTTTACATTTGAAATCAGATTTTCCTGCTTTCCTACCATGAGTCACTAAGGAGTGTTTATTGGGTAGTGATATTGTTTAAGTGTGTTTTGGACTCACAAAGATCTATTCTTCCTCTATTTTACTATATCTTCCCTAATCCCTAGTCTATCCCCGCTCCCACTGCTGTTCTTGGCTTAAATATCCTTTTATCAAGAGGCAAAAGAGTTTGTTCACTCCCTGTCTTTCCCCAGCCCCACCTAAAGTTGCCATTGATTTTCTTGATTAATGACTGGTTCTGGCATTTATCCTTCTATAGATTAAAAACTTCTCTTTGTTTTCACCTCAGGCAGCTCATTCTAATTCCTTCCAGTACTCATATTTTTTCTCCTTTCTATCTCCCTGATAGATCTTGTGATTTTATTTGAGCTGTCACTATTTATTTCTTGGGCTAATGCAACATCCACTAAACTTTTGGCCTTAGATATCTCTTCCATGGTGAGCTGCATGAAATGAGATCTGCTTGTGTTATATCCCTAGTAAAGTCACCACTCTTCAGAAAATAGATTGCTGTGGGATGGGTAGAAAGGGAGGCAAAGAGCAGTGGACTAGGATATGGAGAGTTGGAAATGGACCATCTGTGACTACCTGAAGCTGAATATTGTGAGAAAGAGGTGGGGGAGAGACGGCAGAGAGCGAAAGAGGCAGAGAGAGATACACACAAAGAGGGATACAGAGAGAGAAAGACAGACAGAGATGGGGTAGAGAATGAGGGAGGAAGGAACAGAGAGAGGAAGGAAGGAAGAAAAGGAAGGAAGCAGGTAAGCACACAAGCAAACACCTGGAAGCCATGTTTAGCCTGTTTACAAGTGGAATAAAAGTTGCTCAGCAAAGACTTAGCCAGAAGAAGCAGATGAGAGATCATTTGGCTCTATAGAGATGAGAAGACAGAGATGGCTTTGGTCTGTGGTCTGAGTTGGGAAGGGCAAAGTCAGCTTGGTTATCGGGTCTCTCTGGAGTCGGTCTATACCTCATGATTTTGTGGATACTTCTTTTATTCACAATAAAATAAAGCAAACTACCAAGAAACTCAATATTAAAAAAATTCCTCCTCTTCTCATAAAGCTTTTGCTTACAATTGTTTTGTTCCTTGTATTAAAAGACTATTAAATGGGGAGAGTTGATTTATATTCAAGACCCTCTGACTTTAGTGTATCCTGTGTTCAGTGAGCCACAAAGCCAAGGGCAGATGTGTGTACTATGTGAACGATACTATGTGAACGATACAGGTTTGGTCCTTCAGGATCAATACATACCATTCTTGATCCTCAAAGACTTAGGATTTTAGGATAAACAACAAAAGCTCCATACTGGTGATGAAACGGAAGACTAGAACAGTGACCTAATTTAATCAAATACTTAATGTTAAATTTTTTGTTAATGTCTTATTTGAGCATTAAGTCATTTTAATTTCTTTGTCAAATTGAAATAGACAATGATAGAAGATTAAAGGTTTGCATTATTGACTTCCAAGAAAATATGGAAGCTAGCCTTCTTAGAAATTACATAAGCATTAAGATTGCCAACCTCTATGCATACTTTTGGGAATAACTGGGTCCTCCAAGGTCATCCTAGAGAAAATTAAAAACAAATACATAAAATACTTTCCAAATTGCCTAATCCGCTGATTCTGGTAAGAGTGAAATGCAAGAACCTGGCCAACAACAACATGGGATCCATCTTTGGAAGGCTTCACGATAATTTCAACACTTGTCCTGAACTCATTATTGCTTGTACAAAGGATAGTGAAAAATGGGAAACAAAGATATTAACAGGGAGGGAGAGCAATCTTGAAGCAGTGATGGATCTATCTTGGTTGCTGAAGGCAGACAGATAGCAGGGAGCTTCCCTGAGGAGAACAGCCTAGGTTAGTATGGGTTAGGAGTAAAATTAGCCCAGAGAAAAGACAAAGTCAAGATGTAAAGGATAATATGAAGGGTCAGGCTGGGAATCAACGAACAGGTATTCATTAGTGTATGAAAAGAAGCAAACATGTTAGTGAAATCAAGAGACACTCAGTGAACTACTCAGAGCTGAGTAACTCAGAGCTCAGCTTCAGGAAGGAACATTACCAAATGTTATTTCAAACAAGACAAAGTGCTTGAGACTCAGTTCCAAAATGGTTGCTCAAGAAATAAAAGTTCCATTTTGTCTACTCACATAAAAATCCAGAATTCCTCTAAATTGGGATGGAGGCATGGTTCAGGTGATAGTGTGCCAGCCAGTGACTGAAAGTATCAGATACCAAGTTTGAGTCCTGGTTTTGAGAAAAAAAATAAGAACTCCAAATTGTACAGTAAAAATAAAATTTGTGTCCCTCTACCCCCAAACCACTGGATTTTCTATTGCTCAAGGAGTGCTTTAATCTTGATAATGATTTTATTTAAAATGGGTTCCTTAAAAATATGAGAAATAGGGCTGGGAATTTGGCCTAGTGGTAGAGTGCTCACCCAGCATGCGTGAAGACCTGGGTTCGATTCCTCGGTACCACAAACACAGAAAAAAGCTGGAAGTGGCACTGTGGCTCAAGTGGTAGAGCTCTAGCCTTGAGAAAGCCCAAGGACAGTGCTCAGGCCCTGAGTTCAGTCCCATGACTGGCAAAAAAACTCCAAAAAATAGAAATTAGGGATATATTCAATTTGATGATAAACTGGGAAAATTAAGTAAGAATTTCAAACATAAGCTAAATTTAGGCTAATATCAACAAATCATCATGCTTAACAATCTCCTCAAAGCTCATTGTCTCCCTTATTTTATGCCTATATTTTATTGTTCTTTCCTATTCTACAACTGAAATTTCTAAAAATTCCTAGATATCAAGAATCCAGTAAGGGTTTAAATTCCTCTCTCTCTCTCTCTCTCTCTCTCTCTCTCTCTCTCTCTCTCTCTCTCTCTCTCTCTCTCTCTCTCTACACACACACACACACACACACACACACACACACATACAGTTTGACGCAACATCTAATGAACTTTTATATATCAGCTTATTGGATTGATGGATAACATGCAACACAATGCTTTATCTCCTCCATTTGTTTGTTGGTTTGTTTTTACTGTTCCTGGGGCTTGAAGTCAGGGCCTGGGCTCTGTCTCTGTGCTTCTTAGCACTCTACCACTTGAGCTGAAATGCTACTTCTGGTATTTTTTTTATTAAAGGATTTATTAACATTGATTTTTACATCATATTTCAAATGACAAGTTTGCATGGGATTATATCAGACTTCTTGTATCGGCTTAAATTTTCTGTATGAACTATTATATGATCTATTTTGGAGTGCGTTCCATGTACTGCTGAGAAAAATGTAAAAAGTTTCGCCATTGGGTGGAAGACTCTGTGTATATCTGTTAAGCCCAGCTGGGCTATGGTGTCGTTCAAGTCCATGGTGTCTTTGCTTAACTTTTGTTGAGTTGACCTGTCATTTGTTGAGAGTGGTGTATTGAGGTCTATCTTGGTGTTTGAGTCTATCTTGTTCTGTAATTCGAAGAGAGTTTGTTTGAAGAATTTGGGTGCTCCCGTGTTGAGGGAGTAAACGTTTATATTTGTAATATTATGGGTATGGATTGTACCCTTTACTAATATGTAATGGCCATCTCTATCTTTATGTATTGATTTTACTGAGAGGTTAATTTTGTCGGAGATTAAGATTGTTACTTCTGCTTTTTTGCATGGTGCATTGGAGTGGAAAATTTTTTTCCATCCTTTCACTTGGAATTTGTTTCTGTCTTTGGCAGTGAAGTGGGTCTCTTGGAGGCAACATATGGATGGGTGGTGTTTCTTAATCCAGTCTGCTGCTCTGTGACTTTTGATTGGATTGTTCAGCCCTTTCACATTTAGGGAAATTATGGAGAAGTGGTCAGTGTCCATTGTCATTATTTATTTTTACTTCTAAGTTTCTTTCTCTCTCTTCTTTTTTCCCTTTTAGTGTTTAGTGAATTATAGATATTTGCTTCTTGATGAGGATTCTTGATGTTCTAAATTTATTCTCGATTAATTAATATTTTTTGTAATGCTGGTTTAGTGTGCGCATATTCATAAAGCTTCTCTTTGGAGTAAAATATTCTTGTTTCATATATTTTTATTGTACTTAATAGAAGGGTTACATGATATTTGCCAGATAGATGGTGCATTAATTCCCATACATTGATACCCTTTCACATGTCTTGGTAACCATTTCCCTCCCCCCGACCCCCACCCCTCATTTTGTTTTCCCCCGTACCCTATCCAATTTCAAATAACCAAATACAAACGTATCCCATATATTAAGTAACAAAGTGAGATACTGTAACAATATGAGATAACCAAGGGACAGCAAAGGAGATGAGAGATAACACAGTACCTTAAGAACAACAATCATTCATTATATGGCTTATGTTTCTATATCCTAGAGATCCTTTCATTTAGTATCCTACTATATGGCATTTTGTATCAAGGTTTTGCTCTATTGCAAATCTCTGCTAGGGGAGCTTAAGGTTTCTACTGATTATGACAAATGAGGGAAACCATTGAGCCTAAGTTCCTTTGAGTCTGGCTTACTTCACTTAATATGTTCTTTTCTAAATCTTTCCATTTCCTAACAAATGGGGCAATGTCATTTTTTCTGACAGCAGCATAGAATTCCACTGTGTACAAATACCACAACTTGTTGATCCACCCATCAACTGAGGGACATCTAGGTTGGTTCCATATCTTTGCTATGGTAAATAGTGCTGCAATGAACATTGTTGTGCTGGTGGATTTACTATGTCTTTGTTTCTGGATGATTGGGTAAATGCCAAGTAGTGGAATTGCTGGGTCATAGGGGAGCTCTATGTTTAGTCTTTTGAGGAACTGTCATACTGCTTTCCATAGTGGTTGAATGAGTTTGCACTCCCACCAACAGTGTAGTAGTGATCCCTCCTGGCCACATCCATTCCAGCATCTGTTGTTATTAGTTTTCTTGATCCTGGCCATTCTAACTGGAGTGAGGTGGAATCTTAGAGTTGTTTTGATTTGCATTTCTTTTATGACCAGAGATGTCAAGCATTTCTTCATGTGTCTATAGGCCATTTTTGTTTCTTCTTCAGGGAAGACTCTCTTTAAGTCTTTGGCCCATCTTTTAATGGGATGGTTGTTACTTTGGAGATTAGTTTTGGATTGTTTCAATTTTTTGAGCTGTTGATATACTGTAGATATGAGGCCTTTGTCTGTTGTATGGTTGGAGAAGATCTTCTCCCACTCTGTAGGCTTCCTGATTAGTTTACTAGCTATGTCTTTTGCCATACAAAAGCTCTGCAGTTTAATGCAGTCCCACTTATCCAGCCTTTCTCTGATTTGTTGTGCTTCTTGGTCCTTATTCAGAAAGTTTCGACCTGGGCCAAAGAGGTCTACTGTATCTCCTATTCCTTCTTGTAATGTTTTCAGAGTGTCGGCTTTTACCTCCAGGTCTTTGATGCATTTGGAGTTAATTCTAGTACAGGGTGACAAAGAAGGATCCAACTTTAGTTTTCTGCAGGTGCTTAACCAGTTCTGCCAGCACCACTTGTTGAAGAGGCTGTCTTTCTTCCATTCTATTTTTTTGGCTCCCTTGTCAAAGATTAGGTGGCCATAGGTCTGTGGTTTAATATCTGGGTCCTCAGTTCTATTCCATTGGTCTTCAGGCCTGTTCTTGTGCCAGTACCAAGCTGTTTTTTGATAATTATAGCTCTGTAATAGAGTCTAAAGTTTGGTATTGAAATTCCTCCTGCGCTGTTCTTTCTGCTAAGAAGTATTTTTGCTATATGGGTCTTTTATTATTCCATATGAAATTTTGGATTGCCTCCTCTATTTCTTTAAAGAATGACATTGGGATATTGATGGGTATTGCATTGAATTTGTAGATAGCCCTCGGCAAGATTGTCATTTTCACGATATTGATTCTTCCAATCCAGGAGCATGGGAGTTTTTTCTATTTCCTCAGTTCTGCTTTAATTTCCTTTTTCAAGGTTTTAAAGTTTTCGTCAAAAAGGTCCTTTACATTCTTAGTTAAGCTAATTCCTAGGTACTTTATTTTCTTTGAGGCTATTGTGAAAGGAGTCGCTTTCCTGATTGTTGCCTCGTTCCTCTCACTGTTGGCGTAGAGGAAGGCAGTTGACTTTTGAGGGTTAACTTTATACCTGCTACCCTTCCAAAGTTTTGAATCAGCTCAAGGAGCTTGGGAGTAGAGTCTATAGGATTCTTTAAATACAGGATCATATCATCTGCAAAGAGGGATAGTTTTACTTCCTCTTTCCCTATTTGGATCCCCTTTATGCTTGCTTCTTGCCTTATTGCACTGGCTAGGAATTCTAATACTATGTTAAAGAGGAGTGGAGAGCATGGGCATCCTTGTCTCGTTCCTGATTTTAGAGAGAATGTCTTTAGATTTTCACCATTAAGTATAATACTAGCTGTGGGTTTGTCATACACAGCCTTTATTATATTGAGGAATGTTCCATGGATTCCTAGTTTCTCCAGAGCTTTTAACATAAAGAGGTGTTGGATCTTGTCAAATGCCTTTTCCACATCTATTGAGACAATCATGTGATTTTTGTCCTTGCTCCTGTTGATGTGTTGAATTATATTAATTGATTTGCATATGTTGAACCAGCTTTGCCTCCCCGTGATGAATCCAGTTTGATCATAGTGTATAATTTTTTTGATGAGTTGTTGTAGACGGTTGGCCAGTATTTTGTTGAGAAGTTTTGCATCAATGTTCATCAAAGATATAGGTCTATAGTTCTCTTTCTTTGATGAATCTCTGTCTGGTTTGGGGATGAGGGTTATACTGGCTTCATAGAATGAGTTTGGTAAGGAACCTTCATTTTCAATTTCGTTGAAGAGCTTGAGGAGTATTGGTGTGAGCTCTGCTTTGAAGACCTTATAGAATTCAGCTGTGAATCCATCTGGCCCTGGGCTTTTCTTAGGTGGAAGGTCTCTAATTGCCATTTCTATTTCAGTGCTTGAAATAGGCCTGTTGAGTTGGCTTAGTTCTTCTTGGTTCAGTGTGGGTATGTTAATATTGGCCAGGAATTCATCAATTTCTTCTAGATTCTCAAATTTTTTGGCACAAAGGATTGAGAAGTATTCCCTCATGATGCTCTGGATCTTGGTAATTTCTGTTGTGATATTACCATTTTCGTCTGTGATTTTGTTTATTTAGGTATGCTCCCTTCTTTTTTTGATAAGATTTGCTAAGGGTTTGTCAATTTTGTTAATTCTTTCAAAGAACCAACTCCTTGTTTTCTTGATTCTTTCTATAGCATTTTTGGATTCCAATTCATTTAATTCTGCTTTGATTTTAATAATTTGCTTCCTTCTACTGGGATTAGAGTTGGTTTGTTGCTCTTTTTCCAGGAGCTTAATGTGACACATTAAATTGTTGTTTTGTGATTTTTCCAATTTGTTATTGTAGGCACTCAGAGCTATAAATTTTCCTCTGAGTACTGCCTTTGCAGTGTGCCAAAGGAACTGGTATTTTGTGTGCCCCTTTTTGTTAAATTTCATAAACTGTTGGATTTCTGTTCTGATCTCTTCAATGACCCATTGGTGATTCAACAATGTGTTGTTCAATCTCCATGAGTTACAGGGTTTTCGTTGGTGGAGTTGTGTGTTCAGTTCCAATTTGATGCCCTTGTGGTCTGAGAGAGTGCAGGGAATAATTTCAGTGTTTCTGAATCTGGCCAGGTTTGTTTTATGGCCTAAAATTTGGTCTATTTTGGAAAATGTTCCATGTGCTGTGTTAAAAACGTATATTGTGTTGTTGCTGGGTGGAATAATCTGCAGATGTCTGTTAGATCTAGTTGGTCTATATAGTTGTTCAATTCTAAGGTTTCTCTGTTAAGTTTTTGCCTGTTGATTTGTCCAAAGGTGAGAGTGGTGTGTTAAAGTCACCAACAATCACTGTGTTTTGATCTATGTATGGTTTCAGTGAAAGTAAAGTTTGCATGATGAAGTTCGGAGCTCTGTGATTTGGTGTGTAGATATTTAGGATGGTTATGTCCTCCTGGAGGAAAGATCCCTTTAGTAGTATATAGTAACCTTCATTGTCTTTTGTCACTAATTTTAGTTTGAAATCTATTTTATCTGATATGAGGATGGCAACTCCAGTCTGTTTATGGGGGCCGTTAGCCTGATAGAGTTTATTCCAACGTCTCATTTTCAAAAGTTGTTTGTTTTTTTGAGTAAGATGTGTCTCTTGAAGACAGCAGAATGATGGATCATGTTTTTTGATCCAACTAGATAATCTATGCCTTTTAATTGGAGAGTTAAGTCTATTGATATTGAGAGTCAGGATTGAGAAATATTTATTAGTTCCTGCCATTTTTACAAGCTTTCATTAGGGCCTGTGTCTTGATAGTTTTTGTGGTACTTAGATGTTATGAGTTTCATGTGCCATGTCTTTCTCTGTATTACATTTGTGTTGGTTTTCCATGTGTAGAACATATTTGAGAATTTTCTGTATTGTTGGTTTTGTTGCTACATAATGTTGAAGCTTTTCCTTGGAATGGAACGTTTTTATTTTTCCCTCAGTTATGAATGAGATCTTAGCTGGGTACAGTTTCTTGGCTGGTAGTTATTTGACTTCAGGGCTTGGTATATATTGTTCCAATCTCTTCTTGCTTGCATAGTCTCTGCTGAGAAATCTGGGATTATTCTGATTGGTTTGCCTTTATAGTTGCTTGTTCTCTTCTCCCTGACTGCTTTTATGATCCTATCTTTGGCCTCTATTGATTCAGTTAGGATTATAATGTGGCGGTGGGATGTCCTTTTCTGGTCAGATCTGCTTAGAGTTCTAAAAGCTTCTTGTATCTGGATGGGCCTGCCCTTCTGGATATTTGGGAAGTTCTCTGAGATGATTCCCTGAAGTATATTTCCAATACCATTGACCTCTTTCTCTAGACCCCCTCAATACCAATTAGGCTTAAATTAGGCTTCCTAATTGTATCTTGGACCCCCTGTAGCATTTTCTCATATTTCCTAGATTTGAATTGACTCATATTCTGTTCCTTTTCTATAAAAACTAAGTTATCTTCAACCCAGAAATTCTCTCTTCTGCATTGTCTAACCTGATATCAAAGCTATCTACTTTATTCTTCATCTCCCTTGCTTCTAATTGCTCATTTTTGATGCCTTGCATCTCTTGTTTTAGATCATGTATGGATTTCTTTAGCTCCTTGATTTCCATTTGAGTGGTTAGCTCAGGAGCTTTATTCTCTTTGGACATTTGTTGGAGTTCAGTCATCTTTTTGTTTGTGGATTCTATGAATTCGTCCATTTTTCTTTGAAAAACCTTTATTATGGCCTCCTTTATGGCTTCCCCTTTTTCACTTATCACCTTGTTTATGGTTTCCTCTTGTTTAGCTGTGGCTTCCTCCCTTATTTCTTTCTTTATGTTTTCACATTTTTCATTAATGATATTTATCAATTGCATTTGTACAGCATTTGGAAGACTCTCCTCTAGATTTGCCACTGACTGCTCGATTGCCTGTTTATGTTGGGTGGGAGATGCTATTCCTTGATTTGACATTTTTCTTGAGTTTCTTGTTCTGCCCATTTGAGGATGGGAGCAAGATTAATACTAAACAAGATTTTAATTTTTCAGATATAACCAACCTACACCTTTTTAGTTGGCTGACAATAGATATTAGCTCTTTTAGATTGGTAATAACACTCTCTCTTTCTTTTTGTATACTTACATACAAATCTAATACAATCACAGATGACCAATTTATGACCAAAACAATAAGCCCATCAATCCAATCTCTATTGTATTTAAGTCCCTCTGGACCTAGAGTGTAATTGAACACCTAGATACACAGCATTGCTCAACAGCCATTAAATGTAGATCCATGCATTATAAGAGTTGAAGGATGAACAGAGGACCAGAGATAGAAAAATAATATGAAAGTCGACAAGGGAGGTAGGAAAAGAGTAATAGAGGAGTGTTAGAATATTACAGTAATGAAGAAAAGGTATCATGTAAGGATAACTGACCCAAGGTGATAGATAGGTAGAATATTTGTGTAGAAAGTTTAGATGAACTTAGATAAGACTTATCAAAATAAGAAGAATACTAAGAAGAATATATAGAGAAAAGAGAGAGGTTGATATAGGAGATTTCAATGATACCAATTTAAGAAAGAAAAGAAAAAAGAAACAAAACAGCAACAAAATAAAAGAAAACAGAACACACACACACACACACACACACACACACACACACAATGAAAACAAAAACAAAAAAAAAGAAAAAAGGTGGGGGGGAGATTCCTCACTGTTCTGAGTTCTTACCCAAGAGATACTATGTTGAGATCCCGGAGTTTAAAAAGCAGGTGACTGTATCAATATGGATATCATTTTTCTTCAAATTATACCCAGAGCTGTCACTGTGTTTCTAGGAATGACCACAGTGACAGCAGGATTGCGGGAAAAGAGAAGAGAAAAAAAGAAAAAAGAAAAAAAATGTATGCATCATAACATTAGAAAAAAAAAGGTGTAGGTTAATGGCAAAGATAAAAATAAGAACATTTAAAAATGCAGATGAAATGGGGTTAAAAAAAGATTAAAAAAGGGTATTCTTCAGTTTTTTTTTTTTGGTGGAGAGTCAGGATAGGAAATTTGTGTCGCCACCAAATTCGGGATCTAAACACTTCACAAAGTCTTTTTCTCTTGTGATTTGGCTTTGCTGTTTTCGGATGAGATTGCTTGTTTGGTAAAACAAAGCTGAAAGATCAGCGGGCGGCTTTGTTTATCAGGTCTGTGGGCGGCGCAGGGGGATGGACTTCAGCAGTGCTGGGGCCGGACTTCCGGTTAAGGGATCTCTGGGAAATCCTTTGCCAGTTAGAAAGATGGTGCTGTCAGCAACACCTCTCAGGCCCCAATTGCTTTGGCCTGGGTCATTGCCAGCAGTCAAGATGGTGCTGCTCTCAGCTGGTGGGGGAGGGGCTCCCTCCCAATGCTGTTCCTGGAGCAGAAGTGGAAATTTCTCAGAGCTACTCACAAATTGCTGGATTCTCCGGTTCCGTGAAGCTGGCAGGTCTGTGCATGGCTGGGTGTCGGCTCTGGGCTCGCGCAGGCTCTGTGTGGCTCTGTCTGCAGCCGGTGGGTCTGCGCTGCTGTGGAGACAGCGCTGTCTCTGCTCTGATTCAGAAGAGCCTTTGTCTCCCGGCCGCTCCATGGTGGAGCTCCATGCTCTCTTTTTGCGCTGGTAATCTTCCTTTTTTTCCTCTCTGCCTGAGTTCTCTGTGGTCCTAAAGCTTACTTAGGATCAATTTCTGGTAGAGGACTGTCTCCTGTACTGCCAGTACATGAATCTTGGCAGGAGCTCAGTATGTCTCACCCTGAACCACCGCCATCTTCCGCCCCATTTGCCCATTTGCTTTTGTTGTGTTTTTTTTTCACCAGCAGTGTGTGCGTGGGCCGATTCCACATGGTACTCCCTCAACGCAAGTTGTCACCTACATCACAGGTCTGTCAGAGCTCTGAGCTCCCACAAGTAAGTTGGAAAGTATTCTGAGCTCCTGGTGGCCATGCTTCATTCCACGTATCAATTGACTGGAAGTATATACACCTAAGTGTAAGACGTAGGTAGGAGGGGTTTCCAGGTTGAAATAGCAGTAGAATCGATGGAAGATCAACCCTCATCGATGTGGGTGAGTATCACTGAATCCATGCAATCTGCCCAAGTAGAACTAAAAGGCTGAGGAAGAAAAATGTTGCGACATTCATCTTCTGCTTTCAGAAGATGCTTGGAGCTTTTGATTCTCAGAACTTCTAGCTGGGAATCAATTAATTACATGCTGGCTGTCCTCATTCCCCAGCTTGGCACAAGTGGTGCTTCTCAGCCATCTTAACCACATAAATCAGTTCTCAGAGTAAGCCTTTATAACCATGGAAGTTAGTGCTCTGCCTGCCTGCCTGTCTGTCTGTCTATTCCCTGTTAGTTCTGTGTTTCTGTAGCACTCTAATGCATCTCTATTTCTCTCTATCAGTCTCATTTGGTTGCATTTCTGACAGATGCATTTCTCCATTTTTTGGTCTTAGAGTACTCATATTTCTTACTCACTTAGTTTGACACCTCATGGATTCTGCCTCTTGAGTTCTCACTGCCTCTCTCTTGTTCTGCTTGTCCTACTCTCTCCTTACTTTTTGCATGAATGATATAAAAACTCAGTGAGTGGCCTTAATGAATCAGATTAATCACTCAATAAGTATTAAGTATCTTTGTAGACAATGATTTTGACAGATTGCTGACTGAACATAGCTAACTTTGGGTGAGATGTATTCTTAGTTCTGAAGGTCACCTGAGGTTATATGAGCTAAGGACATTTTTAGAAGAAAGATGATGTTGCTTGTGCAGTTCATTATAAACAAAGAAGAAAGGTATTTTTCTTTGTTTTTTTCTTGGGAATTCTGAAGTTTGAACTCAAGGCTTTATACTCATTGGACAGCATGCTCTGCTACATAAAACCATAGCTCTAGCCCCCATATCACTTTTCTATTTAGTATATGTGACCCACTTCTACCATTACTTCTATTTGAGTGAGATTGCTGTAGATAAATTTGTTTTTTTAATTGTTATTATAGAGTTGATATACGAGGGGCTACAGTCACATAAATCAAATGAGTAATGAGTAAACTTCTTTTTTAACCATGTCTTCCCTTCCTGCAGACACATTCTTTATGTGTACGTTTCAAAATAAAATTCAGTGTCTCCATTCTTTTCTTTGTTTGTTTCTTTCCTTCCTTCCTTTCCTTCTTTTTTTTGCCAGTTCTGGTCTTGGCTCTTCTGTCCCAGTGCTCTCTTGGGATGTGGCTGGGGCTCAAAAGGACTGATCTTCATTACAAAATGTTTCCAGGTTCCTCCAGGGTTGGAACTGCTCCTAGGCCCTTTGCCATTTCCCCTTTAGAGCAAAGCTTCCTGCAAGCTTCTCTTGTCTGAAGTCCAGAGGCTGCGTGTCAAGTGAGGAACTTGGAAGTCTCAACCTATTGTCTTGAACTTGGGCTTCACCACACAATTGCCTTGGGTTCAGCCCTGGGGATTAAGGTCATGATGGCCACTGGGTTTGCAACATTAATGAAACCACAGGAATAGAGCCAAGCAAAACAAGTAAGAAGACCATAACATGCTGTCAACTGTTATTAAGAACAGCACCAAATCTGTCTGATTCTAGCCTGGGAGTCTCTGGAGAGAAGACTTTCTCCTGAAATGACCTCCTCCAGGTTCACATCTGATGGCTCATGGTAGGTGGAAGATCAAGATTTAACTTCCTTGGGGATGCCTCTGATGATAACACATAAGGATATCTGGGTGGCTGGTATTTATTGTCAAAACAAAGCATCTCCCCTTTTTTCATTATCTATGGGTATGATATTCAGCCTGCTGATCCTCTCAGAAAATCAACAGGAATTTGATTGGCTGCTGTGTCCCTTCGGGTAAAGGCATCTACAGTCTGTTTTTGTCTGTTCCGGATCCTGGCTCCAGACCTCTTGTTTTGAGTTTGGACTTAATCCTCAATAGTTTTTGTTGGACACTGAAGACTGGGTTACCTCTAACTACAGTTCGGATGAGCCTGCTAGATTATGATTTGGGGCTGGGAAAGCTTCCTACACTTGTTCTGCTTCCTGGCTGCCTTAGAGCCCACAGCCACTATTGCTCTGCCTTATCCTTTTAATGGGAACTGGAAAGAACTGACTACTCATCTGGCTTTCCCTCCCACTAAGGGCCCTCTGGCTTAGACTTCAGAGAGGATATTACTAGATGAAGATATTTCTAAATCTTATAATTGTAGAGGAAATATAGTCATGAGGTCTAATAGAATCCTGTCATGATGGAGTGTAGTACACCATTATCTCCTGTAGGACTCTATATCTAGAGGGATCTATTCAAAGCCTGCCATGTCTATTGTTAAGGACAGAATGATGAGGATGTGTTTGTTTTTTTTTTGACTGTCACAGCAGAACTCATTTATTCTGGAAGTACAAGGGGCTAAAGTAAGATGCAGGAGTCTAGCAGCATACAGGTGGGCTGGGCAATGGGAGGTAGGTGTGGTCAGAGAGGGCGGCAGGGCCAATCTGTGGGTTCGAGGTAGCCTTATTTTACATTGCAAATCACAGCCAAACCTCCCAACGAGGGGACAGGCAGGTCGGCCCATTTTCCTAATGTGATGTTCCCCACATCTCCCTTTTGTTTTATTAAGCAGGTATTTGCCTTACTGGAGAAGTGTGCCTGTCTTAGGTTGTCCCCCTCTGGGGATCTTACCCGTCATTGACTACCACTCTAGCACTTCAGGCAATTTACCCGTAGGGTTGGCAGACCCAATTGGAGGATTGAAATAAGGGGGATGGCCAACGTCAACACAGGAAACCCTTTTGTTGATTACACAAGGTCTGAATGTGAATACAAAACCCACTGTAACCAAGGAGCCCGCCCACAAAGGGGAGAAGGTAAGGGAGCCAACCATTGAGTCCAGTCCATAGATAGTTTGCATCATGTTTATTTTGGAGGCATTTGAGAACCTCCTGTAGCCTTTTTAAGCAGATCAAGGCCTCGACAATTTTGGAGGACTCCTGCAGTCAGGAAATCAAGCTGATATTGTATTTGTGGACTGCGTGGATAATGATGCTCAGGATGAGGAGAAGGAAAGTGACTGAGGATTGCAACCACAGCTAAGCAGGGCATCTGGTATGGTCTCCTTATTCCTGTGAATGAGAGGGAGAAAGCATACCTCAAGAGGGGGTGCTCTTGGGTAATTATTTTTTGTTTGCTGACAATATTTTAAATCTCTAGCAGGTACCCAAAGTGGGTTTGGTTCTCCCACCAGGAAGACACATCCAAATCCTTTCCCCACATTAATGAGGTGATCAGGGGCTCTCCAGTAAGAGGATCTCTTCAACGGACTTCAACCTTTAAATAAGGCATCTGATTAGACCAATGTCTCTGAAAGGCAGTCAGAGGCTGATCCTTGGAAAAATTTAAAATAATGTAAGCATAGCTGTCCTCAATTGATCGTGGGGGTTGCCTCCCCCTTTTTGTTTTATTAAAACAAGGCCCATTATCCGTTTTAACCTGTAGGGGTAAACTCAAGATAACAAAACATTGTAAAGAATGGCTTTCAGCGTGTCAGGCTCTTTCGCTGGAATGTGCAGTAGCCCAACAAGCATATGAATGAGTATCTATAGACATAATTTCCCAAAGGGTGCCTAGTGGGTTACATCAGTTTGCCAGATAACGTTAGGTTTATGGCCCCAGGGATTGACCCCAGGGGATTGTAGAGGTGGGACTTGTTAAAATGGCATGCATGATTTACATCCTCACGATCTTTTTTAAGTCTTTTATAGGGACCGGGGGAATCTTTGATGCATCCCTCTCCAATTTAAGTGAGTCAGTTCATGTGGCAGGGATCGACTTGAGCCATTAGGGGACAAGTTTAACAAATACTAATCATATCACCCATTTTACTATCAGATTTCCAGTGTCAGTTTGCAAGGAAGAAGGACAAAGATGGTCCACTCAGTCCATCTGACCAGACTTTGTGCCAGCTTATCTTATTACCTAAACAATTTTAAGAGACAGGCAGGCAAAGCTTCTGACACTGATAAACAAATTTACATTTAAATTTTGATACTTATCTCCAAACTTTAACTCAAGGAAATAAATTCCAAATTCCCTAATTCCTCTGGACTAAACAGGATACAATGTTTAGAAGGTAAACAGCTTTATGCATTACAATACCAGATTTTCTTTTTAAATGCAGATTTTAGAATCTTTAGAAAACTCCTATTAGCCAGTTTCTTGTGTTTATTCATTGTTTTGGATGCTGACAATTTAACCTTGAACATGTTTACTCACACCCATTCACACACACATTCATAAAGATCTTAAAGCGCACAAAATTAATATCGGCTGTACATTTTAAGAGGATTCACGTACACACACTCACACAAACCACAAGGATCCATATTTAGGATGGTTATCAATTTTACCATAATGCTTTTTGCAGATGAAAGTTGGGTGGGAGTCTTAAGCCTATGAGAACTAAGACTGAAGTCTGTGTCCTGCCACCCACTGTCTCTAGACTGTCACTACTAAGCCAGCAGCTGCTTTGTCTGGCCTAGGCTCACCTCCACTGCAGCTGAGTGGGAGGGGCCATACCAGGCACTAGACCTACCCCAGGTGGGGACGAAACTTTTGTTTTCCAGAAATAAATAGATACCCAAGGAAAAACAAGAGCAAGGCAGAGAAGCAGAGACTTTTTTAAAAAATATTTTTATTGTAATTAATAAAAGGGTTACATGATATTTGCCAGATAAAAAGTCCATTAATTCACATACATTGATATCCTTTCACATGTCTTGGTAGCCATTACCCTTCCCCCCATCCCTCCCACCCATCTTAGTTTTCCCCCCTATCAAATTTCAAATGACCAAATACAAATAAATTCAATATATCAGATAACAAAGTGAGATACTGTAACAATATGAGATACCCAAGGGACAGCAAAGGAGATGAGAGATAACATAGTACATAAAGGACAACAATCATTCGTTATATGGCTTTTGTTTCAATATCCTGGAGGTCCTTTCAGTTAGCTTCATACTATATGGCCTTATGTATCAAGATTTTGCTCTATTGCAGATCTCTGCTAGTAGAGCCCAAGGTTTCTACTGATTATGACGAATGAGGGAAACCATTGAGCCTAAGTTCCTTTGAGTCTGGCTTACTTCGAGAAGCAGAGACTTTTAAGAAACTTCTAAACTTCTGATGGCATGCCTGGCCTTAAACTACCAGAGTAACAGAAAGACCATGGGGCCCTGAACTCAGGGGAACTAAGGGAGCACCTCCCCTATGGAAATTTCCATTCCCTGGTAGCTGGCTGGCAGAGACCATCCTAACCTACTCTCAAACAGAACCAGACATTGACTTACAACAGAAAATGGGACTCAATCGGATACATTTAACACAACAACGCGAACTCAGATGAACGCTCTCACCAAACAACTTATTTAGACATGTCTGGTCGGGGAGACTCTCAGGCATGCCCTGTTACTGACAAGAAATCCAGAAGGGGGTCAAGGCGTCTCTTGACCACCCAGGCCTTTGAGAGCTTGCTGTGTCCAGCTTTTTTGGCCCACAGTGCACTTTTTAGACAGACATATAGGGTGGTTGGCCGACTTTTACTTACCTTCAGAGGCCTTTGCTTTAAACCTGGGCATCTTTTCCAAAAAAGGTTGTTAAAGGAAAACCACTGTTTCTAGAAAAAAGCAATCTTTTATCTTAATAGCATAAATATACAGATTGATGAAAGACTTGGGAGCCCTGGTCGGGTGGCTCCCATGGGTGTAATTACTGCAGGGAGATCATGAAGAAGCCTGTATTTGAAACTTGTATTTGCCTGATCCTTATTAATTTTAGTAGCTCCAATTGTTTTTCCAGCCAATAGGCCACTGCTCCCCATGCGATTAGACTGTGGCCTCTAGAACTGGGGGAGCAGTTCTATGCTAATTTTTTCATAACTAATGCAGTCATCATAGACTGTCACAACATCCGTATCTCATCTCTCCCTAGAGATTATAGGGCAGGTCCTCTTTAAGTGCAGAGCCTGAATGGCTCTGGCCAGGAAAGGGGCGTGCCAATTGCTAAGAAGCTGCTAGGCCAGCTAGCCCAGGAGCTGGGGCCTGGGGCAGTTTCTAGGAGCTGGGAACTTAAGGCCTGAGAGGCAGGCAATTGTAGCTCCTCAGGAACATGGTATTTTAGGTGGAGTTAGGCCTTCTTTCTGGCCTAACTGTCCCTGTGGGGGGAGGGTGGGGGGGAAATCAGGTCTTATCCATCCCCCTAGGGAAATCTCTTTTAAAGTGGCCTTGCTGGCCACACCCATAACTCCTCTTCCAGCCCCATTGAAAGAGGTAAGGGTGGTAGAAAGCGCCTAGGTCTTTTGGACCGGTGGGCCTGAGTGCCCACATCCTTAGGCCAACTATCCACCTCCCCATAGATCTTTCCTTCATTCCTGCACAGGCCAGTCTGCCGTCATCCCCTTCCAGACCAGCATGAACAGTTCTTGGAGGGGCCCCGAGGGGAACTTTCTTTGGAGGCTCCGATCTACTCTTTCTATAAAGGTGGCAAGGTCCTCTGTAGCCTTCTGAGTAATTATTGGAGGCTCTGAAGGGCCTTCTTCCAATTTTTTCTACGCAGCCAGTCCCAAAGCCCGCACCTGATATTGGTAGGGGGCAGGGATAGCAGCCTGCTGGAGGCCTGTGGAAAAGTGATCACTGGATCCTGATAGCATCCCATAAGTCACAGGGACTGGGGGATTAGCAGCCTGGTTCCTGTTGGCCTGGGCATGGCACTCCTCATTAAAAAAGGCACAGCATTTGAGATACAGGGGACCAGGAAGCACAGCCTTAGTTAAATTTTTCCAGTCTTGGGTGATGCACTGCTGATGAGCCAGACCTTGGAGGATGGTTTCAGCCTGGGGCGAGTTAGGCCCATCCTCAGAGACCACTGGGATACCATTGGGCCAGTCTATTGCCCACAGTGTTAACATTTACCTGGAAAGCCAAACATGGTGGGGAGGAGCGAAATGGCTGCTTAACCCACCTTTTGGTTTAGGGGTGGAGCCGCCGCTGTAAAATGGCGGCTTAGCCTCTTCTTCCAGTTTAACACGAGATGGTGAATAGTTTTCGCAGGAAGAGGGATAGTAAAATGGCGGAGGTTGCTCCACTTCCCAATTATCTGCTGCAAATTTCAGGGTAGGAGCACTTGGTGTAGGGCTCTGAGGCCCGATCCCAGGATCAAAGGGGCCCAAAAATCCCTCCTCAGGGTGAGGCTCTAAACCCTTTTCTTCCTGAGCAGTGGGAGGGCCAACTCTCCACAACTCTGAGCACTTCTCAATTAAAGTTTCCTTGGCCCTAGTTGTAACTGAGCCAGGATAGAAGCCGGCCTTAAGGGCAGACAAGGTCGGAGAGTCTCCGAGGGGAGGGTCCTCTCCCAAGTTAATCTTCCTCCTTCTCACCAGGTGCTCTAAGCGGTCCCTTGAGGCCCAATTGAAAGAATGGCCACCATTAATGCATTGTGTGTTAAGACCTCCCAGACCTTCTCGGCCCAGGGATCTGAAATCTGCAAACCTCTGCTTTTAAATCTAGACACTGTGAGTGCCGGGTCCTCATTCTCCAAACCTCTGCTTTTAAATCTAGATGCTGTGATCACTGGGTCCTCATTCTTGGTGTGAGATTGCCCCATCTTTTCAGGGAGACCCTACCTTGTAACCGCTTGGCTTGGCTTGCCGACAATCTCGCTTCTGATGAGCGTTCTTTTCGTGCCCCACATTGGGCGACAGAATGTCGGGGCTTTTAGCACTTCTTGCCTCCTGACCTGCAGGAGGATGGGTTTTATATTATTAAGATGAATCTGCTATTTATGTCACTGTGGCCATTCTTATCTTCTGGCTATCATAAACCCTAGATTTATTCTGTAAGTATCATTTGAAAGTAGTACTGGTTGTAACACAGTCCCTCTGTTCAAACACAGGTCGTGCCAAGAGGATTTGGGAAGTGCATTCTTTTTTCCTGTTTACTAATAAAAATTTGATTTTGTTATTGACAGTATTGAGAGGTACTTTAGCTCCACAGTTGTGTGTTGAGAATCATCAATTTTTGGAAATCCTTCCATCTTTTCTCAGATAGTGCTTGTACCTATCGCTGTTTGACAGAAAGTCATTCTCTACCTAGTTTGTCATCCATATTCTATGTTATATTCAGACATGAGTTAATCAGTGAAAAGGGTTCCACTGCATTCATATTTTCTCCTACTCTCCACAAATGGATCATCAACCATGCCTCTTACTACTTCTACTAGGAATTCATGTAATTCTTTTAAGGATTAACTCCACTAGCTACATTTGTACAATTTTATACTGGCTTCTCAGTATCAGAATGTTTTCCCTTGATTTCAGATGTCATTTATTCATTAATTTTGTTGATTGTTTCAGTTCTTTAGTAATCCAGGGTTCTGAACTGATGTCCTATCTGAGGGAGCTAAAGATTCCTAAAGAGTAATTAATGCTCATGAGGAGACCATGAGAAAGGAAAAATCAGGTGTTGTCCTTGGAAATGATTCTTTTGGGTCCTTTTCTCCATGGTCCATTGTCATCCCAGGATTCTGAGTTGGTGTTTGCCATCCATCATGGTGACACAGCAGGTGACACAGCAGGTTTCCCTTCTGAAAGACATGATGAAGGAGGAAAAGGAGAGAAATAGAATGAAGCAGAGCATTGAACAAAAAACAGGCTTTTGGAAAATATATTTGCAAAACTTGACAACTTCTGCAAGAGAGTCTGTGACTGGAGGTGCAGGGCCTGCAGCTTGTTTATGGTGTCATCATCATCATAGACTATTACTACTCTCCAGCCTTCGAGTGCAATCCTGAATATAGGATGTGTGCACTGACAGGGGTGTCCGCCCACAGTTTATCTTTGTTATCTGCTGCTGCCAAGGCTTCTTGATCCCTGAATTCTCTTCAAGTTACACCCAAAGGCAGGCTTCCTGAACAGAACTATGCTTTTGAAGCTTGGTTTGAAATGCCAAGTGGAAAGCAATTTCTCTCTAAAGAAATATTGCAGAATTTGAAAACTCTCCCCTCAGGCAAAACTTTCTAGGAAAGAAAATCCATAAGCACATGAATGTCACTTGATAATTCTTTTTCCATAAATAATGGAGCAGATGTAATGGAGCAGGTGTAGCCTGCTTGATGCACTGTTGGTGTTTCTGTGTGGTCTTTTGTTAAGTGCAATTAATTAAGTTCTGGTGACTCTAGGATTTGGGAAACAGTTATTACCATCTCTGGGAAGTTTCTGCAATCGTCAAGGCAGAGTGAGAACTTCTTCCTTGTCTATTTCTAGCCTCCATTACACTGTATTTACCTCCAGCAGAGGAACACACTACCTGTGTTGTCACCATTAATTTTCACGTCTTTTTTCCATGCCAAATGTCAGCTCCTTGAGAGAAGGGACAATGTTTCATGGAACAATTGATTAGTCACCACTTCCTGTTCATTCTCTCCCTATCTGTACAATTGAGCTGTTGGGGTCCACTGCACACTGCTGAGGGGAGCTCGGCTAATCCCAAGAGGGCCTCTCTATTGCAGGCTTTGTCTCTTCTGTCTTTCAGATGTAGGCCCATGTTTTCTTATTCAGGAGTGCTCTGAAGAGATGAACATTGCCTCTCATGCCCACAATGGCAGGTTTTCCTTGTGAGTCCATGAGATCAGAGTCCGGAGAATACAACCACCAGGCTCCTCCTTTGGTAATGAGTTTAACTCGATAGTACAGATGCTAACTCTCTCTTGGCCTTGTTTAAGCCCCAGGATAAAGCTTTGCAAGGGAAAAAAAAATCCCCAGACTTTGGCTATGGCATGATGACAGTCAGCTTGACTTCAAAAGAAAATGGCATTGAGTCAGGATGCTGACAAATGGCTCTTGAAAATATAGGAAATTGGGTTTTGTGATAAGTCATTTATTTCTTCCAGTCCTCTATTTCCACACAAAGAAAAATAAGTAAATAAATTCTACTCAAGAGTTTATCTTCTCCCTCCCTAAAAAAGTTCCCATCCACCAAAACAAAACAAAACTATAATATAGGAAAAATTACCTACCTTTAAAAGTGTTCAGTTCCTCCTCTGTAGAAGCATTGAGTGGAAGAGGAGTACTGATGTCAGAGACGCTGCAACTCTAGGAAGTAATTCCGAGTGTGACTTTCAGAAATTCCCATATTAGATCATATCAGATATCTTCTTCTTTTCTTTTTAATGCTTTTTAATGCTTTGATGGTGTCAATCTCTTTTCCATGCAAGAGCTTTTAAATATATTCTTTCTTCTCTGCTTAGTTTTTTATTGTTTGGTGCTACTGGGGTTTGAACTCAGGACTTGCCCTTACTAGGCAGATGTTCTACCACTTGAGCCATACCTCTAGCCTCCTGTCCTCTTTCAATGCTTAGTTATTCTTCAAAGAAGTCTTGCTTTTTGCCTGGGGCTGAGTATTATCCTCTGAAGATTATAAGTCCTTATGATCATTCTCAACCTTTTTTCCACTTCTTTTTCTTCACCATGTACAGGAACAAACACCTAAAATTGTGTATAATATAGTTTCAGCATAATAGTTTTAGCATTATTAATCAACCTGCTTGCAGTTACACAAGTTTTAAGAGGAAATTTTCTTGATATCCTATTTCCTTTAATTCTGCCATGTGATGGAACTGAAGAATGTCTCCACTGGGTGCTGTGGCTTATACCTTTAGTTCTGGTTATTCAAGAGGCTAAGATCTGGAGGTCTGCCATTCAAGACTAGTTCAAGCAAAAGAGTTCAGGAGATTCCAATTGGAGCAACCTAGAAGGCACATGGCTCTGAGTTCAAACCCAAGAACTGCAAAACAATAACAACAACAACAACAAAACTCTTTTGTCTCCAGGCACGGTCACACACTCTTTTCCCAATGTTACTGATGACAGGAGAGAAAGAACATTCTGAATAGCAAGGGATACAATTCTGAAGACTGATGCTGGTCTATCAGGAAATAAGCAGACAAAACGCTAACATGGTCTCTGAAGTCATACCTCCATAGATGCATCTGGAAGCCCACATGTGGCTGGGCTTTCATTTCAAAGTTCAGCCTTCCCATGTTCCTGGATTGGAGGACTTTTACTTTTGTTTTCTTCAGAGACTGGTGTGAACAGCCCCCATTTTGCCTGGCAAAATTAATAAATCTTTACTTTCTTTTCTCAAAGAAAAATGCTCTAGTTCTGCATTGGGTTCAGGAGCCCAAATTTCTGGTAGCACTAAAACAAATTTCTCTGCCTTTGTAAGCATCAATCGAGTGACCTCTTTAAATGAGTTTTTCTCTGACCTTTTCTGCTTGTGTTTTTTTTTTTACTGCTCCTTATTTTACTTCATCATATCCTATGTTTATCCTTCTGAAAATGCATTGAAGTGGTACTTTACATACATTTATTCATTGCCTTTTCCCTCCAGAGCATACGCTCCATGGAAGCAGGGCACTGTCATTTTGGTAATCAACACATATTGAATATGTGCCAATTACATAGTAAGTGCCCCCCAAGTATTTCCTTCTTTCTTTCTTTCTTTCTTTCTTTCTTTCTTTCTTTCTTTCTTTCTTTCTTTCTTTCTTTCTTTTGTTGGTCATTGGGCTTAAACTCTAGGCCTTGGTGCCATCCCAGAGCACTTCAACTCAAGGCTAGTGTTCTACCATTTGAGTCAGACTCACTTCCAGTTTTTTGGAGGTTAATTGAAGATAAGAGTTTCTAGGTCTGTAGTGCCTAGGCTGGCTCTGAAACTCGGTCCTCAGATCTCAGCCTCCTGAGTAGCTAGGATTACAGGTGTTAACAACCGGTGCCTGGCCACAAATAGTTTTTTTTTTGCCAGTCCTGGTACTTGAACTCAGGGCCTGAGTGCTGTCCTTTGGCTTTCTCAAGGCTTTTTCTATGTATGTGGTTCTGAGGAATCAAACACAGGTCTTCACTAGGCCAAACTCCTGGCATTTCTTAAATGAAAGCACTTTTAATAATTCACCTTCAACATAACAACTCAGACAAGCAGAGGTTGAACCTTAGATATTCTAGGCAAGAGAGCCAAGAGAGAACTACATAACTATTTTTATCTGCTGAGTTATATAAGGGTCTAAGATTGAGACTTAGACTTCAGTTTTATCCACTTTGGGAATTAAACATGGAGAAACATGACTGGCAGATAAGAACAGATTGCACAGATGAGGAATTCAAAGGAGAAGCATCAGCAGCGACAAAGAAATCACCACCCTGAGAGAGGATTTCTATCAGCACTATTGATTATGTTGAGGTCGATAATTCTTTGCTGTAAGGGACTAGCTTGTTCATCACAGGATCCATATCTTCTGCTCACTAAATTCTAGCAGCCTCCTCCTAATTGAGACAACCCCAGATGTCCCTCGGTATGGCCAATTGTATAAAATTGCCATGAGGACATATGGTCCCCAGAGCTTGGAAAGTGGTACAGCAATCGGTCTCGGACACAAGGGGGTGCTGGAGTGGAAGGCAGCATCTACCTTTTACTACCCCAGTCTCCACGTGGGCATCAGTGAACACTGAAGGCAGGTCTTAGGTCATAAATGGCTGTGATGCTTTGGGTTTATGCATGTCTGTGTGAGGGCCGTTGGCCAACTAAGCTGAGGTGTGACAGAGAGATTTCCTCCTTGCTCCTGGAAATGGCTTTGCTCCTTATTAGTGATTGTTTTGGACATAGACTCAGAACTGCCACAGATCTTTTCCAAAAATGCCAGGACTAGTGTGGAAATGGCATCAGTATGGCTTAGAGATTGTTATTATTATTTTTACTGATTATAAAATAGGAGTATGAAACAGTCCCAGGAATTTGTAAGACGTTAGAAACATGATTTTGTAAAGTGGTGGGCTTTCTCTAATCAAGGTTGAAGTAAAACTGTTCCATCATCAGGAATTTGCGATAAAATTAATGAGACTAGGATTTAACTCACAGGGAACCCAGGATGTACTAATAGTTGTCCTATGCTTTTTGTTTGTTTGTTTATTTTTTATGCCAGTACTGGGGCTTGACTTTTGGGGTCTCACACTCACTGGACTTTTTGGTGGTCAGTTTGAGATAAGAGTCTCATAGATTTTCTTTTGCTTGGACTGACTTTGAACTGTGATCCTCGGCTCTCAGCCTCCAAGTCACTCAGATTCCAGGCACGAGTCACATGTGTCCATGCTTTTCAAGCTACAAAGCTTAGTCACTTTCTTCTATTTGCTCATCACAAAAATTCTATGAAGCCAACATGCAATTCAACCTCAGAAAATATTTGTTGACTGATTGAAGAATGAATGAATATAATGAATATGTGTGGTAAGCTACTGGTCTATTTTGGCATGCACTTGTGGCTAGGATAATATTGGGTAATAACTGTTAGAACAAGGCTGAGGACTTTCCTGGACTGGTGACTTTCAGTGATTGCCATGGTATGAGCTGGTTATCTCATGACCATGATTCTTTCCACGTGGACAGCTAAGCTCCTTTTTAGCATTCAATCTAATTTAGAATTGTTGTTTGCATAAAATATGCAATATAGATTATAGGAATGAATAAGTGATGTGCTTTGGGAGAAGAAAGGTGACTGTAATGATTAGTCTGGAAGAAAGCAGGGGAGAGGATCTCTTTAGGGTGCCTGTGTTAACAGCTCTTCCTTTTTCTCTCACACAGGGTTTCCCTAGATAACCTCAAACCTCCTGCTGACTCAGTCTACCAAAAGTGCTATATTTATAAGTGCATCACCCTCTCCAGCATCACTTAACTGCTTAATCTCTGTATTCTCCCCCACTTCTTTATGTCTCATCAATGTCTATTCATTGTATCCTAGATTTGAGTATCTTTTCCTAGAAGGTCTTTTTCCCTGAGCTCCTCAGAACTACATTAAGTTTTGTTTGGTATTTCTCTATTGTGCTCTTGTGCCAATTCAGTTTGGTATTTATTGCGTTCTAAAAAAAATAAAGACTGAAATTGTCTTCTTTATTGCTCTAACTCTGATGTTACCACATGCCTGACATATAATAGATATATCAACACTATCAAATGGATTGTTATTAACTTCCCTCTTTTGCAAAGGAGGAAAGCCATTATCTATCTATCTATCTATCTATCTATCTATCTATCTATCTATCTATCATCTATCTATCTATCTACATATACCTATATATGAGATATACACACATATGTAACTACATTTATACCCCCTCCCCTTTTATTACCTTTAAGGCAGCTAGGAATTCAACAATAGAAAGACAAGATGAGAAGAGTACATAGTTGATCTGGGCAATGGTGGCTTATGCCTATAATCAGAGCTACTCAGGAGGCTGAAATTTGAACATCACAGTTTAAAGCCAGCTTGGGTGAAAAAGTCAAATTTTCTCTTCTCTCCAGAAAAGGAGCTGTGGCTCAAGGGACAAAACCTCAGCACTGAGTGGAAAAGTTAAGTGAGAGCAAGAATGAAAAGCTTTGAGTTCAAGCCCAGTATGGGCACAGACATACACATCCACCCAAAAGTACAAAGTCCTTTCAACAAATCCATTAAATATAGAAACTAATTTGTACAAAAATGAAATGAATTAACAAGTGTTTATTTTATAGTATACCTCCATCTTCTCATGCACTAATTCAAGCAGCACATACTGAAGTCTCTTTCCATACCAACTTTGGTCAAGAGGTTAGAGATACACAAATGAGTGACTTCTGGGCTCTGCTCTTGAATCCTGTGCTTTGATGTTATTTATGTATATAGCATGTGTCAGGTTTTATGCTGGAGCTGGGCAATGACACCTAGCTCTAACCCTAGAGCCACACAAATTAGAATTTCCAAGCAAAATGATATAGAATGATAACTGCATTATAAGAGTCCTCATGCTTGTACAAGAAAGGCTTGTAATGGGTTGAAGAGTAAATAGGAGCTTGTCAATGAAGCTGAGGGCATGGTTCACCTGAGAGGTAGATAGATATTTCATGAGACGTACCCGTGGGAGATCCGAGTTTGAGGGCAGATGGTCTTTCTGGTGAGAGTGTGTGAGCCCATTTGTCTGATGTGAGGCAAGCAGTAAAAAATGGTGGGAGCGAAGGCTAGAACAATAAGTCAGGGTCTACCATGGTGGCTGCAGCATCCAATGTTAGTCTCCTTTCCTTTGTCCTTTGAGCTTTCCAGTCTCCTCAGGTGTATGCACTTCTGGATGCCAAAGCCTCTGATAAGTCTTGGCAGAAGCAAACACTAGATAACACTTTTCTGGGAAGGAGAAATAAAATCACCCTCCCCCAGAGAATGGATTGTGGAACTGCTTTACTTCTGCCAAAGGCCGTTGGGTCTAGCTTGTGAGATTAGCATATAGATGACCTCACTCCCAGTTCCTCAATTCCACTTGGGTTGAGATCACACAGCTTCCAAGTTCTATTACCTTATTAGTTCCTTTAATGCCCTGAGCAATGTTCCTGAAAATAGGAGTAGCAAGAGACTCTGGAAGTTACAGAGAAAAAAAAAGGTACAGCCCATTCCCCTGCTGTGTCTGCAGACCATTTAATAGGAGAAAGGGGGCAGACTAGTGTGGGCTTTGCAGGAAACAAGTGTCCCATAGCATCTAGGAGGCATGCATGACCTTGTGCTACTGCTCATGGCTCAGTTTCTCCTTTGGAAAAAAATGTCTTAAACATCTTTTCAGTGTCTTATCTCAGTGTATAGGGTTAAATTGTTCATTCTTCCACTCAAAATACACCTCAAGTTTCATAGAAACAAACAATAATCACATTTCTGTTCTCAATGGCAACAGTAAGTGGAGAATGGAGTCATCTGTTCTGTCTCCTATGCAGGGTAACTGGATACAGGTGGATTTCAGGGGGATGTAGTGTCTTCATAGGAAAAGTTGCTTTAAGATTAACAGTGGGCCTATTTGCTTCTACTGTTTGAGACATGCTGTCCCAAAGGTTTGCTTATCAAATGGATTCATCTTTTCAAATCTCTATCCAAAAAGCTTCTCTGCCTCCTTAAAGGCAGGCCTGAAGGAGTCTTCTCTTGATGAGCAAGCCCACAGAATCCTCATTCCAATGCTTTCTTCTGATGCTGACATGTCTGCTGTGGGCTCTTGAGGCAAAGGGAAGTGCTTTTCTTTTTTGGCTCTTCAGCTTCCGAAATGGAGCTTGGTACATAGTAGGTGCTCAATGAATTTGTAACTAAAAGAAGGAATTCAAGGTGCTGGGTCCTTGGGCAGACGTTCCATATGATGATCTTCAAGTTCAGAGTCCAGAAAGGCAGGGAGGTGAGTGGAGCAGACACCTGTAAACAGTACTAAAGATACTTTTGTTTTGTGACAGAATATCTGGAAGAAACAGTTATATCATTAAAGTTTGAAGAGTTAAACATTTTTCTTTTGTGAAACTTGACGTTTTTCAATTTTTCGTTATTCATAAGCTTTGTAGATTAGAATGCTAATGCTTATCATTGTAAATATAAAAGTGTGTTTGTGATTGTAGCTAAGTAAAACCGTGGCATGGTACTGTTAAATATATAGTTACTGCATCTCAATAGAGAAAAGATGGGGGGGAAGTATCTATAAAAAAAATTGCATTCTGGAAAGGTGGAGGCAAACTAGATCTCAATTCCAAGAATCAGATGTCTCTCCAGCTAGAAGAGTTTAAAGTAGGAAAGTGACACCTTGTGGTGGAGGATGGTTCTGCTATCATGGTGGATGCCCTGTTCATCTCTAAATTTTGTCTGAAGCTTATGAGCTTTCCCTTGGTCACCTGTAGGAGCTTTAGTGGTTGGTCTCCAGGGTAGATGGCTAAGTAGGTGGGAAATGCAAACATTATGTCTCTACTTTGTTTATCATACTTAAACTTTCTTGTTTTTTTCCATCCTGGGGCTTGAACTGGGTCTGGGCGCTGCCCTTGAGCACTCAGTTCACGGCTAGTGCTCTACCCCTTGAGCCACCGTGCCACTTGTGGTTTTCTGGTGGTTAATTGGAGATAGGAGTCTCACGGACTTTCCTTCTCTGGCTGGCTTTGAACCGAGATCCTCAGATCTGAGTCTCCTGTGTAGCTAGGATTATAGGCATGAGCCACCAGGGCCCAGCTTTTCATACTTAACCTTTTGTTGAAAAGGTAGAGCTCACATTCAACACATTACAGTTGCCATACATCGTACGTTTGCAGTACACATGTATTTGTGCACATATACATACAGCATCTCTGATTCTGTGTCTGTGTCAGGCTAGATAATTGGAACCCCAGGGTCAACTCTTGAGCCTAGAAAGAAAAGAAAAAAGTCTAAAGGCACAGCAAGCTAGTCCCAGATTGAGGACAGAAGCCAGGGCTCATGGGGCTTGGAAGGAAACTCTTGCCTCTCCTCCATCCTTTCTTCTGAGAGACTTGAATGGGGTGTGCTCTGGTGTGTGTCCCACTATCTAGCATTACAGGCAACTGTTGGCAAAGGCGGCCATGGATGGATGAGATCATTGGAGAGACCTGTGTACATAGCTGCTAAGACTGACTCAATGGAAGGAACTGGAATCATGTGTCGTACTAGGGGCCTGGGAGACGCACTGGGACTAGACTCACTCTGGAGGCTCTTGCCAAGGGGAGAGTAGGTTTCTGTGGAGCTGTGCTGCTCCACGGAGTAAACCCCTGGCTGGTTGGTGTGTTCGTGTAGTCTCTTCTGAAAGTGCAGGCAGAGTCTCCACGTTGACTTCTGGCTTCCATATGTACCTTCCCTCTTGGTCCAGGTCAATCGACATTTCTGTGAAAAAGAAATCCTCCAACTTCTCTCATCCCAGGCTCTACCATGGCTGGGAGAAGTGAGAGGACTTACCCACGGAAGTGTTTTCAGTCTAACTCATCACTGCAAAACATGGAGTTGACACAGAGCTTGCAGTCCACTTGCTAGATAAAAGCCACGATATCAAGATGGGTCAGAGAGGTGGACACTGGTGGCTCATGCCTGTAATCCTAGCTGAGGTCTGAGGATCACGGTTCAAAGACAGCCCATGCAGGAAAGTCTGTGAGGTTCTTTTTCTTTTTCTTTTATTGCAATATATAGAGGAGTTACAGTTATATTAGCCAGATAGAGGGTACATTACTTTTCACATATTGATACCGTTTCTCATGTTTTTGTCCCGATTTCCATCCCTCCACCCCCTTCCAATTATCTTGTTTTTCCCCCTTCCCTTTCCTATTTCAAATAAACAAATAAATATGTATACATATACCAGGTAACACAGTCAGATACTGTAACAATATGAGATTAACCAAAGGACAAGAAAAAAGAGAAATAACATAGTACATTAAGAACAACAATCATGTAATATAAAGCTCTTGTTTCCATATCCTGGGGATCCTTTCATTTAGCCTCATCCTATATAGCCTATATATCTAGGTTTTGTCCTATTGTAAACTTCTGCTAGGAGAGGGAAACCATTGAGCCTATGTTCCTTTGGGTCTGGCTTACTTCACTTAATATGATTTTTTCCAAGTCTTTCCATTTCCTTACAAATGGGAGAATGTCATTCTTTCTGACAGCAGCATAGAATTCCATTGTGTATAAATACCACATCCTGTTGATCCAATCATCAACTGAGGGACATCTGGGTTGGCTCCATATCTTTGCTATGGCAAATAGTGTTGCAATGAATATTGTTGTGCTAGTGGATTTTGTTTCTGGACGACTGGGAAAATGCCAAGTAGTAGGATTGCTGGGTCATAGGGGAGCTCTATGTTTAGTCTTTTGAGGAACTGTCATACTGCTTTCCATAGTGGTTGAATGAGTTTGCACTCCCACCAACAGTGTAGTAGTGATCTCTCCTGGCCACACCCCTGAAAGCATCTGTTGTTATTAGATTTCTTAATCATGGCCATTCTAACTAGAGTGAGGTAGAATCTTAGAGTTGTTTTGATTTGCATTTCTTTTATGGCCAGAGTTGTGGATCATTTCTTTATGTGTCTATAGGTCATTCTTATTTCTTCTTCAGAGAAGTCTCTCTTTAAGTTTTTGGCCCATCTTTTAATGGGATGGTTGTTTCTTTGAAGATTTGTTTTGGAGAGATTCATTTTTTCGGCTGTAGATATATATTAGATATGAGGCCCTTGTTTGTTGTATGGTTAGTGAAGATCTTCTCCCATTTAACTTGCTAGCTATGTCCTTTGCCATACAGAAGCTCTGCAGTTTAATGCAGTCCCTAACCCATTTGTCCAAACTTGCATTAATTTGTTGTGTTTCTGGGTCTTTATGAAGAAATTTTCAACCTGTGCCAAGCATGCCTAGTGTATCTCCTATTCCTTCTTATACAGTTTTCTGCTTTTACCTCCAGGTCTTTGATCTATTTGGGTAAGTCTGTGAGATTCTTATCTCTAATTAAAGACCAGAAAACTGCAAATGGAAATGTGGCTCAAGTTGGTAGAGAGCTATCCTTGAGCAGAATGGATGGTGCCCAGGTATTGAGTTTAAGTGCCCTGACTGAAAAAAAGAAAAAAAAAAGATGTTACAGAGATATCCTTTTGTTGTCTTTCTAGCCTTCTTTAATCAAGTTTATTTACATCAGCAATTTAACTTCTTTTTAATGATGATTTTATGTCTTTGGATATGTCAATATTTCAAGGATAGACGAAGGTATGAAGAAAAAGACAAAATGGGAAATAGCTTGTTAGTCATTGCAACTAATAAACTTATTTCCTTAATTCATATTAACACTAATGGCAAATAAGCATTCACTGGGCCTTGCACTGTAGTAAGTGCTTTAGGTGTATTTTATTATTGAAGAAATCAGAATGCAAGGTGGACCTTAACAAATGATTTAACTTGTGGCTGTGGAAACAGGCTCAGTTTAATTTCCCAAACCATCCAGCAGGCTACAGGGTCCTTGAAGTAAGTAGGGCTGGGCTTATAATTCCTCCTGCCTTCACCTGTGCAGAATTCTAGGCTGGTTAATGATGAGAGAAGACAATGATTTCTGACCAAGATGTAACAAGACCCTTCTTCCTCCTCCAATTATTCCTTTACTCTGTTTCTAGATGTGATCAGAAAAACAAAACAAACAAAAACCAACTTCCACTAGGGCCTCTACAATACACGCACCCTCCCCTCCAACTCTGAGATAGACAGTACCTTAATTTCTATTATTACCTCAGATCCATTACCTCCAAAATAGAAATGAAACTGTGACTTTCAGCAAAGTGGGACATAAATATGTGTATCACACATGTGAGTACACTTTCTACATTGTTGATAGAAATAGAAGACACTGTTTCTATTAATACACTGATATTATAAATGAGCAATTTTCACATCCAGCAGAAAGTAGAACACCTTCTTCATAACATTTTAGTCTTCTTCCACACTTGGTACTTCCAAGGTAAATAGGCAGGACTGGGATTGTGGCCTGGTGGTAGACTACCCTGGGCTCGATTCCCTGGTACCACATACAAAGAAAAAGTCAGAATTGGTTCTGTGGCTCAAGTGGCAGAGTGCTAGACATGAGCAAAACGTATTCAAGGTCAGTGCCCAGGCCCTGAATTCAATCCCCAGGACTGGCAGAAATAACTATACTTACAAAGGTAAGTATGCAGAATTTTGGCTTATTCACAAAATTTGATTTCAAGTTTATTTTAGTGCTATCGATGAGAAAAATTGGCTTAAATGCTTAAATATTCCCTTTTTAAGCATTTCTACCCTAATCACCTGTAACTGAAGACTCCTCAAAATGTATAACAAACTGTCCATAAACTTTTTGTTACTAGATTGCAAAAACCAAATTTAGAAAGTTGATCATAAGCATGTAGAAATGTTAAACAGCAATTTTATGGCTATTTTCATGTCTGCTGAGTCTAAGAATAAAAACAAGTGTCTTGCATTTCATTTGTCCTTTTAGTTTATAATGCATTTTATGTGCATTTCCTGCAAGTATGAGTTTATGATCGTTTGAAAAATACCAACTTTCCTTGATTACTGGTGATTTGTGAAGTCTTGCCTCATACCTGGAAGGGTAGAGTGGGTGATTTCTAGGCTTTCAGGCTAAGGATCTTTTGCAGTCTCAGAAACATGTGGGTAACTCCTTGTTGTTTACCCCACCTTGCCCTGCCAACACCCAGGCTGGCTCACACACCTTTTTTTCAGCGCACCAAATATGCACTCTCTCCATTTCCAAGCTCAGCAAGGCCACTCAACAACTGTTTTCTTAGTAATAGTACAGTCTGTTCCTTGGTAGCCCCCAGATCTCACTTCTGGATACAGAAGTAACTAGTAATATTTAAAATGAATCTTTTCCATAAAATAAAGACACCAGGGGCTTCAACAGTTCTAATAACTTATCCTAACCATGGAGTTGGTATGGCTTAGAACCAGGAGCCAGGTGAGGATGGGCAGATGGAATGGGATGTATTTGTCAGGTGTTGCTATAAGTTCACATGTATGTGCCTACACTGTTAATGTTCTAATCCTTTACACCTTACAGGACATCCTCTTTGGAGGCTACATCTTCTCTAACAGGTGCTGCCAAACTGCTTTTGATGGAAAGCACTGACTTCCTACTTGGGCCCACAAATTAACTGAAAACAGGGAAGAGCTGCACATTTTTGCATATATGTCTCTTCCGAGTCATTCTCTGTATAGTTACTTGGCATTGACCTTGGAATCCAGGACAGGGCAGGACAGGAAAGGACAGGACTGACCGATGACATTCTTTTACCAGTCCTGGGCTTGAACTCAGTGTCTGAGCACTGTCGTTGGACTTTCTCAAGGTTAGAGCTCAACCACTTGAGCCTCAGCACCACTTCTGGCTTTTTTCTATGTATGTAGTACTAAGGAATCGAACTTGGGTCTTTATGCATGCCAGCACTCTTTTACTAGGCCAAACTCTGGCCACAATAGCATCTTTATGATGAGGACTAAAGCTATGCCTAAGGAACAACAGAACTTTACAAGACAGAGACCCCTGTAAATGAGTACAATTTCCTACGACATCCCAACAACCATCCCCTAGCAACTAGACATTTTATGAACTTACAGTTAGCTCAATAGCTGTGCTTATATAGGCTGATACATCTCACATATTTGGGTACTTCTTAGATAATCTACCTCTGCTTTGGAAACCACAAGATCCTGGGTTCAACCTCCCCCTCCCCAACAGAAATTTTTGAAAATATAAGGGGCCTGGTACCAGTGGCTCATACCTGTAATCTTAGCTACTCAGGAGGCTGAAATCTGAGGATCATGGCTTAAGGCCAGCTCAGGAAGGAAAGTCTGCAATTGAATAACAAAAAGCCAGAAATAAAACTAGCTCAAAGTGGTAGAAGGCTAGAATGATAAGGGGGCATAAAGGGCTAGGGACAGTGTCCAGGTCCTGAGTCCAAACTCCAGGACTAGTGCACACACATACACACACACACACACACACACACACACACACACACAGCCCATGAGGGGCTTAATTCCTTAGTAAGGAATGAGTACTTAGATCTCAAGAAAAGGACAACAATAGAAAAGTGTAAAAAACAAAAAATAAGGAAAAGAATTGATGAATGGGAAAACATCAAATTAAAGTTTCTGCACAGCAAGAGAAACAATCTACTACAATGAAGATACAACAGATGCAACGTGAGGAAATCTTCACCAGCTGTCAACTGTCGAAAGTTAAATATTCATTATCTATGTAGTGCTAAAAAATAAATGTCAAAATAACACATAATCCAATTAATAAACGGGCAAGTAAATTGAATGGGTAGTTCTCATGAGAAGAAATACAAATGTCTAATAAATCCATGAAGAATGTTCAGTATTCATTTTTTTTTCTTTTGCTAATGCTGGGGCTTGAACTTAGGATCTGGGCATTGCCCCTGGACTTTTTACTCAAGGCTAGTGCCCTGCCGCTTGAGCCACAGTGCATTTCTGGCTTTTTCTGACTATGTGGTACTGAGGAATTAAATCTAGCTTTGTGCATGCTAGATGAGCACTCTACCACGAGGCTATGCTCCTGGCCCTGTTCAGTATTCTTATCCATAAAGGAAATATTAATCATAACCACACTAAGATCCCATCTTATTCTAAGAAAACAACAATTACAAATGACAGTGAGAATATAGGGATAATAGAATCCTATTGTTTTGGTACAGTGTAAGTTGTTACAGTTACAATGGCGATAAGTATGGAGGGTCCTCAAAAAATAGATTCATTTTCCTTATGACCTGGAAATACTGGTATTGGGAATATACAGAAAGGAGCATAAACAAATATCCCCCTGCATACCCCTGTTTATTATAACACTTTTCACAACAGCCAGATGATGGAATTAGCAGAGATGCTCAGCATAGATGACTGCATCCACACAAAATGTACATACATACATGTCATGGAAGTGAAATCATGTCATCTGCAGGCTAATGGATAGAAATGGAGTGAGAGAAACCAAAGGTCAAAAAGCCATATATTGCATGTTGTCCTCATATGTGGAAGCTAGATCTAAAAGGCATATGTATTCATGTACATATGTATGAGTTTATTTATATATACATAGAACATAATCCTAACGAGACTATCTAGGAGGGTGAGGAGAGTGAGAGAGAAAAAGGAAAGAAAGAGGATGAAGGATGGGGAAGCACGTTGTATCTGCATATGAAGCTTATACAAAGATCTTAGTGAAAGCTGTAGTGCAGTGGGCGAAATGAAGCAGAAAGAAAAGAATCTGTTGGGGGAGTGGGTGCCAATCAGAGGGAGATGGGTTAACAAAGTGGAAGGATAAACAAGGCCAAAGTCTTGCATGGATGTAAACTGAGCAATGAAATCTGCTGGAATTGTTTTAAGAAGGGCAAAAAGACAAAGAAGAGTGACAAGAGGGCAGGTTACAACAAAGTATTTACACGTATGGAAATATCACAATAAACCCTTATCATACGTCTACTTACTAATATATGCTAATAAAAAGAATAGTGAGAAAAAGCCACAAACAGGAAGTCCCGTTGAAAGTAAATGGAAATGGCCAATGAGTGGATGCATCATGTAATTCGAAATGAAAGAAACGCAAGAGGTAACGACTGAGTGATAGAATCCTGTCACACCAATGAAGCCCTTCAATTTCCGTGACTCTCAGTGGTGCTCAGGCACTGGAGCAGGGACCAGAAATAGCACACATTTGGTGTTACTGTTGGGAAGTCCCTTAGTATGGGATATTTGGAGGTTAATGTGTGAGTTTGACCTAACTAGTCAACTTTAGTAGCTTATTCTAAAGAAGAACATACATAAATCGACGAAATTAAACCTGGAGATATCATTGCAGTCTCCCTGTGAGACGCTCCTAGTCGATGTTAGAGAATGTAGAGTACAAACTTTCACTCAGCTTTGTCTCATCTAGGCTAGAGATGCTGAACAGCCTTTGACTTAGATTTCTGTGGCTCAGCACCAAAAGGTCTTTACAGCATTGTGAGAAGAAAACAAATAGAATATTGTATTATATTGAATAAAATAAAGATGTGATACATGCTCATGTCAATATAGAAAATAGTTACAAGGATATCTAAGACTCAGTGAAAAGTGAGTAATTCTGATGAACAACAAAGACAGCTCCACTTGTAACTTTATTCTCTCTCTCTCTCTCTCTCTCTCTCTCTCTCTCTCTATCTATATATATATATTTGAATAATTTGAATAATTTCCCCTGAACAGAATGAAACGGAACAGAAAACGGATTGCAGAGAGGTTTTTATATTGGAGGATACTATTTTACTGTCATCTTATTTTACTTTCCTAGTTGGCAATTTGCTCTATTAGCAGAGTGACCAACTGTCATAGCATCCATCTACTAAGAAGAGCACATTCTTCCTCAGAATCGGTATTTAAGAAGGCTTAAGACTTGTTTCCTAGGAAACCTCTATAGCCACATTATTGGCCTGGGCTCCGATGGCACAGATAAGGTCTTGTTTCTTAGCAACTCACTTGAAATTTCTCATTTTAATTAAAATCATATGTTTCCTTAAAAGCCTATTTATAGCATGGATATGGAATGTTATTTATTCTTGTTCATGAAATTCACCCCTGAAGATGATTTTGGGGAATATGAAGTAAAATTCAAAGCATCCCTCATTCCCTATGCACATCCAGATATTCCTTCTTTATTAGTACATAAATCAGCCAGTGGTTTCTCTCTAGCTTCAATGGACCCCATCTAGTCTCCACCTTTGGTTTCCTCAGTTCAGAGATGCATGACAGGTGGCTACAGAATATGAATTCCTGACCTATGTATTCCTCAAGTTTCTTTCATTAGACGGAGACTGGGTAAACTATTAACTCAAGTAGGGATAGCAATCAGAATTTCAGGACCTTCTTTTTTGATTACTTATACTCAGAGCAGCCAGCTTCAGCCTTTTTTTTTGGCTATTGTGAAATGAGAGAGTCTCTTGGTCCTGTTCACTCATAGCAGTGTTTTATCTTCGGGTAAAATTTGCTACCCTGACCTGCATGGAGAGATGTAAAAACATCTATACTATGAGAAGACTACAATAATATGCAATTACTGATGGATCTACTGAGGAGGTCAAAGAATACTTAGATGTTGCTTCTGAATATGAAGAAGAATAATGGGGTGGCATATTCTGAATATCATTGTGAGGAAATATCAGTCAGTGGTGAACTGAAGAAGAATCTGCCGCCTAACTCCAAAGCAGTTGTGCTTATGAAATCCTGAAGAATTAGAGTCTAGTGGAAGCATGATGTCACATCTCCAAATGTCTCTGGTTATGAAAATACTCCTAGGAACAACTTTTCTGTTGGTACTAGAATGGAACCCCCTACCAGGACTCATTGCTACTCTCTAGGTGACTGTGAGATGGCCTTGGAGCATTCTGGAAAGAGGACAGGGAGCGAGCTGAGGAAGGCCTGTGTGTGACATCTTATAGTCTCTTGAAAGACAAACAGTCTGTGATGGTGAGAGGTGGTGAGAGGGACTTATGATTGAATGGGGAAAAGGGTAGGATTTAACTTTACCACTTGAGTCCTAAGTCTCAGTTTCTGGGGCAACTTGAGAAGGTTTCTACCCAGTTATTCAACTAGCACTTACTAGATGTCTTTCAAATGCCAGGTGCTCTTCTAGATGCTAGAGTTATGGTTACAGCTATGGATTAACAAGGAACTTGAAGAGTAATGGGGTGGTTGGCACGCAGGCAAAATGGTAAGTGGATATTGGGAGGGTGTAGGGACAAAGGGCATCCACATCAAGAAATTCTATCCCAGTAAAGTGCTCACACCTGTAATCTATTAAATAGATCTGGGAATCACAATCCGAAGGTAGCTGAAGTAGAAAAGTCTATGCTACTCTTATCTCCAATTACACAGAAAAATGCTAGAAGTAGAGGTTTGGTTCAAATGGCAGTGTATTAGTTCCAACTTTGAGCAGAGGAAGCCAGGCAAGAGTGAGAGAATATGACTTTAAGCCTGAGTCAGGCAGAGAGACAGGGGAGAGAGAGAGAGAGAGAGAGAGAGAGAGAGAGAGAGAGAGAGAGAGAGGGGGGGGGGGAGAGAGAGAGAGGGAGTATATTTTCGCTTGATGAGGTAGAAGCTTTCCGAAGTGACATTGCCTAACCTGTGATAAAAAAAAGATTAGGGGAGGCCAGGAGTTTGGCCTAGTGATAGAGTGCTTGCTTAGCATGCACGAGGCCCTGGTACTACATACATAGAAAAAGCCAGAAGTGGTGCTGTGGCTCAAGTGATAGAGCACTGTCTTGAGAAAGCCTAAGGACAGTATTCAGGTCCTGAGTTCAAGTCCCATTACTGGAAATAAAAGGTTAGGGATAGATTCAGCAAGTAATTGTGTTTACTCATTTGTAAGACAACTGGGTTGGACTGAATAATATTCAAAATCCCAGCTGCTCTTAACATCTCTTTTTGCACAATTTTTACCTTAAATTCTGCCCTGCCAGTGATTGACTGCTTGGCAGATCAGAGTGTGTACTTTTGCTATTCTGTGTCTTCCTAGCCTGACTATTCTGGTTGGTGGAGCATCTCTCTTAGGCAGTAGCTTATGGGCATAGCCCATTTGACTTCACATGTACAGGATGAGCCCTCACTTTGTGTGCTGGGAGCTTGAAGACTCTCTTTTATTAACTGCTTCTGAATAAAGGAAGCTCCCAGAAGTTGGTGGGTAGGCACTAAGGGGTCAGAGTTGTCGGGGCCACTGATGCTGGCTGAATCTTCCCTAAGCACAGTAGTAGGCTTGCTCCTTCAAGTGAGAGAGTGATGCCAGGCTCTCTTGCTGAGTGGCAGATGGCAAAGTCCTGGATACTGGGGAGAGAAGGGAAAGGAAGACAAGCCATTTTGGGCACAGTTGGAAAGCCGCAGGGCTTAATTATAACCCACCAGGACATTATTATATGCCATGAGTTTTGTTCATATGAGACACAAAAAGCACAGACACTTTATAATGTGACTTAAGAGAGGCATCCACTGGCAGATGTGGCAAAGAGAGGGAAGATGGTGTGTGCTGAGGTGGAGGAGCCTGAATTTACAGCCAGAATAATCCAAGCCTTAGCTTTCTGATCTATCATCTGGAGCTTTTTACTATTTTCCTCAGTGGATTATTAACATGTGTTAGCATTTTCTTTGACACCAAGTAGGAGACCAAGAAATGTTGAGATATCTTCATAATAGTAATTATTATTATGTATTAATCTGTGCCAATCATCTATAGGTTTTGATTCAAAAAGTTCCTTAAGCATCATGATCAATATCTCTCCAATACATAGAAGTGTTTCCAGTGGAAGATTTGTTAAGGGCATCTGTTTTTCACTTTCCTCATGTTGTAGATGAGCTTGAACTCAAAGGATACTGGGAAAATTAACTTAAATACTGCTGCTTTTAGCTGAGCATCAGTGGCTCATGCCTATAATTCTAGCTGTTTAGTAGTTTGAGATCTGAGGATCATGGTTCAAAGCCAGCCTGGGAATGAAAATCTGTGAGATTCTTATCTCCATTTAACCACCAGAAAACTGGAAGTGTTACTGTGGTTCAAGTGGTAGAGCTCTAGCCTTGAGCGGAAGAGCTCAGGGACAGCACCCAGGCCGAGTTCAAATTCCACAATCGACAAAAACAGAAAAACAAACCCCTGCTGTTTTGAACAGACAAGCTGTCTCAGAATGGCTGAATGTAGATAATAATTATTATGGCTCTGTAGAGAATAAGCCATACCTGAAAGAAGGATGTAGGGAATGAAGGAGAAGCAGAAACAGCCACCCAAGTGGTTTGATGCTATTGCTTCTGGGATGTTAGTGGCCCTGAGATTTCTCTATCTTCATTTCACTCCACATAGGAATTCAGAGTTGTCTTTCTTTAGTGGTTAAGAATGTCTCACACACAGGTCATTTAATGCCCTCAAAATTATTTGATCTGGGGCCGGGAGTTTGGCCTAGTGGTAGAGTGCTTGCCTAGCATGCACAGAGACCTGGGTTCAATTCCTTGGTACCACACGCATAGCAAAAAGCTCGAAGTGGTGCTGAGGCTCAAGTGGTAGAGCTCTAGCCTTGAGAAAGCCCAAGGACAGGGCTCAGGCCCTGAACTCAAGCCCAGGACTGGCAAAAAAATTATTTGATCTGGCTCTGCCAAGGCAATCACTGGTAGGACTTAGAATTCAATAAATCTAGAAGCTAACTTGGGTGCTGGTGACTCCGGCTACCTGGAAACTGAGATCTGAGAATCACAGTTCAAAGCCAGCCTGGGAAGGAAAATCAACAAGATTCTTCTCTTCAAATCAACCACCAAAAAGCAGAGGAGTGGCTCAACAGGTAGATCCTTAAACAAAATCTAAGGGATGGTTCCAGGTCCTGATTTCAAGCCCCAATATCAACACACACACACACACACACACACACACACACACACACACACACTCACATACATATATACATATATATATTGGGGAATTTTAATTTTAAGACAACATAAATGCTAGCTAACATCACATGCCAATGGCTTTGGCAGAAAAATGGCTTCGTAACAAGGATACTGACAAATCAGTCTTCTGGAGTTTGATGATTTTTCAGTCCATTATTGTCATAACTTTAACACCACCACCAAGTTTACCTAAAGTTAAAACTTTTGCAGAAACAATTCTCTTACTTGTCACTCTGGACACAAATAATTTTGCTCAGAACTGAATGCATTATAATAGGGAATCCAAATGGAATAGCCAAACACTGGGGTATGGGACAGAACCGATTATTGGTTTTAACACAGTTCAGCTGGGCAAGCTTAGTGACTAGACAGAGAGATTCTCTCCTTGACTAAATGAGTCAGATACCACTGAGCTCTCTTCTCATTTTTTCCCCAATCCTAGGGCTTGAACTCAAGGTCTAAACACTGTACTTGGGCTTTCTCAAGGCTAGAGTTCTACCACTTGAGTCACAGCCTCACTTCCGGCTTTTTTTTATGTATGTGGTACCGAGAAATTGAACCCGGGTCTTTGTGCATGTTAGGCAAGCACTCTACCACTAGACTACACTCCAAGTCTCCTGAGGTTACAACCCTGGTTTACAAAGACTTAAAGACCAATTTCAAACTTCAGCAGGCCACATCTATGCGATGATCCTATGACTTATGTGCAGCCTTTCTCTTCTCTGACTTCCACTGAGCCCCTGCTCCCTCTCTTCCAATCCCATTTGTTGAAGATATCACATTTGAACAAATTGTACAAAAATGGAAGTTGACATGGCTTATGTTGGACTTCTTTAGATCTGCTTTTTTATCACCTCAGAGTTTAGCTTTGCTCATCTTGGATATTAGGGAAACAAGTCATAGCCATAAGCCATATATCATAGCCATAAGCCAGTATAATTTCTTGGAGAAGAAACAATCTGCTAAGCAGAGGACTCCTGAAGAACTCCTGCTGTCCTTTCCAATACCCCACCCTTCCTTTCTGTCCAGGTCTATATGTACTATTCTCATTTCATTTTTCTACCTCTTCCTTTTACTTAAACTAATACTGGTCATTCTTCCTGACTCAGTTAAGGCAGTTTTCCTATCTACTGTAGCCATCTCTGCTATCTTGAATTACTCTTCTTAAAATCTGCTGGATGCTGATCTGCTCCTCACTATTTCTATTGTCTATGTCTATTACTATTTCTTTTTTTTTGTCTTTTTTGCCAGTCCTGGTGCTTGAACTCAGGGCCTGAGCACTGTCCTTGAGCTTTCTCAAGGCTAGAACTCTACCACTTGAGCCACAGCACCATTTCTGGCTTTTTGCTGTGTATGTGGTACTAAGGAATCCAACCCAGGTCTTCCTGCATGCTAGGCAAGCACTCTACTGCTAGGTCATGCCCCAGGCATGGTCTATTACCATTATTGTTGGCTCTTCCTCACCTTTTCTGTGAAGATGGCTGGGCCACAGGACAGAAAGCTCTGAGTTCCTTCCCCTTTCTGCCTCCTTCTGGTAATTAATTTTGGTAATGAATTTGATTGGATTGAGAGATATCTAGGAGATTAGTAAAAGCGTGCTTCTGATGTGTAGGTGAGGGCTTTCCCAGAGATGATTGACCTGTGAGGAAGCAATCAAGGTGGAAAGATCCACCTCAAATGCTGACAGCACAGTCAAGCAGGATGCAATCCAGGAGAGGTAGAAGTAGAAGACGACAAAGCCAGCTAGGGTTAGCAGATTCCTGAGTATATCCATCTACTGCTGAATTGCCTGCAGACATCGGACTTCATCTTCTTGAACCTTTCACTGTGAGATTACACTTGTGACTCTCTAGCAAGCTTCCAGGCCTTTAGCCTTAGACTGAGATTTTTAGCATTGGTTTTTGCTCTGATGCATTAGCTTCTTGCACTGAGTAATGGAGTGGCTAGTAAGTTTTCCTAGCCTTCAGTCAGCTGGCCAATTTTAGGCTATCTAGCCTCTCACAGTGTAAGCTAATCTTATATATATATATATGCATACACACATTTATACATATACATATATACATATGCATGTATATATATTTATATACACATATATGTACAGATGTGTGTAGTATACATACATATGGATTTATTTCATTTGCATATATATCAAATATATACATATTCTGATGAATTCGTTTGACTAGGGAACCCTGATGAGTACAACCATAATTCTTTTTTATATATTTGTTGTAATTAATAGAAGGGTTACATTATATTCACCAGATAGAATGTGCATGACTTCACAAACATTGATACCCTTTCTCATGTCTTTACAACCATAATTCAATAAAGACATATTTTCCATTCTTTTCCATTTCAGTGGTTTCTTCTTTGTCTCATTAGTATTTGACTATCTTGATGGTAGAGCCATGTCATAATTCAGTGTTTTTCCCCAGCATCAAGCTCATTGCTTGACACACAGCAGTTTTTCACTACATAATCATTAAATAATATGTGATTCTTTTTGTCTTTTGCGAACCCAGGGGCTTGAATTTAAGGCCTAGGCACTGTCCTTGGGCTTTCTCAAGGCTAATGCTCTACCACTTGAACCATAGCATCATTTCTGGCTTTTTCTGTGAATGTGGCACCAAGGAATTGAACCTAGGGCTTCTATCCAAGCATTCTATCACTGGGCCACACTAGTGGTCCCGGTTATATAATTCTTTAGGCAAAATTATATGTTCCAGTAGTAATCAGCATAACGTGAGCTATTTATTTGAACTTCCAAAATGCAGTGAAGGTAACAACATTATTCAAACTCTTTTTTCCCCAAAGCTTTTTATGCATTTATGTTCACTGGGGGCTGGTTTTACGGCCACTGGCTTGGGGCGGGAAGTACATGAAACATCACAGAGGGATACATTTTTTATAGACTAATCCTGGTACTGAAACACATTAACATTTACTGGTACTCCTATTGCTAGAACCCACTATTTGCTGTTCTTTCCCAGTTCTTAAGGAGGCTTGGAAATATGCTCAAGCTGTATATCATTTCAAACAGAGCAAATTGTCAAGCCACAAACAAAGGCATGGGGCATGGAGAAGCATGATGTGGACAGGAGGGATGGTAAATGGAACACAGAGAGCCCAGGAGGGATGGGAATGGAACACAGGGCCCAGAGAGCCCTGAAAAAGACAGTGTAGGAAGACAAATGGCAGGTAGGACTAGACAATTAGATTGGCTTTATAGGTTGAGTAAGCCATTTGGAACTTCGCTCTGTGGCTCTGTCTCTTTCTCTCCCCACCTCCCCTCAAAGTGACAGAGCACTTTAGAGAGAACTTAAGCAGAAAAATAACCTGGTTGCGTCTACTTTCAGAAGGATACCTCGTGCAGGAAGGTAGAGGATAAAACAGAGTAAAACTTGAAAAGAGATCATTGCTTTTTACAATGGTCTCCCCTCCTCCCTTCCCTTTCCATACTAATAAAAACAAATGAAGGAATGAACAAGCAAACAAAGCACAGTCACAAAATAGCAAAGCCTAGACTAAGAACTTTAGTCACAGCATGAGAAAGAAAGAAAGACTATTTGCTTTGTGATGCCATTTCTTGGTGAATGGATGGGAGGAACTGAGAAGTCCTCAGAGCTCTGAATGGTTTGCTAGTTAACATGACTAATGACTACATAGCTTGACAGTCTCCCAGACTCTGAGACGATGCACAGTTCCCAAGCAGCTGCATTTCTTTCATGTGCATGGGGTCCAGCAACCTTGAGATGAAACCTGAAAGTATCTTTTCCCTACTATATTCTCCCTTATAAACTGAGCACCCCAAGTTTGCCAAGGTAACCCAATCCATGGCCGTATTATCTATCTTTCAGGGTAAGAACATTGTACAGAGAGTCAGCAGACTAGTTTCACGTTTTCTACAAGTCCTGCCAAAATTAAGGGGTTCATGTAAGAGGATGGGTGATTGCCCACAGTCCTCTGAAACTTTTGTGCAGTCCCAGTTCCTCTCATTTACATTTTCTCTAGGAACCAGAAGCCTGCAACACAAGATCCTATCATTGATGTCGGGTTTTGTTGGCTGCTTGTATGTTTAAATTTACCTCACCAAGCTCAGAGATGAACTATCACAGTGTAAAAAGTTTCCATTCATCACTGCAGATATTATGACACAGAAGACAGTGACAAAATCTGCCTTAGACTCTTGGGCCTTTATTTGTCACCAGCATCCTGTTTCTCTCCTGTCAAATGTAAACATTTATCTTCCGTGGCCAGACTGGAACAATACCATGATATCTACAAATTCATCACTGCCTAGCACATAGATGAGTGCATGCTTTTCATGAGATTTAGTTCCAACCCCAATATGTCTGCTCTCTGCTTAAATTAAGAGAGAACAACATATTTACTTTAAAACATCTTTTGATAAATTTGTGAGCTAAGGCAAGAAAGGGAGAGAACTTTTCAAACTTTTGAGACTTGACTTTGATCTTCTTTGAAATATGGGTGACATACTTAATATGTCAGAATCTTAGTCTTCTAATTAGCTTGACTAATTAGATTTGTTAATTTATAACTTATAGTACAATGGTAATACTAATTTTCCTGCCTTACCCATCCCATGGAAAAATCTCAGCGATATTTTTAGCAGACAGTTTTCAACTCGTAAAACAATAGATTAGTGTCACAGCTCAGAATTATTCAGGCGAATAAAAGAATGATGTTAGTGTTGAAGAGAAAAAATGTCTGTTTTTATTGTTTTTGACTTTATGCATATCCATTCCTCATTGACTTAAACTATTTATTGGATGCTTATTGTAATGACAGTGCTAGAAGTAGGACTGACAGTGGATATGACAGAAAATTGATGTCAGTTCAGCACTAAAAAGATTCTAAGTAAGGTGAGGAAGTAGCATTGATCTCTCTCTCTCTCTCTCTCTCTCTCTCTCTCTCTCTCTCTCTCTCTCTCTCTCTCTCTCTCTCTCTCTCTGTCAGTCTTGGGGCTTGTACTGAGGGCCTGGGCACTGTCCCTAAGCTTCTTTTGCTCAAGGCTAGCACTCTACCCCTTGAGACACAGTGCTACTTCTAGGCTTTTCTGTTTATGTGGTACTGAGGAATTGAACCCAGGGCTTCATGCATGCTAGACAAAGCACTCTACCACTAAGCCACATTTCTAGTCTCCCATTAACAGCTCTTTAGACAATAAACATAGATGTGCTAAAGGAATGGTGTGTGGTAGTAATTACCCCAGCTTGGTTGGACTAGATTTGCTTGTAGATAGTATATTTCCTATTGAACTTATTGAATTTATATGTGTAGGAATACATTGGGAAATCTTTGCTTTATTTACTTATTTACATTTGAAAGAAAGCTTTGTTGTTTAGCCCTAGTGGTCCTGCAATTTGTAATCTTTCTGAGTGTAATATTATAGAAGTGTCATCACAGTCAGCTTATGCTTTATGCTTTAAAAAAATTTTTTTTTGCCTTCCTCCCTCCATTCTTCTGTCCTTTTGTCCCTCCCTCCTTCTCTCTCTGCCTGCTTTCCTTCCTGCCTTGGCCTTCCTTCCTTCTTCCCTTCCTTCTTCTTCCTTTCCTTCTTCCTTCCTGCCTTTCTGCCTTGGCCTTTCTTCCTCCCTTCCTTCTTTTTTTTTTTTTGCCAGTCCTGAGCTTGAGCTCAGGGCCTGCGCACTGTCCTTGGACTTTCTCAAGGCTAGAGCTCTACCACTTGAGCCTCAGCACCACTTCCGGCTTTTTTTGTATGTATGTGGTACTGAGGAACTGAACTGGGTCTTCATGCATGCTAGGCAAGTACTCTATCACTAGGCCATGCTCCGTGCCCTGTTCTTCCTTCCTTCTTGTCTTTCTCCCCCGCTCTTATTCTCCCTCCCTCCCTCTCTCTATATCTGCTCATTTTCCTTCTTCTCTCTCTTAAAAAAATCCCAGGCATGGTGGCTCATGCCTGTAATCCTAGCTACTCAGGAGGCTGAGATCTAAAGATTGAGGTTCAAAACCTGCCGGATAGTAAAGTCCATAAGACTCTTATCTCCAATTAAGCACTGGAAAACTGGAAGTGGCAATGTGGCTCAAAGTGGTAGAGCTCTAGCCTTGAGCTAAAGCGCTCAGGGACAACACCCAGGCCCAGAATTTAAGACCACCCCCTCCCTCACCCCTTCCCTCAGGGGGAAAAAAAAAAACCTTTGGAGAATTCTCAGAGAGACAATTGTGCCAATCTCTTACTATAAAAAATAGTCACCTACAATGTAGCTACATATGAACAAAAATGACAAGGCTGAGTGAGGGCCTAAGAGGGTGGGAAGTATGGAGATTGGCTTCCCAAAGTAGATGAGCCTTGAAGTGGGATGAGGGATGAGAAGGGCCTTATATCCAAGTATTTTTTCATTGCCTTGGCCTGACTGACCCTATTTGTGACTTCAGGGTTCAGTGGCAGTGCCATCTCCTCTGCTGAGTAGTTTGCTACCCATGAGAATGGGTAGTGGCTATCTCTGGACTACTAAAGCACCTGTGCCCACTCATTACCATTCACGGTGCCACTTTGTATTTGTTATTTAATTGCCTCTCCTGTAGAATGTACACTTGGACAGAAAGTTGAGATGGTATTTTTTCTGGTCCTGGAACAGGTTGTGATATACATGAGACATTCAAAGCATTTTTAAAATTTAAGATGAGGAGATCCCACATGTGGCCAGGAGTATAAATTTAGAGTAGACTGGCCTTTGTGTCATTGCAGGCATGTGATGACACTATGTGAAAATGGTCCAGTTGTGCAAAGGCCTCATATCAACAGCTCAAATATTTGAATCACTCCAAAACTAATCTCCAAAGAAACAACCATCCCATTAAAAGATGGGCCAAAACTTAGAGTCTTCTCTGAAGAAGAAATAAGAATGGCCTACAGACACATGAAGAAATGCTTGACATCTCTGGCCATAAAAGAAATGCAAATCAAAACAATTGTAAGATTCCACCTCACTCCAGTCAGAATGATCAAGAAATCTAATAACAACAGATGCTGGAGGGGATGCGGCCAGGAGGGATCACCACTACACTGTTGATGGGAGTGCAAACTCATTCAACCACTATGGAAAGCAGGATGGCAGTTCTTCAAAAGACTAAACATAGAGCTCCCCTGTGACCCAGCAATTCCACTACTTGGCATTTACCGAATCGTCCAGAAACAAGGACAAACTAAAGCCACTAGCACAATGATGTTCATTGCAGCACTATTTGCCATAGCAAAGATATAGAACCAACCCAGATGTCCCTCAGTTAATGAGTGGATCAACAAGATGTGGTATTTATACACAATGGAATTCTATGCTGCTGTCAGAAGGAACGACATCGCCTCATTTGTTAGGAAATGGAAAGACTTAGAAAAAATCATATTAAGTGAAGTAAGCCAGACTCAAAGGAACATATGCTCAATGGTTTCCCTCATTTGTCCTAATCAGTAGAAACCTTGGGCTCTCCTAGCAGAGATTTACAATAGAACAAAACCTAGATACATAAAGCTATATAGTATGATGCTAAATGAAAGGACCATCAGGATATAGAAACAAAAGCCATATAATGAATGATTGTTGTTCTTAAGGTACTATGTTATCTCTCATCTCTTTTGCTGTCCCTTGGTTATCTCATATTATTACAGTAGTTCACCTTGTTATCTGATATATTTTATATATGTGTATTTGGTTATTTGAAATCAGATAGGAAAGAGGGGAAAACAAGATGAGGGGTGGGGGTGGGAGAGGGAATTGGGACCAAGACATGAGAAAGGGTATCAATCAATGTATGTGAAGTAATGCACCCTCTATCTGGTGAATATAATGTACCCCTTCTATTAATTACAATAAAAATATGGTCCAGTTGTAGAGTAGACAGGAATAAGACTGGCTCTATAATAGAGCTCTGGATACATTCTGTCACCAAATCCACGTTGCACACCTTGAAATGTCTCAGAAATTTGTTTGTAAAAAAATAAAAATCCTGCTCTTAGAGTGAGAGATAGGTTTGTGCATACAAAATACTGTATGTACCAGTTAAGAGCTAGAGCAGGAAACAGGTGATAGATCAGGGTGGCACAGCAGCCCAGAATGTGTATCACAAACACCACAGATGGATGTTAGGACAATGTGGTGAGGCAAATGTGAAGTGATTGTGCTCCTTATGGAGAAGAAAAATTCCATCAGACTTCAAAAGAGCCAAAAGGCCAGAACTTTTAGAGGTTCCCCATCTAAAACCAGACTTAAATTTGAATCTTCTACCTCTGATCAACTAAGACTGGAGTCCCTTCATTGGCTGGAAACTTCCTACCCTTAAGGCAGTAGCCTCTTCTACTTTAAACATCATTTAAAGATCATCAAACTGTACGGTCAATACAGTTAGAGCTAAATTTTGTCTGGAAGGCCAAGCCTGTTACAGGGGTGTATACAAAGATTCATATAATTTTGTTCTAACCTTACAACTCCACATTTGTGTGTGTGTGTGTGTGTGTGTGTGTGTGTGTGTGTGTGTGTGTGTGCTGTCAACTTTCATTAGCATTTTGACCTTTGAAGGTCTTTCCTAGGGATCATGTTTATCTTATTCACAAGTGTATACTCAAGATTAATGCAGTATATCAACAAAGCACACTCCCTTGGGGATTTGGTGACTGAATGTCATGGGCTGCATTCTTAGCATGGTTCTCTTGCAGAGGTAGTCTGGACATTGGTGAACAGGAAAAGGAAGATTGTGTTCTGAGATGGACCAAGACAATGATAAGTCGTGCACATCGAGGGTCAGGCACCCTTGTTTCCAAATATTATTTGTTTCATTCAACTGGGAATGTGCTATAACATGGCAGATACCAACCAGTTTCTCACGTGTGTGCAAGATTTAAAAGAACTGTATCAAAAGAATTATCCTCTGCTCTAAATGTAACCATGGATGATGGTTGAATTGGAGTGAATAGCTCTTGGAATGGAATGCGCATTCTTACTAAGAATCACACCTGACAATGGTATCAAAACACATAGATGATTGGAAATCTTTAGTACTCATGGAGTTGATAGAGCAAATTGTGTGTACATTGCATTTCAACCAGGCTCCTACATGGACATTTTAGCAAAGTGATTTTATCTGGTCATCCCTGAGATAGTTTATACTGTGTGTCACTTTACAATAATGCAAAATATGGTGCTGTTAATAATAGAACTGTGCTTTCTGATAATTTCCCATCTTGCTTTGCAGATTTTACTTTATCAGACAAATGTTGAATTTCAAATAGACTTCCTGATGATTCCATTTGAGTGGCTGAAGTTTGGCTGATTCAAAAGTATTTGATGAATCTAAGATTCTGTTATTATTCGATTAGAGTATAGATTGGAAAAATTCTTTTAAGTTGGGATAACTGCACTAATCATATAGGGTTATCTTCTTTTATCCAGATGTTGAGTTTAACTCTGTGGTCTGTTGGAGACAACTTAGTAAGATGTTGCCTGCCCTCTCTGTGTCTATATATCACATTTAACTTGGGAAATGGAAACAGTTCCTACCAGAGAACAATAGCTCTCACCTGTAATCCTAGCTACTCAGGAGGCTGCAGTCTGTGGGTTGTGATTCAAAGCCAGCCAGGGTAGGAAAGTGTGTGAGACTCATATTTCCAACCAACAACTCAATAAAGCTAGAAGTAAAGATATAATTCAAGTGGTAGAGCACAAGCATTGAGCAACAAAGCTCCAGGGCAGTGCCCAGGCCAGGACTGGAACAATGAAAGAAAAGAAAGGAAGGAAGAAAAAAGAGCTCTGTAGAATCAGAGACATATGAGGATAAATAAATGAAATTATCACTCCATGTAATACACAAGAGAGAGTTTTACCCCAACTTTTTGTTGGTTGAGAAAAGCTGCACAAGAGGTTTTAAGATGGTGGTGGAGTGATATCATCTGGTGCCCCTCCACTCAGACACACCCAATTGAAAGATTGCAAAATCCAGACCACACACTTAGCTCCTAATTAAAGCTGCGATGTTGAATGAGATTCACAAACTACTGAGAGAGATCTAGATAGGGATATGTTTAATGAGATTCACAAACCACTGAGGAGAGATCTAGATAGGGATATGTTTGTTAAACAAATTGAATTAATGATAATCTTCTAAACAAGAAAGCACCAGGCCAGATGGGTTCACTGGTGACATCTACCAAATATTTATAGTGGAAGTAATACTAATTTGCAGTGTTCCCTTCCAAAAAACAGAAGCAAAAGGGATACTTTATGACTCACTCAGGGAAGCCATTACTATTACAACAAAAACCAGATACTTTGAGAAAGGAAAACTACAAGTTAGTATCTCCCTTGATGATAGGTGCAACAACTTCAGCAAAATATTAGCAAATGAAAGCAACAAATACGAAGAATATGACCTATAAGCAAGTGAGGTTTATTAAGTTATATAGGGCTGATGACTCATTTAAAATTAACCATGACAATTCACCACATCAACAGGTCAAAAAGAAAATCAAATTAGGGCTGGGAGTTTGGCCTAGTGGTTAAAGTGCTTGCCTAGCATGCATGAAGACCCGGGTTCGATTCCTTTGTACCACATACATAGAAAAAAGCTGGAAGTGGTGCTGAGGCTCAAGTGGTAGAGCTCTAGCCTTGAGAAAGTCCAAGGACAGTGCTCAGGCCCTGAGCTCAAGCCCAGGACTGGCAAAAAAAAAAAAGAAAATCAAATTAAATTGTTGCAGAGGAAGACTTGGTTAAGGGCACATATATTATTCATTACTGATAGAAACTGTCATCACACTAGGAAAGAGAAACTTCTTCTTGATAAAGAATATCTCAATAATATCTTCAGATAACATTATATTTAGTAAAGAGAAACTACATGCTTTCTCCCTAAGATAAGAAGTATTGTAAGAAAGCCATCCCTTAGCAGTCCTGTTCAATATAGTACTATCCGTATATGATGTCATTCAAGAAAAGATGATAAGAGGAATACTGATTTGGAACAAAGTTATAAAACTGTATTTGCAGATGATAAGATCATTCATGTAGAAAGTCCCAAACCTATGATCTGGGACCAGTAACTGATTTTTATAGTAGCAAAAGACTTTAGTAATGAATGCAATAGTAATATTCAAAAGCTAATTGCTTTCTTATATGCCTGCAACATACACTTAGAATTCGAAATGAAAAGCACAATTCCATTTTTATTAATACCAAAAGAATGAAACAGGTATGAATATAAAATAATGTACTTGAAGAAAACTGATGCAAGAGGAAAAAGTATACGTAAACAGAGATTTTATGTTCCTAGTTACAAAGATCAAATGCTGTTAAGCTACCATTTTGTTGTATTTACTATAAAAGTCTTCGTAGTGAATTTTAACAAACATTAAAATAGATATGAAAGGCAAAAGACCCAGAATAGCCAACAGAGCACAGAAGCACAGCTGATTCTATGACACTGTCCATTTTAAAACTAATAAAACCCAAATGGTATTGCCAAAAGAATAAATAGATTGGTGGAACAGAGTAGATATTTTAGAATTAGAACTTGCAAACATGGCTATTGAACTTGGAAAAAGAAGCAAGAAAAATTCAATAGAGAGAGTTTGGTAATATTTTTGGAAAAATTAGAAATCTATAAGCAACAAAGTGGACACAGACCATAAGATACTACAGTTGCCAGAAGATAACACAGAAAAAAGTCTATGTGCTGATGAGGTTGAGACACAACACCAAAAACGTATTCATGAAGGATACATTAGTAAGCTTTGCCACTAAACTTGTTAAGATTTGTTAAAATTAAAAAAAAAAATCTTGGGCTGGGAGTTTGGCCTAGTGATACAGTGTTTGCCTAGCATGCACGAAGACCTGGGTTTGATTCCTTGGTACCATGTACATAGAAAAAACCTGGAAGTGGTGCGAGGGCTCAAGTGGTAGAGCACTAGGTTGAGGAAAGTCCAAGGACAGTGGTCAGGCCCTGAGTTCAAGCTCTAGGCCTGGAAAAAAATCTGTCTTATCAGAATTGTTTTAATAATGACTTTAAGATAATGAAAATGTAAGTCATGTAATAGGAAAAGTATGTAAGACATATTAAAAAACTAGTATCCAAAATATAAAAACAACTCTTTTTTTTATCAGCCATGAGGCTCGACCTCTGGGCCTGAGCGCTGTTCCTGATCTCTTCAGCTCAAGGCTAGTGCTCTACCATTTGAGCCACAGTAACACTTCTGGTTTTCTGCTGGTTACTTAGAGATAAGAGTCTTACAAACTTTTGTGCCCAGGCTCTCTTTGGACTGTGGTCCTCAGATCTCAGCTTCATGAGTAGCTAGGATTACAGTCATGAACCAATGGTGCCTAGCAAAAACCAACTCTTTATGCATAAAAATAAACATCTTGATACTGGCACAATAGTAGGCCTGAGAACCAATGAAACAAGACTCAGAGATGAACCCACAGACTTATAGTCACCTATTAGTTGATCAGGGAACCAAAAACACAGGATGGAAGAAAGACAGCTTCTTCAACAAATGGTGCTGGTAAAATGGCTATTCACACTCAGAAAATTGAAGCTAGAGCCTTATATATTACTCTGCACCAGAATCAAATCCAGATCAATCAAAGACCTTAATATAAGGCCAGATACCTTGAAAAACATTACAGGAAGGGATAGAGGAAACACTAGAGCTCCTTGGCATAGGTCAAAACTTTCTAAATAAAAATCCAGAATCACACACGTCAAATCAAAGAAAGGCTAGATGAATGGGATTGCATTAAACTGCAGAGTTTCTGTATGGCAAAGGACATAGTGAACAAGTTAAACAGAAAGCCTATAGAATGGGAGGTCTTCACTAGCTATGCATCAGACAGGGGCCTCATATCTAAAGTATACTTAGAGCTGGGGCTGGCTTGTCTAGCATGCATAAAGACTTGGGTTTGATTCCTCAGTACTGCATACATAGAAAAAAATATAGAAGAGGTGCTGTGGTTCAAGTGGTAGAGCTCTAGCCTTGAGGAAACCCAAAGACAGTGATCATGTCCTGAGCCTAAGCCCAAAACTGGCAAAAAATAAAATAAGAAAAGTAGATCTCAAAAACTTAATCCATCCCAAACAAATCCTCAAAGAGATAGTAACTCAATTAATAAATGGGGTAAAGGCTTAAAGAGAGACGTCTCCAAAGAAGAAAACAGAAACAGACAATATGTACACAAAGGAATGTTCAATATCTCTGGCCACAAAAGAAAAAGAGTTTCCACCTCACCTCAGTTCGAATGGCCATTATCAGGAAAACAACAGTTGCTGATGGTGATGTGGCCAAAAGGGAATGCTACTACACTGCAGGTGGGAATGTGAACTGTTTCAGTCATTCTGGAAAGCAGAATGAGAGTCCTCAAGAGACTAAATACAGAGCTTCCCCATGACCCAGCAATTCCACGTCTGGGTATCTATCCAACTGACCACAAACCAGACTATACTCAAGCCATCATAACAAGTTCATTACAGCATTGTTCACCATAGCCAGCATATGGAATCACTGTGGATGCCCCTGAGAGGATAAGTGGATCAAGAAAATGTGGTATATAGGGGCTGGGAGTTTGGCCTAGTGGCAGAGTGCTTGCCTAGCATGCACGAAGACCCAGGTTCGATTCCCAGGTACCACATACATAGAAAAAAGAGCCAGAAGTGGTGCTGAGGCTCAAGTGGTAGAGCTCTAGCCTTGAGAAAAATCCAAGAACAGTGCTCATGCCCTGAGTTCAAGCCCAGGACTGGCAAAAAAAAAATGTGGTATAAATACACAATGGAATTCCATGGTGCTATCAGAGAGAATGGCACTTCCCTATTTGTAAGGAAATTGGAAAACTTGGAAAATATATTCAGTGAAGTTAGCAAGACCCAAAGAAACATAGATTGCACTAGTTGTCAAAAGAAGTGCCTATAAATCTACAAATAAACTCACAGAATGGTAATATACAAAAAGTTACATGGACATGATAAATTAAACAGGATTAAGCAGGACTCTCAACATTCACACAGTAAGACCCTCAGGAAAGGATCACAGAGACTCAATAGCTATGCATATATGATCATATAAAATGATGTTCACCAAACAAAGTTCAAGAAATGGAAACAAGAGAGGTTTTTTAGTTATTTTGCTGTTTTTTTCTCCTTGGTCACTGCAGTTTATGTGTCTTGGGAAGGGTAAGGGGGAAATGGTGGGACAAAGGGTGATAAAAAGGCAGCAGGGGAATGCACTGGTCACCATATTGAGAATGAACAATCCGACTTGTGGGGTCAGAAGGGGAAACTGGGAGAAAAAGTGAGAAGAGGTGACACTTCCAAAAGAAATGCACTCATTACCTGACTTATGTAACTGAAAGCTTCTGCATATTACCTTTACAATACATTTTTTTAAAAGGAACAAAACAATAGGATAAAATGATGTAAAGTCAGTAGCATTTCATAATAATACAATTTTGTTTGCAAACAATATATACATACAACAAATAAAAGAAAAAGATTATTGAGTATCATATGCCATTGGGGAATTACAAATTTAAACAACAATGAGGTACCATCACACACTCTTTGAATGGTAAAACACTAAAAATGCCAAATATTGGCAGTGATGTAGGATAACAGGAACTTGTTCAGGCATATAAAATGGCACAGGCACTTGGAAAAATAAGTTGGCATTTTCTTACTGTGCATATTCTTGCCACATGACCTAGCAATTTGCTGTTGGATACTTACACAAATGATATCTAATACTTTGGTCCCAATAAAAGCCTGAATGTAGATGTTTATGACAACTTTATTCATAATTGCCCAAACTTGGAAAAAGTCATAATGCAATCCCATAGGCAAATGGATAGTGTGGTAAATCCACATGAATTTGGCAAATGAGTCATCACGATATGAAAACACAGAGTAACTTTAGATGAATATTACTGAGTTTATGAAAAAAATTTGACAAGTCTGCATATTATGAATCCAATTGTATGACATCCTGGAAAAGGCAAAAATAAAGATATGTCAGGCATTTGTGGCCTCCTCTCATTATGCAGAAGCTCAAGATATGAGGATCAAGATTCAAAGCCAGCCAGAGAAGAAAAGCCTATGAGACTCTTTGGTTTACTTAACTATCAAATTGCTGGAGGTGGAGATGTGACTCAAGTGGTAGAGCACCAGCCTTATGTGAAACTATCAAGCAAGAGGGCAGACTCTGAGTTTAAGCACCAGAGTTAAGCACTCAAGAAAAATAAATCCATGACTTCCAGAGCCTTGAAGGGAGAGGAATTTGGATGATTGTTGGAGACCATTGCTTTCAGTCTTCTGAGGAAGTAAGATTATAAGATGGCACCTGGCAGCTCGCCAATGAGTCAGTACTTGCTGACCAGGAAGTTTCTCTGCATTTGTTGATTTCTTTGTTCCGTGCTTGTGGATAGAGTGAATCGCTAGATTTCTTCCAGGATTCTTTGCTGCTTGTGCAGATGACCTTTATTGTGATTGGCTGCTTAAGGATATAAAGAGTGTAGGATTTCCGGGGAAAGGAGGAGAAAGGCAGAGAGGAGGAGAAAGGCAGAGAGAAGAAAAAGGAGAGAGAAGGAGAAAGGCAGAGAGAGAAGACAGGAGAGAGAAATAAAAGACCTCTGCTTGCAGCTGTTTGAGTCTGTGATCATTCCCAGTCCGCCTCCGAAGTGACGCGTCGTTGCAGCAGGCAGGGACAGATGATTTTTAGGGTAGTAAATTTCCTGTATGATGTTATAATGCTGGGCAGAGATCATCATATTCATCAGAACCCAAAGAACTTACAATCTGAGTGAATCCTAAAGTAATGTGTCTAGTTTTATTGACAATGATCTGCTAATGCAGATTTATTCATTGAATGTTGACACTGTGGAGAATTTACTGTGTGGAAGAAGGGTTTAATAGCAACTTCATGTTTCTCTATGTTCTTAAATTTAAGACAATCTTGTTATTAAAAACAGGATTCATTAGTTTAAAACTCTTTACCTCTTAAAATGTGATATTATGCATGTATGTACATATATATATATTTCATTTACTAAACAAGTCCTTGATTGGCTCATATTTAAACTTTGTATTAAATGTCTTTTAATGTATATAGTTAACACCAAACTCAATGAACTTTCTTTCTTTATTTCTTTCTATTTTTTTTTTTTTTTTGGTGGGTCGTGGGGCTTGAACTCAGCCTGGGCGCTGTCCCTGAGCTCTTCATATCAAGGCTACCACACTACCCCTGGGCCTGGGCATTGTCCCTGAGCAATTCAGCTTAAGGCTACTGCTCTACCCTTGAGCCAAGCCCCACTTTCCATTTTCTAGAGGTTAACTGGAGATAAGAGTCTCAGGTCCTTTTGTGCCGGGACTGGCTTTGAACCTTGATCCTGAGCTCTCAAACTCCTGAGTAGCTAGGATTACAGTTTTGAGCCCCCACACCTGGCTAATGAACTTTCTTTCTCAGATTTTTTTACACATTTAATACAATTTTTCTTATTCTTGTGAACTGAAAACACTTTAAAATTTTTAGTGTATATATTAATTTTACAAGGGGTTATTATGATACTTCCATATATACATATATTATAGTTTGATCAGATCCACCCCTCTGTCATCTTTCTATCTGCAAATAAATATAGTTTGAGCTCTTCATTTCCTATTTATATTGTTTCCTAATTTCTTTCTCTTGTCTCTTGTCCGGCTGGTAATTCAAATTCTGTGCTGAACAAGAGTAGGTAGAATAAACACTCTTGTCTCATTCCTAATGGCAGAAGAAATGGTTTCAGGTTTTCTGTTTCTTATAATATTGGCTATAAGTTTATAGTATGTAGTTTATAGTATGTCAGTGAATGTCTCTTCTATTTATTTCTTCAGAGCTTTTTCATGAAGATATTAAATATTGTCAAATTCTTTTTCTACATCTGTTGAGGTAGTCTTGTGCCCTTTGTCTTTTATTCTGTTTATGTGCTACATTAACATTTGTTTATTTGTATATATTAAACCATACTTAAATTCCTGGAATCAAATTAAACTGATCATGGTGTATAATCTTGTTACTGGGTTTCCTAATTTAAATCTCCATCTATTTCCCCATTTCTACACCAGATAGGTTGCACAAGAGCTTCTTTCCTTCCCTCCCTCCCTCCCTCCCTCCCTCCCTCCCTCCCTCTCTCTCTCTCTCTCTCTCTCTCTCTCTCTCTCTCTCTCTCTCTCTCTCTCTCTCTCTCTCTCTCTCTCTCTCTCTCTGTCTTTGTGCTGGTACTGAGGCTTGAATCTAGAGCTTTGATGCTGACCCTGAGCTTTTATGCCCAAGGCTAATGTTCTGCTACTTGAGCCATAGTTCCTCTTGCAGCTTTTCCGTGGTTAATATATATATATATATGCATATATATTATAGAGAAGCCTCATTAATTTATATACAGATTTATCTAAGGAAATCAGTACCTGAAATGTAAAGAAGCTCAGCATACAATCTCATCTAACTCCCCCCCTCTCTGTCTCTGTCTCTGTCTCTCTCTGTGTCTCTGTCTCTCTCTGTCTCTGTCTCTCTCTCTCTCTCTCTCTCTCTCTCTCTCTCTCTCTCTCTCTCTCTCTCTCTCTCTCTCTCTCTCTCTCTCTCCTTTTCTTTCTTGTAGTCCTAGGGCTTGAAATCAGAGCTTGAGTTTCTTTTGCTCAAGACTAGCACTCTCTCATTTGAGCCACAGCACTACTTCCAGATTTTTCTGTGTATGTGCTACTGAGGAATTGAACCTAGGGCTTCTTGCATGCTTTGCAAGCATTCTACCCCTAAGCTATATACCCAGTCCTGCTATCTTAAATTCTGTTTCTCTTTTAATTTCTTTCTTATAAAAAGGAAGAATTTCCATCCTTCCCCCACACATATTTGTGTGTCAGAAACTTATGAATTGGAATTAGACTTTAAATGTCAGACTATAGGATACACTTAACTGAGTTGCAAAGTTTTGGAAGCAAAGTTATAACAGCAGTTTTAGAAGGTTTTTTTTTTTCTTTTTCTTTTTTTTACTAGTCCTTGACTTAAGGAAGTCATTCTCAAAAGTGTACATTTGGGCCTTTTTCACTACTGTGGGAGTCTGCTTGCTTGAAAATTCTTTCTGATTAAGCTCTATTTCATAAATACTGAATACCAGAAGAGATATTAATGTACTCTTTTTTCCTATATGAACTTCAAAGTTTTCTGACAGGTTCATATAGACAAATTCAGTTTGATCTTTGTTTCAACAAGTACTACACTTAGGCCCAAGATAATTTTTTTTTTGGTGGAGGTCAGGGGAAGCTTCTCTGGGCTTACTTCTTCTTTATATTTCCCCTGTTATAAACATTGATAACAAGCAAATAAAACTTCTTTACTCTTCACAGATCTCCAAATATTCAAATGAATACTTCAGGTCCCCATTCCTATTTTGGGGGATTGTTTATCTCAGATTCTTACATAAATCCTTATGTGTCTTAGTTTCAAGTTCTGTCAACTTCTTAGTCACTCTCCATTGACTTTACTCTCATTAATCGAAGGCTGATACTTTTGATCTAGTGTATGAAATACAGGACTATTATTTTTCTTGACTTACAAATAGTTTTTTTGCATGAATACAGATAACCAGGATGTTTGGTATTTTGGCCAGCAAAGTATGAAATATGTCTCTACTGTTTTAATAGGCCACAAATCTTTCGTGTGTGTGTGTGTGTGTGTGTGTGTGTGTGTGTGTGTGTATGTTGGGGGGGGGGCTGGTACTGGGGCTTGAAATCAATACCTGGTCTTTTTTCCTCAAGGTTGGCTCTCTATCAATCTGAGTGACAGTTGACTTCTGGCTTTCTTTTTTTGGATGGTTGATAATCTTCAGATCTCAGCTTCTTGAGTAGCTAGGATTATAGGTTGAACCACTGCTGCTCAATAAACCTTTCCTTTTATAAATGAAACTGTCCTTACAGAACCTAAGTCGTGGAAATTACATTTACATTCTTAAGATCTATGTTTTTCAACCTATTAATCCTGAATTGATTATCTATTATACTGATTACCTCTTTCAACTTTGTTTTGTATTAATAGATTTTGTTAGTCTAAGAATCAGTCAGAATAGCATCATTTATCTTGAATGATAAATAAGTGTCAAATACCAGAGGTTACAACAAAGTAAGCACCAGGAAATAGGTACTTGCAAGAGGTGGGGTGGGGCTGAAGGGGGAGGGGTAGGCAAAGGAAGAAGAGTGGAGGAAATGGCAAAAATTAAGATAATTAAAAATTAAAACTGGGAGCTAATAAAATGCAAAGCATTGCAGGTTGCCACTGCTATGTGCTCATTGTGGACTGGCTGGGAATTCACATTTACATCCTCAACAGACAGGGTTAGGAATCAGAGTAAAAGTCTTACTACAATATTACTAATTCACATAGAAAAGGAAGAGGACACTGGCAAGCAAATGCTCCAGCTTGGAAGTAATATGAAGTAATATATATTGCTTTTGCTTCTTAGCTGCAATTAGTTTTATTCCCTTGACAAGTACATAGATGTTAGAAATTATAATTCTCTCTTGGGTACTTCATAAATAGTGCCAGTAACTATCATACCATGATCTTTATATTCTGATGTAATAATTAACAAAACAAATTGACTAAATAATACAAAACAGACAATATTCCTATTGCACATTTCTAGAGAACTCCTTCAGGAAGGACGTGGATACAGGAATCTGGTGCTTTGGTGGGGTTTGGGGGGGAGTTCTTTTGATGACGGTCAATTCCATTTGAATGTTCTGTCCCCACATTTCCCAACTTCTTCACAGAAAATTATGTGAGATGAAGATGAAACCCTTGTTGAGTTTGTCAATTCTGTAGCTTTTGAAACACAGACAAATAAATATCCTCTGGGTCTCAAGCTTTATTTAGTGTGTGTGTGTGTGTGTGTGTGTGTGTGTGTGTGTGTGTGTGTGTGTGTGTGTATGTCCTAGGGCTGGAACTCAGAGCCTACATATTTTCTCTGAGCTTTTGTGCTCAAAGCAAATGTTCTATCACTTTAGCCAGACTCTACTTTCATCTTGTGGACCTTCCTGCTGGTCTGGCTTTAAACTGCAATCCTAATATTTTAGTCACCTAAGTGCTAGGATTACAGATATATACCACTGGCATTCGGCTTAAATTTTTTACCATTGACAGATGAAAAAAATTAAGTCAAAATAATTAAAGAAGTATCTCTAGTCCCTTCTAGACTCAAAATTATAGGGAAGAAAACACATTTTGTTTCTCCAACGCTTCATTAGGTAAAAAAACAATTTGTGCTATCATTAGCTTTTAGGGAATGCTGGCAGGTACCAATGATTATGATTTCCATTTCTACGTCTACTCTAGATTCTATAAGAGAGGAAAGATGGAAACAGAACTGGGTGAACTTCTGAAGCAGGGTATATATGGCATCCAGTTGAGGGCACTAACAACATTTACAGGAAAGAAAATAGGGCACTATCTCCAAACAGTGCTCTGGATCCCTTGGCAGTGAGTAAGAAAGAACCCAAGTGCAGTAGATTATATTGTTATTTCCATCTAAACATCCTTCTTCCTTTGAGATTATAATACTGTGTACTTTGGCATTGGACTGGACTTTGTGTCTTACTTTGGCCAGCAAAATATAGATATGAGGCACTCATGCTGGGCAGAATCATTAAGAGATATTACCTAGTTCTCTCACTGCTTTCTCACTACTCTCCAGAGGTCTTTTCTTCCAGTTTGGATTCAGGAAAGAAGGACAATGACATGGAGTAGAGCTCCAGCCAAACTGCAGTCAACATGTGACATGATAGAGAAATTAACTTTTGGTGTAAGCCACAAAAATGGTGGATTGTCTCTTACTACTGCTTTAGCTTGTGGAAGCTGACTGATTACTAGTCTGGACCATAGGTGAGCAATGTTAACCCTGAGATCCAAAATTAAGAATTACCCAAATTTCTAGGTAAAGAGAGATTTTAAAGATGGATATGGTTGTCAAGTACAGTGGGGGAAAAAAGCAACATTAAACCAAGAGGGCCATTTGGTTTGGGAACCAGGTAATGCAAGTAGGAAGCATTTATGTATAAATAGTTATTTACTGATAAGACATTATTGTCAAAACACCATTAAATTTTAGCAAGTAAGTTCAGTACTGGCTATGGGAATATAATGTCTGTAAAAATCACCAAGTCAGGGAAGTAAAAAAGAAAACAGGGATTAAGGGTAGGGGTGGAGAGCTTGGCATAGTGGTAGAGAGCTGCACAAAGATCCAGGTCAAGTCCTTGGTAGTACAGAAAAAGCCAGAAGTGGTGCTGTGGCTCAAGTGGTAGAGCGTTAGCTTTGAGGAATGCACAAGAACAGTGCTCAGGCCCTGAGTTCAAGCCCAAGGAGTCTGGCAAAAAAAATAAGGGTATTCTAACCCTAGTATCAGTGGCTTACTCTCAGCTACTCATGAGGCTGAGAGTAGAGGATCACTTTGAATCCAGCCTAGGGAGAAAGCCTGTAAGACTGTGATTAACTTTAATTAGCAGGAAAGTCTGTGCCACTGCAATAAACCAGAAAAAGGCTGAAAGTGGAAGTATGGCTGAAGAGGTAGAGCACCATTGTCTAGTGAAAAAGCTATGGGAGAGCATGAGGTCCTGAGTTCAAGCCTCAGTAACCCCCACCACACACACACAACACACACACCCAAAACTCAAAAATGAAGATACCAACCCTGATGAAGGACTTTTTTTTTGAGAATTTCTCTTAGCCTAGATAAATAGCTTTGTTGAAATATGTGTTTGTGCTGTGATTTGTAAAGGAAGGGTATCTTGATCTCAGAATCAACCCAAAGTGGATTCTAGCTGTGTCATCACATAAAGGATTATTGAAGTCTTGCTCCTAATAAATAACCTTGTCATGTAAGAGGTGCTTCTTATTCTCATAGGTAGGAAACAGCCACAAATTGGCCATCCAGAATTCAAACATCATCATCTTCTTTATTGATGACAAACTATTCACTGGAACTGGTAGAAAAGGCCTGAAGTATGGGAGCTTAGGTTTCTTTTTCTTCTGGTAATAACACAGAAAGATAAAATGTGTTCTGTCAAATGCCTTTGTAATTCCTCTGTTTGGGGAAAAACATTCTTCATTGCTCTCATGATCACATTTCTTCGTGTAATTGGGCTCTGGGTTTCAGCTACATAAATCTCCACTCTGTGAGGCAAGACAGGGTTTTCTCATCAAAATCTGAGAGACCAGAAGTAACAGAAATTATTTCTCTTTTTAACAATGCTTATTTTTATAGTTTTAACAAAAATTATGCAGAAGTACTAAATATTGAAATTTTGTAAGGAAACAATCATAAACAAAAATGTGGAATTTTCTATTAAAATACAAGCTATAAGTCAGATAATATTATAAATTCCACTTCTGAATGAACCCTGAGATACTATTGCTAGTAAACTAGGTAGAAACGATCACAAAGTTGCAGCTGTATTGTACTTAAAACTTTCCTAAAAATATACTAATAAGAATAAAATGACTTTTAGTGTGAACTTTAAATGTGGGTAGGCTAATAAGATCTCATAGTCTCTGAGTATGTGCTCTGATATTCTCAATCACTGGTATTTGTATACAACATCTTGAAGTCTAGCAAAAGACTTATAGTGACATGCCATCTTCACAGAGTTGGAATGAATGTACATTTATTTAAACAACACTTTGTTACAATAGTTCAGTAACATGCTCAAGACCAGAGAGTTATTCTGTAACACGACTGGAATTCAAACCCACTGAGCTTTTCTTAAGGTTGTATATATAGTTCAGAATTATTTGGCATCATATGAAGTATCAGTCAAATGTGCATGTTGGAGTCCATACATGTCTACTCTCCTCCAAGTCTCAAATTTGTGTTTGCTGAACTCCCTTCTTTAAGGGCAGCAAGGTACAGGAACTAAAGTACTGGATTCCATAGCCAGAAAGACTAAGTTCCAGTCTCAGAGCAATGTGGTCCAGAAAGGCTTTTATTCACATGTAGAAATGACACAACTAGCATTTGTTTGGGTTTTCACTTTTTTACAAATATGTATAGCTTTCTCAGTACCAAGTCACACCTGAGATGCTGCAAGCTATTTTAGATTCCCATGAATGGGCTTGACATGGTGAAATTCTGAAGTCAGAGATGGCTTTAATCTGTTTGCTTTTCCTGTAACAGAATCCCTGAGACTGAATGACTTACAAAGGAAAAAGATTGCTTTATAATTCTCCTGCTTGAGCCTCCTGATTTTGCTTTCCTGTAGGACTCACTGGCATGGAAGCCGTTTCTCTGGTCTTTAGGGGTACTGTAATGTCTATTCCTCTGGAGTGTGCCCATGCTGCATGGTGAAGGCTCAGGGGAGTGAAAGGAAAGAAGGAATGCAGGCACACAGCTGCTGCACAGGCACTAGGTAGAAAGCACACTGGTCCAACATAGTAGAAGATTCCACAAGTAAGGGGGTTTTCAGTGTAATGTATAGAGAGGTTACAGTTACATTCATCAGGCAGCAGATACATTACTTCTCACACATTGATACCCCTTCTTATAGTTTTGTCCCCATTTCCTTTCCCTTACCCCCTCCCAGTCATCTTGTTTCCCCCAGGTTAAGGGGGATTTCTAAAGGGAAATTGTGCATTATTATTTTTGTATGCATTATCATATTACATATATTTTGGATGTGTCTATCAGATTCTTAGTGTGTCTGCATGTTGTCTTTTTTGTGGTTTGAGTGCCAATGCTGTAAATAGTGTTTTGAGCAGTGATTGAACTTTTATGTAGAACACTGAATTCTCTCCACTGCTCCTAGGTAGGTAATATTGTATTCCTCATATACTGAAACTAAAATATAGAAAGATGCTGTCACTTGCATCTTCCCTGCGAATATAACATTCTTTTCCTAGGGCTGGAACTTATTATGCTTGGTGCTGTCCCTATGGTTTTGTGCTCAAGGCTAGCACTCTATCACTTGAGCTACAACTCCACTTCTGGCTTTCTGCTGGCTAATTGGAGATAGGAGTATCGTGGACTTTTCTGCCCTGGTTGGCTTGAAATCCCAATCCTCAGAGCTCAGGCTCCCGAGGATAGTAGGTGTGAGCCCGCAGTGTACCACTTTGGCAAATATAATATTCTTACACTAGTTTCCATTTCTCAAAGACAAGGTTCTGACTCCTACAATTCAGGAAAGTTGATTAAGGGACGGGGTATCTATTCCTTTTCCTGAGCTCATGAGCTAGGGCAGATTAACCTGAAAGTCAGATTTTCAGATGCCGTAGTGGGGATGTTTGTTAACTCATATCTGTAACTGCTAAGTCAGGGCATGTTTTATGAAAGTGATAGTCTTGGTGAAAACTTTGAAGAAAGGAAACCACTAAAATTGGAAGGGAGGAGATCAGAAAATGAAACGCTTCTATTTCCATACTCACTGCTTTGGGGTAGCGAATGTAGACATTTTGGGAAGCTATCAGGGCATAGTATTGCTTTGGGAATGATTTGATGCCCTCTTTTGAAACAGGGAGCTTCTTAAAAGATATCCAAAACACTGCTCAGCATTCTCTGGTTGACAAACTCATGGAAATGGAAATGACATCTCCTCTAGCAATTTGACTATTAGAGCACGAAAATGCTTAATTAAATAGAATTATTGAATTGAATTCATTTCTGTTGATATGCAGATAGGTTTCTCCCTTGCATTTATTAAAGCGCTAGTTGGATGGCAGGATGTAATTAAAAGCTAACATTGAACTCCTTAAAGAAATCAGCTCAATCACAATAAAATTTAATCTATGCACTGAATCTGTATATAGTGCATTAATCTGCATTTGTGCAGATTATAGGATTATCTAAAACAAAGCAGTAGCATATGATTTCAAAAAGGTCCAATCTGAAGTGTCTGAGTATGTTTGTTATTGTGTGTGTTCATCAAACATTTTTGACTTCCTGTTCCATTGTTCCTAGTACCATGTTACTCACTAAGAAGACAGATGTATCTCTGAACTGATGGAATGGGAGAAGGCAGAAAGTAAATAGAGACTCATAATACAGCATGGTCATTTGGCTACAGTAGAGCTATGTTTAGAGTCTGCAATTGCATGCAAAAGTAAGCTTGATTGGAAAAATCTTTTTAGAAGAATCAATATATATATTATCATGGATCTTTTTATTCAACACAAACCCTTACATCTTCCAGAAGGATCAAGCAGACGGAAGCCTGTTTGTGTGCGATGTAGAGTTCTAATACCAAAGAGAATGTGGTAAAGTCAGTATTCCACCAATGATCTTTTTAATTTTTTGCCTGTCTTGGGGCTTGAACTCAGGGCTGGAGCACTGTCCTGCGCTCTCTCAAGGCTAGAGCTCTACCACTTGAGCACCACTTCTGACACTTTTCTATGTATATGGTATTGAGGAATTGAACCTGGGTCTTTGTGAATGCTAGGCAAGCACTCTACCACTAGGCCAAATTTCCAGCTCCCCCATCAATAATCTTAACAGCAATCCAATTCAGCTCTGTAGGAATTGCTGCATAGGGGAATGAGGTAGGGTAGGAAGAGATGGGGTTTAGACACACAAACCTGAGTTTCACTCTCAAGAAGATTTAGGGATGAAACTAACTAGCACTCTTTCTTTGTTTTCAACACCAAAGGCATTTACTGGCTTTATTAGTTCTTAAAGTGGCAGGGGTAATAGTAGGGAATCAGCTCGGGGTGAAATCCAAAGCTTTGACATCACTAAGGCTGGCCCTTGCTCATCTCTGCTTGCTTTCCCCGTCTCTTGGAATGGCAGTGTTAGTCTCTCTTGTTGCACATTGAATTTTCAGATGTAAAGCTCAGGCTGCTCAGTGGCAAAGCTGGGTTTCAAATTCTGATCTGCTAGATTCTAAGACTCTTGCTTCCCTTACTGCTTTGTGCACATTGGCTCTGATAACCTTCCCTTCCATTTGACCTTCCTACATGTCAGTCTGGGTAGGAGGGGATTTTCTATCAGCCTGCCCTTACAGAATCCAAGGTAGAAGCTCTGTTTATAGAGCCTTCATTTTGTCTAATTCAAATTATTTGTAGGTTTTCATATGAAATTCCTCTCTAGTGACTTCGTAAGTCACTCAGTGGGGTCTCCTGACCTGGCTGCTTCTGATTTGGCCTATGATATTTCCACTAAGCTACCAGATGGGTCGGGAGGATATGACCGCCCCAGTCAACAATTCTTAACAGACAGTAAAGAAAGCATGAAGGGCCTGACTGGAATTCTAATTGCAGCGTCTTTCTCAGGATAATATAGTTTGGTCTAAGAGGAAAAGTAAGCTAGCAGCTTTATTTAGTTTATTGATTCATTATATGCAGAGTTAATATATAACAATTTGGTGTGATAATTCATGAAATTAGAATATTCATTGCTGAATTGTAGGAAATGAGAGGAAGAGATCCAAGGAATAGAGCATATGTCTCTGCTTATACGTGTTTTATATTGTTATTTATGATGCAAATTATACCGAACACTATGTCCTTGCCTTCTCTACTATAGCTGGTAAAGGTTACTGATTAAAAAAAAATTTTGGTGGCTCAAAGCTGTGTATGTATGGTGATATAGGATGATGCTAAGTGAAATGAACCCCAAGATATGGAAACAAGAGGTTTATTTTTGTGATTGTTGTTCTTAATGTACTATGTGAAGCTATTGCTTTTCTTTTCACCTTATGGTTCATCTTATGTTGTTACTGTATCTGAACATGTTTAATTGTTTATTTAAAAAGGGAAGGTAAAGGAAAAACAAAATGAGTGGGAGGGCATAGGAGGGGGGAAAGCAGGAGAAAAAAATAGGAAGGGGTAACAATGTTCAAGAAGTAATGTACCCATTACCTGATAAATGTAACTGTAACCCCTCTGTACATCACTCCAACAACAAAATTTTAGAAAATAAAATTACTAAAGGGTACAAAATAACATTTTGAAAAATTTAAGCTATTAGTTTTATTCCTAACACTATTTTTCAAACTAATAAGAACCAGTTAAAACTCTATCCTCAGTATGGATTTCATAGTGTTCAGAATTATTTAAAGGATATTGTAGGCTATAATATTGCATATGGCTTATTTATTTTCTTATTTGCTTGTTTGAACTCAGGGACCTGTGTTTGTTAGGCAGGTATTCTACTTTGGAGTCAAACCTCTAGTATTAAATTTTCTTTATTTTGACAATTAGGTTGTAATGTCCCTTCCTTTCCTTCTCTGTAGTGCCTCCTACTACACTTTGACCACATGTCCTTGTAGAAAATTTCAACTTCTTCATGCCAACCTCTCTACTTTCTTATGTTTAGTACACTTGCTGGACTCTTTTTTGTTTTTGTTTTTTTGCCAGTCCTGGGCTTGAGCTCAGGGTCTGGCTTATTTTTTTCCTATGTATGTTGTACCTAGGAATTGAAACTGGGTCTTCATGCATGCTAGGCAAGCACTCTACCACTAGGTCAAACTCCCAGCCCCTTGCTGGAGTTTTTGATCGGTGTTTTTCTGACTAGATTGTATTACATTCTTTGCCTTGCTTAAAATGGGATTTTGATTATTTGAGTTCAACAGCTCTTTTTTCTTTTCTTTTGTTTTTACATTTTTTTAAATTTTTTATTGTAGGGGTTACAGTTACATTTGCCAGGTAGTAGGTGCATTACTTCTCACACATTGATACTGTCAATCAGCTTGCTTCTCCCTTTTCCTTTGCTATTTCAAATAAACAAATAAACATATATACAATATATCAGGTAACAAAGTCAGAAACAGTAACAATATGAGATTAAACAAAGGGCAACAAAAGAGAAGAGAAATAACATAGTATATTAGGAACAACAATCACACAAGCTAAAGCTCTTGTTTCTATATCCTATAGATCCTTTAATTTAGTTTCATCTTATATGACCTTATGTATCTAAGATGTATACCACATCTTGTTGATCCACTCATCAGCTGAGGGGCATCTGGGTTGGATCCAGATGTTTGCTATAGTAAATAGTGCTGCAATGAACATTGTTGTGCTAGTGGATTTAGTATGTCCTTGTTTCTGGACAATTGGGTAGTAGAATTGCTAGGTAATAGGGGAGTTCTATATTTAGTCTTTTGAGGAACTGCCATACTGCTTTCCATAGTGGTTGAATGAGTTTACACTCCCACCAACAGTTTAGTAGTGATCCCTCCTGGCCACATCCCTGCCAGCAAATGTTGTTATTAGATTTCTTGATCATGGCCATTCTAACTTGAGTGAGGTGAAATCTTAGTGTTGTTTTGATTTGCATTTCTTTTATGGCCAGAGATGCCGAACATTTGTTCATGTGTCTGTAGCCCATTCTTATTTCTTCTTCAGAGAAGACTCTCTTTAAGTCTTTGGCCCATCTTTTAATGGGATGGCTGTTTCTTTGGAGATTAGTTTTGGAGTGATTCAAGTTTTTGAGCTGTTGATGTATTTTAGATATGAGGCCTCTGTCTGTTTTATGGTTAGTGAAGACTTTTTCCCACTCTATGGGCCTTCTATTTAGCTTGCTTGCTGTGTCCTTTGCCATACAGAAGCTCTGCAGTTTAATGCAGTCCCACTTATCCAAACTTTCTTTGATTTGTTGTGTTTCTGGGTCTTTATTAAGAAAGATTTGACCGGTGCCAAGGAGACCTCGTGTATGTCCTATTCCTTCTTGTAAAGTTTTCAGGGTATTTTCTTTTACCTAAAATTCTTTGATCCATTTGGTGTTAGTTCTGGTTCGGGGTGACATAGAAGGAGCCAACTTTAGTTTTCTGCAGCTGCTTAACCAGTTCTGCCAGCACCACTTGTTGAAGAGGCTGTCTTTCTTCTACTCTATTATTTTGGCTCTCTTATGACAGATTAGATGCTCAGAGTTCTGTGGGTTGATTTCTGGGTCTTCAGTTCTATTCCATTGGTCCTCAGGCCTGCTCTTGTGCCAGTACGAAGCTTCAACAGCTCTTTTTCAAACAAAGCATGGGACCAGCATCTCCTGTTTTATGTCAGTTGGCAGAATCTCCTGTTTTATGTCAGCCATTTGGACTGGCTCAAAACAGGAAAAGGGCTTTGGTAGTCTCCTATTGTCCCTTACATGGTAAGCACTTTCTGTGGGCATCTGTCTCCTGGTAGAATGCAGAAAGCAGCAGCATACCACTCTTTCTGAACTGCTAGTGCTTATTAGTCAGGATGCTTGGACCACATTTTCCTGTTTCCTCCATGGAACTGGAAGAGACTAAGAGTAGGGAACAATGTCTTACTCACTGCCAAGCACATTTTTTTGTTATGTAGTTAAAATTAAAGTTGCCAACAGTTAGTATTTATTATAGTCCTTGAGAGCAAGCTATCTAGCACATATTATGCTAAGCATTCTATAGGTAATTTGCTATTCCTTATAGCAGCATTTCTTGTCTTGGAGGCAGTTATCTATCCATTTGAATGGTAGAAAATGGACAGTGAAAGGACTGTGCAGAAGCTTCTGCAAACCTAAATATAAGACCAAGAGAGACAAAGAAGGGATTGAAATTAGGCTGAAACAGCTTTAAAGACAGGTTGTCAACCAAAACTACATCTTAAAAGTTTCAATTCAATTGCATCTTGAGATTCACAAGCAAGCCATGTTTTTGAAGTCTTAAAAAAAGAGACATAGGTCATTTTAAGCCAACTAAGAGAGTTGGCAGGATAAGTAAGTAGAAGAACAAGCAATGCCTGGCATGGTGCAAATTCATCCCACACGACTCATGCCATTTCTGTGAATAAGTCATGTCCGTTTCCATTTCTCCTACCCATTAACCCACGCGAGGCACTCTGTGGCTAATTGAATTCTCCAGGAGGCTGCCTCGTGTGATTAGATGTCCTGCAGCCTGAATGGAGAGGAAGAAAGGAGCTGGCAGAGAGGCGAACATCTTGGTAAGTGTGATTCAATTTGCTGCTAAATTTAATCTGTACATTTCTAGTTTCTATTCTCATTCACCACCTGCAGCGGTATGTTTAAAATACTCTCAACACAGCAGCAAGGTGGGCAATGTGCCAACACCAAGGCTACCCACTTTCTCGTCATCATGGGGTATCTATCTATCTATCTATCTATCTATCTATCTATCTATCTATCTATCTATCTATCTGTCTATCATGTATCTATATCCTTAGTAACTGTCAGGTGGCATTTTCCCTTTTCTTTCTCCATCTGAGATTTTCCAGTGCACAAAGAGAGGGCTGTGGTGTCTGTCTCAATTTTCAGTTCCTGTACAAGATTATGGCAACATAAAGCCTCATCCAGTTCTTCTTTGTCCTGAAGAAAATTCCTCGAGGGATTCTCAGGTTTGGAAGAGTAATTTCAGATTGCATGGAACAGAATCATCTGTTTAAATGTTGACTGTTATGTAATGTATTCAAAACTTCACTTTGTAACTTGTAGGTGAATTGAAGACTTGTGGGTATATAATTAAATAGGTATCCATTTTCATTTAAAGTTTTCTTTTGCTATTTTTCGGCAACTCTTTTCATTGATGTGACATATTCCACTATTTCAGTTTGATGGATAGTTCAGAGACTGGCTGACAGGGCCACTTGTTATGTGTGGGCCTGTATGGAAGATGAATAACTCAAAATATTTTATTGTCAGCCTACTGATAATAAAATTTCATAAAGTAGAAGCAAAAGATGCTGCTATGGAGTGGCTCAGGGCATAGTTAAGATATCTGGGTGAAGTCTATGTGACCAGAGCCTCAGTTTCTTCCTTTGGTAAATTCCGAGGAGTAACATTACATACTCACAATTTCTACATAAATAGCTTCTGTGGGTTTGTAATCTATCAACTTGGTGAGACGAAACTACATTTTCCAGAATTCTCTTCCCTACATGCTTTAACTTAGAGCCAAGAGAGCATCACGTTACTAGGGGAAAACTTCAAGGGCAGATGAAGCACACACTCAGGGCTGCTTATCTGCTGCTTCACTGACTGGTGAAGATAAGGACCAGATCTGTGGCAGCACCAATGGCACCTGGGGCCTCTTCAAGTCTATGACTCTGGGGTTGTATGTGTTTGTTGAGATCCAGAAGGGTCAGAATAAAGATCAGAATAAAAATATTGCTTAGGCTGGGCACTGGTGGTTCATGCTTGTAATCCTAGCTACTCAGGAGGCTGAGATATGAGGATCATGGTTCAAAGCCAGCCCAGTCACAAAAAGTCCATGAGACTCTTATCTCCAATTAACTGCCAGAAAACCAAAAGTGGTGCAGTAGTTCAAGTGGTAGAGCACTAGCCTTGAGTTTAAGAGCTCAGGGACAACTCCCAGGCCCAGAGTTCAAGCTCCCCATGACTGAAATATATATATATATATATATATACACATAAATATATATATGGATATATGTATAATTGTATACATACATATATATATGTATATATATATATAACTGAGTTTTTCTTCATCATGAAGATCCATCTTGCTCTTAGTCTCCCCGACTTTATGTCCGTCTTCCCATATTGACTATTTCCTCTAAGGACTCCAGTAGCAGCATAAGGATAACCAGCTTCCACATTGTATCTCATCAAATCCCAGTGACAAATCCCTTTCCATAAATTTACAGTAGTCTACTTCTCTCATCAAAATTCAAATGGATGTGAGACAAATGCAGCAGTGGCATGTACTAGACATGATGAAGATGAACTCTGCAACTTGTGGGTGGGGATGGAAGAGAAAAACTGGGAGTAAGAAAAGGAGTGACCCTGTGCAAAAAATGTATTCAATACCTGACTTATGTAACTGTAACCTCAATCACCTTTATAATAACAATAATATATATATAATGCAATTAGAATAGTACCTATTGTTAACTTACATTGGTTAAATGAGGTGAGACTTGTGACAAGCATACAGCCAGGGCCTGGTTTGTATTAAGTGTTTGCTAAACAGCTCCATTTTAATCCCCAAAGCCAGATATCATATGACCAACACAGATCTGAATCCGGCACCTACCTGACACAAAGCAGATGCTCAGTCGACAGACTTGTTGACTGTTTGTCACCACAAGAGAAAGAAACAGGATTAAATGTGGCAAAACATGGGAGTTGAAGAGGAGGTTATGAAATTAGTTGAGTAATGGAACATCTATATTTAAGAATACCACTTTAAACAAACATAATTTATTGCTTCAAATCTCTGCAATGGTCACCTAGGGAAACATTAGACACTAAATTTAAAACAATGACTGCATATGGTCCATTGCACAGTTAGATACTAATAAATACACTTAAATAGAAGTAGCTGTTTCTATGGTACCTGGGAATAAAACCATTCTTTTAAATGGTTTGCCCATTCTGTCAGATTTCTCTCATCCTATCTCTGCTCTGAGTCTCTATATGTTCTGAGCTAGCGCTCCTTTTCCACATCTCTCCTCTGGACACCATCAGGTTTTGTATCTGTCTTCAGCAGCTTTGTCATGGTGTCTGTGCCCTGGATATTATCTCCAGTCTAGACTATGCCATTTAACCAGCTTAAACATCATCATTTGTTGTGTTTGTGAATCTACGTGTTTGTAAGAATTTAGCCAGGACAACTTGTTTATGCTCCCGGAGAATGTAGTTATAATCTTAAATGTACATATGTGAAGATGGAATTAGGAAAATTGAGGGGAAGGGTGGGATTGGAGAGAAAAGGCATTTGAGACGTGGGCTGTAAAGTAGCAGGGGGCCAGGAATGGTAGATGGCTGGTCAGGTATCCTCTTGAGGTCTTTGGAGTTCTCTTTACATCTCTCTGTATGAACAAAGCTCAGCTGGCTTCAGAATAGCTCAATTTCTCATGAATTTGGTCAGGTTTGAAGAGCAAGTCGCCAGAGGTCAGATAGAAAGTACAGAAGATTTTTCTTCTGACTTACTCTCTGTTGCCTCCGAACAGAACTTCCACCACATTTAGTAGTTAAGCTGAACATTGTGTCCAGTCCAGAGTTTCAAAGAGAAGAAAATCAGGCTTCAGCTCTCAGCAGGAAATAGAGAAGAATTTGTGGCTCTGTTTAATCTGTTTTCTCTTGAGAAACAGAACCAATCATAACCCATTGGCTATACATGAACATTCATACAAATGAGAGATTAGCTCCTATGAATATGAAGGCTGAGAACTTCCAAGCTCTGTAGACTGATGACCCAGGGGAGCTGGCATTACAGTTCAGTTTGACTCAGAATGCCTGAGAACAAGGGGGAGATAATGTTGCAAAGCCCAGCCTGAGGACAGGAAAGGAAGAAGTGAAATATCCCCATTCAAAAGGAAAAATTCTTGAGTTGCTCTTTCTTTTACTTTTTTGTTAGGGAGCATCTCCAATCCATTGAGAGAAAATTCTACTTCCTGAAGTCCACTCCTCAAATATGCTTCATCAGGACACCCCAACAGGCACACAGAGAAATCACGTCCAACCTGCTACCCAGTCAATTGGTGGCCCAATCAAGTGGATTTATACTGTTGACTCTATCATTTACCATCTACTCTTTTTGACTGCTTTCTCCTATCTATCATCTTTGTATTTCACTGTGCCTTCTGGTTAAGACCTCAGAAGCTTTGATGATTATTTTCTTTTTTTTTCCTAGGTTTGTATCATTCCCACACAGTCTGGACTTTCTGGTCCAGCATGCCATCATTTTTAATGAATTTATTCTTCAGCTAGGAAGATTTGGAGCAAAATTTAACTTGGAACAATGCAAACTCTAATCAAGGCCATTGTTTGGAGACTCTGGAGAGATCCACTCAGGTGGTCTAGAAGAACTGAGATGCCTCCCCACACTGACGTGCTCTGGCTCCATCTTCTGTGGCTGCAATGCCAGGCTTCCTTAGTCCTCTGACACAAACTCTTGTTCCAAATTTGGACAGTGAGAAGTCCCCGATGCATGCTTCTGCCCCGCCCCAGCCCCGCCCCGATGAGTTTGGCTATTCTTCATTTATACTTAGTATTTCTTTTCTTGATGCCTCACTCTTCTGTTCATAGCTCTGATTTCTAGGCATCCATCTGTGTCTACACCTTTTGACCCCATTCTGTATCCCTAGGTGAGTTCATCTTTTCTCAAGTCCAGACTCGATGATGATAACCCTCCACTGCATTCTTCTGCTCTGATCCCTGATCCAAGCCCCAGCACCACTCACGAGAGAACTGGCTGGAGACTTGGTTGCCCAATCACCTTAACCACCCTCTGGAGGAATTTGGAGGAACCAAAGAAAAGCTAGAGAAAGTGAAAAGGGTAATTGTGTGACCAAATCCTTAGGAAGCTGGAGGGAACCAATGTCAGTGCTGAGTGAATATGTGAACGGGTAGAAACAGGAAGACTAAGTGTCAGGTTGATTCTGTCATTTTTCGGGTGGGCTGTGCATGAGGACATCCTGTGGTACATGTTATTAAGTGATTTTGAGGTAATTCAGGCCTCTACTGTCACTTGTAATACATTAAGTCAGGTCACAACTGTGGCTTGTGTGAACTCTTTCAAAGAGCCTCTTGATTAATTTCCCAGCTGCTGTCTGACTGTCTTGAGTGTGACCTCTGTAAAATGCAAATATGATCACATTCCCACTCTTCTCCCCACTTGGAATCCTTCAACAACTTCTGTGGCTCACTGAGTGAAGTCCAATGATAACAACGCTTTGTAAAGCTCTTCATTATCTGGCTCCTGACTTGTCCTTCCCACTCCACACTTTCCGAACCAGTCCATGGATCCTAAGCCAGAATGAAATAGAACACTTTTCAATTCCCCGCACTTGAACTTGCCTGCTCTTCTTTCTGGTGTCCTTCTGGCTTACGTCCCTTCTCCACATCTGTTTTGCTCACAGGTCTACTCTGGTGTGGCCATCAGTTTCTTCTCTGTGCACCGAAGTTCCTGAACCATAGGAGAAAGATGCTCTTCTCAGTGCGACTATAAGTTACTGGAGAGCAGGCTGGGCAAGATTTATTCGTGTAAATCCACAACACAGCATAGAGCCCTCTGTTTATTCAGGGCAGACAAAAATTTATCTATTAATGCAGTCTGCTTGATCAACAACTTTGGTTCTTTATAACTCCGCTTAGGTATCTGTTCACTAGGCAGAACTGTTTCCAAGGAAATGTATTTACTATCTTTTCTATACTACTTCCAAATGCTGGCTCTGTTTAATCTCACTTATTCTATTATTACTACTAATTGTAATAATACTACTAATAGTAATAATACTAATAATAGGTAAATTAGCAAGCAATTGCTATTACTAAGATTTTCATCTCCTCTCATGTTTTTAACACTCACATGTATAGATTATGTGTAGTATATCCCCACCAAAATATGTGTTGAGGCTTATTTCCTCAATATTATGATACTGAGAAGTGATGGATCTCTAGCAGGTGGGATCTCCCAGCAGGTAATTAGATCACAAGAGACTTCTAAGGGCAGGAATAATGTAGTCCCCCTAACGGTAGGTTAGATCTCATGAGAGTGGGCTGTGTGGAAGTAAAGCTACCCTCTTGTACTTGGTCCCTTCTCTATGTGGTTGCTTTTGTTTCTGCTGTGACATAGCTAGGGAGTCCCTGCCAAAATGCTGGAGCTATGTAATTTTTTTTCTAGCCACTGCAATCATAAGCCAAATAAATCTCTTTGCCCTTTTATCCATTACCCAGCCTCAGGTATTTTATAATAGCAGCATAGAATAGACTAAAGTGTCTATGAAGCAGGAACTCTAATGATTTACATTTTATATAACCTGATGTTTTAAGGTACTTGTGCTAAATAGAAGGGGACATGGCTTGAACAATAAAGGCAAGACCTGTGCCTGTGCCTCTTTAAGTTGGTAGTCTGCTAGGAGGGGTGGATAATACTTTTAGAAATAATAACGAAACTGTTTCTCAGAGCTTACTTGTCAGTTGTGCAAGTGTTTCATATGTATAATTTTATTCAAGCCTTTAAAAGTTATAAGGATAATCGAAATGTTAGCATTCTGTTCTTATAGGAGAATATGCCACAGTTTGGCAGTATTGGAAAGTTACCCCAAATTTCAGCCAGTAGGGGGGATGATTGGACCCTGTCTGTTGCATAACTCAGCTCCTGGGTTTCTCCTGGTTCTGATGTTCTTGGGTGTGTTCCAAGAACATCGCAAGAGTCAGGCTACCCAGAGTGAAGGAGGAAGGAAGGCCTCTCAAAGGAGGCGACATTTCAGGCAGAAACTCCTGGATCAGAATAGTGTTTACTCACTCCATCACTGTTTCCCTAGATTTCAGTTATAATCAATCAACTGGGGCCTGAAATGAGTAAATGGAAATTTCTAGAAATAAGTCATTCATGTTTTAAGAAACAAGTGTTAGAGTTCGTGGCTATAATTGTTCTCTTTTTAGTACGCTATTGTGAATATTTTAGTACTAATTCATAAATTAAATTCTAGCAGAGGTGTTTATGTTTGAGGAAAAAATCATAATACAGACAAAAATTAGTATTACCTGTGTTTTGAATGGGTTCATTAGGGCGAAATATCTCCCATGGAAGACCAATTGTGTGTGTGTATGTGTATGTGTGTGTGTGTGTGTGTGTGTGTGTGTGTGTGTGTGTGGTGGAGGGGACATAGGTGTATACTATTGTAGCTAGCAAAGGATTGGTGCTACAACAATTGTTGAAAGCACAGCAGCATATTTGTTGCTTCAAATGTCATCTGGTTTGCTTCCTCAATGTCAAACCTAAAGTAATGATAATGAATCCCTTTGCAAAGATTACCACCAACAGAGGCAACAAAAGAGAAGTGGTGATTTGCTTGATATCCCAAGCCACAACGAGGCAGCACTCAGGGAGAGACATTTCTGTGCCCAGTCTGTTGTCTGGGATGCCCTCTGATTAACACCATTGCCCTTTTAGTATCTAGAAGCATTGGCGGCCTTAGGCATCAGAATGTAGGCATGGCCACAGAACCTTGAAAGATGCCTGCTTTCTATGAGAGCTGTCTCTACTGTAATAGCCCCAGTCATTTTCTACCAAAGTAAAACCTGGATTTTCTCCATTATGTGCCAGCAGGGGTCACAATTTACCCAAGATGAGTGCAAAGGGTCCTTAGCCTCAGGAATTCTGCCTATAAGGACTGACTCTGTCATCTCATCTTTCATTGCTTACCTCATCAGGGTCTCCTTATTCTCCTCACCTACGTGCAACTGAGGTGGTGCACACAGCCTTTCAAAGCTTTGGCCATATTAATTTTTTTCTTGGCCAGTGACCTTTTGGAGATTTGGTGGGTCCACCATGTACATTGTGTTTCTGTACTGCTGGTGGGGGTAGAGGGCATTTTTCTCAGCACCTTGAGCCCCTGGTGACCTATGCCTTCCGAGAGTTCTAGCTCCATGACTCCCAGGGGCCATAAAGCCCTTGTGTTTTCATGTGTGCTTCATGTGTGCGGTAGGACTATATTTCTTATTATTGATTATAAAATGCTGTGTCTTGCTTTCTCAAGGGCCCACTAGACTAGTCTGTGACCCATGCACTCTTCTTTCTTTTCCTGCCAGAGGTTCACCACACCAGGGAGGGTATTTCTGGAGAGGGAGTGGCAGCAGCTGGGAAGTGGGAATGGAAAAACCTTCACACAGGCTGAAGGAATGAGGTGGGAGGGAAGGAGGCAAGGCAGGGAATAGGGAGGAGAATCATCCTGACTGTGTGTTGGATAGCTGACTGACAGGAAGGAAGGAAGGAAGGAAGGAAGGAAGGAAGGAAGGAAGGAAGGAAGATTTCAAGGCCACATTTCATTCTGAATGCAAATTTAGGCTTCATATATTCGGAGAAGGGCTTCATATATTTGGAGAAGACATAAAGGGGTAAGAGGAGGAAGACAAAAATAACATTTATTCAATATCAGTAAATCCTACAGCTGCTTAAAATATATCAGATATACACAATTAGTTAGGAATGAGATGCTATTTTATTCATATCCTCCTCTTCCTCTTCCCCTTCCTCTTCTTACTCCTCCTTCTCCTCCTCCTCCTTTTCTTCCTCCTCCTCTTCCTTTTCTTTACCTTCATCTTCCTCTTTGTTGAGGTCTATGCTGGTAATAGGGTTTGAACTCAGGGTCTGTGGACTGTCTCGTACCTAGGTTTTTTCACTCAAGGCTGTTATTCTATCACTTGAGTTTGGTGGTTAATTGGAGATAAGAGTCTCACAGACTTTTCTGCCTGGCTGGCTTTGAACAGGCATGAGCCATTGGTTCCTAACTCAGACTTGTGCTTATACAACACTGCCCAGAACCGTACCATCTGACCCTTCCTTGCTGGGAAGGATACCTAGAAAGGGAGACTCAGTTCTTCCAGCCTCCCAAGTAGAAGAGGCCAGTGGAAAACAGCATTGATAACAAACACCTGCCACCACTATATCAGTTGCTTCTTCTGTGCAAACCAGACAGATGCTATACCATTTCATTATCACTGAGAAGAAGATTAGTTCCCTTGGGAAAATAAAACCAATCATGGTGAAACAGTTAGTTTTGAGCGAGTCACAATTTAAATCTTAAGTCACTTGTGATTCCAAAGCACCTATATTTCATGGGAGCTCTTTCCCCGGCCACATTCATGTATCACCTGGCTGTCTATGAGAATCCCAGAAAGCATGCTTCTGGAAATACTTAGATGTGTGTTGGCACTGCTGAAAATTGCTTGCTTCAATTAGAGACCCTGGGTTTCCTGTGGCGTCACAGGCTGGAGAAGGAGGACAGAGAAAGCACAGAGGAGCAAGGGCGGAAAATGAAGGCCTTTTTCTTTGTTCTAAACAGTCCCTAAGTAGGGTTGGACACACAGCTCAGAGAGGGGTGTGTTTTAATCCATAGAGAACAAAAAGAACTGGAAATGTGATCCGTTGGGCTGTTGGAATTGCTCTGTGAAAAGTGTCACAGGTCACAGGCTCTCTGCTGTCTCGCAAATGGGAGGCTGACAGGCCTCAATTCTGGGAGGGAGCAAATATGGGAAATACAAGGCTTAGTTAAGTTTGATTGAATGGCATTTCCCATGGAGCCGGAAATGACAAGTAGTGATTTCCTATCAATCACACCTCAGGTAACCATTTTAAAGGCAAATTGACCCCTTTGACAATAAAGGGGAAGTAGGGGTAGGGAGGAAGAAAGAACATTTCTAGGTGTAGGCTTGTGCCCTTAGACTAACTCTGCATGGGGCTATTTGGAACACTTTAGAATGGAAATGCCAGATTCTGAGATGGAAGGAGGCAGAGAAAGGTTGACTGCCAGTTAGTTGAAATTCTTGGCAAGGAGATGGAGGTAGTTGGAGAGTCCTGACCTCTTCTAACAGGAACATAGATAGCTCTTGGACTTTTAGGTATACAGAGATAATGTCTTCTGCCCACCAAGGTTACCCCTGGTCTGCTCAATCTTTCCAGAGATGTTAGAGGCATGAATTCCTTTTCCCTTGGGATCTCCTTGGCTCTGTAAAGGATGGCTTGGGAGATGGCAGATGTCAGGAATGTGTTTTGTCTTCATGGAGCACTATCCCAGCTCTGGGCTCTCTGTTTCCATCTCAACTTCAACTGTTTTGTTAGCTGAGCTATTTCTTGGCGATTCTGTATCCTTCCATGGGCTAAACAAATGGCAGGAAAAGTAAATAATAGAGAGAAAGTATTAAAGAGAAATGAAAGTCAGAGAAAGTATTTTAAGGGACCCCCACCCTGCCTTGGAAACCTTTGCTTGTTTTAGCTTTGCATACATGGCTCTTCCCAGTCCAGATCTAGCTCAGCATTTACTTTTTTCCTCTAAGTGACCTGCTTCCACTCAAATAGATCGCTTCTCTGTGCCTTCAAAGCCATGAGATAGTTTGCAAACTTCTGGGCTTTGCTTGGCTCTGCAGTTTTTTCATTCCCTTCTTTTTCCTGGTGTAGACAAACACTCAAATCAATAGCAGTCTCTGAGGATTCTCCTGTCACTGGTTACATAAGTAAGGAGTCTCTCTTCTCTGTGGCTCCACTATGGTCTCACTGAACACTTGGCAATGATTGCATCTATAGAATTATCATGGGGCTTTGTAAGTCCCATTTCCTGACCCCAAAGGTTCATGAATTGAAGGAAACTTTAGAAAATGGATCCTAGGTGGCAGAAGTAGGTTATGGAAGAAAGGTGTACTTGAAGATCATATTGGGAACATGGCTTCCTCTTCTCTTCTTACTCCCTCCTCCTCTCTTTTCCTTTTATTCCCTCCTTTTTTCTCTTTCCTCCCTCCTTCCCTCCCTCCCCCCTCCCCCTCCCTCCCTCCCTTCTTCCCCCCTCCCTCCCTCCCTCCCCTCTCCCCCCTCCCTCTCCTCTCCCCCTCCCTCCCTCCCTCCCTCCCTCCCTTCCTTCCTTCCTTCCTTCCTTGCTCCCTCCCTCCCTCCCTCCCTCCTCCTCCTGGTCTTCCTCTTCATCCTCCTCCTCCTCCTCTTCCTCCTCCTCCTCCTCTTCCTCCTCCTCCTCCTCTTTCTTCTTTTTTTTTTCCAGTAACCAGCATATAGGCAATTTTGTCTACTTGCCCCTGCCATAAAGTTCTATTTTACCATAGCCAGCTGGTCATGGGCCGAGACTATTTGCCAAAACAAACTTTTCTCCCTTTTAGTTCTTTATGTCTGATGTTTTATTACAGTGGTGCAAAACTGATGAAGGTAGGATGTGCCTACAGTAAGATATCTAGGAATGGACAATTAAGCAGAACCCAGGAGATTCTGATGTAGCTTACATTAGAGTCCCACAATTTTATCATAGGAGATAGAAATTACCTCATCATATGAAAATCTCTGTGATAGAATCATTGTTTTAACTAGTCTATATTCCTTGCAATTACAGTGCTTTTGCTGGGCATAAATCATGGCTCTGGAGCTAAGCACAGAACCTGGTACATAGCAGGTCCTAACACAACTAAAGATTAAAGGAGAGGAAGCCTCTCTCTCTCCCTTCCTCCTCCTCCTCCTCCTCCTCCTCCTCCTCCTCCTCCTCTTTCTTCCTCCTCCTCCTCCTCCTCCTCCTCTTCCTCCTCCTCTTCCTCCTCCTCCTCCTCTTCTTCTTCTTCTTCTTCTTCTTCTTCTTCTTCTTCTTCTTCTTCTTCTTCTTCTTCTTCTTCTTCTTCTTCTTCTTCTTCCCCCCCCTCTCCCTTTCTCTTTCTTTTTGGTCACTCACAGGGCTTGACCTGGGCACTGTCTCAAAGCTCTTTAGCTTAGGGCTATCTCTCTACCACAACCAGTCACAGGGCCATTTCTAGTTTTCTGGTGTTAATTGGAGATAAGAGTCTCAAGGACTTTTGTGCCTGGGCTGGCTTTGAACCACAATACTCAGATCTCAGCTTCCTGAGTAGCAAGGATTACAGGCATGAGCCACTGGTGCCTGTCTGAAGGAAAGCATTTCTTTACTAACTTAATTGACCCTCTTTTACAGACAGACACTAGAGGCCCTGGGAACAAACAGTAGCTTTCAAATGTAGCTGTGGAGTGAGACTTAGATTCCATATGCAATGACTTTGTAGAAGAAAGGAGGAAGAATATCAAGCACTTTGGACTTTATCTTTTCTGTTCTATTTATGCTTGTTTAAATTCTATCTGGGCTAGTTTGATTCCCATTGCTTCCAGTATACAGTAGATACTTTTGGGGAATCTCTAAAGTCATACTTGAAAAAAAATCCTCAACTTCTATTACCACCTCAGACTCCAGAAGGATACAGCAATATTTGTATGAGGAAATTCAACTCGCTGTTCTAATGTGGCCTGAAATGCATATCAAATTCTCTTTCTAAAACTTGGACCAAGAGATCCAGATGTTGTTAGATGCTAAAGAGTAGGGGAGATAGGAGATTACGTTGCAACTACGGTGAATACCATGCGAGCACAAAGCTGCATGCAAACTGATGTTATGTCCTTCTCAGAAGGAAAAGTCTTGCAGAGAAAATGAGAAAGTGTGAGTGTGTGTGTGTGTGTGTGTGTGTGTGTGTGAGAGAGAGAGAGAGAGAGAGAGAGAGAGAGAGAGAGAGAGAGAGAGAGAAGAGGGGGGGAGGGGGGGAGAGAAAGAGGGAGAGAAAGAGAGTCAGGGACAGAGTTAGAGAGAGAGGGAGAGAGAGGGAGAGAGAGAGAGAGAGAGAGAGAGAGAGAGAGAGAGAGAGAGAGAGAGAGAGAGAGAGAGAGAGAGAGAGACTAGTGAATTTTGTAGCTGAGACATTTTGTAACTGGCATAATTCCAGCTGGTTGGACTGAAGGGCTAATAGCTCAAAGATTTTCTAGGTCTTAGGTGGCTCAATTTATTTCTCACTATTGCATACCATCAAGTGCTCTCAATTCCTTATCAGAACTCTGGGTCTTATGCTAGCTTGAATCTGTTTCTTGAATCCTGAGACAGTGAGCAAATGAAAGGCCCCTCCCACAAAGCCTTGGAATAAGCCAGGCTACCTGCTTCCTTTTGCAAAAAGAGTCCACTGCCTGCTCACATCTTGCATTTACCTTTCATAAATCTTGCCTTGTTTTCTATAAATTTCTGGACAAAAATTGTTCTTTCTCCCCTTGTTTGTCTCATGTGTTAAAATCTTGATTTTCAGGGAGGATCTACTAAGCTTCAAGTTCAGGATGAAAAGATTCAAGTTCATTTGCATTTTTTGGCTAACAGTATCTTGGAATGGATTTTCTACTTTGTCTCAAGCAAAACTCAATAAATGAGACAGTCCTCACATAGCTTCAAGAGGCACACCCCAGAGAAGTATGGGCTCTGAAGACTTCTATTGCACAAACTGGCCTGAAAGCAAAAGCACATGTGATACAGGCCAAATTGAACCTTGGCTGGAAAACTGGGCTGACTTTGCCAAAAGATACATTGATCTTTGCAAGCACTATCAATAGATCAGACAATCCATCAAACCTGTGCAAGTTCACTGACTGACACTGGGCATCAATAAAATACTGTGACTGGCAACATGAAGTGCTAAGGGGGAGATTATAGGTTTAAAGTCAGACATATCACCTTGAAGCTTGTACCAATGTTTCTTTCTGTGTGAGTTAGAGCAAATTTATGTCCCTCTTTTGGGCTTCTATTTCGTTGCTTATAAATATAGCGAAGTGAATGGTAGGCAGCTTGGACTGTCTTAAAAGGATTAAATATATAGCACAGAGAAATTATACATCAGAGCAGTGAGCATATTATAAATGCCTGATATGTCTCTATCTCTCCATAATGAATATGAGTAATAAATAAAAGAGCAGAGGTAACACAATCTCATTTGAGTTTATTTTTTTTCCAAGTAACTGTCAACCAACAGCCCAGTTAACAGTCAGGCCAGATCATACATAACTGTCTTCCCACAGTTAGTGAATATCTGCTAGCCTGAAGTTAGATCATCTGTGCTCTGTAGATTCCCTCGGGGCTTTCTTTTTTCTCTTCCTAATGGCGAAGGAAGGATTTATCCCTGCTTGTAAGTTGTTATGAAGTCTGTAGGAGAAAATGAGCAGAAAAGAGTAGGCAGTGTGGTTTCCCAGAAGAAGACTGCAGATGGAAATGAATTTATTTGCCTTGAAGCCATGTGAGCTTCTTGGTAGAAGTCAGGCCTGGATATGAAAAGCTACCAGTGGTGTGTGCTCTGCTAATCAGCTGGAGTTGGGGATGAGTCATGAGTGAATAAGTTGCATTGACTTTTCAAAAGCTTTGGGTCTTGCTGCTCAATTGGTAGCCATGTGGTCTTGGAGTTCATTGGCAATGAAAAATTTGACCCTCTCCCCTTTTTTTTTGCTCCCTTATCAAAGATTAGGTGGCCATAGGTCTGTGGTTTAATATCTGGGTCCTCAGTTCTATTCCATTGGTCTTCAGGCCTGTTCTCATGCCAGTACCAAGTTGTTTTGGTCACTATATCTCTGTAATAGAGTGTAAAGTTTGGTATTGGAATTCCTCATGCACTGTTCTTTCTGCAAAAAGTGTTTTTGCTATACGGGGTCTTTTATTATTCCATATGAAATTTTGGATTGCCTCTTCTATTTCTTTAAAGAATGACATTGCTATATTGATGGGTATTGTATTGAATTTGTAGATAGCCCTTGGTAAGATTTCCATTTTCACGATGTTGATTCTTCCAATCCGGGAGCATGAGAGGTTTATCCATTTCCTCAGTTCTGCTTTAATTTCCTTTTTTTTTTAGAGTTTTACAGTTTTTGTCAAAAAGGTCCTTTACATTCTTAGTTAAGTTAATTCCTGGGTACTTTTTTTTTTGAGGCTACTATAAAAGGAGTTGCCTAGTTCCTCTCACTGTTGGCATATAGGAAGGCAGTTGATTATTGCGGGTTAATTTTATACCCTGCTAACTTGCCAAAGTTTTGAATCAGCTCAAGGAGCTTGGGAGTGAAATCTATAGGGTTCTTTAGATACAGAATCATGTCATCTGCAAAGAGGGAAAGTGTCACTTCCTCTTTCCCTATTTGAATCCCCTTTATGCTTGATTCTTGCCTTATTGCTCTAGCTAGGAATTCAAATACTATGTTAAAGAGGAGTGGAGAGAGTAGGCATCCTTGTCTTGTTTCTGATTTTAGAAGAAAAGGCCTTAGCTTTTCGCCATTTAGTATAATGCTAGCTGTGGGTTTGTCATACTCAGCCTTTATTATACTGAGGAATGTTCCATGGATTCCTAGTTTCTCCAGAGCTTTTAGCATAAAGGGGTGTTGGATCTGGTCAAATGCCTTTTCCGCATCTATTGAGATGATCATGTTATTTTTGTCCTTGCTCCTGTTGATGTGTTGAATTATATTAATTGATTTGCGTATGTTGAACCAGCTTTGCATCGCTGTGATGAATCCTGTTTGATTATAGTGTATGATGTTTTTGATGAGTTGTTGTAGACAGTTGGCCAGTATTTTGTTGAGAGTTTTTGCATCAATATTCATCAAAGAAATGGGTCTATAGTTCTCTTTCTTTGATGGACCTCTGTCTGGTTTGGGGATGAGGGTTATATTGCTTTTGTAGAATGAGTTTGGTAAAGAGCCTTCATTTTCAATTTCGTTGAAGAACTTGAGGATTATTAGTGTTAACTGTGCTTTGAAGACCTTATAGGATTCAGCTATGAATACATCTGACCCCGGGCTTTTCTTAGATGGAAGGTCTCTTATTGCCATTTCTTTTATTTTTTTAGGGTTTTTTTCCCATATATTTTTTATTGTAATTAATAGAAGGGTTACATTACATTCGCCAGATGGAAGGTACATTGCTTCACATACATTTATTTCAGTGCTTGAAATAGGTCTGTTTAGTTGGATTAGTTCTTCTTGATTCATTGTGGGTAAGTTAATATTGGCTAGAAATTCATCCATTTCTTCTAAATTCTCAAATTTGTTGGCATAAAGGTTTGAAAAATATTCCCTCATGATGCTCTGTATCTTGGTATTTTCTGTCATGATATTACCATTCTCGTCTCTGATTTTGTTTATTTGGGTATGTTCTCTTCTTTTTTTTTTTTAGTAAGATTTGCTAAGGTCTGTCAATTTTGGTATTTTTTTTCAAAGAACTAACTCCTTGTTTAGTTAATTGTTTCTATAGTCTTTTGGGACTCCAATTCATTTAATTCTGCTTTCGTTTTAATAATTTGCTTCCTTTTACTGGGATTAGGGTTGGTTTATTGGTCTTTTTCCAGGAGCTTAAGGTGACACATTAAATTGTTGGTTTGTGATTTTCCAATTTGTTATTGTAAGCACTCAGAGTTATAAATTTTCCTCTGAGTACTGCCTTTTCTGTGTCCCACAGGAGCTGGTATTTTATGTGCTCCTTTTTGTTAAGTTTCCTTTTTGTTGAATTTCTATTCTAATCTCCTTGATGACCCATTGGTGATTCAGCAATATGTTGTTCAATCTCCATGAGTTACAGAGTTTTCATTGGTGGAGATTGGTGTTCAGTTCCAATTTGATGCCCTTGTGGTCTGTGAGAATGCAGGGAATAATTTCAGTGATTCCAGTGTTTCTGAATCCGCATAGGTTTGTTTTATGCCCTAAAATGTGGTCTATTTTGGAAAATGTTCCTTGTGCTGCTGAAAAAAAGTATATTGTTTTGTTGCTGGGTGAAATAATCTGCAGATGTGTTAGATCTAGTTGGTCTATACAGTAGTCCAGTTCTTAGGTTTCTCTTTTCAGTTTTTGCCTGGTTGATCTGTCCATAGGTGAGAGTTGTGTATCAAAGTCACCAACAATCACTGTGTTTCAATCTATGTATGATTTCAGTGAGAGTAAAGTTTGCTTGATCAAGTTTGGTGCTCCGGGATTAAGTGTGTAGATATTTAGGACGGTTATATCCTCCTGGAGGAGAGATCCCTTTAATAGTATGTAAATACCTTCCTTATCTTTTCTCACTAATTTTAGTTTGAAGTCTATTTTATCTGATATGAGGATGGCAACTCCAGCCTGTTTATGGGGGATGTTAGCTTGATAAACTTTATTCCAACCTCTCACTTTCAAAAAAACATTTGGTTTTTGAGCAAGATGTGTCTCTCGAAGACAGCATAACGATGGATCTTGCTTTTTGGTCCAACTAGACAGTCTATGCTGTTTAATTGGAGAATTAATTCCATTGATATTTAGGGTTAGGATTGAAAAATATTTACTAGTTCCTGACATTTTAAAAAGATTTCATTAGGGCCTGTGGCTTGACAGTCCTTGTGGTACTTAGATGGTATGCTTTTTAGGTGGATTTCTTTTTCAGTATTACATTTGTGTTGGTTTTCAATGTGTAGAACATCTTTGAGAATTATCTGTAATGCTGGATTGGTTGCTACGTAATGTTGCAACTTTTCCTCGGAATGGGAGGTTTTTATTATTCCCTCAGTTATGAATGAGAGCTTAGCTGGATATAGTATTCTTGGTTGGTAGTTATTTGTCTTAAGGGCATGACATATATCCTTCCAATCTCTTCTTGCTTACATGGTCTCTGTTGAGAAATCTGTGATTATTCTGATTGCTTTTTCATTGTAGGTGATTGTTCTCTTTTCCCTGGCTGCTTTAAGGATCCTTTCTTTGATCTCTATTGATCCTTTATGGATTATAATGTGATGGTGGGATGTCCTTTTCTGGTCAGGTCTGTTTGGGGTTCTGAAAGCTTCTTGTATCTGGATAGGCCTGCCCTTCTGGGTATTTGGGAAGTTCTCTGAGATAATTCCTTAAAGTATATTTCCAATACCATTGACCTCTTTCTCCAGAACCTCCTCGATGTGCTTTCTCTAATATTTCCTAGATTTGGTTTGACTCATTTTCTGTTTTATCTCTATAACAACTAATTTATCTTCAGCCCCGGAAATTCTCTCTTCCACATTTTCTAACCTGCTATCAAATCTTTCTACTTTATTCTTCATCTCCCTCCCTTCTAATTGCTCATTTTTGATGCCTTACATCTCTTGTTTTAAATCATGTATGGATTTCTTTAACTCCTTGATTTCCATTTGTGTGGTTAGCTCAGCAGCTTTATTGTTGGAGTTCGGTCAACTTTTTGTTTGTGGATTCTATGAATTCGTCCATTTTTCTTTGAAACACCTTTATTATGGCCTCCTTTATGACTCTCTCTCATTCACATATCTCCTTGTTTATGGTTTCATCTCATTTAGATATGGCTTCCTCCCATAACTCTGTCTGTATGTTTTCAAACTTTTCATTAATCATGTTCATCAATTGCATTTGTATTGCACTTAGTGGACTCTCCTCTAGTTTTGCCATTGAATGCTCCATTGCCTGTTTATATTGGGTGGGAAATGCTATTCCTTGATTTGACATTTTTCTTGAGTTTCTTGTTCTGCCCATTTGAAAATGGGAGCATGATTAATAGTGCACAAGATTATAGTTTTTAAGATATAAGCAATCTAAAGCTCTTTAGCTGGCCAGACAATAGATGTTCACAATTTTAGATAGGTATTTATCATTCTCTCTTTTTTTGTGCACTTACAGACAAGTCTAATACCACCACTGATCACCATTTTATGACCAAAACAATAAACACCTCAACCTATTCTCTATTGTATTTACGTCCCTCTGGACCTAGAGTATAATTGAACACCTAGATATACAGTATTGCTCAACAACCATCCACTGTAGACCCATGCATTATAAGAGTTGAAGGATGAACAGAGGACTAGAGATAGAAAAATAGTATGAAAGACAAGAGGGGAAGTAAAAAAGAATAATGTAGGAGTGTAAGATTAATATGGTAATGAAGAAAAGAGATAGCATAAGGATAACTGACCTAAGGTGATAGAAAGGTAAAAGAGTACAAAGTTTAGAAAAAATAAGATCAAACTTTGAAAATAAGAAGAGTAAGAAAAATATATAGAGAAAAGAGGAATATATATATATATATTTATATATACATATAGGAGTGTTCAATGATAAAAATTTTAGAAAGGAAAAAATAAAGGAAAAAAAAGAAAAAGGTGGGGCGATATTCCACACCATTGTGAGTTCTTAGGCAAGAAATACTAGGATTAAAAACCAACAGATTAAATATCAATATAAATATCATTTGTATCCAGTCTGTACCCAGTGCTGTCACTATGTTTCTAGGAACGACCACAATGACAGAAGGAATGTGGGAAAAGAAAAAAAAAAGTAAAGAATCATAACATTAAAAAAAAAGGTGTAGGTAAAATTCTCCAAAAAAGAACACATAAAAATGCAAATTAAAGGGGTAGAAAAAGAAAAAAGGAGCAAAAAAAAGAGAAAAAAAAAGAAAAAAAAGGGTATTCTTTTTTGGGGGGGAGGGACAGGATAGGAAACTTGTGTCTCCACTAAATTCGGGATCCAAATGCTTCAAAAAGTCTTTTTCTCTTGTGATTTGGCTTTGTGGTTTTTTGAATCAGTTTGCTTGATTGGGCAGAAAAAAAAAGAAACTGGAAGAGTCATGAGCTGCTTTGTTTACCAGGACTGCGGCCCTGCGCAGAGGATGGACTTCAGCTAGCGCTGGGAGCAGACTTCCAGCTAAGCTGCCTCTGGGAAATCCTTTGCCCTTTTGGATGATGGCACTGCCAGCACCACTTCTCAGGCTCCAGTTGGTTTGGCTGGGTCTTTGCCAGCAGTCAAGATGGCGCTGCTCTCAGCTGGTTGGGGAGGGGATTCCTTCCCAATGCCATTCCACGAGCAGAAGTGGAAACTTCTCCTCGGAGGTACTCACAAATGGCTGGATTTTCTAGTTCCGTGAAGCTGGCAGGTCCGTGCTCGGCTGGGTGATGGCTCTGGGCTCGTGCAGGCTCTGTGTGGCTCTGTCTGGAGCCAACGGGTCTGTGCTGCCGAGAAGTGCTGTCTGCTCAGGTTGGGTAGAGAGTCTGTCTCCGCAGCAGCTGAGGGGCTAGCGCCACTCCACGCTCCGCTGTCTTCTTCCGCCTGTTTCCTGCCTTTCTTCTCTCTGACTGAGATCTCTGTGGTGCTAAAGTTACTTAGGATGGATCTTTGGGTATGAACTTTCTCCTACGATGCCACAACTAGTATCTGGGCGAGAGCTCAGAAAGACTCACATTGAACCACTGTCATCTTCCACCGATCCTTCTTAATCTCACGTCAAAATTTCTAAAATACAGTTTCTTTAGTAAGTAGTAAAAATAACATTAAAGGAGTGCTCTCTCTGTTCTTTCTTAGACATAATCACAAAAGTAACATATTCATTGCAAAAAAATAAAAACAAACACAAAACCTCCCAAAACTATCCAAGTAGAAGTTGGATGTCTCTTCTCATGCCTGGTGTAGCAGATCACAGTGCTAATCGAAGCTGTTGAGGAGGAAGAGCTTGGAAGATCAGGCAAAACGTCAGTGGGGGCTCCATCACAACAAATAAGCTAGTCGTGATGAATCATGCCTGTAATTTCAGTTGTATAAGAGGTGTGGGGGCTGGGAGTTTGGCCTAGTGATTAAAGTGCTTGCCTAGCATGCATGAAGACCTGGGTTTGATTCCTTGGTACCACATACATAGAAAAAGCCAGAAGTGGTGCTGAGGCTCAAGTGGTAGAGCTCTAGCCTTGAGAAAGTCCAAGGACAGTGTTCAGGCCCTGAGCTCAAGCCTAGGACTGGCAAAAAAAAGAGGTGTGGGAAAGAGGAATGTAGTCCATGTTTAGCTATGGTCAAAAATGTCACATTCTATCAGAAAAAGAGCTAGAAGTTATAGCTGAAGTGGTAGAGTGACTGCCTCATCTATATGAGGCTGAAAAGTGACTAGCTCAAAGTCTAATTACTACTGCCAGAAAAAAAGAAAAAGGAATTCCTTCACTTGTTGCCAACAATTTCTCTCTCTCTCTCTCTCTCTCTCTCTCTCTCTCTCTCTCTCTCTCTCTCTCTCTCTCTCTTTCTCTCTCTCTCTCCCCCTCTCCCTCTCCCTCTTTCTCTCACTCATCTATGTATTGATTGATTAGTTCCAGTAGTGGAGTTTGAACTCAGGGTTTCATGTCTTGCTCAGCCTTTATGCTCATGACTGCCTCTCTACCATTTGAATCACAACTGTAGGCTGACTACTTCTAGATAATTTCACGCAGAGTAGTTTGGCATTTAAGGTAGATACAAAATTATTTTATGTTTTTAGAATTTTATGAACATTGATACATATATATGCATACATATATATGTATATAACTTTTGAAGAAACCATGGATAATATATATATATATATATATAAGTAGACTTATATAACTCTATTACTGCCTTTTTCTTTTTCCAATAAAATAATGACCAATGGATACTCTTGCTGTGTCATGTTGATATTCTTCAGTCCTTTTTAAGCTCACATATCCTTCTGTAGTATGTAAATACTAGAAAATAGCTATACATGTTTTTTGATAAACATTTAAGTTGTAGTACTGAGGTTAGAACTCAGGCCCTCACGTTTATGAGGCCTGCTTATTTGTAGCTGGTAGTAGTGCTTTACCACTGGAGCCAATCCCCTACCTTGGTTTTTGATGTGGTTACTGTCCAGGGTGGCTTAAAAATTTAATCCTCAGATCTCAGCCTCCTGAGTAGCTAGCATTACTACAAGTGTGAGCCACTGGTTCCCAGTGACAAGAGTCTCCTCATCTAAATAACTACTAGCTCCTGGGATCCTAGTTTTGGTACATATATCAATACAAAGGGAATCTTCTTTCTATCTCTACTTTGAGAATCTCACTTAAGTATTTGTTTCTATGACAATTCCAGTGACAGAAGAGATGGGGGAACTGATTACCTTAAATGACAATTCATATACATTTGCTGGAATCACATAGGTTTTAGAAAATTAAAGTTATTTATCTCCTTTGATTCCATTGACAACTAATAAATATGAACCAATGCTACAGAAAACATTATGGAGATGTGTGTTTATTAATCTTATGTATAGTAGAAAAGCATGGAAACACCATCATAAAATAGTAATTAAATAAATTGTGGCATATTAGAGTGACAAAATTGTCATTTTTACCCATGTAGTCACTTTTCAAAGATTTAATTGTGTAAAAATTTTACAAAATGAGGTCAAATGACAAAAACTGGCATGTATTACCATCTCATGAGAGGCTTTCCTTATGTTATCTGTATTTTCCAAACTTTTCCAATATAATAATATACTTTACACATAACTATATCATTACATCAGGATAACTTGTGCTGAATGTGATAATTTCTAAGAGAAGAAAATCCTTAACTCCTTTCTGCAGACATTACCCACAGACATTCATAAACAATCTAGGGGTCTGATCAAGCAGGGAGAGAATCCCGATGCTCCTGAGGTTGTGAGGCGCTGTCACCAAACCTATGGGTTAAGCCTCTGGGGATATTAATCCTACATGAGATGAGGGCCCATCCAAAAAACTGTAGCCCACAAACTGGTATTTGTTGAGCTTAGATTTACTATGCATTTGTCACATACACATATTGTTCCCTTATCTCCCGACAATCCTCCTTCCTGCTTTTAGACACATACAAAAAAGAGCTGAACCCATCCACTTAGAGATTTCACCTCTACCACTAGAGATGAAAGCCTCAGAATTCTAACAGTGAAGACACAGTGAAGTATTAAATTTTTACAGAGGAGCTATTTTATTTGAAACATGAGTTATAAATACCACCTAGATTATTCTTGTTTTTTTATTTTTAAATTTACTTTACTAGCATTTTTATTTTAATATTCCTTTTAATTGTAAATAATAGAAGGGTAACATTATATTTGCCAGATATAAGGTGCATTACTCACAGACATTGAGACCCCTTCTCATGTTTTTGTCTCCATTTCCCTCCCTTCACCTCCTCCCCTCATCTTGTTTTTCTCCCTTCCCTATCCTATTTCAAATAAACATATATAAAATATACCAGATAAAAGGTAAGATAACTTAGATACATAAGGCCATATAGAATGAGGCTAAATGAAAGGACCTCCAGGATATGGAAACAAGAGCCATAAAATGTGTGATTGTTGTTTTTAATGTACTATGTTATTTCTCATCTCTTTTGTTGTCCCTTGGTTATCTCATAATGTCTTCTTTATTTTAACTTAGGAAAGTTAAGGAGAAAGTTCTGATTTGTGCTTCAGATAAAACTATGGAGAATAGATATCTAATTCTTTGGGTCGTATATTTATGGCATATACCAAACTGGACACCTGTGGCTTAGGCCTGTAATCCTAGCTACTCAGAATTCTTTATATCTGTAGGATGCAGCTTGATACCAGCCTGGGAAGAAAAGTCTACAAGACTTAATCTGAAATTAGCCAGCAAAAGCTGGACTGGACATGTGGGGTCAAATAGTAGAAAACTTACTAAGCAAGAAAGATGAGCAAGTACAACCAAAACCAAAATAATAAGGATGAAAAAAAAATAGAACACATACTGTTACTCAAAGAAGCTTGCTTATTTATCAGTATTTCCTTTTGTGATTTTTAATTGGACATAATATTCATGGACTTTTCTGCCCAGGATGGCTTAAAAACTCAGATCTCAGATCTCAGCATCCTGAGTAGCTAGCATTACTACAAGGAGTTTTCAAATTGAACTAACCAACTATATAAATAATTTGCAGTGAGCTTTGAGGACAAAATTATAAGTGATATGTTAGATATATGATTGGAGACTAAACTTTCAATTTCTCACTGTTTATCGTTTTCCCCCCCCTTTTCCATCCTTTTCTAATACAAGCTATGTGGTTTTAGTGGAGATTGGAAATTTTAACATCACAGTCTCAGGACAGAGGGTTCAGTTTTTTTTTTCTGGGTTGAGAGCTAGACCTTATTCTTGCCTTCTCTTTTATGTCTTTTTATTACTTCATATAATATGTTAATTTGGATTAGATTTCTTTTGTTTGCCATCAAAGAGTTCTGACTACTTCAATGACTGAATTGAGTTAACAGAATTAGATATAGTATATGGAATTATGGTTGGACATACTAACTGTACAAGCTTTTTAATTGAATTTTAAAGGAAAAATGGATACAAGGTGAACCCTTCTAATAAGTACAATAAAAATATAAGGAAAAAAGTAGGCACTTTGCAAAAGAAATGCCAAACTTCAGTTTCTTTGAAACCATTTTGCTTTGGGTAAGAAGTGGGAAAGATTAGGGCAGGGAACTGGATTTATAAATAAGAAATGAGATGAGATCAGATATCTTTCTCCAGTATAGAAGAAGCTGTGCTTTCAAAAGGAATAGGAGGAATTAGTTTAGAATCACAGGCATCCCAAATCTACTCTCACAAGTGGAAGTGTGATTGAATACATTGTACAGCAAGAATACAGAATCTGCCCTTTTCAGACATTCTAAGCAACACAAATTTAAGGATAGATGTCATGCCTATCAACTCCGAAAAAGAAAAACAATCTTCTTTTCTTTATATTCTTGTTCAAGGGACTATGGACACTGTAGGGGAGCACTTTTCTCTGTTATACAAATATCCTCTGGTTCTTTTTTGTAGCTTTCCTAACAGCATGAGAATGTCTACATCCAAATAGACTCTTACTGTTTCATTATCATTTAAACAGACTTCTAGATTTTCAAAACCAACACTTGGGCTATATTTGAGATTAATATATCCCATATCCAAATCTACTAGCAGCTTTAAAAGTTACTCATTTATAGTTAGTCAAGATAAAATGGCTATCTTGGTGGTACCCAAAGGACTTCAAAGTTGGGACACAATCAGCTTTTCAATTTCTGGTTTGAGAGCTTGATCTCATCTTCCTTCTTATTATGAAAGTATAAATGAAACGTAACTACATAGACATAAAAGTCTATGATGGGATATACATTCTATAGAAATAATGTTATGGGTCTACGGCCATACCACCCTGAATGCACCTGATCTCATCTGATCTCAGAAGCTAAGCAGGGTCGAGCCTGATTGGGGGAGAAATGATGTTATGTAGATTGATATGCATCTCTGACATATATACCCTCAGCTTAATTTTAATTATGTTCTAAAATCTATGTGTCAGTGATTGCATATAGAGATTCCCTTCTTGAATACTTGTTTGTCAAACATGACATTTGAAATATGATGTAAAAAACAGTGTTAATAAGGTCTTTCAAAAAAATGATTTGTCCCTGGGAGATATTTCAGTGATTGCCTTCTACGTGTAATTGTATAGAATGTATACTGAGTGAAAGTTCTAGATTCTACATAGAAAGAAGCAAAAATAAAGTATTGGGGCAAGGACATATATGATATTACAATAATTTTTTCCATATATTTTTATTGTAATTAATAGAAGGATTACATTATATTCACCAGATAGAAGGTGCATTACTTCACATACATTGATACCCTTTCTCATATCTTGGTCCCCATTTTCCTCCCCCTACTCCTGCCCCTCATCTTTTTTCCTCCCTTCCCTATCCAACTTCAAATAACCAAATATGCATATATACCAGGTGAAATACTTATTACAATATTATTTTTGCTAGTTCCAGGCTTTGAACTCAGGAACTGAGTGCTGTCCTTTGGCTTTCTCAAAACTAGAGCTCTACTATTTGAGCCTCAGCACTGCTTCTGGCTTTTTTTTTATGTATGTGGTACCAAGGAACTGAACCCAGGATCTTCATGCATGCTAGGCAAGCACTCTACCACTAGGCCAAATTCCTGGCCCTGATTTCTTTTTTTTCTCCTCTCTTTCCCTCTCTCTCTCTCTCTCTCTCTCTCTCTCTCTCTCTCTCTCTCTCTCTCTCTCTCTCTCTCAGGATAATGTATAGAGGAGATGGAGTTACATTCCTCAGGTAGTAGACGCATTACTTCTTGCGCTTTGAAACCCCTTTCTCATGTTTTAGTCCCCATTTCCCTCCTCTCACCCCCTCCCTAGTACCCAAGACTACATGATTAGTAGAAGAAGGAGTTATACTTGGAACTGAATGAGGACTTTCCAAGTCTGTCTGTTTCTTGCATACTTCACCACCATGATAGAAAATGAAAAACCAATAGGGAGCTACTTGCCAGAGAAAAATTCACAATAGCTCTAAATACCTTGCTGCTAGACCATAAAAATAACCAGTAGATCTGGAATAACCTTATTTTTGAGTTTTGCTTTAGTGCTGCTTATTTAATGATTATTCCTTAAGTACCTCCTTGATCACTATCTTTTGACTGATAGACCCATGGAGAAAAGAAGTAATTTAATGGTGTTACTGTTTCACAAATTGCATGGTGCTTTAACTGTGTGAATGTTACTGCCAAGCCCTCTAATGCCTGTAAACACGTCTACTTTTTGACCATTGTATCTGCTTCAGTGTAGTAGCACTACTAAATCCTAGTTTCGTTTAGCATTGCCAAATCCTTATTCATTTTGAACTGGGTTTTCTGCACAAAATGAGATGCCCTAGCAGTTATATTCAGACAGTTTTAGTTTATTTATGCTATCAGAACTGGACAAAACCTTAGAAACTGTTAGGTTGAATCTCTTGATTTTAAGGACAAAGCTGAAGCCAGACAAGGAAGCACTGTCTAAAATAAGACAGTGGCAGAGGTGAGATTCAAACTCAGGTGACCTAACTTGTGGTTACAGTGCTGTCCCATTTATAGCCCAGAGAGCAGTAGCCCCCAGAAAAGAATGAGTGTTGTTCAAAATACTATGTGCAAGCCGGACACCTGTGGCTTCTGCAGAAACGATCATGTTTCAAGGCGAGATGGGTGCTGTCCCTGAGCCCCTTTGTGATCTACTACTTGAGCCACAGCATACTTCTGGCTTTTTGTGAGTAGTTTATGGGGATAAGAGTCTCTTGGATTTTTCTGGCCAGGATGGCTTCGAACAGTGATCCTCAGATCCTGAGTGGTGAGAATTTCAGATGTGAGTCACCACTTGTTCCCAGCTCACTACAGACTTTTTGAATCAGATTCTGAGTTGTAGTAGGATACCCAGGTGATTTGAATACACCTGCAGGTTTAACAAGAACTGCTTTATAGTGTATTGAACTTTTCCATGTATATGTATTTTAAAGTATATATGTTTTAGAATGAGGTCAGAAGGTACAGAGATAGAGAAAATGAAAAGGAGAAGGAAGGAGAGAGAGGAAGAAGGAAGGAAGGAAGAAGGATAGGTTGGTATTTGCAAAAGTGTGAGCTGGAGGAAATGGAAATCCTCAATGGCACTGCCATTCCAGAATGAATCAATGGGACACTGGCCAACTGGGGCTCTCAATAATGGGAGATGAGGCAGAGGTGTACCAGGAAGAACACTAGTATTAGACACTTATTGACATAGCCATCATTGAAAGGCTGGGAGTTAGCATGAGAAGACACCTGGGCTCCAGCAACCAACAGCGCTTTACTTTAATAAAAATGTTTGCTTGTTTTTAGCTAATGTAAGATAACAAAGAAATGAAAGCGGTGAGTGAAAATGTTGGAGGGGGTGACATTGATCAAGATGTACTGTATAAACTGCTTCAGGGAATGGTGATACCTTTGTAAAATAATTTAATGGCAATAAAAATAGGCTGGGAGTATGGCCCAGAGGTAGAGTGCTTGCCTAGCATTCATGAAGCCCTGGGTTTAACTCCTTGGTACCACATATACACAGAAAAAGCTGGAAGTGGTGCCTAAGCCCTGAGTTCAAGCCCAGGAAGACTGGCTAATACTACTACTACTAATAATAATAATAAATATTTTTAAAAGAGAAGTACTAGGGTCATAAAAATAGAAAATTCTCCTTTATAGATTTTTTTTTTCCTCTTTCCAGTCCTGGGGCTTGAACTCAAAGCCTGGGTGCTGTCCCTGAGCTCTTCAGCTCAAGGCTGGTGCTCTATCACTTGAATCACCACACTTCAGATTTTTTGTGGTAAACTGGAGATAAGAGTCTCATGGACTTTCTTGCCCGGGCTGGCTTTGAACCATGATCTTCAGATTTCAGCCTCCTGAGTAACTAGGATTGCAAGTGTGAGCTACTGGCACCTGGTATAGAACATTCTTTTTTTATTTTTGCCAGTCCTCGGTCTTGAATTCAGGGCCCAAGCACTGTCCTTGAGCTTTCTTTTTCTTTTTGACAAAAGTTATATTTAATTTACAATGTAATAAAGGTTACAGGTAAAAAGCTACTCATAAAGCAAGAAAAGGCCTATTACACAAATGTACACATCTCTGTACAAAGCTCTTCCTTTCACCTCCTGTGTTAGCCAGAGCTGCTCCTGCAGCTTTGAGTGAGCAGAGCTCTCAACCCCCGGGGGAAGAGCCTCCAAACCAACTGCTAAAACATCCTATAAGAGAAACCAGTTCCTTACAGAGTAAAATCTTTTCCTTTTAAATTTGATCTGCCCCAACCTGTCACAGTCTTTTAAAATAGTCTTTTTAGCACACTCAAAAATAGCAAAATAATGCCTGAGAGAGTAGAGGACAGCACTCTGGAATTAAATAAAAAAATAGGCTAATGGAGTGCTTCAGGTTGGACAAGAAAAAACAGGTAAAGGTCAAACAATACTATAGGTTTAAAAAAAAGCCTAAACCTGTGCCAGGACACTAGTCACAGATGAAGGGAAATCAAAATGTTCTTACTCCAACAGAAAGTGTCCTTGAGCTTTCTTAAGGCTTGAGCTCTACAACTTAAGCCACAGCACCACTTCTGGTTTTTCTGTGTATGTGGTACCAAGGAATTGAACCCAAAGTTTCATGCATGCTAGGTGAGCACTCTATCACTAGGTCACACTCTCAACCCACACATCCTTGAAGTTGTCCCTGTTACTAAGTCACCACTCTAGAAATAGAGCATTGAGCATTGAACTTTTTTTTAACAAAATTTCTTTTTAAAATTATAGAAGCATCTCCCAGTTTAGAGTAAGGAGATTATGATTTGAAAATAATCCCTGAGGAGTAGATGGCTGCTAAAGAGAAAGTCAAGGATTTTCCCTTCTTGCTCATGAACCAGAGGGAGGTTTTGCAAATTTGTGCTAAATGCTCACAGTAGTGATAGAGAATTTTTAATATAGTTTTTAATAGTATATTATTGGCACATCAGCAAATTTCTGGAGAGAAACAGGAAATAGAACTAAGTTTCTGAATCAGTCATTAGAATTTAGATTCCAGGATATTGTGTTAAAAATAAGATTATTGGGGACCAGGAGTGTGGCCTACTAGTAGAGTGCTTGCTTAGCATGCATGAAGCCTTATGTTTGAGGGCTTGGTACCACATACACAGAAAAAAAAACAGAAGTGGAGCTGTGGCTCAAGTGGCAGAGTGCTAGCCTTGATAAGAGAAACCAGGGACAATGCTAAACTTCTGAGTTCAAGCCCCAGGACTGGCAAAAAATGAAAGAAGATTATTAAAAGTTAATGTAAAAAGTCTTCAGTTCCCTTTTCTTATTTTTAGCGTTCATTGCCCAGAATTGGAAACATTTGTGACTTTGTGATGTCAAAGACATTAGTGGACCTCTAGAAAGTGAGGTAGATGAAGAATGTCAAGAATAGGCAACATCAGCCCATCACAGATAAATTAATTGACACCAGTCCTCAAGCATACCTTACGCCAGATACTCTGAGGTGACTTCACATCTTACTTCTTCAGTCGTCACACTAACCATCTGAAGAAGGTACTGTGTTTGGCAGATATCCAAGCAAAGTGATGTTCTTCATTTGTCACAAGAGACATGTTAATTCTGTGCATAACAGGAACAATTTCAAAACCTGGGTCTGAGTCAAGGTTAAAGGTATTATAGGAAAAAAGGAACATTTTCCCTATTTTCTTTACATTACAAGCAGGTACTTACTATTTTTCATGAAGAGATAAGTTTGTCCTAAATCTGTCATTCAAAGATAGAGCTACAAGAAATGCAGCCATGGTACTCAGTAGACACTTCATGGAAAATAAACTATGGCACTTGTGGACAGGAATGGGAGGGGAAACCTGAGGAAAAGAAAAAGGAGTGACATTGTCCAAAAACAAATGTACTCATTACCTCACTTATGGAAAGGTAAACCCTCTGTTCAACTAATAAGAAAAAACATAAAGTCTTCCCAGAATATGAATTCATGATTGTCTTAAGAAACTTCTGTTCATTGCATTAAAACAGATTTGTAAAAATGTCAGTAAAATATTTTTCTTTCTTTTACCAGTCTTGGGACTTGAACTCAGAGCCTGGGCACTGTCGTTGAGCTTCTTTTTGCTCAGGGCTAGCGCTCAACGCTTGAGCCACAGTGACACTTCTGGCTTTTTTTGTTCTTGTAGTACTGAGGAATTGAACCCAAGGCTTCATGCATGCTAGGCAAGCACTCTACCACTAGGCCATGCTCCCAGCCCATCAGATTCTATGCTTAAAAATAAAAAGAGAGCTTGGAATGGGTGGCATATGCCAGTAGTCCTATCTATCTCAGGATGCTGGGAACTAGGGATTACACTTTGAAGTTAGTTGGGGCACACATATCTATGAGATTCTTATCTCCAATTAATCAGCAAAGAACTAGAAGTAAGTAGAACTATGGTTCAAGTGGTAGGACACCATCTTTGAACAATAAAAGCTAAGGAATAGTCCATGCTCTGAGTTCATGCTTCAATACTAGTACAAAGAAAAAAAGAAGGAAAAGAATTTTAAAACAGGGATGGGAGTGTGGCCTAGTGATAACTCTATGCCTGCTTAGCATGCATGAAGCTCTGGGTTTGATTCTTTGACAGTGCTGAAGCCCTGAGTTCAAGCCTCAGGTATGACAAGAGAGAGAGAGAGAGAGAGAGAGAGAGAGAGAGAGAGAGAGAGAGAGAGAGAGAGAGAGAGAGAGAGAGAGAGAGAGAGAGAGAGAGAGAGAGACAGAGAGAGAGAGACAGAGAGAGAGAGACAGAGAGAGAGAGACAGAGAGAGAGAGAGAGGCATGCGGAGAGTGATAGAAGGGGTGGCATTGATCAAAATTCATTGTACTCATAAAGTGACATTTTGAATTGAAGCTCCTTTGTATAAAGGATTAAAGATGATTTAAAAAATTAAAAATGAAAAGAGAGTGACAATAGTGTAGAATGAACTGAATTTCTTCTTTGCATAATTTTAAAATAATGTATGAAGTAGATGCATAAAGGAGTTGCCATTTTACAAAGCAGTTTATGAATACTTTATCATTGTCATCGCTTTTAGCATTCTCCTCCATCCCTACCCTGTCTGCCACTTCCCTCACTGTTCTTAATTATGTAGGATATACAATGGTATCTTGACTGCTTTCTTCCTTTCTCTATTTTGTCCATTCCTTTCCCATTTATCCCGCCTCTTCTGAGTTCCAGCTTCCTGGTGTTTTTTATTTTATTTTATTTTTACATTTTGCCAGTCCTGAGTCTTGAACTCAGAGCCTGAGCTCTGTCCCTGGGCTTTTTCAAGACTAGTGCTCTACCACTTGAGCCACAGCACCACTTTCAGCCTTTTCTACGTATGTGGTACAGAAGAATCGAACTCAGGTCTTTGTGCTTGCACTCTACCGCTAGGCCAAACTCCCAGCCTGGTGTTTGTTTTGCTAAACTTTGACTTGACCTTTCTAAGTAAATACATTGTTTGAAGTCTGCCTTGAATCTACTGTATTTCAATTAATACATTTTTGGATTTTGGATTTTGCAAGTCCTGGGGCTTGAACTCAAGCCCTGGCCACTGCCCTTGGACACATTTTGCTCAAGGTGAATGCCCTGCCACTTGAGCCACAGCACCAGGACTTTGTGTATGCTAGGCAAACACTCTACCAGTAGGGCATGCTCCTGGCCCACTTAATACATTTGTATATACTTGGATACCACCTACTGAGTATACTTATACATTTATTAGCTAAATGAAGCTTCCACATGCAAGGGAAAGCATGTATCCTCTGTCTTTCTGGGCCTCACTTTTCTTTACTTCACTTCACACATTTTTTCCAGGCCTGTGATCTATTCTTAGATCACAGAAGTTCTACTCCTAGGCATTTAATCAAAAGATTACAAAGCAGGATACAGTAATGCCACTAGTACAGCCGTGTTTATTATTGTGCTATTTACCATAGCCATGATATGGATGGAGTCAGTCCACATGCTCCTAAAAAGACGATTGATTGAGAAAATGTGGTGTCTATGCACAATGCACAATGGAAGTTTACTTGTCCATTAGAAAGAAAGATATTGCACATTTGCAAAACTGTTTTTAAAGTGATAAATTAGTCCAGCTGAGTTTGATAACTATTTGTCACAGTTTGTCTCAAAATACAAATACAGTAAGTCAATTATGGAAGATATTGAGGCACTTTATGTTATAGAGCTAACTTTTAAACTTTATTATCAGTTCTTCAGTTTTATTACCACATTTCTTCTTTATGCTATAAAGTAGTTAGCCAATATTTCCCCTGAAGTAGTGATTATAAGCATTTTATCAGAATATCTGTTTATACTTGACCCTTTCCCTGAGTTCAATTCCATTTAATAATGTGTTATATAAATATAGGAGATGGTATCAAGACTATGTAGACTCTAATAATACAAACCAAATTTATCTTCTTTTCTCGTTCAGTTTCAAATAAGCATAATGATGACAGAGCCTATGTTTTGTATAGGCAAACAAGGCAGAGAGTGCTGATTTATAAGGACAGAAGTAATATGAGTCAGCTGGGTTTTCTTAGAGACTTTATGATAAGGAAGATAAAATTGATGAATTAGACAAGGCCGGGGACATTTCTGTGTTCTTCAAAGAATTGCAAATAGAGGAATTGTTAGCCCAAATGGGATAGTGGATGGAGAATTAAGTTTTTCTTCAAGGCTTTAATGGCCTCTGCTTTTTTGCTTCTAAGGGAAGTGAATATTTTCAAGGTATTCCTGTTGTATAGACATAGTCTTTGTTTTTGTTAGAATCCATCTCTGGACATAACAAGCAGAGCAAGAAAGAACAAAATTGTTGAAAAAGAATCTGGCTGAAATAGAATATTTGTCGAAAAGTTAGAAGAGAAGAATTTAGTGTAATGGGTAGACTTCAGGAAGTGTCTTATAGAATGTTGTTTCTGCTAGTGTAGTTTTTGGCTTATAATTTTGTTGAGACACATGGGCAGGGGCATTGAGAAGGTCACAGCTGTCAAAGCTGTGTGCCTCATTTTTTATGGTCATATGCACTTAGCTATCTGAGCCCTTGTGATCCTTTCCTAAGAATATGCTCCTTTGGTATCACGGTGTGAATATTTAGAATGCTGTTTAATCAGGTCCAAGAGTAATCATTTGCCTTTTACTTGTAAATTTATAGGTATAGTCCAAAGATTACAAATGGGGATAAACAAGCAGCCTTTGCTTCTTTGAGTCTGATTTATTTCACTTAGTCTAATTTTTTTCAGTTTTTCCATTTCCTTATAAATAGGCAATGCCATTTTTTCTGATAAGTGCACAAAATTCCATTGTGTGCTCTCATTTTATAGCTTGTGCATTATGTACCACATTTTATAGCTTCATTTGTCCGCTTAGGGGCATCTGGCTTGATTTCATATCTTAGCTATGGTAAACAATGCAGCAATAAACATGATTGTGCTGGTGGCTTTAGTGCAGATGAACTCCAAGAAATGTTAAACAAGAGTTGTTTTTTTTTTTAATGGTACTGTTTGCAGTCATCATTTTTCTCTCCTTGTTTCTTTGGGTTATTCCATTTTCTCACTGTATTTGATTTCTGTACCCTTTCTCTTGTATATAAATGTATCTGATTTGGGGAAGGAATGGGGAAGCACAGAAACAAAGGGTGAACAAATTCAGCAGTGATATTCAGTAGACACTGTTGGAATACAAATTGGTCAGGAGCGATGGGCAGGGGAAAAGCTGAGAGAGAACAAGGAAGAGAATGACACTCTTCAAAGGGAAAAATACTCATAATTGACTATGTAACTATAATTCCTCTGTACAGCACCTACACAATGAAATTTTTAAAAATACCCTTGCCTGGCCTTTCTTATATTTTTGAGTAGAATGACACAGATAGGCCATTCTCATTTTGGTGGAGTCAAAGATGGAGGATCTGGGAAGGAGTTGTCCTGGATTCCTCCTAGGGGGCTGGCATTGTGAGATGCTTGGCTTCCCAGAAAAGAATGATGCAAATGTCAGTCTGAGGAGCTGTAAGAAGGCAGAATGGTTAAAATCAGAACTGAACAGAGTAATGACTAGAGGGAGTCCCAGCTCCTTCATTCATTAGTCATTGTATGGAGAAAGACTGCTGAACTCAGCTCCTGAGTCACTCAGGTAGACTAATCTATTCATTACTTGCCTGATACAAGGGCCAGAGAAGATAACATTGATGAGTGTGCCCTAAAGACCACAAGTTATTCTAGAAAGTATTTGTTAGTAGTTAAGTGTTGTAATAGGGCAGGGTGTAGAGACGTGTTTCATCATTTGCTATTTTCTTTCTTTCTTTTAAAATATGAAATTGAGTCTATTAGTAAATGCACAATAGATTTTTCATATATTTTTATTGTAATTAATAGAAGGGTTAAGTTATATTCACCAGATAGAAGGTGCATTACTTCATATACATTGATATCCTTTCTCATGTCTTAGTCCCCATTTCCCTCCTCCAACCCCCACCCCTCATCTTGTTTTCCCCCCTTCCCTATCCAATTTCAAGTAACCAAATAAGCATATATACAACACATCAGATAACAAGGTGAAATACGGTAACAATATGAGATAGCCAAGGGACAGCAAAAGAGATGAGAGATAACATAGTACATTAAGGACAACAATCACTCATTATATGGCTTTTGTTTCTGTAGCCTGGAGGTCCTTTCATTTAGCATCATACTATATGGCCTTATGTATCTAGGTTTTGTCCTATTGTAAATCTCTGCTAGGAAAGCCTAAGGTTTCTACTGATTATGACAAATGAGGGAAACCATTGAGCCTATGTTCCTTTGAATCTGGCTTACTTCACTTAATATGATTTTTTTCTAAGTCTTTCCATTTCCTTACAAAATGTGATATTATTCTTTCTGACAGCAGCATAGAATTCCATTGTGTACAAATACCACATCTTCTTGATCCACTCATCAACTGAGGGGCATCTGGGTTGGTTCCATGTTTTTGCTATGGTAAATAGTGCTGCAATGAACATCGTTGTGCTAGTGGCTTTAATATGTCCTTGTTTCTGGACAATTGGGTAAATGCCAAGTAGTGGAATTGCTGGGTCATAGGGGAGCTCTATGTTTAATCTTTTGAGGAACTGCCATACTGCTTTCCATGATTTGTTCAAATTGTTCAGCTATTAAAAATTGATTTTCCTGGGCTGTCAGGAAGTATGGCCCAGTAATCATCAGCAAGGACCCGAAAGTAGAACTCTGGTTCAAGTGATTGCCTTAATCAGGTATCAGTGGCTCACTCCTCTAATCCTGGCTACTCAGGAGGCTGAGATCTGAAGACCACAGTTTGAATCCAGCTCAGGCAGGAAAGTCTGTGAGACCCTTATCTCCAATAAACTACTTTGAAAGAGCTGGAAGTAGTGCTGTGGTCCAAGTGGTAGAACACTAGCCTAGTGTAAAAGAAGCTCAGGGACAGTGCCCAGGCCTAGAGTTCAAGCCCCAGGATTGGCAAAAATAAATAAGTAAACATTTTTTAAAAGATGCCTGCTTTGGGGCTGGGAGTTTGGCCTAGTGGTAGAGTGCTTGCCTAGCATGCATGAAGACCCAGGTTTGATTCCTTGGTACCACAGGCATAGAAAAAAGCTGGAATTGGTGCTGAGGCTCAAGTGGTAGAGCTCAAGGCTTGAGAAAGTCCAAGGACAGGGCTCAGGCCCTGAGCTCAAGTCCAGGACTGGCAAAAAAAAATTTAAAAATAAGATGCCTTCCTAGCATATATGAGGCAGTAGGCCTTATCCAGAGAAACCTCCCCCTCCTTAGGAGGGCATCTACTTGCTAGTTCTCCCAGGAAGCACAAAAGAACATCACAGTGTCAACATTAGACACTGGATAGAGGACCATGAGCTTTCTTAGATTTTTTAGCTCTCTCTGTTGAGCCAATTAGATGATGACAATGGCAGCGGGAAAGAAAAAACAATATAGAGATACTGAACCTCTTGGTTAAATAGTCCTTAATTACAAATTGAGCTTTTGGGAATTGGCCAAACAAGACATTTAAAGTAGAGGGCTTGAAACACTTACCTTAGGAAGAAGTTCATGGCAATAATAACGGATTGAAATGCCAGTGCCCAGTTAAATAGGAGATATCTGTTGAAGTGAGTAACTAAATATGAAAACTTCAAGAAAGAACAAATAAGATTGCTGGGCACAGTTGTTCACGCTTTAGCCTTAGGCTGAAGAGCTCAGGGACACGGCCGGCCAAGGCTGAATTCAAGCCCAATGACCCACAAAAACAAAACAAAACAAAAAAATAAATAATAAAGAAGATTTATTTATGCTTTTGGCATTAAGGGAAATCACTCAATGATGAAGCAGGACTTGTGACTTGAACTGATTCTACTAATTGGTTTTATTTTATTTTGCATTTATAAGAAGTCAGTATTTTAGAAGTAAATTATTATCAAGTGTTAGTGATGGAGGTAAAGAGAAAATAGTGGATTATTGATGGGTAACAGTGGGTGTCCTTGTGGTAAGGAAGCTGTTCGGTTTACTAGTTGAGGTCAGGAGAAGAATACACTACACAAGAGATAAAATTCTATAGAATCCCTCCCATCCACACACACAAAAATTCCAAGTGAAAAGAAAATTCTGAATGTGGTTGTGTGTCAATATTATGGCTGATATACAATACATTTATCTCTTAATCTATAATTTTCTTCTTGATAACTTCAATGAAAGAATAGAACATTCAAAAGATGTCTAAAAATATCTAATCATCTAAGTTTTGTCTGAATGGTATAGCCAAAGGAGAAACAATATGAGGTAATGAAATAATATTTCATAAAGTAAGAGTCAAATACAATTTATAAAATTGTATATAATTTATAAAAGATAATTGTTCATTTTTTAAAAGATGGTCATTCTGAATGGAGTGAGATGGACTAATTGGTTTTAAAATGCAAGAAGTCAGACAAGTGTGACCACACTAATTAACAAACATACTTTTCTCTAAGGTATGGGGAAAAAAATCTATGTTGAATTACTACAAAAGTTTTACAATAAATAAGTTGTTGGTTTACTGGTTATTATAGTTCTAGAGACTTCTAGCCAAGTCAGCTGTGGAGCTGGAGTAAAAAATAACCCAACCAACCAACTGGGAAGGGCTTTCTCTCCTATATTGTTTCCCCGTCTCTTTCCTGACTGGAAGAGGGACAGATATATAGGTGTAAACATACAACATGCTGGCAGCTACTCTAAAGGACGAGTTGCTTATGAGAGAATATTTGTGCTCTGCAAGTGTCTACAGTGCCTGCATTATACAGCAGGTGGTTATACAATGTACTTCATTTCATGTTCCTCCTGGCAGCCAGGAAGAGTCCCGGTGTTACTGCTGTGTGGAATTCTGTGCACTTGGTTTAAAATATTTTACTAGAAAATATTTCCAGGCAAGTTTAGGTGAAAATGTCTAAGTAAATGTTTTTATTTAATCAAAATATCTTAGCTCTCATGTTAGGCCCTGAGATTGAACAGAAAGGCAAATGGGCTGATTCTGTAATCAGTTCAGAGTGCTCAAATCCAGCCTTTGGCTTTATCAGAGCTTTCAAGACATAAAGTCTGTCATTTGGAAGTAATAATTCTCATGGTAGTAAAAACCAAACCACATCTTTGAACTCCTACTATGAAAATAACAGATTGGGGGTGATGATCTCTGCTCTGTTCTACAAAACTATGTGGCACTTCTAGTGCCAACCCCCAGCACCATTCTTTTTCATTTAGACTTCTAAAGTAGAATGTTGTTCAATTTAGATATGTAAAAATGTGCAATACTTGAGGAAATCTCTACTTCTAGAGGCTTAAATTTAGGAATTATGCTTTTATAGTTTTTCTTGCATACGACCAGTCTCTACCAGTCAAATGCATTCTTATCATTAATAAAAGCAAAAGCTACATGAAAGTGACGGTGGCCAGGCACTGGTGGCTTGTGTCTGTTTTCCTAACCACTCAGGAGACTAAAAGCCAAGGTTTGAAGCCAGTCCTGGCAAAAAAAAATCTATGAGACTCTAATCTCCAATGAATTACCCTAAAATAAACACACGCACAAAAAAAAAAAAACAAAAAAAAAAAACAAAAAGTGGCACTGTGGCTCAAATGGTAGAGTGCTAGTTTTGAGCAGAAGAAGCTCAGCAATAGTACCCAGGCCCTGGTTTCAAGCCCCAGGACCAGAAAAAAAAGGACAAATCATGACTGTGGCATGAAGATGTTCTACTATGAGAGTCAACTCCAGAGGTATCTGGCTTGAATGGAGTCCCAGGATTATAGCAGTCATGTCTTCAATGTGCATTTCCCTGATAAAATACGAAGTGTTATTTCTGGAAACAGACTCCTAAAAAAATCTATGGGCTTTGTTATCTGAAATGTAGTTGCTGATGAGAATAGACAAATGCAGTTCTTGTCCGGAACTTAAAATCCCTATTTGAATTGCTTAAAACCTGTGCAACCTTCTCGTGGGTTCTGGCACTTCATTCAACAAGGATTATGGTCATGGTTGGTTTAAGGGTTTGTGTTCCTCTTGTGCCTGATATGTGATGGGTTTCAGTAATTGTGTGAGTTGGGAGCCACAGTGATTTACGTACAAACCAACTGGTGCAAACTTCCATGGCGAATTGGAAAGAAACATGATATGACAAAATGACTGTGGATGAATATTCCAGGGAACTCCTGTCTTGTCTCTCTTTGAACATTTCTTGTTAAGAAGTTACACTCTTGATTTGAATGGTTCCAGATACCTGTTCAGGTTTCTTTTTCTGCCTGTACTGGGGCTTGAACTCAGGGCCTGGATGGTACCCTTAGCTTTTTCATTCAAGGATGGCATTCTACCATTTTGAGCCATAGCTGCATTTCTGTCTTTTTAGTAGTTAATTAGCGGTAAGAGTCTCATGGTCTTTCCTACCTGGTTCAGCTTCAAACCATGATCTCAACTTCTTGAATATGTAGGATTACAGCCTGAGCCACCTGAGCCTGTCCATTTGTCAGTTTCTTTACATTTACTGCTTTTAGTATTGAAAAATGCAATGGTTTCTCAAGGGAGAGTCTTGAGTGAATTTCCTGGGTGCTACTATTTTTGTTTGTTTGTTTTCACCTAGCCAGTCCCAGGGCTTTAATTTAAGGTCTCAGTGCTACCCTTGGGGTGTTTTTTGTTTTGTTTTGTTTTGTCTTTCCTAGGGCTTGAACTCAGGGCCTTGGCACTGTCCTTGGACTTTCTCAAGGCTAGCACTCTATCACTTGAACCACAGCACCACTTCTGACTTTTTCTGTGTATGAAGTATCAAGGAATTGAACCCAGGGCTTTGTGCATGCTAGGCAAGCACTTTACTATCAGGCCACACTCCTGGCCCTATCCTTGAGCTGTTAGGCTCAAACTAGACTACTGCTTGAGCTACAGCTTCACTTCCTGTGATTTTTGTGTGATCAATTGGAAATAAGAGTCTCGTGGACTTTCCCACCCAGATTGGCCTTCGGAGTAATTAGGATTACAGGTATACACTACTAACTCTTGGATCTTTTCAAGTCAGCTTTTAACTATTAGCAGAAAGTTGCTATCATAGCAGAGGTTCATGAAGCTGAAGTAAAGATCAGAAGTGAGGTGATTAGCTTGTCAGGTGTCCTTCCAGGCAGATGTACCCACCTGCTTGCTTGTTTCATCTATGTGCAGCTATGGAAGTATCTTAGTTCCCTTAAATCTCTGCAGACACAGTCATCTTTTATTCTGTGATGATAATAGTAAGCATTGTATGGGGTTCAAGATAGTCTAGCTCCAATTATTCTTTTTAACAAAGCCTCTTTTCTGCTGTCTACACAGTGAACTATGCATTCTAATTTCAGGAACATTTCTCTTTTTAAAAAAATATCCCTGTTTGGCCAATCTTATGTTATGATCACACTCTCATGAATGTATAAGCAAAGAGGGGGATGAGTCTTTAACAGACTGCTCCCTTAATTAGTGTTTAATGATCTATTTGGACTTTGACACTTCCAAGAGCCAATCCAAAAAGGAAGGAGGTCATTAGCTGGCAGAAATGGTACAATTCACAGAACTGTCTCTCCTCAATGAATCTGAAGATAAACCTCAAAGGGACCATGAAAAGGTGAATTGAAAGATAAGGTATTTCAAGCCTGGTCTATTTTTGTTTCATGAAGCCAATGGCTCTTAAAATTCAAGTATTAGCACAGTATTAGCCTGGGGAGATGGGAGCACAGAGGTCATTTGGTAGAACAACACTCACATATGCATATTGCATGAGGGATTAATTGATAGAAGCATATGTGAAGAATTATGCCTGTAATATCCAGATCCTTAACAAATACCAACAAGGAAAACTAGTTGCATACCTGCACCAAAGGAGGATTCTAAAATAGCGATAGAGATGAGCTTCTTGCTTCATAAATGATACAAAGGGCTGGGGAAGAAAGTCAGTAGAGATATATTGTTATAGCTTATCCTAAATATTGTCTGGCTTACCTTCTTAACAGTGCTCGTGATAATTGAGACCCTGTTTGAAAAAATAGAAGGATATCTTGTGGTGTCTGCAGATTTTGTGTTTTGCCTTCTAGTCAAGTCTGCTTATGTTGTGAATCTGTCGCAGATGGTGAAAACTGGAATTTACCATCTAAAGCTCCAGGCATGATTGAATCCTAAACACTAAATGTGAATTCAATGTTGTTGTCTTCATCCTATTTACTAAAGTCGAAAATTGGAATCATTAATCTTAGGACAGTGTTTGTCCCTTGTAGGTGGGGAGAAGTGCAGAGATATGCCATTTCCAAAACATATCACACTGTCCCATGGCATATAGAAAATGCATAGCTCATGTTACAAAATGTTAACATGGAAAAACATGACAGATGTTATTTCTGTAATGCAAAGAATATCTCCTAGCTAGAGGAAATCCTGTGATGAATGAGGATATGTAGAAGATAAACTCTGTTCTGTCATTGATTCTACTGTGGATTTAAGAGTGAGGCTTCTTGATATGACAGGATGGAGATGAAAGTCTGGGCACAGTAAGAGGGGCATATGTTCATCAAGAAGAGACTTGCTTATAAAACATTGACAAGCACATCCCTCTGGACACATCCTAAGTATCAGGTCCCATGCAAGGATTCTATGCTTGCCTATAACAGGAAAGTTTAATTTAACAGAGACTCCCTGAAAATTTTATTAGTAGAAGGTCAACTGTTAAGCCTTTGTTGTTAAGCCTTCTTTTGCACTATTATTATACTACCTTTGGTAGTATATTGGAATGGCCTATTTGAAGATAGAGGGATTCTGTATGTCACTGGAGAATTCTTCCAGTGCTAGTGACAATTTATTAGGGGCACAGATAGAGGAACTCTCAGGAACAGATGGCCTTTGGATTTCTTAGTAAAGTGGGGTGATACAGAGCTCACTAATCCTCGGATTCTATTATATCCATTTTCTTGCTTTGCTTGGAGGAAACAAACCAGTAAGAAATGTCTTTTCTTTCATCTTCTCATTTCTCACTAAGCTTGTTAGAGGAAATGACATTAAAGGATTCTGTGTAAGTGTTAACTGTGTCCCTGTCTTGAAATTTAGCAAAACTAGCTAGGGAATTTGAGACAAGAAGAAAAGGCTGTAAGCTGTGTAATCATCAGGCAGTTTGAATAGTAGTGTCTTTAAGCACATTTCCATGCCAAAATTAAAATAAATAATCTGCAATAAAGGGTAAATCATCAGAGAATTGTTATCAGCTGAGTTCATAGGTCAAAAGCTGCATTATTTTTAAGAATCACTTTTCTTTCTCCTTTGCCTTTTTAATTTGAAGGTGGCGTTTTTACTAAAAATAGTTTCTAATTTTTTGTCAATGCTATATTTGTTGCAATAATCAGAGATATACATGGAACATGTACATAAACCAAATGTCAGTCCTATTTCGAATGAGACCCCAACTCAGATTAGCTGAAGCTATTCCGTATTGTAAAGGACTCCATTCTGTCTGGTAAGTAGGTTGTTTTGCAGAAACTGTTCTTTTGAACTAAAAACAGAACTCCATTCTACCTGTGTCTTATTGTGACAACATATTCCTGGAGGAGATTGTACAGCTGACATGACAACAGCCTTGGCAAAAATATTGAAAAACTGAGTCCTCTAGCAACTTCTGAACAGATGGTGATTGATCTAAACTTATAAAATATCACTAGTACAATATATACTTATAATCCCTATATCCTATTAAGGGCCACCACTGTCTATGTCTGCTCTTTTCCTCTCTTGGAAAATAAAGAAATCTTTGTCCTCTTGCTGGCCAGTCTGCCATTTGGTGAATTCTTTGACATACCATGTATTTGCTGAAGCCTCCTGACCAAGGCTGGCTTTTACTGCTTAGAAAGGATGAGGAATACAGTAGAATCCCCAAATATCAAACAAAAAGTTAAATGGGTTGAACTCAAATGGGAAAGCAAAAGATATATAGCTGACAAAATCAGAAGAAAACAGAGGGCTCAATTTACCACAGGAGAGGTCTAGACTTGTATGTCATTAAGGATGGGAAGGATTGGAAGTGATCTTTCAATCAGCATCCAAGGAGCCAAGGGCCATTTCTGTGAGTTGTTAAGTAATTGTTACCCACTGCAGCTGAGGAATAACTTGCTGAATACTGTAACATAAAGACGCAGGGCTAAAAATCACATTAACTATCTGAGTGTGTCTGTTATAGGTGAGAATATACCGAAGCCATGTTTTGCAGGTTCGAATCTTGGAATCTTTATTAAAAGGCCAGTGACTGCATGGTAGACTCGTGCCTCAAAGTCCAGCAGCAACAAAGCACACTCAATACAGTTAGGAAACAGGCCAGAGATAACAGAAACAACAAATACCATCAGGCCAAATCAGTTCTGATGGAAAGTTGAATTGGGACGCCAAGGTGACCCCAGGACAGCCAGGAGATAGGACACAGGAACCGAACATGGAGACACGCTGCATGGTATAATGGCGCCTAAGCTGGCCCAGGCTTAAACAGACTCAGGTCAAAGGGCAGGATCACAAGAAACTCGCAGTCCCTGGTACTGGACTGACAGGTCTGGTAACCTATCAGCCAAGTCCCCACCCCTGTCTCCAGGGATGCAGGCACCGCCCATTATCTGGGGGAGGGGCTCCACCTTCTCTCACACTTTTATTTCCATATGCAAATCTTTCCTGAGGCTAGCAGAGAGCTCATCTGCATTTAAGGAATAGCACCCCCCCACACACACCTCCAGGCCTTTCCAGCACTGGATGGACTGTCCCCTACCTCCTGGTAGGAGGCCAGGATGTCTGAGACACCACCAGCCCCCAGCACTTGCTGCTGGTATGGCTGTGTGTCTCAGTTACTTTATTTCATGTCCTATATTCTACACCATGAAATGATGTAGTCCTTTTTTGCTAGAAGAAACTGGGATAACTCTGTGATGATAACCCTGGGATAACTCTTTAGACATATAACATTGTCCAAGGACAGTTTTCATCATGTTCTAGACCTCTATAATGAAAAACAGTACTCAATCATGCTATAAACAGGGTCCTCTCTATTCTTTCCTACACAGAATGCTGTTACAATATTATCAGATGAAGACATAATCAAAGAATAAGCAGAAAAAATAGAAGAAAGCATAGTAGAAGTGGATTAATCAGTTACTTAAGTAAACATATTTTTTTCCCCTTCAGGTTTAGTAGTATGTGTAGCATTTGTCAATTTTAACAAAGGTTTAAATAAAAACCTTATTTTTATTGGTATTCCTTCTATAGGTCTAAATCCATGTTGATTTTATAACTAAAGTTCTAAGTGTGTGTGTATGTGTGTGTGTGTGTGTGTGTGTGTGTGTGAAAGAGACAGACAGAGAGAGAGAGAGAGAGCGAGAGAGAGAGAGAGAGAGAGAGAGAGAGAGAGAGAGAGAGAGAGAGAGAGAGAGAACTGAGATTGAACTCAGTACCTCTGTAATATCCCAGCCACTTTGTGGGGGGAGGGACTTGAACCCCCCAGCAACAGAGTCACCAGCACTCAGTGAACTGAGCGAGGAGACATTTAAATAGCAGCACAGCAGCTACTCCCCACCTTCAGGCTTTAAAGGTAAAGACAATACGCAGGTGATATAACTCCACACAGGTTGTCATCACTGTATGATGTCATTTGTGCCCACAGTCAAAAACCACAAGGATGAAACCACATGCAGATGGTTGAGCAGATCAAGCAGTTTTACAAAAACAAAAGCAGTATGTGGTGGCTAAGCTTGACAGGTTATTACAGCTTTCTGCTCTCACTTGGCCTTTTTGTTCAAGGCTGGTGCACTACCACTTGACACACACCTCTACTTCCAGCTTTTTGCTGTTTACTTTAAACTTGGAGTCTCATGTACCTTTCTGCCTGGAATGACTTCAAATCTTGATCCTCAGATCTCACTTCCAGAGTAGCTAGGATTACAAACATGAGCTACCAGCACCTAGCTGTCACTTAAGGGTATCAATGTATGTGAAGTAGTGCACCTTCTATCTGGTGAATATAATGTAATTCTATTAATTACAATAAGAATATATGAAAAAAGAGGCAAAATAATCCATAAAAATTTATGTTCTCCCTTTCTCTCTCTTAACCAAAATGACCTTCCAAATTCTATGAACTCTTGGCCTCACCCAAACCTAGATTTGTAATTAAACAAACAATATTAATCTTTGACATCAAACACTGTCTTTCATCTCTTTGGATATGTGTCCAGAGGAGTGGTGAAGCCAGAGGGAGCATTTTTCCAGGGTCTTTGGAGATAGCTCATCACAGTTTTGCATTAATAAGGCTGGGCTGGATCAGGGCTCTGACAGGCTCATGATTGAGTAGCTCATCCAATATTTTGTTCTCAGTGCTGTCCAAAAGGATTAATTCAACACAAATTATCAAGGAGGAAATAAATCTTATTAATTCAAATAAGCCCAAAGAAGAGTTAATCTTTCTTGTTCTTAGAGCAAGAATTAATACAGTGGGAAAAGATGTAAGGATTTCAATCCATTAATAAAAGGAGTAGTCTTTCTTGTATTACTGATATATTTTAGCTAGATCTCATTTGCACTATCGTTTGGAAGAACTTAACTATAACAACAAACAACCAGACTAAGTAATTTATCATGCAGCTGCTGTTTGGCCCCAGAACATAATAGAGTCACAGTATTTTGGTTCCTTTCGAGTGATTTCTCTTTAGGGCTTAGTAAGAACTCAGATTCCCTTAGTATAGATATCAATCTTAATTGAATGTACATGATGACAAAACACAAGACAATAGAAGAAGGGAAGGTAAAGAGCTCTGTCAGAGTGAGTTATAACTCAACGCTTTCTGGAAGGGAAAAGCCAATGAAACAAGGATGGGCCATTGTCATAAACTCCTGGGTGATAGGATGTGCTTCTCTTCTTTTAATGACAAGCTCAGGAAATCATAATTCCCAGATCTCCTTTTCTATGTACCACGTACCCAGAGGAGCTGGCACACCCATGCAAAACTCTGAAAGCCAAGGTGCTCCTGGCAGAACAGGTGAGCTATCCCCAAAGAGAAGAGATCCTATTCAATAACTCTGTCTCACCTGCTTCCCTTCTTTCTCTACTAAACAAACCAACTTCACTTCCTGTAGCCATTTTTACTTTCTTGTTTGAGTCCTTGGTTATCACTCTGCCTGATACTAGGTAGGTATTCAGATTTTGTTAAATTAATGATTGTGGCCATTTAACATCATTTATAGCAAGTAGAATTTTGTTATTAATGGTAGGAAAATATGACAATGAAAGATATTAGTAGCTATTACATATTAAATTCAAAACACAACATATTGCTTCTTTTTGAATCTTCACAAAACTTCATGAAGCAGCTATAATTATTTCTATTTAACAGTTCAGAAAATTGAGATTCAGAAAAATTAAGTCATACATTCAAATTAACAGATTATAGAGTTAAGATATTTCAGTGAATGAGAGCTTTAAGTACTGTATTATTTCTATATTCTATATAGAATACATATTATAAATTATAGAAGTAAATATATTTAATATACCATTTGTCACACACATATATAAATTATGTCTCTCTCTGTTTTTCCCCCCTCACAGTCCTGCAGATTGAACTCAGGATCTCAGGTTGTCCTTGAGCTTTGTCAAGGCTAGCATGCTACCATTTGAGCCACAATGCCACTTCATGAATTATCTCTCTTGAATCTTCACTCCTACTATAATTCGAGCTCTGTAACTATGTTTGTATTTTCAAGTCCTTATAAGACCTACTAGTGAAGTAAATTAATCAACAGGGAATTTGTTTTCCTCTGAAAAGTCTTTTGGACCATTTGGTTTCTAGGGCTGGAAACTAGTAGAATAAATAGGAACTTTGATTTTAAGGTACCTTAGTTCAAGTGTAGTTCAAGTAGTTAGTGGTCAATAAATTGTAGAAGGACATTATATTCAAAATGGGAAGTTTTTCAACACGATATAGACACAAATAAGCTGTAGTTGAAAAAAATGTACTCAGTTTATCATTGATTATAAACAGTAGTTAAATTCTTAGAAAAGTGTTTTTTTATCTTAGGAAAAGTTTCCCTGAAAATAAAAAGTATCTGAGCAAAGGGCTTGAGAGCAAGTGTTGTGTTTGGAATATGATGCTAAAAACAGAACAGAGAAAGATAAATGGGGAGATGGAGGATAGAAATGAAAAGGGAAAAAGGAGAGTGAACACAGTGATGATCACAGAGTAGCCATAGTTATGGGGATTAATTTCTTAATCCTATGGAGGATGAATCAGCTATCTCAGGAAAGAAAAATATCCATCAGCTCTCCTCCATGATAGTCAAGGCTGGCCTACCTGGTGTTATAACCTCTGTTGAACTGGATTATGGACATGTGTATAGGTGGGATAGGGGCAGGCCTCTGGGTGATCAAAGTCTGCAGAAGCCTGCTTGATTCTGCAGAGGTTTGAATACTATATCATAAATTGACATATTTATATAGCCTCTTTATACAGCTAATTAAAGATAATAGTAATAATAAATGATGATGATGAAGCTGGATACCAGTGGCTTACTCCTGTAATCCTAGCTACTCAGGAGGTTGAGATCCGAGGATCAAGGTTCAAAACCTTGAGACTCTTATCTCCAATTAACCACCAGAAAACCGGAAGTGGTGCTGTGGCTCAAGTGGTAGAGGACTGGCCTTGAGCTGAAGAGCTCAGGGACAATGCCCAGGCCCAGAGTTCAAGCCCCACAAATGACAAAAAAAATGATGATGATGATGATGACGATGATGATGATGATGATGATAACCAAGAATACAGAAAAAAGGGAAGAGAATCTGAGGGTCCCACTAAGGTATGTAACAAATTTCAGATATATTCAGGTAAATAAAAATATTTTTATGAAAATACATACATTGAAAGAAAATTTCGACAAAAAGGAAAGAGACTTTTGATGACAAAAGCACAGAGTAATATCTATATATCCATGATGTCTTATATATGTTGGTCTTTATTTTAGGACTACAATTAATACAACAATGCTATTTACCATCCAAATTGAGATGGTTTTATGAGTGAAAGTATAGTAAATAAGAAAAAATAAGAAACTGGCACATCAAAACATGATAATATAAACTATTATAAATAGCATCATTTCTCTTCCATGAAATTATAAATTTTCTTGAGTCTTCATGAAAATTGTGCTTCTCTCTTCTTCACTACCAAACTTGCTATAAGTAATCTCTATTACACTTTACACCTACCATGTCTGAACTTGCAGAAGTTTCACAGTTTCATGCATTTTCTTGGTCCTGTGCTATTGCTGGGACAGAGTATGGAAACTTTCTTTACTCATGTTCATAATCACAGTTGAGATCCCTATAGCCAAAGACTGCTTAATAAAGGAAGAGCATAATAAAATTGTTTTGAAAACAGTTTTCAGTTACTTTGATGGAACATGGATAGCTATGTACAATAGTATTAGGCCAAAAGAATATGATGTAATCAATGACAAAATGAAGGGGAAAAGTCAGCAAGGTCTGACTCTTCAGAATCTTCTTGACCTGTCTGTAGCAGTCTTTCTTTCTGTGAATTAGGATGACCTCTTCTGCATTAAGGGTGTTCTAGTTTGCTGTCAAAATGGTAATTCAGAGAATTTCCTTATGACCAGTTCTTTCACAGAATGTTAGAACAATATTTCTAGATGTATATGGCTGGCTTGGAAGAAAAGAAATTCTAGTTTCTGTGACTTGCTTTGGGGATAGGCAGAATAAGAATCTAAAAGATATGCCTTTCTTAAGTATATAGTGTTCTTCCATTCTAAGTATTCAGTATGCTAAGGTGCCATTCATGGCATATCATTTTCTAAGCTCCAACTTTATAATGACACATTCATATCTATCTATGATTTCCTAAAAGTCATCAGTAGCTGAGTAAATTGTGGCCCATGTGAAAGTTAATGTAGTCAGTGAAACAGAAAACAGATTTCACAATGTTTCTCATCTCATATTTCATGGAGCAACAGCTTTGTCTGTACAATTCAAAATAGGATGCTGATTTGGTGAACATAGATTGATAATGAGCTCAGAACACCATTTACTTTAATTTCTCTGGAGCCCTATGTGGCTATGTCAAACCACAAGAGGAGAAATCAGTCACTGGGAAACGAGTGAATTTACTGCTTTAATACAGCTCCCCACTCATGGTCTCTTCAATTTGGGGACATCAGGAAGAGAAATGCCATTTTTTTGTGATTGTAGAGTTGATGTCCAGAGGGGTTACAGTTACATAAGTAAGGCCAATAGTATATTTATTTTTGAACAGTGTTACCCCCTTCCTCATTTTTTAACCATTTTCCCCAACACTCCTACCTGCTCCTAAGTTGTAAAGTTCACTTCCAACAAAATATCTAGTAATTATCACTGTTGTATTGGTTTATTCTTTATCCTACCATTTCTGTGATTCTCCTTCCCTTACTCAAATAAAATAAACTTATCTACAAGAGCCAGGGTACAGAAATAAAAAACCAACAGGGAATAAGCCAAAGAAATAAAAGAAGAAAGAAAGAAAAAATAACTACAAACAATACACAGAATAAAAGGAAAAAAATCTGCCTTTTTCCCCATTTCTTGGAGTTCATTTCGATAGGCATCATTTTATATAGTCATGTACATAAAGCTATTGTAATATTCTGCTAAGAATATCTTAGACATTTTCTAGTTATTACAAATGAGGGAAACCATGTAGCCTATATTTCTTTAGGTATGGCTTGCTTTGCTTAATATAATATAATTAATATATTTTTCCAAGTCTTTCCATTTCCTTCTTAATGAGGGAAATATTCTTTCTGATGGAAACCTAGTCATGTGCACATAGCTATTGTAATATTCAGCTAAGAATATCTTAGACATTTTCTAGTTATTACAAATGAGGGAAACCGTGTAGCCTGTATTTCTTTAGGTATGGCTTCCTTTGCTTAATATAATATAACAAATATATTTTTTCGAAGTCTTTCCATTTCCTTATTAATGGGGCAATACCATTCTTTCTGATGGAAACCTAGAATTACTATCTATACCACATATTCTGGATCCATTCATCTACATTAGGAATATATGGGTTGGTTACATATCTTTACTATGGTAGATAATGCTGTGAACATGGTTGTGCTAGTAGTTAGTGCAGCCTTGTTTATGATCATTTGGATAAATGCCCAGCAGTGGGATTGTTGGGAAATAGGAACAATGCAAAAATTCATATGGAATTTTTGGATTGCTTCTTCTATTTCTTTAAAGAATGACATTGGGATATTGATGAGTATTGTGTTGAATTTGTAGACAGCACGTGGCAAGATTGCCATTTTCACGATATTGATTCTTCCAATCCAGGAGCATGGGAGGTTTTTCCATTTCCTCAGTTCTGCTTTAATTTCCTTTTTCAGGGTTTTAAAGTTTTCATCAAAAAGGTCCTTTACATTCATAGTTAAGATAACTCCTAGGTACTTTATTTTCTTTGAGGCTATTGCAAAAGGAGTTGCTTTCCTGATTGTTGCCTTGTTCCTCTCACTGTTGGCATAGAGGAAAGCAGTTGATTATTGAAGGTTAATTTTATACCCTTCTACTCTTTCAAAGTTTTGAATCAGCTCAAGAAGCTTGGGAGTGGAGACCATAGGATTCTTTAAATACAGAATCATGTCATCTGCAAAGAGGGAAAGTTTTACTTCCTCCTTCCCTATTTGGATCCCCTTTATGCTTGCTTCTTGCCTTATTGTACTGGCCAGGAATTCTAATACTATGTTAAAGAGGAGTGGAGAGAGTGAGCGTCCTTGGCTCATTCTTGATTTTAGAGGGAATGGCTTTAGCTTTTCGCCATTAAGTATAATACTAACTGTGGGTTTGTCATACACAGCCTTTATTATACTGAGGAATGTTCCATGGATTCCTAGTTTCTCCAGAGCTTTTAACATAAAGGGGTGTTGGATCTTGTCAAATGCCTTTTCTGCATCTATTGAGACAATTGTGATTTTTGTCCTTGCTCCTGTTGACAAGTGGTGCTGGCAGAACTGGTTAAGCGCCTGCAGAAAACTAAAGTTGGATCCTTCTTTGTCACCCTGCACTAGAATTAACTCCAAGTGGATCAAAGACCTCGAGGTAAAAGCCGACACACTGAAAACTTTACAAGAAGGAATAAGAGATACACTAGGCCTCCTTGGCACAGGTGGAAACATTCTTAATAAGGACCAAAAATCACAACAAATCAGAGAAAGGCTGAATAAGTGGGACTGCATTAAACTGAGGAACTTTTGTATGGCAAAGGACATAGCTAGTAAATTAATTAGGAAGCCTACAGAATGGGAGAAGATCTTCACCAAACATGCAACGGACAAAGGTCTCAGATCTAAAATATATCAACAGCTCAAAAAATTGAATCACTCCAAAACTAATCTCCAAAGTAACAACCATCCCATTAAAAGATGGGCCAAAGACTTAAAGAGAGTCTTCTCTGAAGAAGAAACAAAAATGGCCTATAGAAATGCTCGACATCTCTGGCCATGAAAGAAATGCAAATCAAAACAACTCTAAGATTCCACCTCACTCCAGTTAGAATGGCCAGGATCAGGAAAACGAATAATAACAGATGCTGGAGGGAATGTGGCCAGGTGGGATCACTACTACACTGTTGGTGGGAGTGCAAACTCGTTCAACCACTATGGAAAGCAGTATGGCAGTTCCTCAAAAGACTAAACATAGAACTCCCCTATGACCCAGAAATTCCACTACTAGGCATTTACCTAATTGTCCAGAAACAAGGACATATTAAAACCACTAGCACAACGATGTTCATTGCAGCACTATTTACCATAGCAAAGATATGGAACCAACCTAGATGTCCCTCAGCTGATGAGTGAATCAACAAGATGTGGTATTTGTACATAATGGAATTCTATGCTGCTGTCAGAAAGAATGACATCGCACCATTTGTTAGGAAATGGAAAGACCTAGAAAAAAATCATATTAAGTGAAGTAAGCCAGATTTAAAGGAACGTAGGTTCAATGGTTTCCCTCATTTGTCATAATCAGTACAAATCTTGGGCTCTCCTAGAAGAGATTTGCAATAGTGCAAAACCTAGATATATAAGGCCATATAGTATGACACTAAAGGAAAGGACCTCTAGGATATAGCAACAAAAGCCATATAATGAGTGATTGTTGTCCTTAATGTGCTATGTTATCTCTCATCTCTTTTGCTGTCCCTTGGTTATCTTATATTGTTACAGTATCTCACTTTGTTATCTGATATATTGGATATATTTGTATTTGGTTATTTGAAATTGGATAGGGAAGAGGGGAAAATGAGATGAGGGGTGGGGGTTAGGGGAGGGAAATGGGGACCAAGACATGAGAAAGGGTATCAATGTACGTGAAGTAATGCACCTTCTATCTGGCAAATATAATGTAACCCTTCTATTAATTACAATAAAAAATATATAAAAATTTATATGGAATAATAGAAGACCCCAAATTGCAAAAACAATTCTTAGCAAGAAGGACAGTGCTGGGGAAATATCAATACCAAATTTCAAAGTGTATTAGAAAACCATAGTTATTAAACAAAAAACAGCTTGGTACTGTCACATGAATAGGCCTAAGGACCAACAGAATACAATTGAAGACCCAGAAACACCCACAGACCTTCTTTGATAAAGAAGAAAAAAACTTGATGGAAGAGAGACAGATTAAGATTAAAAAAAAAAAAGGGTGCTGACAGAATTGGCCACACACATTTAGAACATTGAAGTTGAATCCTTATATGTCACCCTGCCCTAGATTCAACTCTGAATGGACCAAGGACCTCTAGGTAAGCGCAGATACCCTGAAAATAATCTGAGAAGGGATAGGGAAAACACTAGGGCTCCTTAGCACAGATGGAGACTTCCTAAATAAAGATCCAGAAACACAACAAATCAAAGAAAGGCTAGATGAATGGGATTGCATTAAACTGCAGAGTTTCTGCATGGCAAAGGACACACCTTTCTATTATCTAGGAAGACAATAGAAAGCCCATAGATTGGAAGAAGATCTTTCCTAGCTATATAACAGAGAAGGTCTCATATCTAGTCTGGAGTCAGCTTATCCTCACCCAGTTGGCAGGCTGAAGTCACTTGATGACTCTCTGCCTTCCCAGGGTTCCTTGGGGACATCTGGTCTCCACGTGGTTCACTTAAAGTTAAAAAATTATCCTCCCCCCCAAAGAAACAAATGGTCAAAGAAACAACTCCATTAATAAGTGGATATAAAGAGAGACCTCTCCGAAGAAGAAATAAGAATGGCCAACAGACACATGAAGACATGTTCAACATCTCTGGTTATAAAAGAAATGCAAATCAAAACAACACTGAAATTCCACCAAATCCCAATTAGAATGGTCACCATCAAGAAAACAGACGCTGGTGGGGATGTGGCCAAAAGAGAACACTACTACATTGTTGGTGGGCGGGAATGTGAACTCGTTCAACCATTCTGGAAAGCAGCATGGAGATTCCTCTGAAGAAAGGCTATTCTGTAGGTCAACCTCCTGTCAGAAATTTAGTTCCTGGGGCTGAGGATGGGTATAGTTCCCATCTCTCCCACAATCCACACAAAAATTTGGCTTACATATTTACAACCACTTTTATCTGGTCTGATTTTGTTATTATTGCTAATTCATGGGAATGATACAAAATGGATTTGAAATGAAATCTTGCTATTTGTCCTACTACTCTGCATTTAGAATCATTTCATGACATCTCAGATGATCAGACAGATATCTGCATCCTTGGGTTGACAAGAGAGTCTCTAATTGCATACCAGCTACCATTCATTTTTTCCTCTTTCAGCATGAATCAAGTAATAATTCCAAAATTTACCTCTCTAGGTAAGGACACTGAGCCCTGTGGTTTTCATATATTATCTTCCCCACTGTTATATAAAAATGGGCTCACATTTCATCTTCTCTTGTTTTTCTTTGTGTCCAAGTATCTATGGTGTAGAAAGAGGAAAAACATTTTCTTTTCTGTGTGAACAGAATAAAGGAAAGGATTCACTTTTATCTCCTATCTTGTTATCTTGCCAAATTTAGTTTGGCAAATCCCTCTAAGATCCTGAGATCTGCTGGGCCCAATTGAGCATATATCCATTGTGGGTAATAACTATTTTCTCAACTTTGTTAAAGATATTATTATCACTTATCTCTGCTGAAGCACTACAAAGGAATGCAGCTTCCTGACTTTCTTTTTCTTTATGTTCCTGTAAGTAGATGCTGATTGAATGATGAAACAAATTCTACAAAAAAGAAATGAGCAGCTAATAAGTGGTAATTTTTCATCCAAGAGGTTGTGGTAAGAAGTAATTATAACAAGGATAGAAAAAAAATCACTATGGCTTCATAATGTCTTACTGTGGAATAATTTCTCTATTTTACTGTCATACTAGTGGCAAAGTACTCACTTGCTGGTGACAACTATTTATTTTTCTGAGTAGTTTCTCACTTATGCTACTACTCAGGGCTTAGGAGTGGAAATATTGCTTATTATGAAAGGAAATAATGAACCTTTAGCTACCCAGATTTAAATACTTGTAATGAAATGCTGATTTAGCATATGAACGAACAACAGTTGGCACTAGAGTGTTGTTTTTTTTTTTTTGCTGGTACTCAAGGTGTTATTATTTTCCTTGACATTTTTGCTTAAAGTTGGAGCTCTATCATGTGAGTGACTCTTCCATTTCCAGCTTTTTGATGACGAATGGGAGATAAACTTCTCAGATTTGTCTGCACAGCCTGAGTAGCTACAATTACAGGCATGGGTCACTGGTGATGGGCTCATTGTGTCATTACTTGGAATTTCTGATGTATTGATGGTTGATGGTGTGGTAGTGGTAATTAATAAATGACAACAATTTGGAGCCTGTCTCATTCTCAAAAGTTGCTATTGGAGCTGTTTTAGAAATCTAGATTATAAGTCAGAAAGTCTAAGGAATAAAACTCAGACATCCAAACCTTCATGTTAGAAACCTAACTTCCTACAGAAGGTAGAGGAATATTTATGCCTGAGAGGCTTTTTATTAAGAGAGAGATAGTGGAAGAGGCCAAACTGAAATTCATAGTTGAGGAGCCAAGTGGGTAGAAAATGAGTATCAAAAGAATAAGTTAAAGGGCCGGGAATTTGGCCTAATGGTAGAGTGCTTGCCTAGCATGCACGACTACCCAGGTTCGATTCCCGGTATCACATACATGGAAAAAAAGGAAAAGCCAAAAGAGGTGCTGAGGCTCAAGTGGTAGAGCTCTAGTCTTGAGGAAAAACCCAAGGACAGTGCTCAGGCCCTGAGCTCAAGCCCAGGACTGGAAAAAAGTAAATAAAAAAGAATAAGTTTAAGAAAGCAGAGGAGAAAACTTTTGAGATTATTAAACAGGAGTATTTTTCTTTCCTATGTCAACCCCAAATCTTTCATAAAATCAGCGCATGCTGGTCAAAAGCATGATGTAGGAAATAGACCGAAGGAAAGGTTAAATATTTCCAGAAGGGGCAGGAACGATTGTCATGTCTGAGAGGAATGGGAGAACTCAACCTGACATAAGAGTTTCTGTGTCTAATCAGGACCTCTGCATCAGTAAGTATACTGCAAACGGTTTAATGCTCTAGGGCTGAGCTTTAGCTCTGTTTCTAGGTACTTAGAGGAGTCCTTGAAAGACTGTGAACTGGGAGGGTTTCTGGAGGTTATTGAACTACCTCAGGAGCAGACTTTACAGTAGTGATTCCACTGCCTCCATACCTAAATAGATGCCCAGCTCTGAGCTTCTGACTCTCATAGTCCAGATGGGAGGAACATTTGGTGAGAGATCTTTTTCCCTGTACTGCCACGTCTGGTCATTTTGCTGCTCACAAGCAATAGAAAATTGTACTTTTGTATCTCATTTTTTTTCTCTCTTCCTCTTTCTCCTTCCCTCTGCTTTCCTTCCCTCTCCATCATCTCCCTTCCCCTCCTGTCATCATCTTTGTCTGTTTAGAGAATAGCTATTTTCACTTCAAGCCACGGAAGCAGCATTCATCGCTTTTACCTCCAGGATCTACTTCACACAAGAATTAATGCCTACATGGCCATGCACAGATTCTGTGAGTTAAAAAGCCTAATGGATGGTGTCCAAATGTCCAAATCCTTAATTATCTCAACCTAACTTATGAGACTAGAGGAAAATTAGTTCTCAGTAAAGGAAATTATTCCCAAATAAATGACTATAGCCTTCTTTTTTTGCTAGTCCTAGAGCTTAAACTCAGGATCTGGGCATTGTCCTTGGGCTTTCTCAAGGCTAGTACTCTATCACCTGAGCCACAGTATCACTTCCGGCTTTTTCTGTGCATGTGGTACAGAGGAATTGAACCCAGTGCATGCAAGGCAAGCACTCTACCACTAGGCCACTCTCCTGGCCTAGCCTTAGCCTTCTTAGCAGAACACAAGGAATGGTTGAAAGGAGTCCTGATTTCAAAATTGAGTCTTACCTGCTACATCTTCAGGCCCCCACGTCTGATTTTCTACATCTTTCACTTGTCTGTCATGTGTTCTCTTTGAACATTCAATTTTTGCTCCACTTCCTCTTATGAGTCCATTACATTACCATGAAAATGCAAATGCATCTCTCATTGCAGGTAAAGGCAAAATGACTCCAAGAAAACTTTACTACAAATGTTTGGCAATGATTGTATTGAAGCTTCCGTAGCATTCTACATTGCTCATTTGTACACTGTTCCTAAGTTTTTGCTTCTTTCTTTTTCCCCCCATTTTCTGTTAATAGTATTTTCTGTTTGCTTTTGTTCAAATGTAGAAATTAAACATTCTCAAACTTTTTAAGTGCCTATCACAAAATTTTAAGTGAATCAGAAATTCTTCTCTCAAATAAAACAATGTGTTTAGTGCTCTGATTGGAAGTCTTTTCTAACTGCATTAGTATATTTTGTCTTTCTAACAAAATACCGAAGGCTTGGTACTATATAAAAAAAAAACTAGGATCATTTAATTCACATTAATGGGGACTGGAACCTAAAATCAACTACATCGGATTCTGGCTGGCTACATCACAACCTCAAGGATTTAAAAAGTGGTTTGAAAACCACTGCTCCTCTACAAAAAACAAAAAATAAAAAATGAGACCGTTTTCTATTTCCTGTTGATGCACTAAATAAATTTGTGTCTGAGTAATTTCAAGTGTGGAAAGTTTAGGTCACAATTGTACACAAGAATTTCCATTTAACATGTCAATTTCTGCATACAATGCATCTCATCAGTCTTCTCCCTCTCCCTCTCTCCCTCTCTCCCTCTCTCCCTCCCTCCCTCCCCCCTCCCTCTCCCTCTCCCTCTTCTTCTCCCTCTCCCTCTCCCTCTCTCTCTCTCTGCCAGTAGTCTCCACAGCTTTTCTATGTAGATGGTACTGAGGAACCTGGGACTTCATGCATGCTAGGCAAGCACTCTACCACTAGGCCAAACTCCCGGCTTCAATCTTCTCTTTTATCATTCTCCATTCTCCATCTATCCCACCTCACTCATTTTTACAAATATTGTAGTTCAGTGTGTGAGTATGTATATTTAATATTGTGGCTGTGTTTACCCATCATTCCTTTTTCCTCCACCCCCTCCTTTATTTAGTCTCTCTGCTCCTTGGACCCAGTCTTTATGAACAAAGAGAAAACCATTAAAACACCACATGCACGCATGACTAGGGAAGAGTCTCAGGCTTTATACAACTAGCCCTAAACTGCTTTGCCAGCTTTATTTTACAGTATTTTTTCCTGAAAATGTTGATTACCCAACTAGAGATCTTATTTCCCACCTATGAGTCCTTTTGTCTTTAATCCTTTTAGAGTTGTGCTATATTCACAGAATGCTCAGTTTCTCTCCCGCCTTGTTCCACTCTGGCCATTCTAATTTTTCCCTTTGTTTTACTTAGCATTTTCCACATAGAGTCATACATCTAATCATTGATGGTCAAGCCTCAGTCCCCTCTGAGAATTCTGTGATTTCTGATGGCATGGTTAGTCTTTGACTTTGTAATTTCCCATGCTCATTGTCATGGACATCTTTGAATTGTCTTAAGTAAACACACTTTTGATTCACTTTCATTGATAACTGAAAAAATATTGGAAAACTTAGACTGCTTGGGAAATGTTAATGTACATTAGTACATCTTCCCTTGCTTTGTACCAGTGTTGGGAGTTTGAAATGAGAATCTAGGAACTTTACATGAGCTTTTGCATTCAAAGCTAATATGCCATGACTTAAGCTGCAGCTCTACTTCTGGCTTTTTAAAAAATTAATTGTAAATGAACATCTAATAGACTTTCCTGCCCAGGCCTCTGGCTGGCCTCTAACCTTGATCTTCACATCTCAGTCTCCTGAGTAGCTAGGATTACAGGTGTGAGCCACCTAAATAGCTCTGGCGACATTTTGTTCATTGATTCAACTTCTTACAGTTCTGGGAACAATCTGTGTATAGGAACTAGAGTCATTCAGAGACAATAAAACTCCCTCTCCCACTTCTGTGTTTATTGTATGGTCAGTGAAAAATATTCTTGCTCATTAGTTTTGAGAAGGATTTGAGGAAAGATGTGAACATCATTAATAAGTCTTTGCAAGGTGTATGCCAAACTCTATTAGAAAATGGTTGATTTGCACTGCATTCTAAGTATCTATTTTCTTTCATTTTTCTTTGTTCTTCCTGGTAAGATTTATATCTGAACTTCTCTAGTAAATTATCTGTGCCAGGCATAAATTTTTCTCACTCTACAAAGAGTATAGACAACCTGAAACATAATTCTTTTTTTTTGTTGTTCCCATTTTCACAAAGAAACTCATGGCCGTGCTGATGATGCTGTTCATGTCTGTGAGATGGAGAAGCCTTAGCCATTGGGCAGAGAAAACATCTGAGGTATAAACTCCTGTATTAACACACAGTGAGAGTCACATTTTCTTTATCTATTTTCGCAGGAAGCTGAACATGTCCAAAGGTGTTCCTGTCTACTCTCCTTAGGATTTAAGCTGAGCATACTCCATACTGTCTCTGTTTGGCATTTCTACCTTTTGACTTTGAGCCAAACCTATTCCAAAATGGGTTGGCCATCTTTCCTTAAACTATGGCCTTCAATTGAGCACTACTCAGGAATATGCAAGAAGAGCTTTTCTTTATGAGTTATGTCTAGATGCCTTGAAAAAAAGTCCCACCCTTTCTTTATTGCAAGATGGCCTTGGTGTGGAAATTACTGCTATGCTCTTCTTATATGCTGAAGGTAATAAATCTTTCTCTACTCTCATTTATTGGTTGTGTTCGGCTTTGGGGTTTATATACACTATGTTTTGAAGGCATTCTGTTATGGTACAGGGTGACATTTAGTACCGATTTGGCTAGTGAAAAGGAGCGCAGACTTGTGATTGGCAGTAATTGAATAGTAATTGAAAAGTAATTGAATGCCAGTGGTTCCTGGATGAAATCAACTTCGGAAAATAATCTCAAATATATAATTCCTTAAATAAGGGGAAAAGTTAACACAGAAACTTGGAAAATGAATTTTCTGCTCTGTACTGTACATCTAATCATTTAAAAAGAGATACTAAAGATTCACTATTCTAGTTACTGCTTTAGTTGTAGGATAAATGATGAATAATCAACCACTTAAAGAAAATCCCTCACCTGCCTTAAAGACTTCTGTTGAAATAATGAGAGATCTAGGCACTTGTCATAACTTAATTAAAAGAAAGTATAAAAAAGATGCTTTTATATATTAGAAATATACAAATGGGAAGCTATGCCTCAAGAAGACAATTTAACTGGTGCTAGATAGGACAGAGGTTGTATGTTTATCTTGTATTTCTAGGTAAGATGGTGCATACCTGGAATGCTATCATTCTGGAAACTCAGGCTATTTTGAGCTATAATACTATTAAATTATCTTTTAGGCAATGTAGTTTTTTCATGAAATTATAGTTTGTTGCTTTGTTTCCCTAAATCCAATGGATTTATTCTGTTGATGGGATGCATTCCTAAAAGCCAGGGCTCTGTGTCATGAAACTGTGTCACCAGTGGTAGAATGCTGGAATTCTTTCTATTAGAACTGCTTTTGTTTAACTTATAAAGAATAATCTTTGCTCTGTTCCAAGGGACAATTTGTTAAGGAAATATTTTGACATTATTTTGGTAGTATTTTGACATTATCACAAAGCATTCTCATATACTTATCATATTGCTATAATTACTGTGAATTAATTAGGGAAAAGTTAACTATTTGTGGTAAGCATACTTAAGATTTAACTGTTCCTCTTCTGTTTACTAAATTCTTTCTCTTTTTATTGCATAAAACCATCTATCTATCTATCTATCTATCTATCTATCTATCTATCTATCTATCCATCTATCTATCGCCAGTCCTGGGGCTTGAACTTAGGGCCTGGGCAGTGTCTTTGGTCATATTTTGCTCAAGGCTATCACTCTGGCACTTGAGCCACAGTGCCACTTCTGGCCTTTTCTGTATATGTGGTACCAAGGAATCAAACCCAGGGCTTTGTGCATGCTAGGCAAGCATTCTACCACTAGGCTACACTACCAGTCCCCAAACTCATATTTTATCTGCAATAAAGTATAAAAATTTATGTTGATTAATGTTACAGATAATGGCCAGGATTTTAAAAGAAAGAAAAGTCATGTCTCTTTCCCTCACCTGTACATACACAAAGAGTACAGTTTCTGCTTGGAGCTGTTAACTCATATCTGTAATACTAGCTACTCAGGAGGCTGATATTTGAATACTGTGGTTCAAAGCCAGCCTGGGCAGGAAAGACTGAAAAACTTACCTCCAATAAACCATGAAAAAGCTGGAAGTGGAACTGTAGATCAAATGAGAAAGCATTAGCTTGAGCAAAGAAAAACTCAGGGATAGTGCCCAGGCCCTGAGTTTAAGCCACAGGGCTAGCACCAAAAAGAAGAAAAAGGAGGAGGGAGGAATAGGAGGAGGAGAAAGAGGAGACAGAGGAGAAAGAGGAGACAGAGGAGAAGGAGGAGACAGAGGAGGAGGAGGAGGAGGAGGAGGAGGAGGAGGAGGAGGAGGAGGAGGAGGAGGAGGAGGAGGAGGAGGAAAAGAAAAAGAAGAAGAAGAAGAAGAAGAAGAAGAAGAAGAAGAAGAAGAAGAAGAAGAAGAAGAAGAAGAGGAGAAGGAGGAGGAGGAGGAGGAAGATTACAGTTTCTAATCTCTTTATTTTGTTTCTTAAAATGTTTTTGGGCAACAATGTTTGAATGCCATCATTATTCCATAATATTTCTGTATGTGGAAACCCAAGCGTCCTTGAGAACTTTCTGGCACTGAGCTCTGAATGCATTTCCATTTTAATTCTTATTCTGAGGAACTAGAAATCATTTTCTATTTTCTCACAAATCTTTCTCACACCCTTCATATCAGGGATTGTATCATTTTAATAATCATTATTATGGCTAATAACATTTATGAGGATGTCTTATAGTATATCTTTTCCAACTACTGCATTAATTCTTAGAGAAATTTCTTAATGTCTCACTTATTCTTCACAATAAACTTAAAGATTTTATACTTATTTTACAGATAATAAAACTAAATCTCAGGGAGAGTAACTTGTCAAGATCAAACATAAAAAAGGATAGAAGCTGGTTCTAACCTGGGCTTTTCTCATCTTTGCAGTATAGGAAGGGAAACACTGGAGCCCTTAAGCTTTGCCTAGTGATCTAGTTTTGCTGTGTCCGTGATTATCAGTAAGAAGAGTGATAAACTTGTAAGAAATACTGACATGGTGGCAGATATCTGTTGAACTAAAAGTGTGGAACTACAAATGCCAGGAGAGCCAGGTGTTGGTGGCTTATGCCTGTAATCCTAGCTACTCTGGAGGCTGAAATCTGAGGATCACAGTTCCAAGCCAGCCCAGGCAGAAGCCAGCCTGTGAGAAAGATTCTTATCTCCAATTAACCAGCCAAAAACCGGAAGTGGCATTGTGGCTCAAGTGGTAGAGTGATAGCCTTGAGCACAAAGAGGCCCTGAGCTCAAGCTCCACACCCGACCAAAAATAAAATGTCAGGAGATTAACAAAACATTGCTTCAAGCTATCAGAAGAAATGAGGGCAACTGAATTCTCATCTTAGGGCAACATCAGTGCTACAGATGATTTATATAGAATAAATCTACACTCGGGTAGAGCTGCTTCCTTCTTGGTGATTTTTCCATGAGAAAGCTGAGCCTCCTCAGACTGCTGGCACCTCAGGTATGCTTCCTATAGAATGGTATCTGGTTTTATTACTCAAGCAGTGGGGTTCCTTTAATTTCCATGTATCTCTGTGTTGACTGTTCCCTTAGCAGTCAGCCTGCTTAATTTTGTTTCCTTACTTAGTTTCCTTTTTTTTGCTAATATAATTATCCACATGTGGACAAGAGCATTTCTTCTTAAGATGTTTATCTCTACAAATTGTGGGCAAAGGTAATTCAGCTTTGTCTTCAGGAGGGTCACAAGCCCAATCTCATCCTTTGAAGATACTTTATTCCTCTCCTCTTCTTGAGTTTCCCTTTACCTACAATGGAAAACAATGATGGCAAACTTCAGGGTAATTGCGTTTAAATCCATTAGAAATAATCAAGTAGAAAATTATCAACACCTCCAAAATGGCACTTTTTAAAAAGACTTCATTAATTGAATGGAATTCAACTTTATTCTGATTCCCTATATGTCTGGGTCCCATTCAAAAGATAGGTAGCTCTTAGTTGTTTAACCTATTTTGTCTTTAGGAGTTTGACTTATTTTTCCTTAATGCTATAATCTCCATTTCCATCTTCTGTTTTTCAGCAAATGAAATCACTTGGTTCTTCTTTATTGTTGAATAATAGTGTATTGTGGATCTATATTACAATTCTTTACTTACTCAACTTGAGAACCACTCAACTTGAGCACCTAGATTGATTACATAATATGGCCATTATGAATGTTTTAGCAATAAAAGAGGTGCATAGGTATTTCTAGTGTATACTGCTTTAGATTCTTGCTGATATCACCAGGAGTGGTATGACAGTTATATGGTAGCTCTGTTTTAAATTTTATTGTTTTATAGTACTGCAGATGAAGCCCACAGCTTTGTTTATGCTATTGTGCTAATGCTTTGCCACTTGAACCACACAAATAACCTTTTTATAGTTCTTAGTTTTCCAAGGAATCTCCACATTGATTTCCAGAGTGGGTGGACTACTTTACACACAATGCATGTTTTCTTTCATATACAGAATCTGGATTTAAAAGCCAAGGCATGAAAGTAGAAGGGGGTCTGTTAGGAATGAGGAAGAGTGTTGGTGCGGTCTCTGGGGCCTGTTTACCATTCGGCTCAGCGGCCATTGAAGGGCTTTATTTAGCTAGGCATTTCTCTCATACCTCTCTTGAGGTATTCGCATTCCTCACATACCTCTCCATCTATTTCTTTGTACGTGACATGACTCAACTGAACCCCCTAGCGCAGGTCCTCAGCCTGCGTGCCCTTTCCTGTACTGGTCCCGCCCAGTATTTAAAAATCTGAAAGTTTGCCCTAACCCTTGGTGACAGCACCTTGGCCTTTTTCTGTTGGTTCCTTTTCCCTTTCCTACTTCCTCTTTTCCCCCCAGTATATAACTCAGTGCCCAACGCAATAAACTGGAGATCTGCTGCAAGTTCACAGCTGACATAGCTCTTGGCACAGTGTTATTTTTCCCCCGGTTCTTGGGGAGGGCTGAGTTATCTATACTTACCATCTTGCTGGGCTCTGTGGGACTTCAGGCTGGCCCTGGGTGTCCCTCTCATACCGGTGTTGCTGGAGAGCAACAATTGATGCCCCGTGTGAGCCCATCGGACTGCGGGTAAGTATACTCCCATAAAATATGGGACAGGGTTTTTCTAAGAATGACCCTTCCCTTGATTCTCTTAAGGTCCTCCTTAAGAGTCGAGGGTTAGAGATTTCTGAAGCACAGACAGTTAAAACTTGGGAGACTTTAGTTAAGGTTGCCATTAATGGTACCCTCCTTTGCCCTCCTAGCGGAATGGTCTTTATTTGTGGAGGGGATGAACTCAGTTTCCACCCAAAAACCGTGCCCCTGCTATTATGCTCCCCGATATTGATGTGGTCCCAAATAATCAAAGTCTCCCTATTCCTGCATTTGAGCATATTGGGAGGAGAGCTAAAAGAGCAATTCAAATTCTTCCTATGCTTATAGGCCTCCGAGTGGCCACTGGGGCCGCTATTGGGGCGACAGGGCTGGGAACCTCTTTACATTATTATAAAGCTTTATCTCAACAGATGATTAATGATTTACAAGCTGTTGCTAGTATTCTTTTAGATCTCCAGGAACAACCGGACTCCCTGGCTGTGGCTGTTCTGCAAAATCATTGAGGACTCGACCTCTTAACCGCTGAAAAGGGAGGGTTATGTCTTTTCTTACAGGAAGAGTGCTGTTTTTATGCTAATCGATCAGGAATAGTCCAAGACAAGGTTAAATAGCTCCAAGAAGATCTTGAAAGATGCAGGAAAGAGCTACAAGCCAACTTCCTCTGGATCGGACTACACGGATGGCTACCCCTTGTCCTCCCTTTTCTTGGACCTATTCTCCTCTTGCTCTTACTTTTAACTTTTGGGCCCTGTGTTATCAATAAGGCCACCCAATTCATTCAAACTAGGATAGAATCCATTCAGTTGAGGAACGTACAGGTGCATTATCAGAGACTTGCTGCCCATGCCAGTGACCCCTGTGACCAACGAGAGCCCTATGACGAGGAGGGATCCCTCGACTCCCCTTAGATGTCTCCCAGAGAGACAATGACGGGTAAGATCTCTGGAGCAGGGACAACCTAAGACAGGTCTGGGGATGATCAGTACTGTGGGACAGAAGGCCACAGGGTACTCAATGACGGGTAAGATCCCCTGAAGGGGACAACCTAAGACAGGGGCTTTGCATGCTTGTCCTCCCTGTTTTAACAAACAAAAAAGGGGAGTCGTTGGGGCCTGGTCGCCATCTCTGGGGCCTGTTCTCCATTCCGCCTCAGTGGCCATTAAAGGGCTTTGGCGAGGCATGCCTCGCATACCTCTCTTGAGGTATTCACATTCCTCACATAACTCTCTTGAGGTATTTCTGTGTACATGACTCAACTGAACTCCCCAGCGCACGACCTCAGCCCACATGCGCTTTCCTGCACCGATCCCGCCCAGTATTTCAAACCCTGAAAGTTTGCCCTGACCCTTGGTGATAGCACCTTGGCCTTTTTCTATTGGTTCCTTTCCCCTTTCCTACTTCCTCTATCCTCCACAGTATATAACTAAGTGCCCAATGCAATAAACGGGAGATCTGCTGTGCTTCAACAGCTGACACAGCTCCTGGCTCAATGTTATTTTTTCCCCGGTTCATGGGGAGGGCTGGGTTATGGATACTTGCCATCTTGCTCAGCTCCGTGGGACCTCAGGCTGGCCCACTGTCCCTCTCATACTGGTGTTGCTGGAGAGCAACAGAAGAGGAGAAAGTAATAGAGGTAAATACAATCAAAGTACGTTATTCACATGTATGAAATTGTTGCAAGAAACCCCATTGTTTTGTACTGTTGGTATATGCCAATAAAATGTCATGACTATTGTATACTTTGATCATTCAAAATTTTTCTTTTTGATGTTGAGACAGTAACTTAGTATATCTGAATCCCATTCCCTGTTCAGTTTTTGGCTCTCTGATCAGAGAGGTCAAGTCCACTTAATACCACATCACTACAGTTTCCTCCTGTCTTTAGGGGCAATATATCCATTAACAACAGGGGAAAAAAAACCTTATTCTTAGGTTTGCTCTCTGAGCTCTGGGAAGTTTCTTGGCTTCACTCAAGACATATCCAACACTGAATAGACACTTTTTGGATCAGAACTTTCATTTTCTCAGTACCTTGTGCATGAAACTTTGCTCCTTTATCGGTTTGAGAACGGATTTGGAAGTGCATATCTGAACTACTACTCCTCTTCACACAGATTCTCCCAACATATGTCTCTGGCATCTATCACACATGACTTGCTTAGAAACAATAACAATTGCCTGCATATTATCTTTGATGGGTATGGTGCAGAATAAACCATTTGCTCCTAAGGTTGTTGGAAAGCTGGAGTGGGTAACAGATTCAAGCTCTAACATTGCTATGTATATCTTATGTTCTGAGTGCAATTTCCTAATTTCTCAAAAGTTTGGCTTCTGCATGAATAAAATAAGTGACATTAATGTTACTTCAGATATTTACCTTGTGCATCAAAATTTGAATGCTTAGGTGCCAGGAGTGTGGCCTAGTGGTAGAGTGCTTTCCCAGCACACTTGAAGACCCACGTTTGATTTCTTGGTACCACATACATAGAAAAAGCCTGAAGTTGTGCTGTGGCTCATGTTGTAGAGCCCTAGTCTTGAGAAAAGTCAAGGACAGTGTTCAGGCATTGAGTTCAAGCCCCAGCACAGGCAAAAAAAAAAAATTGAAAGCGTATTTCTTAAGGGTAAAACCATAGAAACATTCATAGTGGCAAATAAATCTTTCCTTTTTGTCTAGGAATACTGTGATTCATAAAGGTAGTGATTCCCAAGGGATTAGAACCAATCCATCCTGAAGGTAGATAAGCTCTTAATTCACATGCCCTTGAGAATAGATAGACTCAGTTGTGATTGTGATTACTTGCTGAGGATTCTATGTTGTTTCTCCCATAGGAACTTTGTTACTATTATTTTTAAACAAAATGTGTTCTAAGTAGTTCATTCTTTTCCCCTAGATATTTTAATTAGTCTTCCTTTCTTTTGTACATTCTGGAGTAAAATAGCAAATTCTTGTGCTGCTTCTTTTGAACCTATAAAGTACATAATGAAAACAACTCATTTAAAAAATGATTTGGGGGGCCGGGAGTTTGGCCTAGTGGTAGAGTGCTTGCCTAGTATGCACGAAGACCAGGGTTCAATTCCTCGGTACCACATACATAGAAAAAAATGCCAGAAATGGTGCTGAGGCTCAAGTGGTAGAGCTCTAGCCTTGAAAAAGTCCAAGGACAGTGCTCAGGCCTTGAGCTCAAGCCCAGGACTGGCCAAAAAATAAAAATAAAAAAATGATTTTGTAAATGTGCATGCCAAACACAGCGGAGCAAAGTTATTCTATTTGTTTCTACTAAGGGGCTGGGAATTTGTTTCAGGGAAATTTATTTACCCTCAGAAAACATGTTCTAAAATGTGCAAACAGTTGGCATGGGATGATACAGGATTATTTATGATTATAGTTGACTTTTTTCCTGTTGTTTTTCATTTGGTGTTTACCTCAGGTGGATGTGTTCTTGTCTTTGCATATGATGGATATTTTTCTCCAATACAATCAATTTTCAAAAGGATATTCCTTCTCAGATTTATTTCTGGTAGAAATGTGACACTCTATCCCTGAAGTAATGGTGTTGCTTTTAATTGTTTATGACCCATCTATTTTCCTGCCATCTCAGATGGAACTTTTGGGAGTCAGTTAATCAGTTGTTCTGCCTTTAGGCAAGAAATTTTATAGGATCCATGAAGAGGGATCTACAGAAACACAATTCCAATCTTTTGGGCAATCACTGTTTTAATGTAAAATTTGCAAATCTACCACAGTTTTCTTTCCTTAGGCAGAAACATATTTTTTATCTCCTTTAACAAAATTATATGTGTTTACTGGGTTGCATTTGTTGTCATAGCTGAGGCTTGTTTATCACCAAGCTTTATGCATTCAATGTTTGCTTTCTGTTTCCTCCTGAGTTCTATGTTTTGTTTGCTTTTATCTTGAAGAGATTTGCAAAAAAAAATCAGTCCAATTATTAATTGTACCTTTCATTTGTTTTAGCCATTAGAAATAAAAAAACAAAGGGTGGCTTGCAACTCTCCCTGAAAATTATTTGGCATCCGTCTATATGTACCTTTCCTGTCCATTTCTGGATGGAATGGTGTTTGGTCCTTGTTAATTTGATCTTGAACTTATCACATCTTCAGGGCTACTTCCCCATAGTCCTATGTATTTAGCCTACTCCACATTTCTTTCCTGCTAGCCAGTGTCCCTCTGCCTATATAATTCTTACTAGATTTACTCTAACTACATTCAGCAGTTGCTTAGTAACATGGGCCATGGAATTCTCTTAAGCAGTAACTTCCTCTTTTCCCAGGGATAGAAGAAAAATCTAGATGTCCCTAGAGACTAATTTTGTCTCACATTCCCTTACTATAGCATTTTTCCCTTTACAGAGGCAAGTCTTCTGAGCACTTTGCTTGAAAAGTAGGTGACTAGGATATTACCCCCGTCTCCCGGCTGGTGGGAACAGGCTGCATTTCTTATACCTGTGATGTCCCTGTTGTGCCTGATAGCATTCTGAGTCTCCCTACTACTCCAGCCATAGGTATTTTCCTCCGACGACTAATACTCAGTTAAATTATGGTTGTTTCCATGCAATATGGCTTGTTGGCTCTTTGCAGAAAGTCAACTGGATTACCACAGGGCTTATCAACAAAGGTTTTGTTTTCTCCAGGAGCAATGCCCCCACTTAAACTGTTGTCCAATGTCTGAAGCTATGGTTTCCTAAATTTTGCCATTTTTTTTTGTTTTCAGATGAGGAGGTAAATTTATTCCCAGTTATTATATCACTTTCAGAAGTAAACATGTTTAAGTAATGATTGTCAGTAATATTACTCCCAGTATAGTAAACAGTGAGGCATGTGTGGTGGGAATCTACCATATGATTATATCCTCATGTTTCTTCCTTCTGTGGACTCGAAGTTTTTTACATCATTGTGTGGGCTGTTACTCCTGTTTCTTACTATCAACTATTATCAACTTACTGTTATTTGAATGGCTTAAAGGAACCTCAAATAGCAAGTTTAACTTGCATGTCCACACTAAGTTGATTCTACTTTCTTTAGTCAGTAACAATAACACCAATGTTATTCATTTTTATCTTGTTTTCATTAAACAAGATAAATAGTAAATAAACAGAGATGTTCATTTAGCAAATATTTATTGAATTCCTGTTATGTTTATGGATTAAACATAGTACAATGGCTAGTTTGTTTTTGATGGAAGTCCCATGAACAAACAGGCTTCTTAGCCGATGGTTTTGGGAAAGTTGGGTGTCCATGCACAGACAACCAAACCAAGACCCTAATGGGTTAAAGCCCTTAATTAAGACTAGAAACTTTGAAACTGCTTCCAGGAAATAGTGACACATAGGTTAAGACAATAACTTCCTGAACAGAATTCTAATGGTTTAGCAAATAAGAGCAAGGATGAATGATGCTATTGTAACATATTGAGCTAGAGTTTACAAAATGGGAGAACATATGACAAGGAATTAATAAGCAGAATATACAAGGAGTACATCAAACCCTAATTCTAAAATTTCCCAATTGATAAATAGAAAAAATGAACTATAGACAATTTTCCCAATTGATAAATAGAAAAATGAACTATATAGACAATCTTCCCAAATGATAAATAGAAAAATGAACTATACAGATAATCTTCAAAAGAAGTACAAATAGTTAATAAATGTATGATGAAATACTCAACATCCCTAGCAGTAAAGAAATTGCAAATCCAGACAGCATTCAGATTTTATATCCAGCCAGAATGTCTATCATCAAGAATACAAATAATAACAAATGCTAATAAAGGGTATAGGAGCAAAAAAATGCTGACACTTTGTTGTGGGACAGTGATTTAGTGCAATCAGCATGGGAATCAGTATGAAGATTTGTTAAAACACAACAATAAAAACAACTACAGTAGAGCTGCCATATAATTCAGTGATACAATTCTTGGGCATACATCTGAAAAAATACATAAATTAGGATACAGTAGAGACTCTTGTAAATTCATGTTCATTGTATTCATAGCAGCCAAGCTGTAGGAATGACCTGATACTCCACCAGTGATGAATAGACCTAGAAAATGTTGTATCTATATGCAATAGAGCCATAAAGAAGTGAAATTGTGTCATTTACAAGAAAATAGATATAACTGAGGATTGTTATGGTAAGTAAAGTAAGCCAGGTTCAGAAAGACATGACTAAAAAGGGAACATTACTACACTGTCAATAGGAGTGTAAACTTGTTCAATCACTGTGGAAAACAGTTAGGGGATTCCTCAAAAGACTAAACACAGAGCTCCCATGTAACCCAGAAGTCCCGTTCCTGGGCATTTATTCAAATGGCCACAAACAAGGCCACGAAAAAGTTACCAGGCAACCATGTTCATGGCAGTATCATTTACCATAGCTGAGATAGGGAACCAACCCTGATGCTCCTCAGGACATGAATGGATTAAGAGGATATGATATATACACACAATGGAGTTCTAGGTTTACATCAGAAAGAATGATATTGTCTCATTTATAAGGAAATGGAAAGATCTGGAAAGATTATAAGTGAAGCAAGCCAGGCCCAAAGAAATGTAGGTTGCATGTTTTCTTTCATTTGTAATAGGATATGTTTGTGATGTTCTTAGCAAGGGATCACAATAGCCCAGTTACTAAGTGCATAGAACCACATATCAAAATGAACTCCAAGAATTGGAAAAGAGTCTCTTATGTCCTGAATGCGGTTATTCCTATTTTTTCTTTCTGTTTTAGTTTCTATACTCATTGTCTTGTACAAAAACTTATCTGATCTGTGGAAGGGAAAGGGAATCACAGAAACAGCAGGACAAAGAGGGAATTAAGGCAACAATGACACTCCCTAGACACTATATTAGAAATGAACTTTACAAGTTGGAGGGGGAGGGAAGTAGAGAGGGGAAAGTGGGAGAAAATGAGGGAGGGGGTAACAGCATTTAAAAAGAAATGTGTTCATAACCTGACTTATGTAACCCTCTGTTCATCACTTTTACAGTAAATTTGAAAATTAAAAAAAAGAAAAAGGCTACAGATTCTCTCTTGTATGTGGAATCTAGTCCTAGAAGATACACAAAAGCATGTGCACACACATACATGGAGATGCATATAAGCACATACTTGTGATGGCATGTGCACACACATACACATATATGCATATGTACAGGAACACATGACTACACATATACATAAAGATAGTGCACCTTATGCACATACATGTATCTACACACATTACAATAAAACATGATTATTTCTATGTGACTTTTTGGGTCAGTATGGGAGAGGATAAAGAGTGGAAACAGGGTGAGAGAATGGTAGAAAGTGAATGATATCTGGTGAATAATATCAGGATTGCTTGTGCTATGTGTGGGAGATGACATAAGGAAACTCACTGGAAGTTGTTATATGATGGAAGGCTAAGGGCTCATGGAAAGAGAAAGCAATAGATTTTTCTCAATAAAGTACAATATCTCCATATAGAAAATAACATATGAATGCCTTTTTTTTGTCAGTCATAGGACTTGAACTCTGGGCCTGAGTGCTGTCCCTGAGCTATTCAGCTCAAGGCTACCTCCTGACCCCTTGAACTACAGCCCCACTTCTGGTTTGCTGGTGGTTAATTGGAGATGAGAGTCTCATGGACTCTAGTGCCCAGTCTGGCTTTGAACCACGTTCCTCATATCTCAGCTTCCTCAGTAGCTAGGATTACAGGTGTGAGTCACAGCACCCAGCTTCATGAATGCCTTTTGTACCTTAATATACAAGACAGAAAATGAGTGGCAGGAATGTCTATCGTGTTCTTTATGAAGAGGTGTGCCAACGAGGAGAAGAGGAGTGAATGCAAAGGGTAAATGTGGTTGAAATGCTTTCTATTAATGTATGAAAATAAGAAAATGAATCATATGGCAGTTGCTTTAATAAGTAGTTGATGAGGGAGAGAGATGCAGGATGAATTTAATGAGAAGACATTGTATGTATGTGTGGAAGTACCAAAATGCACTCCTTTTGTGCAAGCAATAAATACCAAAAAAAAGTTAAAAAAAAAAAAAGAAAGAAAAAAAACCCTCAATAAAAGCCCTCACGTATGTGGGTTTCTGAATTGCTTTTAGAAAAAGAACAGCAGGGAACAGTAGTGGGAGTGGAAGTAATAAAGGGAGTGGGAAGTAATAAAGATTGTGTTCTTTAGGGTCTTAGAGTTACTGTAATTTTTTTTACTTGCAATATGAAAAAAAACTTGTGAATCTCTTAGGCCAAAGACAGATTTTCTCTAAGTGACATCTCTGAAGGACCACTGTGATCACTGTGAGGAGACTAGCCTGGAGGTGGTGAAGGATAGAGACAGGGCAACAGTTTAGGAGGTAGCTGCCAAAATTTAGGTGAGAGATAGAGAATTAGATTAGTGTATTAGCTGTAGAATGAGTTAGGACTTGGTACTTTTTCTTTAATGGGACAGCTTGAAGATAGAACTGACAGATATACATATGAAAGAAATAGAAAGTTGGAGAATTACTTTGAGATTTTTGTGAGTAACTGATAGAGAAAAATCCATGGTAGAATAGAAGGTGTCTATTATATATACAAGTAAACACTTATAGAATGCAATTAGTTATACAGGTCTGGATTTCAAAGGAGAGTTTTGACCAAGAAATAAGAATGTAAGAGTTATCAGTGTACAGTTGAAGTGAAATATTCTAAGATTAGAGGGGATTCATAGCCCAGGCTGGTCTCAATATCTCTCTCTCTCTCTCTCTCTCTCTCTCTCTCTCTCTCTCTCTCTCTCTCTCTCTCTCTCTCTCTCTCTCTCTCTCTCTCTCCCCACCCCCTCCGGTCCTGGCCTTAACTTCAGGGCCTGAGAACTGTCCTTGGATTTTCATAAGGCAAGGACTTTACCACTTGAACCTCAGCACCACTTCGGCTTTTTTCCATGAATGTGGTACTGAGGAATCAAACCTGGGTCTTCATGCATGCTAGGCAAGCACTCTACCTCTAGGCCAAACTCTCGGGCCTCTCTCTCTCTTTTTGTTGGTCATGGGGCATGAACTCCGGGCCTGGTCACTGTTTCTGAGCTCTTCAGCTCAAGTTTAGTGCTCTACCACTTTGAGCCATGGCATCACTTCTGGTTTTCTGGTGTTTAATTGGAGATAAGAGTCTCACAGACTTTAGTGCTGGGGCTGGCTTTGAACTGCAAATCCTCAGATCTCAGCCTCCTGAGTAGCTAGGATTACAGGATTACATCTTAAAAGAAATGAGTATGAAAAGAAGCTGGTAGAGTGGTTCAAGTGTTAGTACACCTGGCTAGCAGGTGTGAGGCTAAATTCAATTCCTCATACTGAAACACAATCATTTTCTGATGCTTTCTGTATGGATGGCCAAGAATGCTCTCAGAAGAGCCAGATCTCAAGAACAGGTAGCTTCTTCAAACTACCTCCTGCTCAGCATATAAAAAAATTGACCAAAAAAAAAAGCCCAACATGAGCAGAATCATTGTCTAGAAAAATCTTTCATGCAGAAAAAGTACATGCTGTGTGTGAGAAAAAAACAGAAATGTCAGTCAAATTGAAAAGAGCTTTGTGAGAGAGGAAAAACAACTTTTCAATAAAAAAAAATACGTCTTTTGACAGAGGCTTATTATTATTACATCATGAGATCAAGAGAGAAGATGCATTTTAACAATTTCTTGAGCAATATAGGCCATGCATTTAACCTGTATTTATTATCTACAGTGAGCCAGGATGCCTCATAGACACTTGGTTTACATTAGTGAACAAAATGAGGAGCTATTTCTGGCTGCGTAGAATGGCAAGGCGGATAATGAAAGGATGACTGATAGGCATAATGATATCACTCAATTATAGGGTGTGTTAAAAGGTGATAAATACCATGTAGAAAAGAAACAGAATTAGAGAGAGTGGTTCCTACTGTGCTGAAGTGAGGGCAAGAGCAGGTAGAAGAGCTGGATCCTGGTTGGTATCTTTCAAAAGTGACATTTGTGCATGGGATGTGGGGGAGTGGAGTGAATTACCATAAATGTTTGCAGGTTTGGTGCTGGTGCCCTTGCAGCTAAGCACGGAGAACCATAGCAGCCACTGAAATCATTTAGTTTTATTTGGTTACAATCAATTTTAAACCAATCTGGTGAGGTGGCATTATCCTCTAGGACCAAAACAATAACAACCAAAAAAAAAAGTCCTGCTAAAAGAAGAGGAAACCATAGGAAAAAAATTCACAGTGTGCAAGTCAGGCAAATGGAATCCCGAGATTTTGGAATTTGATCTACATCATCTCAAGAAGCAAACCATACAGAAGTTGTGGTTCAAGTGCCAAAGCATCAGTTCTGAGCAAGAAAGCAAAGTGAGAGTGAAAGTCCCTGAATTTTAGTCCTGGAACTGGCAAAAAACCAAAACAATCCCAAGCTCCCACCCCAAATCTCTAAAAGCAATTTATGGTTTTATAATCTAACTCATTTAAAATAGTGCTGAACACACAATGATTGTTTAATTAATGGTGATGAATAAATTTCAATCACATATATATATATATGGTCATATCTTAAAGCTAACTTTGATTTAAAATAATTTTATTAATAATTTCAATTTATGATACACTAGAAATTGTAATTTGTATATGTGCTTGTGGAAAGTGTACTCAGGCTGGCACTCTCGCACTAGTGTGACACTGCCACTTCCAGCTTTTTGGTGTTGAGTTGGAGTTAAGAGTCTCTTGGGCTTGTCTGCCTGTTTGTTGAATAGCTAGGGTTAAAGGCATGAGCCATCACTGCTCAGCCAGAAAACTGGACTTGGCTTCATTCTATAAATTATAAAGTTTCTTATCTGAAAAATGGGGTAAAATTATGTATCCATAGAAAAGTGATACATTTTTAAGTGATTTATGAATACATATGAGTGTTGTTAACAAGAGAAAACTTGTAAATGTGACAGACCATAAGTCCTTAATTAATGATGATGATGATAATGATGATGATGATGAGATAAAGCATGATAGTTGGAAGAAAAATATTATTAAGGTTTTATTGAGTATGAGGTGTGACTATCTCTGCTTCAAGACTGGCTGGAAATGAGTGAGAGTTCTTTGAAGGCTGAGAGATGGGGCCATATGAAGGGTACCTGTGAGCTTACTACTTCTTGCTTGTCTTAATTCTGCCTTCAAAGATGCTAGCCATTACTGCTCAAGATTTTATGGTACCTGTCAAGTAAAAGAAATGAAAGAAGGAGTAAAGAATAAGAGCAGGAAAGATGTAGAACTGGACTCCAAATCATAGAAATGATAACAGAATTTTATCTGACATTTCACTGAAACAGTCACTGAGAAAGAAAATGAATCCAGAAAGTATTTGGGGGGCACTGAGACCATCGTAATCAGTTCCTGTGTTGGATATAATCACTGAGAAATATTTAAATGACTGGGTAGTGGTGGCTCATGCCTGTAATTCTAGCTACTCAGAAGGTTGGGTTTTGAGGATGATGGTTTGAAGCTAGTCCATGTAGGAAAATCTGTGAGAATCTTATGCTGGCTGTGAACACAAACTATTAGGGACAATTGAGTTCAAGCTCTCTCTCTGTCTCCGTCTCTCTCTGTCTCTCTCTCTCTCTCTCTGTGTCTCTGTCTCTCTCTGTCTCTGTCTCTGTCTCTGTCACTGTGTCTCTCTCTCTGTTTCTCTCTTCTACACAGAGACACACAGACAACAAACAGACTGACAGACATACAAATAGTCACACACGCACGGCCACATACACATATCCCCAGACACATTGGCATTCTCATCCTCAAGGAGATAATAATCCCATCGAGAGGAAAGCATAGAAATAACTGGTTACAGGAGAGATGGCTGTGACTGAATGAGGAGCTGGTAGATGCAGGGCACAGAGTAATTTTTTTCTGCCTTCATTATGTAAGTAATAGAGGGACATTAAAGTGGTGGAGCACCTGCCCTGCAAGTATGAGGCTCTAAGTTCAAGCCTCAGTACCACCAAGTAATAAATAGATATTAGGTAGATGATTTATAGATAATATGTTAAAAATCAATGATAGATAATAGATAAAACATAAATAAGAATGAGATTATGTCATTGTGGGGAATTGAATACAACTAGAGGTCATCAGATTAAGTGAGATATGACAAGTATTTTCATTCATATGAAGAATCTATTCCTTCAAAAATAGCATGACATTGTTGAAAAGGAGAACTGTTTGAGAGGAGAAACCAGCAGATGGGTGATGAAGGAGTAAAGAGGACGAAAATATGTTACCCATATGTAGAAAAAGATGGAAGATTTGGTTGGTTTGTCTAAGATACAAGTGCTTTCAGCTAGAGCAGATATTCAAGACTGTTTTGTTATTTGTTTTCTGTTTCTGCAATCCCAGGTTGTGAATCAATGAATAAGAGGAAACATCCTCCTTTTAACTCAGAAGTTTGAATGAATTGGCACTATTTGTTATTGTTATTTGTTGCTATCTTGCTGCCTTAAGTTTCTAATTAAATAAATGTTCTTTATAATCACTTCTTCCAAAAAGTTTGTGGATTTGTCAAAATTTGTGCACACTTCAGTTTTAACTTGTACAAGAGACATAGCCATAGCACATGAAGTCTCAAAGGGTTGAAAAGTGCATGTTGAAGGTACTATAGTTCTGAGAACAGTTGTTTTTCTAATAAGCTATTATAAAAGACTAATCTTTTTGTTTCATATTGTGGGTATTGAGGTAGGAACTTGGGTCTTGTATTTTGTAGCACCTAGGTACAATCCTAGCACTTTTTCCTTTAGACATTTTTTCAGGTAGAGTCTTGAAATATTTGTCTGAAATGGGATCCCACTGACATTTTTTTTTGCATAAGCTGGGAGTATAGCTCAGTGATAGAGTACTTGATTGTAAAGCTGTTCTCAAGCTACAACCTCCAAATCTCCACCTTCTAAGTAGGTAGGATTAAAGGTATAAAGTACTAGGCCCAGCTGTGATGGCTATTCTTCAGCATTTTTTCATCATGTTAATTGGGTTACAACCATATCAAGAGTAGAATAACCCATGGGTTACAGAGGGAAGGTTGTCAAAACAACTTGGTACTGGCACAAGAACAGGCCTGATGACCAATGGAATAGAACTGAGGACCCAGATATTAACCCACAGACCTATGGCCACCTAATCTTTGATAAGGGAGCCAAAAAAATAGAATGGAAGAAAGCCTCTTCAACAAGTGGTGCTGGCAGAACTGGTTAAGCACCTGCAGAAAACTAAAGTTGGATCCTTCTTTGTCACCCTGCACCAGGATTAACTCCAAATGGATCAAAGATCTCAAGGTAAAAGCAGATACACTGAAAATTTTACAAGAAGGAATAGGAGATACACTAGGTTTCCTTGGCACAGGTCAAAAATTTCTTAATAAGAACCAAGAATCACAACAAATCAGAGAAAGGCTGGATAAGTGGGGCAAAGGACATAGCTAGTAAATTAATTAGGAAGCCTACAGAGTGGGAGAAGATTTTCACCAACCATACAACAGACAAAGGCCTCATATTTAAAATATATCAACAGCTCAAAAAATTGAATCGATCCCAAACTAATCTCCAAAGTAACAACCATCCCATTAAAAGATGGGCCAAAGACTTAAAGAGAGTCTTCTCTGAAGAAGAAATAAGAATGACCTATAGACACATGAAGAAATGCTTGACATCTCTGGCCATAAAAGTAATGCAAATCAAAACACCTCTAAGATTCCACCTCACTCCAGTTAGAATGGCCATGATCAAGAAATCTAATAACAACAGATGTTGGCAGGGGTGTAGGCAGGAGGGATCAATATTACACTGTTGGTGGGAATGCAAACTCATTGAACCACTATGGAAAGCAGTATGGCAGTTCCTCAAAAGACTAAACATAGAACTCCCCTATGACCCAGCAATTCCACTCCTTGGCCTTTACCCAATCGTCCAGAAACAAGGACACAGTAAATCCACTAGCACATTGATGCTCATCACAGCACTATTTACCATAGCAAAGATAAGGAACCAACCCAGATGCCCCTCAGTTGATGAATGGATCAACAAGATGTGGTATTTGTACACAATGGAATTCTATGCTGCTGTCAAAAGAATGATATCACCCCCTTCGTAAGGAAAGACTTAGAAAAAATCATATTAAGTGAAGTAAGCCAGACTCAAAGGAACATAGGTTCAATTGTTTGTCATAATGAGTAGAAACCTTGAGCTCTCCTAGCAGAGATTTACAATAGAACAAAACCTAGATAAGGCCATATAGTATGACATTAAATGAAAGGACCCCCAGGATATAGAAACAAAAGCCATATAATGAATGATCGTTGTCCTTAATGTGCTATGTTATCTCTCACCTCTTTTGCTGTCCCTTGGTTATCTCATATTGTTACAGTATTTCATCTTGCTATCTGATATATTGTATATATGCTTTTTTGGTTATTTGAAATTGGATAAGGAAGCGGGGAGAACAAGATGAAGGGTGGGGGTGGGGGGCGGGAAATGGGGACCAAGGCATGACAAAGGCTATTAATGTCTCTGAAGTAATGCACCTTCTATCTGGTGAATATAATGTAATCCTTCTGTTAATTACAATAAAATATATTTTAAAAGTTAAGATCTTAGCTGGATGTAAAGGAATTCAAGCCTATATTCTTAGTTATTGAGAAGGCTGAAAGGACTAACTAGGGAAAAAAAACAACTCTAAGACACGCCTTTTCCAAGATAACCAGCAACAGGTGGAAACTTCCTTAATAAACATATCAAAAAAGGTTGGATAAATGGAAGTGCATTAAACTGCAGAGATTCTGCATGGCAATGGACATAACTGGCAAGATAAACAGAAAGCTCACAGAGTGGAAGATCTTTATTACCTATACAGCTGGCAAGGGCCTCATATCTAAAATATACTTACAGCTCAAAAAATTAAATCCCCTCAAAGCAACAATCATCCCATTAACAAGTGGGCTAAAGATTTTAAAGAGAGACTTCTCCGAAGAGGACTAAGAATGGCCAATAGAGACATGAAGAAATGCTCAACATCTCTGGCCATAAAAGAAATATAAATCAAGGCATCATTGAAATGCCACCTCACTCCAGTTAGAATGACCATTATCAAGAAATCTAATAACAACAGATATTAGTAGAGTTGTGGTCAAAAGGGAACCTACTACACTCTTGGTGTGAATATAAACTTGTTCAGCCACTCTGGAAACAGTACTAAAGACTAAACATAGTACTCCCCTATGACCCAGCAATCCCACTCCTGGAAATTTACCCAACTGTCCAGAAGCAAGGCCATACATACTACCAGCACAATGATGTTCATTACAGCACTATTTACCATAGCAAAGATATGGAACCAACTTAGATGCCCCTCAGTAGATGAATGGATCAAGAAGATGTGGTATATATACAAAATGGAGTTCCAGGCTTCCATCAGATGTTGTTCTTAATGTACTATTATTTCTCTTCTATTTTTTTCCCTTATGGCTAATCTCATATTGTTACTGTATCTGACTTTGTTACCTGGTATATTGTATAAATGTTTATTTGTTTATTTAAAATAGGAAAGGGAAGGGAGAAAACAAAATGATTGGGAGGTGGTGGGGGGAAGGGAAACTGGCCTAAACATGAGAAGGGATATCAATGTTTGAGAAATAGTAATGCACCTACTACTTGATGAATGCAACTGTAACTCTTCTATACATTATCCCGACAATAAAAGTTATACAGGAAATAAAAAATACACATCAAAATTGAAATAATAAATAAAATAGAAATAATTGTCAAGGTGTAGCCTTATCTAATAAAGGCATTTCTAAAGAATGAAGAAAGAAAGAAAGAAAGAAAGAAAGAAAGAAAGAAAGAAAGAAAGAAAGAAAGATTCACCATTTGTAAAGAAATGGAAAGGCCTGCAGAAAATTATATTAAGTAAAGCAAGCCAGGTCCAGAGAAATACAGGTTACATAGTTTCCTACACTTGTAATAACTAGAATATGCCTGCTATTCTTAACAGGGGATCACATTAGCCCAAACGCTAAGTGCCTAGGACCATATATAATGAAGCAGATCAGAATGGACTCTAAGAATGGGAAACAAGGTTCTTCTTATGCTCTGTCTGCAATCATTATGATTTCTTTTTCTGTTTTAGTTTTTAGTACTCTGTCTTGTATATGTTTATCTGATCTTCAGAAGGGACAGAGAATCACAGAAAAAAAAGACAAATAGTGAACTAATGCAACAATGACACTCATTAGACACTATGTGAGTGGGAGAAAATATGGGAGGGGTAGCAGTGTTTAAAAAGAAATGTACTCATTACCTTACTTTTGTAACTGTAACCCCCTGTTCATCACCTTTACACCTTTTACACCTTTACAATATATATATATATATAAAACATATATATACATATATATGAACCAGCAAAATAGCTTGGACTGGAGGTGTGGTTCAAGTGGTAAGCATTATCCATTAGCAAGAAAGCTGAATAAGAGTGAGGCCCTGTGTTCAAATCCCGGAACCAGAAAAAACAATCACAAAATTAGAACAAGGGCCACTTTTCCATGAAAAAGCAAACACAAACTGCCATGTTATAAATGAGATCAAGAAGTCAGTCATATAGACTGTCACTGTGAATGTAATGTTTTATTCATCATGGGCACCCTCAGGAAGCATGTAAGAAATCATAATGTGATTTGTGTGCATACAAGAAGGCATTCATCACCTTGAAACAACTCTGCAGCCTGATGCAATCCTAAGCTTTCAACTGTGAACATTGAAAGTCTTCCTTTTCTTTTTAAAACTTTTTAAACAATTAACTAGCTGGCCTTATAATGCTATAGTTAAAATTCTATGCCAAATAAAGCATGCTTAGCCATTAGAAGAAATAAAAAGAGCCAATAAAGGAAAAGATGCAATGTGATGGCTCTGGTACAAGCAGAGAAATAGCTATTTAATGATCAGTAATTTAATTGTGGAGATTACTTTTTGGGGGAGGTAGCAGTAAACGTGATTCCCTTTGGGCTCTATGTTTCTAGCGCTATCTGTAAAAAGCCATGTGTCACCTGTCTGGCTGGGCTGGACTGCTTGCTGTGCGGTTGCTATCTAGTGCTATTAACCAGCCCAGAATCAAGCACACTCAATTGACCCCTGTGAAGATTCAGTGGCCATTTCTCCATACTGTTTATTTAGGAAGAAAAGCTTGTAGAGTTTATTAAACTTCAGGTACTTAGATTCACTGATTTAGAACATGATACATAGTTTCATTAAATTTCAAATAAAGTTTCTAGCTTTGCATGGAAGTTGTCCAGAAGTAGTTGAGTTAGCTTAGGATTAGTCCTTACTCTAGGCTGAGAGTTTCAAAGCAAGGATTTTCTGGTGATTGCATTTTGTCAGTCTGAATATTCTCATCCTAGGAGATAGATATCCAGGGTAACTATTTTAGTATGAAGGAGTTGCTGTGCCTTTTGTTGATGGCTGAGAAAAGCTTAATTTGGGAAAGGAGTTTGTGTTTGAGACAATGTGGAGTGATGGGGAGGTAGAGAATTGGAGAAATGGAGAGGGAACAGACGACAAAGACAAGGTGCGGTCTTAACATGGGGCAGAGATAACTGTAACAGCATACACAAGATATCAGTGCATGCATGCTACCTGACTAGCTGCAGAGCCGCTTGGCTATGTCTTCAGGCATTAAAAACTATTCTTTCTTTGCATTAATTTTGTTTATGAGCATTATCTCTATCACATTACACATGTGAGCTTCCACATACATAAAATGATGATACCCTATTTTATGGGTGCATGGTGAACTCCAATGGTTATCATTTTCTGAGCACTAATTATGTTGAATACTTTCTGAGTGTGGCATCATAGAATTTGTCTATACTCCTGATAGGGAGAACTTTTTGTACTGACCCATAAAAACCAAGCCTGGCATGGTGACTTCATAGTTTGTAATTCTAGTTACTTGAGAAGCAGAGACTGGACGATTTGTGATGTGGACAGTCAAATCACAATTTTTGTCTTGGACTAAACAAGTTCTGAAGACTTCCTTCTTGAGCCATAACAGCTAAGCATGGCAGTATATACTTGTCATTCTAACTATGTGCTGGACATGTAATAAGAGGATCACGGTTCAGGCCAACCTGGGTAGAAGAACCAGACCCTGTTTGAAATATGATTGAAGTGGAGATGCTGGTGTGCCTGGTTCATGCATGGGAGCATCTGGCTCTGAGTTAAAATCCTAATAACACCTAAATAAATAAATAAGTATGACAAATAGGGTCTGTGTTGTTTTTACATGTTCAAATTGTATATAGGAATGTTTAAATTAGGCCAACATATCTGTCTCTTCAAGCATTTATTATTTCTTTATAGTAAACATACTAAGATTTTCATTCAACTTTTTGACATAATCTGTATGTTATCAGTATTTTATAATTATCCTGTTTTGCTACAGAGCATATAAGCACTACTTCTGTTTAACTGTAAGTTTCTCCATCTTTCCTTCCTGCTGTTTTGCCTGATTTCTGTTAACCACCATTCTACTCTCAACCTCTGCAAAGTAAGTATTTTAGATTATTTTAAGCAAAAAGTACTTGTTTCCCCCTGCTTGGTTCACTTCACTTAATATTATAATCTCCAATCCATACATGTTGACAAGGTTCCATTTTTTTTTTGCCAGTCCTGGCATAACCACTGTCCTTGGGCTTTCTCAAGGTTAGAGCTCTACCACTTGAGCAACAGTATCACTTCTGACTTTTTCTATATATGTAGTCTGAGGAATCAAGCCCGGGTCTTCATGCATGCTAGGCAAGCACTCTACCACTATGCCAAACTCCCAACCCCAGTTCCATTCATTATTATGGCTGAGTAGTATTCCATTGTGTGTATGTAGCAGATTTTCTTTATCCATTTGTCCATTGATGGGTATTTAAGTTGTTCTTATTCCTTTTTTGCAAAAATAATTCTGTAATATACATAGGAATGTAGATGTCTAATATATTAATTTGTCTCTTTTTTGATATATAGCCAGTAATGGGATTGATGGATCATATTGTAGTTCTACATTTAAGGAATCTCTATGCTGCTTTCTGTAATGTCTGTATTCAAGTGTTCTACTTTTGCACATCTTCACAATGATGTGCCATTATTTGTTGTTTTGATTAAAAGTCTTCCTAGAGTGAGATGATGTCTCATTGAATAGTTACTTTACCTTCTCTGCTAAATTAGTGAGCTCATGATCCCATTTGCAATTATTTTCCTCTACTTAGATGAGTTTGAGAATGGAAGACAAGGGCTGGAGGACCAAGGTGAGCTTGGTAGATAGATGGCCTAGTGAGTAGCTTACCAAAAATAAAAGAGAGAAAGAGGGTCTTATTTAGCAGAAAATCAGCAGCAGAGTACTAGTAGAGTTACTCGATTCTGCAAGCCATCAATTCACTAGGGAAAGCAAAAAAGCAAGTGATATCCTTGTGCTTGCCAGAATGGACTGAAAGAGAGGAGAGGATCCACTGCCTCAGAGCAAACACCACAAAACTACATTTTGACCAGAAGGGAAATGTATCATGGCATAGATTCATAGTGTTAGGCAACAGAACTCCTGTATCACCACTCTCAAAAACACACCTGAGAGGAGGTATGAAGCCATTTTCCCAGATGTAAGGAGACAGACATCTTGAAATGTAGCCTATTCAGCAAGACTTGTTAGGAATATGAAAACCCATTGTGGACACCCCAGCCATCTGGAGCTGGAAGGTACTTTGCTTTCATGTGACAGAACTGTAGTTACTTTGCAAGGGAGATGGAGCCTCTGAGTAGTGGAATGGCTTGCAAAATGTTGTACTGATGGCTTCTGACATTCTCAGAATATCAGATACATTTATCCACATGGTAAGCCTGGCATTCTTTCCATAACCTCACCCTAGCTTCTTCATAAGACTTTTCTCACTCATTCCTTTATAGTTGCACCACAATTTAAATTTATTAAGTAATACTTCCTTATTTGATGTTACCTTTTGTTCTATCCACAAAAAAATAGTGTTGTGATTGCATAGTGAGGCTCTTCACACACAAAGCATTCAGTGAACACTGGCACAGCAACGTTGTTTTACACAACATTTAATCCTTACATGTGTCTAGACACAGTGCAAGTTCTACTAAGAATATCTGTGGAGGTAGAAGATAGAACAAAACTTAAGGGCATGGGCTCTAAGTTTGAGGAGGTTTGAGATCAGTGCTTATTGGGCTTAGGATCTTGGATAAAACATCTAAATTCCATAAGCCTTAAATTTTTTTGAAACTTATACATTTCATGTTTGGACAACTGTAGTTGATGATAATGTCTATATCAACCAGTACATGAAAACAGTAAATGAATTAACATTTCCAAGTGCTTGGCACACTGTCTGACAGATGCTTAATATGGATCAATAAGGTAGACATAATTGACCCAGAATAAAGGTTCCAAGATATCCGGAATAAAAAAACTCACCCATAATTTCTCAAGAGTTTGAACTAAGGAATAATTTACTCCTTTCATTCCTCACCTTTCATCCCACCTAGTTTCTACTCTGAAAGATATACTTAAGAAAAGCTTCCTAGAAAAAGTAAAAGGCTGTGTATCACTTATAGATTGCTACATCAAAGAGTTAAACTACTCTCTGAAGGAACTAAAATTTTGGACTGCCTCATAGCATATCCTTGAATTATCACATGAAACAGGAAAATTTTGCTTTTATGATGGTCTTGAAGTCGGGTCAGGTTTCCTGGCAGCTTCTGAGCTATGTTAAAACATCACTGCTTATTGATTTAACTATAATCTACACATGACATTGATTCCATCTCACTGCCACAGGGGAAGTGACTGTGACAGTGGGTGTGCTGCATTCTCACAATGTTCTGCTGGGAATTTGAACAGACACACTCCAGAATGCTCAAGGTGCTTCCAGACACAGGTAAACAGAGCTTGAATCCAGTGGTCAGGCGTATCAGCCCTCAGTGACAAGAGAATTAAAAATTAGGGTAGTCCAGACCCCCTGCTTGGAATTGAATAAATATTGTTGGCTCTGTGTCATTTAGCCTTTTATTTTTGGAGACTTTCTATTTAGAAAAATTCTTAGTTGAAGATCAAACACATATGAAAATCTTTGTAGTACTTCTCAGAAGCCAGCCTTTAGGGTTAGTGAGCACTAACTTACTCTTGTAAGTTATACTTACTTCTTGCTAAGTTTGTGTGTACTGACCTCACTGATAGCATGAAATCAGCCTTAGAACTTTATATACAGTACAGAAAAGAGCAAAGGCTACAAATCACAGTCCCCAGTTCTGTGCATTGGCATTCAGTACCCGCAGACACATTTGCATATGTCCATAATTCCTCTTGTCTTTTGATCACACTGGTATCACCTCATATCATTTGTTTGTCTTGCACATCATTTTTGAGGTCAGCAACCACACTTCCATTCTGGTGTGTTTGTGTCTCACACATTGGTAGGCACTAGTGGAGGAAGTATTTGCTTCCCTGCGCCTCAGTCACCTACATGTGATGATTTTTATGGAAAATAGAAGAAATCACACAAGTCTATGTGTTCTACCTTATTCCATGCTTAGTGAGCTCACTTCAAGCATTTATGTTTAGCTTGCTTTGCAGTATCTGGAGGAACTTCAGGGACAATGAAGATGCATCTTTGTCCCCAGATTCGTATTAACTCGATTGCTCTGACATCACCCTATGTAGCCATTTGGTGGGAGGAAGTCAAGCTAAGTTTACTTTGCTTTCATAGATGATTAACCTTCCTCTGGATGAAAATGCTTCATCTTCAGAAGGAAAGTCAATATCTCCTAAATTGTTTATTTGGGCAGACTATTCTGTGTGAGTACAATTTCCAACAGAATGGCTGTGGGAGACTTTGTGACCAAGAATCCCTGTTCAGGACACACTTACCCAGATATCATACTTTACTGTATTGAGTATTCCAGTGGAGCTTTAAAAAATGGAAGGAGGAGAAAGATAGCTTTGACCTTCCTCTTATCTTATCCTCAAAGTAGGTCACAGGACCCTTAGACCTTACCCCTGGAGAAAAGGAATACCCTTCTCTGAAGTACCAAGGACACAAAAGAGACTCAATTAACAAGCTTCTGTGTCTCCCTAGTTCATTATCATTGGATTATATTTTTGCCCTATCATATTCCACACTATTATCTATTCTTCATTAAACCTACTATGCAAGCATTCAGATTGAGCTTTCTTTTTTTTTAGAGTATGCCATGCCATATAAAACTTTTACAACTACATCTGAATTCTTTCTATTATTAGTCTTTGATCACATGGGTACTAGCTGTGAAATTGGACAGGTGAAGGGAGAGCTATTTTTATTCCTCCTTTGCAGCATTTATAGTGCAGAAGAAATAAAACATTGACCGAAATCATGATCCTTCAAGGCCCATAATTATAATTTGGAGTAAGATCTAGAAAGACTCTATGAGGAATGAATATTATCTGAAGCCATAAACGCAGTAGTGGAGTCTGATTGTTCGCTTGAACTCTGAAGAATGAACTATCTGATAGTTTGAGAGTAATTTTCCTATAGGTGGGCCAGGCATCCAAGGAGCTATAGTGAAATGGAGAATGAAGCTCCAGTTCTGCTAATTGCTAGCTAGCAGTCAGGTATTTCCCACTGCAGGCCTTCTCCAACACTCTGCATGAGAGCATGAAGTTTATGAGCAGGGTTCCTGTCCTCTCTTCACTAAGCTATGGCAAAGTCTGTATCCTGAAGTAAGTGAAACAGTACCTCCCTTGCGGGCAAGCAGAAGTTATTAAGATAAGTAGAAAGAAAATGGGGGTAGCAGATCCCCAAAGGCTGCTGAGAAGACATGTAAAAGGTTCAGTCAGAGGCAATGAGGGAACGCAGCGCAAACAGGTGCCCCAAGAGCAGGTGAGACTTAGTGTTCTGGTGGTTGATGGACAAGGTAGATTCAAGAGGCCTCAAAGACTGTTGCTAAGGGGTCTGAGTTCCTACCAACCTTGAGTACCATGGTTTTGATGATAAGCTGTGTGGTTGAATTGATGTATTTAAGAAGCATAGACTCCGTGGCCAGCCTCCACTGGTTCAAGACTATAATCCTAGCAATTCAGGAGGCTGAGATCTGAGGATCAGCGTTTGTAGCTAGCCCATGCTGGCACGCCTGTGAGATTCTTACCTATAATTAATCACCATAAAAGCCTAAAGTGGAGCTGTGGCCCAAGTGGTAGAATGCTAGCCTTGAGCTCTGATTTCAAGCCACAAGACCTACCTGCATGCACGCGTGCGTGCGCGCGCACACACACACACACACACACACACACACACACACACACACACACACACACACACGGAATTTAGAATCTATAATCGCACGGCCTGAACTATTATCACAGTTTTAACATTTTGGCTCAATCACCCCATTCTTTAGTCACATCATTTCCCAAACAGGCTTCTACTAAGCTTACTTCAGGATTGTGTGAGGATTAAGCGATTGATACCCAATGTGCACATAAATGTGTCTGGAGCAGTTTAATCAATGCTATCTCTCATCATTGTGGTTCTTTCTTTCTTGTCTTTACTATAACAATGTTTGGAATGAGCATGTAGAAAACGCCTTGCATTTTATGGAGTTTACATTTTACATTAAGGCTGGTAGGGTTGGCTCAGATGCCCTGCAGGAATAATGTGAGAGGATATTTTGTGTGAAGTTATTTACAGATGGATTTTTTATGTCTTCCTTTCCACTAGCCACTAAGAAGTGTACATCAATAATGTAGCTACAGATCAGAAGTTGAGCTAGGGGAAGGGAAAGATTCTTCAGTATAGCAGATCACACTGAGGATTTGATCTTACCTCTCAGGTTTCTGACCCACGCTCTAGGCTATTCTCCATTCATTCTCCACTGGTGCCAACTTTAGATCCAAGGCATTGCTTGGCTCCTTGTGGGACTCAGACAACACATGTGGTCCTTTTGTTCAAACTGCTCTCAATTCAGATAGCTATATTTTTCAGTCTGCAGCATTCTGTAGGGTTAAAATAGAGAAATGTATTTAAGTTTGCTATCCACTATTTTATAATAGGAAAGGCTTAATCTATTTACTTATAAATATCTGTTTTTTGGAAGTACTGAAGTTTTAAACTCAGGGCCTTTGAATTGCTAGGCAGGATCTCTGCTACTTGAACTACATTTCCAATCCCAGGAAAGATTTGATCTTCCTCTGTTCCTCCTCTTTCCTGAGTGCTGGTGGATAAACCAAGGGCTTTTCAGATAATTGTTGTACAATTAAGATATATCCCCAACACTTCTCTGTTATTTTCTATCAGTCTGTGAATAGTAGGTTCAGTTTGAGCAGAATAGTCACCATGATATACTTTTATCATGAGCTTGACAATACTTCTCCTTTCCTTACTGGAGAGTCTAAATGCTTCCATATGTTATTTTGCAGCACTCCAAAATTCTATCCAACCTCTGTCCATGTTGAAAGCACAGAAAGTTTAGTTTATAAAGCACAAGATTGAATAGATGTACTTTATGTTCTGTACTTGAAAGATTATATACATGAGAATACTGAAATGTATTCCTCATGAGCATGGTTTGAAAATCCCTGCCAGCATAGTTCTTTAATAATGACTGTGTAGTCCATCATTTCCAGAGAACAGGAGTTATTGTTCTGGGAGGAAATTCTGGTCCTTTCAGGAAATTGGTGTGTGGGCCTTACCAGGCCTTGGTTCCCTCATTGGACATCCTCAGGTAGGATCTATGAAGTGTGATTTAAAGTCATTTTTTAAATAGACATCGTCTCACTAGAGCCTTTTGGTGACCCAGAGCTATTTTAGAGCTTAGTAGGACTCATGGGAAGCTAACTGCAACTTTCCATTCCCATATCATGCAGTAGCTCGAATAAATAACTTGGGTTTCATGATACTAACCTGAATCTACCTCTAGCATTTTGAGCTTTATGTAACCTCTCAAGTCCCAGCTCCTTTCTGTAAAATCCCCATGTGAACACATGGCTATTCAGGAAAGTGGCTCCCAAAAGATGTTCACATCTTTGTTATCAGTACCTGTGAGGTTAGTACCTTCTATAGGGAAGGGGATTTTTTAGATGTGATTGTGACAGGGGTGTTGGATTGCTGTGTTCAGTCTGATATAATCCCAAGGGTCTTTCTAAGAAGACATGGAGCTCTGAGACAGGCAAAATATAATGGATTTAGAGGCCTGAATAATGCATAGAAGAGGCCATGAGCTAAGGAATACAGGTGACTTTTGGAAAGTGGAAACAAGTTTGCCTCTGGAATCTGCTGAAGGATAGCTCTGCCGACACCTTGACTCTAGGACTTCTGACCTCTAGAAGTGAAAAATAATCTGCTTTAAGGCACAATAATTATGATGAAGTAGATAATGTAAATAAGAATCCATGCTAATATTTCATGCTGTATATAGCTCACCATCATTTCTCTAAGCTTTATATGTATTTTGTAGTACATATACTTTATACCTTTCGTTATATCTCATTCATTTATATTTCCTACTGATATACTTTTTATTGTATTTTATTGTCAGGGTGATGTATAGGGAGGTTACAGCTATACTCATCAGGAAGTTGGTATATTATTTTTTGAACACTGATACCCCTTCCCATGTTTTTCTCCCATTTTCCCTTCCCTCACCTCTCCCCTCACCCCTCCCAATCATCTTGTTTTTCCCCTTCCCTTCCCTATTTCAAACAAATAAGCGTATATACAATATACTAGGTACCAAAATCACATACACTAACAGCATGAGATAAACCATAAGGGGGGAAAAAAAGAGAAAAGAACTAACTTCACAAAGACAAACCTCTTGTTTCCATTAAACTGTATTTATACTGTTTTAATTAAATGCTCATAATAACAATTCTCACCAAAGTAACATTTTGCAGATGAGAAAATTGAGGCACAATGACATTCTGAAGGTCACCCAGCTAAGAATGTGCCACTCTGGCCTTTGAATGAAGGCAGTGTATAAAACGTCTTTAGAAAGCCAAGACTGTGCCGCTTGCTCAACATGAGCAAGGAATTCTATTTGCTCTTCTTGTGCCTTATGCTATCTCGAGAACCTGTAAGGCTCTTCGTGCTGAGTCACTGATAAAGCTCTCTTCTCTTGCTTGTAGATGCCAACTCCAGTGACATATGCCCTCTTGATTAAGGACCAGATGAAGGTGGTTCTGCCCTTCCTCTGTCAGGGTCTAGCAGGAGAGAGGTCATGTGGGAAGAATGCTGACCTCAACCTGGGCTAGCAATTGTGTTGCTGGGTCTTGTATCCTCACCCTCCTTCCTCCTTTGGAAACCACAAATTACCCAACTGAGTCCTGGTGACAGAATGATAGAGCTCTGCTGATGTGTGCAGCTGGGCTAAGTCAATAAAGGTGATAATGAACCCTAAGCAGAATTTGAAGAATGACTGGAAAAATTGCTGCTATTGATATTTCTGGCAGCCATCTGCTGCAAAATCAGACCAAAGTGGATTGTTTCTCACGGCCATTCTCTCTTAAACAAATGTCAGCAATGATGGGGACCCATGTCTGTGGAGCTTTTAAAAGTGTTCATATATATATGACATACATTGTATTTATATGTGATATATATAAATTATAAGACTTAGATAATATATTTATATGTAAATGTACACATACATCTACATTTATACAAAAGCCCGATGAAATAGATCCCATTTTGTAGAAAATCTACTGAAAGGGTTTAAATTGGTTGACAGTGACCTCTCACCTAGTTATGGCTTTATGGAATTCTAAGTACTGGAGAACTTTTAATGACCTTTTCTATTGTGTGTGGCCCAGGGAAGCCAGAAGTGTTTTTATTTCCTCACCAGGACAGAGGCCAAAATGGTTTTGCTGCTCTCCCACCAGCTTCAAATGGAAGTAGAGCTGGGATCACTGGGAATTGTTTCTGATTATAAAGCTAGCTTCCCACATCCAACCTATCACCTTTGACCTCCTCTCAATACTTTCTCTGACAACTGTTTCAGTTCTCTTCATTTGTACAGAGCCCAACATCCTCACCTTTTTATAGTTCCATCACTGCCTGCCGGCGTTGACCAGACCACATCACCAACAAGACTCAGGCCATGCACATAGTAGGATCACTGCAAGAATTTCCTCAATAAGCAAATATTCTGAAGGAAAAACGTCCAAGGGATAGCATAATTCTATTCATATTGCTGTATAACAGTTTTATGGTGAGACAGGTTCAACTTGTTTTTTAGTCCTGATTTGTAACTTTTATCTCACAGGTACATAAGAAACCTGAATTATTTATCAGCCTTGCAACCGAGCCATAATATTCATTATTTTAAAACTGAAGCTTGTGAGAAAAGAAGGAAGTTCTAATATTTTGAGGAGAAAACAGGAGTTTGGAAAGAGTGATTTGGGAGTACAAATAGGTTATTGGTAAATCCAGGGCAAGAAATTCCAACACACCAGTCACACCCACCATTCCCTCCCTTCCTTCTTCTCTCCCTCCCTTTCCTCCCTTCCTCTTTTCTTTATTCTCTCTGTCTCTGCTTCTTTTTCTTCTCTTTTTGTCAATGGCCTTAGGCTTGCTGTGTTTAACTAGTGTTTTATTACTTAAGGCATCTGTCCAGCTAGCCCAGTTATTGTGCTGGTTATGCTGAAAATGGAATTTCTTAAATTTTTTTTGCCTGGGTTTGGCTTTGAGCCATAATCTGGATCTCAGCCTCTGAGTAACTATGACTACAAGATTAAGCTCCTATTTCTATTTATTTGTTTGCTTGTTTATATATTTATCTTTGTCAGTCCTGGACTTTGAACTCAGGGCCTGAGCACTGTCCTTAGGCTTTTCAAAGCTAGAGCTCTACCACTTGAGCTACAGCACCATTTCCAGCTTTGTTCTATGTATATGGGACAGAGGAATCAAACCTGGGTCTTGGTGCATGAGGCAATCACTCTACCACTAGGTCAAACTCACAGTCCCAGAACTCTCCTATTTCTATACACAGGTCATTTTGTTTACTCCTTAGTGAACCTCAAACAGTTAGAGAAAGATTATGTAACTTGAATACAGTGCATGAAAAGGAAGAAAGCTGTGAGGTCAGGACTTTGGTTGTTTTTGCATAGACCACCTCCGCTCTCTCCTGTTACTTTCTCATAATTTGAGTTGTTTTATATTTTTCCTACTTTTACATCTAAAGGAACCATTTTAATCAACATGTTTTGCTGGCACAGTATGCCATTCTACTGTATTTGTAAATAGGTATTCACATGCATGTGTATCATTTCTGGCTGTTAAAGGGCCAATTTTTTTTACTCCAGATTTTCAGTGGTTTAAAATGAATTGCTAAAAGGTTTGTCTGAGATAATAGCGTGAGCTTTTTGGCCTGCTGCTGTCAGAGTCCTGTGGCACTCCATAGCAGTTGCTGGTTCATGTATTTTGTTATTTCTATTTCATCTATTGTTCTATTGGATCCTGGAAATAATCCTCAGTGGTAGAATCATCATCCCTACTGTTCAGATAATAACATGGAAGTGTAAAACACTTCACTGACCAAGGTCATAGTACCCAAGGTCATGATACTAGGACATTTCAGGGATGGACCAGACTGGTGCTTGTATTACTTGATTTGGTTCCTCTCACATACCAAAAATCTGGATACATGGCTAAGTATATTTTCTCATAGTTCAGCAATGGAAGTCCAAGGTCAAGGTGTTTATACACTTCCTTTCTCCTGAAGACTTTCCTCATTGGCTTCCTGCTGTGGCTCCCCAGGGAGCCTTTTCCTTTCTTCCAGGCTTACATTCCTGGTATCTCTCTGGTGGGTTACTTTTCTCCCCTGCCCTCCTCTCCCCTCCCTGCCTTTTGTTTTGGTAGTACTGGGATGTGAATGGAGGGCCTTGCTTGCTTTTGTCTGGTGCTCTACAACTTGAACTGTGCCTCTATCCCTGGTTTTTGTTCACTATTTTTGAGATGGAGTCTCATAGACTTTTCTGTGGGCCAGTTTCCAACTGTAATCATTTGGATCTCTTGAGTAGCTAGAATCAGATGTCAGGCTCTTTTCCCCAGCTTTGCCAGTCTTAAAAATCTTAATATCTTGAAAGGTTCTATTTCCAAATCTAATCACACTGGAGGCTAGGGCACAACATAAGAACTTCGAGATACACTTCACCTTAAAACCATAGGCTACACACAACTGCATCACATTCATAGTATGTAGAACTCTTAAAACATACCCTCATTGATATTTACAAAATTATTTGTTGGAAGTGAACTTTACCATTTGGGAGTGGGTAGGTGGAAGGAAAGTGGTGGAATAACATAGGAAGGGTAACAATCCTCAAGAAGTAATGCTCTCACTACCTTACAAATGTAACTGTAACCTCTCCATACTTCGCCCTGACAATACATTTAATTTTTTTTAAAAGAAAAGAAAAAAACAAAGAGTCTCTCAGACTTCAGTGCTGAGGATGACTTTGAACCACAATCCTTAGCCTCCTAGGATACTAGGACTGCATGCAGGTGTTAGCCACTGGCACCAGGTGAAGAACTATTTTTAATTGCCTTATAGGGAGACTTCAGAGATCATTAGTTCATATATTATAAAATTAGTTAAATAAAGTGCAAATTAACAATGAAAAAAAAACCTCAGTGCTTATTTAAACCACTTTTACGATTGTTTATGAGCATGGATGAGTAGCTTTGAGGCAGTGAAGTCTCATTGCTTTTCCTCCTTTAATACTTTGCTTAAAAACATCCTGTTTACACATTCAAGTTAGCAAGGAGAAAGAAAGGCTGCCTTCAAGCAAGATTAAAAAAGGAAAATGAAACAAAGAAGCCTTTTTGGAGAAATGAAAATAAGTAAGCAGAGAATTCTCTTAGAGCTAGAAAAATCAATTGCAACCATAATGTCTCTGACAGTGATCTAGTCGAGATCAATTGGGTTAAAGTTAATAACACTTGGGTGAGTTCTACTGAAGTAGATTGTCAATTTTATTACCAGTCCTAAGAGTTATAGGTGCTGGCTGCCAAAATGAGTATCAGTGAATACTGAGATTTCATACATTACTAGAGGGTTTGTTTAAAAGAGTAATTCTCAAGTTCTTTCAATTGCCTCCGACAGTTGTCAGCTTCTCCAGTCAAATCCTCCTAGGAGACAGCTTGTTAAAGTCCATGCAGGACATTCTGTCTGCCCTGAAAGCCTGACATAAATATGGAAGGCAGGCTATGCCAGCACTGTCCGACTTTGATAAATGACTCTGGCATTGTGTCACTGTCTACTTGTTATTTTATTTTTATAAACTACCGAGGACTTGTTAGTGAGCCTGTTTTTTCAGTTGTCCAAGAGGTGTTTTGCAACCAAGATTCGAAGTGAATGCTCTAGGTGGGGTTCCTAGATATCTGGGTGTGTGTGACTGTACCCCTCTTTGCTATGCTGTCTCATCTGGACTCCTTCGTTTCAAGTTGTTGGACTGATTATTAGCTTACCATCTGTTTGCTCTAAATGCATTCTTTAGCCAACTGCGTTTGAGTTCACTGGGTATGTTGCTAAAGAAACTGTATCTGCTTTGTTACCTGGTACATTGCATATTCTTTTATTTGTTTATTTGAAATAGGAAAGGGAAAGGGGGAAAACAAGATGATTGGGAGGGAGTGCGGGGAGGAAAATGGGGACAAAACCATGAGAAGGGGTATCAATGTGTGAGAAGTAATACACCCACTACCTGATGAATGCAACTGTAATCTCTCTATATATTACCCTGACATTAACAAAAAAAGAAACAGTAAGACCCAAGACTCAAAAGCATTCAGAGCTATTGATGCCAGGAAAAAGAGATCAGACTTGTTCACTAGCATTTCATTTGCCAGACTTGAGATGCCCTGTTCTTTATTATTTCCATGGTGTAAAGCAAGGGAAGGGTCCTAACTTCTGTTCTAAGAAGCCCCACAAGTCAGCAGGGGACTCTTCCTGACAGAGTCATGGATGAACCAGACTGAGAGAGCATATTTCTAGAAAAAGTCAAGATGATAATGGCTCTTCTTAATTACAGCATAGATTGCTATTTGCTTAACAAATTTCATATTAATTTCTCCTTGGGAATTAGTTGGACTATATTTCCCAGCCTCTTTTTAATTATCTGTAGGCCTATGTTTGAAAATGGCCCTAGTGTTGCTATATAAAATATAAACTGCCTAGTTAAATTACCTTTTAAATCAAATAGCATACTTGTTAGTATAGCTATGTCACATATAGTATATAGGACACACTTTGACTAAAAATACATAATCATTTAGAATTTTAATGTAATCTGACAGGATATAGATTATATGGTCTCTATTTTTTATGTATTTATTTTTTAGTAATCCTAAATATCAGATTCGTCTAAAAGGTTTTTCTCACAGGACCCCCCTGCTCATTCTCCTAGTGTTTTTTCCCATCTGAGCTGGATGGATGGGACAAGATCCAGGATGATCTTGGAAGTCACATTTTGAAGCTGGCAGAGTCTCCTTAGCTTGGGTTCTTCCAGGCATATGTTCTCTTGTTCTGGTTCATCCATGGCTTCATGGAGGAGAGCAACTCACTAATTTGTTTGACTTCTCTTGTTAAGTGAGCAAGAGAAGCATCTGCTGCATCTTAAGGATAATAAATTTTGGCTTTTTTTTTCTTCAGTAGATAGCCTGCCCAGCTAAGGCACTTGACAAATGGCAGGGAACACACAGGAGCTAACATTTCATCTCTTCTACAACCTCCTCACCCGTGTTGACCCTAGTTTACTCGTGGGGGTCAATAAGGTTCAGAACTATTAAGCATCTCACTAAATTTCTTGTAGCTAAGTTATTCCAATGCAGTAATATTAAAACTGGTTATATTGGGAGAAAGCAAGGAAAGGGATGTCATCTTTCAAAAGGAAATGTACTTATTACCTGACATATAACTGGAACTCTACGTAACTTATGTAACTGGAACCACATTTTATTATGGCATTATTCACAATAGCCAAAAAATGGAATAACTTCTCCAAAGGGAAGAGAGAGAGAGACAGAGAGACAGAGAGAGACAGAGAGAGACAGAGAGACAGAGAGAGACAGAGAGAGAGAGAGAGAGAGAGAGAGAGAGAGAGAGAGAGAGAGAGAGAGAGAGAGAGTGCCCTTTAGCCTTAAAACAAAGAGATTGTTTATCTTTGTGATGATGTTAATTAACTTAGGGACATCATGCAAAATGAAAGAAGATGACCCAGAAAGACAAATACTGCATGATCATATTCAGTTGTAGAACCTGAAAATATCCAATATATAAATCAAGAGAGAACACTGGTGATTTCCAGGGTTTGGGAGGTGAGGAAATGTTCAGATGGTGCTGAATAGTTCTTGCTCTCAGTGACAAGCCTGGCATGTGCAGGAGAGACAGAACACAGCATGGTGACCATACTGCCTTTGAAATGTCCTCCCTGGGGCAGATCTCAAGTGTTCTCATCAGGCACCAAGTGACAATTATTTATATGCTAATTATTTGGGAGCTAATCATTAGGCAGTATGCCCATGTATCTTCATTCTGTGGGACACCTAGCACGTAGGCAATTTTTATTTGTCAATTATGTTCAAATGAATTTGTAGAAGAGAAATAGAATTCAGTAAAGGGGAAAGTGTGTGTGCAAGGTCGATAGGTAAGAAAGAGAGAGGCATTCAGTGCATGATGTGGGGTGAAGGAGGAGCCTGGCGAACTGTTAGTCCTGATGTTTTCCCCATGAAATCTGGACAGGAAGCAGAAGGTCGCCATGACCTTTGTGAAGCCGGACTGCCTTCACCCCTGCAGAAATACAGGGTTGGGGGGGGCGTCTCACTGAAGCTTCTAAAAATCTCTGGTACAGCCATTATTTTCAGAGTTGCTTTTATTTGTGACTAGTTACCAGATAAGCATACATAAATTGCAGTTAAAAAGACAAACAGGGGGCTGGGAGTTTGGCCTAGTGGTAGAGTGCTTGCCTAGCATGCACGAAGACCCGGGTTCCAGTCCTTGGTACCATATACTTAGAAAAAGCCAGAAGTGATGCTGAGGTTCAAGTGGTAGAGTTCTAGCCTTGAGAAAGTCCAAGGACAGTGCTCAGGCCCTGAGCTTAAGCCCAGGACTGGCAAAAAAAAAAAAAAGACAAACAGGAAATCCAATGTCCTTGTAGCATCCTTGGTTAAACTGCTTAACTTCTCTAAATGCCATTGCTACAACAGAAAGTCAAAAGAAAGATAAATGGACACAATTGACCCCATGTGCCTGGAACTTAGTAAGGCTTCAACAACAGTAGCTATAATGGGTTGCCATTTTTTCTTTGAGCCAAGTGACTTCCAATAGTTCTAGTGCTGTGTTGTGGAACTCTGCATGCATACAGCTCCTATCTATCAAGTCTGTCACAAAGGATGCACTCTGCAAATGTTTGTGCAATGACTGCATAAATCAGACTCAGAGTTTAGAAGGATTGATTTTGGCTTTAGAGAATGTATTGGTAGGATATACATTTGGAGATTAGTTTTCCCAGAAAAACAAAAATCACACTTCATTCTAAGCAAACAGGCTATTGTGTGAGATTGAAATTTTAGTTATCACAAATAGGAAGGTAAAGCAAAAGCCAATTTGTGAGAAATAATGAATGAATTTTCTCTTGGTATTTAAACCAATGATAGTCACTGACTATGATTGCTAAAAGCAAATGAAATGTCATTTGGGAATTTATTGTGTTGGATACTGTGTTTAGTTTTTTATTTGTATTGGCTTATCTCTTGTTGCTAAGAAACAGGTAAAGAAATACACAGTTACAGATAAAGATACACGTAGTTACCTGGACAAGTGAATGTACTTCTTGTGGATCAATTAGTGCGATCTAAATAGCATCCTTGAGTGTAAGTAATAAGATTGTGTGCTAGTTAATTTTATGTGTCAGTATGGCTAAGCTCTGTTAGATGTTGTGAACAATAGTTTGGGTATTGAAGATGAGCTTAACATTTATACTATTTATTTAATTTTTTTGTCAGTAGTGTAAATTGAACTCTGGGCCTGGGCGCTGTCCATAAGCTCTTCAGCTCAAGGCGACTGCCCTTAGCCCCTTGAGCCATAGTAGCACTTCTAGTTTTCTGGTGATTAATTGGAAATAATAGTCTCAGAATTTTTAGTGCCTGAGCTGACTTTGAACCACAGTAGCTAGGATTACAGCTACTCAGCTGTGATTCACTGTACCTGGTGTGTTTAACATTTATATCAGTAGACATTGAAGAAATCACTTTGCTCTGTATAATCTCTTGGTGTGTGTGTGTGTGTGTGTGTGTGTGTGTGTGTGTGTGTGTGTGTGTGTGTATGCGTTGATCCATTACCTCCTTTGCAGATATTAAGAGGAAAAGACTGAAGTCATGTAAGGAATATCAACATCTTCTGAACCCCTAGCCTACCTATTTGTCTTACAGATTTTAGATTTGCTTACAAAAAAAAATCACAAAACCAAATCCTTAAACTCATTTTCTCTGTTTCTCTCTAGATGGATAGTGAGACATAAATAGACATAAATACATACATATAGTTTTTCTCCAAATCGATATCTTCTCTCTCTATCCATTTTCTCTCTAATAAACAAATGATCACTATTCTTTTTTTGAGTGTTTTATCAAGAATTTATTTTACTATGACGGAATAAAGTTAGGATAAAGTTGTGATCTTTATACTTTGTGAGCTGGAAGAATACCTCTAGCAACTCCAAATGTTTAGAAAATGCTAAGTGAGTAAAATAAGTAAGGTCTACTCAAAATACAGGACTAACAAGGAAGCCAAGAAGAAGAAATACAAAAGAAACCTTTACCCTTAAGGAAACTTTGCTTCTGATCACTATTCTTTAGAGAAACACAGCAAATAAGATGCATGTCAGTGTGAGAGAGAGGGAGAGGGAGAAGGAAAGGAAAGGAGAGGAAGGGAAAGAAGATGGAGAGAGAATATGTATAATGTACACATAGCACACATCAGCTGTGTGAATCTTGAGTCTGTTTCTCTGAAGAATCTCAATGAAGACAAATTCTAAACTCATTTTACACATGAGGAAATGGAACTTCATGTATCATAGCCCATAAAGGCCATGAGGTTTAAACTTCAAAATTATTTTCATGTCTGGGGTATAGCATTTCTATGTGATACACTTTCCATCTTGCATACATATTTTGGAAGTGAAAAATGAGGCAAATAAAGGAATATTAGTATACAAAGGGAAGGAAGAGAGATATTACAAGTTCAGAAAAATCCCATGAGACTTGTACCTCCAATTAACAAAAAACTAGAACTGGAGGTGTGGCTCAAGTGGCAGAGAATCAGCCTTGACCAAAAAAGAAGAGAGAGGGGGGGGGGAGGGAGGGAGAGATAGGGAGAGAAGGAGAGTATAAAGCTGTCAGTTCAAATCCCAGTACTGGCACAAGTGTGTGTGCATGCACACACATATACAGGCAGAGAGCTTAGAAGTGTATATACCTCACCTACTTGAAAATTCTGTAAGAGTGGTCACATTACTCTCTATTATTGCTATATCGATTGTAACATTTTTCTCTTTTCAGATTCCAGATGCAACTTTGGCAGCATCTATTATTTCAATATTGGACAATGCCTGATGATATGACCATTGTTGAACTACCAGTTCTATGATTTAATGTAGCAGTAATTATCCCTTATTAAATGTTGCTATTCATCAGGTGCTTTTTAAAGCACAACTTCTGTGACCCATCTTAGGTAATGGTTACAGAGGAAGAAACTGAGGAAGGAAGGACAAAGAGGTTGTGAGGCTTGAATTTGGCAGATTTGGGATTGTCACTTAGGCATCTTTTCCAGAACTTAATCCTAATTCTGGACTCTAGTGTTTTCAGTTCAGTGGGGCAGCAGAAATGAAATCAACAAGATGACTATCAGCCAGAAGTGACATTATCTTAGTTCACTGATTCATTCTACAGATGTGTGATATATACTCAGATCTAAAAAGGAATAGAGGCTCCCACTAATGGTAAGTGTCTATACTGAACCTTATTCCATAACATTAAACATGTGTGTTCTGAAGGCTTTATGGAAACTATGGTCAGGGATTAGTATATCTCCCTGGGAGAGGCTCAGACATGTATCATCTTGGGGCTTCAGCCCAGTATTTGCATTGTGTGTGTGTGTGTGTGTGTGTGTGTGTGTGTGTGTGTGTGTGTGTGTGCACCAGCACGGAAGCTTGAACTTAGGATCTTGTGTTCTTCTTTGGCCTTGTTTTTGCTCAATGTTGGTGCTCTACTACTTGAATCACATTTCCACTTTCAGCTTTTCACCTATTAATTGGAAATAGGAGTTTTATTATTTGTTTTCCTGGGCTGACTTGGACCTAGGATTTTCAGATCTTAGCCTCCTGCATAGCTAGTATTACAGACTTGAGCTACTAGTGGCTGGATTTTTTTTGCCAGTCCTGAAGCTTTAACTCAGGCCTTGGGCTCTGTCCCTCAGCTTCTCTGTGTTCAAGACTAGCACTCTACCACTTGAGCCACAGTGCCACTTATGTTTTTTTCTGTTTATGTGGAGTCAAGGGCTTTATACATGGTAGGCAAGCACACTACAACTAAGGCACATTCCCAGCCGCATGACTGGACATTTTAAACAGTTTGTTTAAACAATCTGCATTTTAAACAAGTTGTCTTACTGATTTATATTATATGTATGCTTGACCTGTTCAACAAATTGTAAGGTTCTTGAGGTACATGACGTCTCATAAGATCTGTAGGAATCACTTAGATAACTATTTTAAGCCATTCAACAATCTTGTGAAAGTCATATGTTGTTGTTTTTATTTATTTTGTTTGTTTTCTGGTCCTGGGCATTGAACTTGTGGCCTGTGAGCTGTCCCTGAGCCTCTTTGTAGGCAAAGCTAACACTGAACCATTTGAGTCACAGCACCACATCTAACTTTTTCTAAGTAGATTCTTAGAAATGAGGTTCTCCACTTCTCAGATCTCAGCCTCTTAATTAGCTAGGTTTAGAGATGTGAGCCACTGGTGTCTGGTGTGAAGTACATTCTTGAAGATATTTTTCAGAAATGGAAACTGAGGCTTCAAGAACTCAAACATTCTTTATTACTTCAAACCTGATACATTTTGTACTTGTATTTCTACTACTGTCTACTGCCCTCCTGAACATACATCATGATGAATGTAAGCTCTGAGTTCAGAAAATTCCTAATAAATGATAGTTTTTTGATCAGCTGAATATAAGCTTAAAAGTGGTCTTGTCAAATCCTATCACTTAAGGTCTAATGCCTCTGGACCAGAAGTTTCAGGACCTAGAGAGAACACAAAGCTAATTTGTGAATGCAAAAATGAAATGAGTGAAATGATTTTCCACTTGGAATCTGTACCTTGCATCTTCCATTTCTGGAGTATCCTGTATTGCCCATTAAAAAAAGCAGCCTCTTAGGAGAGTCTGATTTTCAAGCTCATTCTAAGACAGGGCCAAATAAGCACTTTCTATAGAAAACAGTTTTAAAACGTACCTGGGAGGAAAATTACCTTCAGTGGATTATACTTAAGATTCTCCGTATGGTTTCTAATTCTTGCACTAATGCAAGAGGACAGGGTCCCCCTTCAGTCAGTAGGTCCAGTTCTGAGCCCCTGCTCAGCTCAGCATCTTGATGAGCTCAACCATGAATGCCTGCCAGCCTTTCCATTTCTACTCAATGTCTTGCAGCTCCCAATGCACAAGGAGCCTTTAGCTTCTTCCCAGGGTGTAAAAAATTGAGGTAATGACTGTTGGAAGTGGTGGGGGTTCTGCAAGGGAGTGTGTGTGTGTGTGTGTGTGTGTGTGTGCTGGTACTGGTGCATGAACTCAAAGGCCTTTTAGTTTTCACTCACTCAAGACAGGCACTCTGCCACTTGAATGACAGTCCCGTTCCCTATCTCTTGTTTGCTTTGGTATCACCTCACATCAAGCAAAACACTTCTCTGGTTTATAATTGGTAGCTTGACTCCTCACTGCTCCTCTCTGACCCGGGTTGGAAGTAATTAATATTATACAAATTGGATTTTAAAAGGACAATCTTTGGGAATAAGCAAGCGATAAGGTCATAATCACTTGATGAAGGCTTGTTTGGTCAGCTAACAGCGTCACAGGCTTCAAACAAATGCTTGAAATCTTTGGCATCAGTTTTCTCTAAGGAAGATCTCATTTATCCAAGGAAACCTCCTTTAATTGTTCTGGGAGAAAAGTGGATTATTTACATCACTGGATACCTATAACCTGAAAAATAACAAATGTGTCCATTATTTTGTGATTAAGTTTGCTACTAAAGGTGGTAAGGGAAATTGCTATTAGTTCATAGAAGGCCAATCTTGTCACATAAAATATATGAAAGAGGGGCTGCAAATGTGGCTTAATGGGAGAGTACTTGCCTAGCATTGCATGAAGCCCTGGATTTGATTCCTCAGTATCACATAAAGAGAAAAAGCCATAAGTGGTGCTGTGGCATAAGTGGTGTGGTGCTAGCATTGAGAAAGCTTGAGGACAGTGCTCAGGCCCTGAGTTCAAGTCCCAGGACTGGAAAAAAATAAAAACAAAAAATCAAAAGAACAAAAGAAGGAACCAAAGGACCAGATGAAGAGGGCTAAGTGGTCCTTCATAGCAGAGAGTATGACCTGTCATCAGGGTATGAAAGAAGGAAAGTAATGGCAGCCCAGGAGAGGGCAAATTCAGGAAGCGTGCACCTAAAAGGCAGCAGCCAAACTGCACCAGACTGATGATTCTTCAAGAGTTAATTCTGTCTTTAATTTGAAATGAAAGAGAAGTCATTGAACATAGGATGACAGTTGTATCCATATAAAAAGAAAATGAGGGAGGAGGTGACACTGCTCCACAAGAAATGTACTCATTACCTTACGTATGTAACTGTAACTCCTCTATATATCACCTTTGCAATTAAACACCAAAAACAAAAAATCCACTTGGGCGGTGCCACAGAATGGCAGGAAAAGGGTGCTGTGGAAGGGGGAAGGTGTAAAGAGACATTGTAATTCAAGTGAGTGATGACTGAACTTTGCATTCCATCCTAAGAAGAGTGTGAAGGGCTGTCCAGATTTTAAGAGTATTTTAAGAAGTGATTATGAAAATGTGGTGATTGATTTTATATGTGGAATGAGGAAGAGAGAATGCCTGGAATGCTTCCTGGGTTTGTCTCCTGTACAAGTAAGAGAAAAGTGTTTAGGATTTGGGCAGGTTTTATTTGAGAAGTCTTTGGGACAGCCTTTTCACCCCTCCGATCACATATCATTTAGCATTGTCGCTGGAACCCTTTGTGCAAGCACTTCCTGCTCAGAGGTAGCAGATTCTCTTGGAGGTCCTTTTACAGCCCTATTATGTTCCCCCGTCTCATGTCCCGGGTGGATCATGAAGTCACAGCAGGCGTCCTTTCCTCTGGTGCAGTGTGTCTGCTGCACAAGTGGAGGGGAAATATCACAGTCATCAATGAATGTTGAGGCACCAAGTCTTAATGAGCTTTCCTAGCAGAGGAGAAAGGCTGTCCGTGTCTCTCTGGATTCATACTGGGAACTTGAGCTACAAGTTTGAACCCACAACTCTTAATCATTTTTTAGGTCCACAATTGACATGAATCAGGGGTCCAAACAGGAGAACTAATCTGAATGAGGGTTTCTGCAGAGACTATTGATCTGAAATAGAGCTATTTTTGCCTTTGTGTCTGAGAAGCAATATGAAGTTCCATAGCAATGGTTACTTGGAGAAGAACACTGGTATTTGTTGGTGAGAATATCTGGTTTGAGGTGACCATACCCTTTTCTCTTCCTCTCACCTTCCCTCTTACTAAAAGGGAAGTAGCTAGCTGAATCCAGTCAGGAGTGAGAGGGCATCCGGGAAGGCAGCTAGAATTTGTTGCCTGTTAAGGTGAAAGTCCTGGGAATCAAAGTGAAGCACAGAAGGTAACCTGTAAGTAACCTTGAGGTTGGAATATAAGAGTGTTAAATAATGCAGAGAAGAAATACAGTTAAAAAACTTATGTATGAGCTAGGTGTGGTGGCTCATGCCTATAATCCTAGCTATTCAGGTGGCTGAGATATAAGGATCAAGTTCAAAGCCAGCCAGGGCACAAAAGGACCTGAGAATCTTATCTCCAATTAACCTCTAGAAAATGGGAAGTGGGGCTTGGGTCAAGGGTAGGGCGGTAGCCTTGGGCTGAAGAGCTCAAGTAAAGTGTCCAGGCTGACTTCAAGCTCCATGATGCCGCCCCCCCCCCAAAAAAAAACAACAAACAAAAAACAAGCAAACCAAAAAAACCTATGTATGAGGCTATAGAGTGTGATTTTTAAAACTGGATGAGAATCATCAAGTTGTTATGGATTGAATGCTTGAGTCAGAAAACTATTTTTTTGGTTACTTTATAGCTATAGGACTCACACTCATCTTGAGGCAAACGGGAAATGATATTTATCTACTTCACAGGGCTGGGGAAAGGATCAAAGTGGAGACTATGTATGAAAATATATTCTAAGTTTTAATATATTTATATAGAGAGAATTTACTTTATAGAATTACAAAAGACATTAGAAATGCTAGTTACAAGCTGGTTATATAAGCTAATTTTCTCTGTTTCAATTTACGTAGCAGCAAAAAAAATGGTCAAATCATAAATTGCTAAGAAACAAGGAAATAGAACTAGAGCCTGGACTGGGACAAGGTCATGAGGAAGAGGAGAAGGAGGAAGAAGAGGAGGAGGAGGAGGAGGAGGAGGAGGAGGAGGAGGAGGAGGAGGAAAAGGAGGAGGAGTAATATACATAATATTTTAACACAATACTTTTTTAAAAAGTGAAATCAACATTCTGTGGCCCACTGGTTGATGTCTGTCATAGCTAGAACTAAATTGCAATAAGCAAAACTGTGGTCAAGTATGTAAATAAGATTCTGGAAAAAATTTTGTCATTTATTATTGTAGTACATTATTTTATTTTTAATGTTGCATGAAATATTATTTGTTTCAACCACTTAGGCTTTTTTGGGGGGGGTTGTTATGGGGCTTGAACTCTGGGACTGAGTGCTGTCCCTGAGCTCTTCAGCTCAAGGATACAGCTCTACCATATTGTGCCACTTCCGATTTTCTGGTGGTTAATTGAGATAGGAGTCTCTCGGACTTTTGTACCCGGTCTGGCTTTGAACTGTGATCCTCAGGTCTCAGCCTCTGGAGTATTTAGGATTATAGGTGTGAGCTGCCAGTGCCTGGCTTTGTGCTCCTTAAGTTCATACCCAGGCTGAGTACCCTACTCTCTTCTTCATATTGCACATTGCACATGAAAAAACATGCTGAGAGAAGACATTCTTGGTAAAGGCCTCACAGGTCAACTGGCAGGTCTGTGTAAAGTGCATCCTCTGCCATTCCTGAGGCCTGGAACTCCTAAAATGCTTCTCTTCTCTCAGAGTCATCCATGTGTGATCTCATTTTTCTACATAGGTTAGTGTCTGTAATGTGTTCCTGTGCCAGATAGAACACATGGTCAACAGAGAATTTACATGCCCTACTCTGCTTCTTACTTCAAATTAGCTAGAAGGGAAATGCCAGATCTTAGCTACAATTTCCTTACTACCAAAAAAGGACACAAGGAGTACAGGTCTCTGCAGTAACTTCTGTTGTTGTTACCCACATGGAGATTGAGGAGTTCCATGCGAATTTTAACAGAGTATAGATCTGAGGGTTCAGAACTAAATTTTTACCCTGGGGAAGCTAATCCATTTACATGTATCAGAGCTCAGTGATTGTTTGTTTGTTTGTGCTCATACTGGTGCTTGAACTCAAGGCTTGGGCTCTTTCCCTTAGGTTTTTTTTGTTGTTGTTGTTGTTCAAGGCCAGTCAGGGCTCTAACACTTGAGCCACAACTCCACTTCTGGCTTTTTGGTAGTTAACTGAAGATAGTCTCATGGACTATTCACACAGGCTGGTTTTGAATCGTGATTGATGGTGCTTGGCTGGTGTTTTCTTTATTATCTGAGCAAGATAGAACACAGTTGAGGACTTTCACCCAAGAATATGCCAAACTCTTCCCTGCATGGAGGTACTCAGCAAAACAGATTTAGCTTCAAGTTTGAACAAATAATTTGACTGTGTTCCAAACAAACAACAGAAGGAAGCAAAAATAGACAATAGTAAGAATCTAGGATCCACTTTAATTTCTATTACTTTGAAGGCTGATGAACATAACCTATTCCTAATAACTATTTTCATAATTTTGTGTCCTCCTATAAAATGAAATATGCTATGGCTCTGGAAGAGGTAGAAATTCCTTTACTCTGTTTCATTCTGGAGCATAACTATGTTGTATTGCAGGTTCTCAGTTTCAAGTAGATTGAAAGATGATTCAGGCAGGCAGAAGAAGATATAGGACATGGTGTGGATAGTAGCCAGGGTTTATTCGAAGTTCTCTGTCCACAGTCTCATCATTGGCAGGAACAATAGCAGAATCCCCTCCTCACTGGCTCATCTCAGCATGGGCTCACAGGCTCTGTATAGCAGTTTCAGCTTCATTCAGTTCACCAACAACCATACCCAATGTACCCTGTATTCTGGTGGCAGTTACTTGTTCAACGGTGGGTATCACTCCATTGCCTTTTCCCTGTCCTTGAGTGATGCCTGTGTATTCCACTTGTAGTCAAAAGTGGCATTTGGTCCAGGGTAGTGACAGATGGCTGCTCATGTGGACCCATTCTCAAGGTCACATGCAGGGTAGTAACCTGCATGTAGTGCATGCGTACGTCACATGCTGGCCCACTTGAATCCCGATCCTCGGGAAGGGCAGGCTCTAACCCTCCAGAAGCTCTGGAGAGAAAAGGTCAAGTTTACTCCATAGAAAGACACATATTGTCTTTTTCTCCTCAAATATTTTTGTCTACTCTTCTAGATAACAAGAAGGTTCAGAAAATACTTCTCGATGGTCATGTGATAGTGTTTTGTCGATGTAGCCAGAGATTGGGAGAATACTCAGGTTAATATATATTGTGAAAGGAAATTGCTCCATAGAACAGCAGAAATACATATGTGATCGAAGTTTGTCCAACAGAAAAACAACAGAATCAAAAAAAAAGAAAGAAAGACAACAGAATCAAGCAGGCCAGAAACAAGAATTATGACTGGATCTGTGATCCTCAGGACAACATGAAAAGACAATTCCACTGATACTTGAGTGGCCATGGGCAAAGATGGAGGCAGCATCTATGAATCCTTTCTAAAAGGCAAATGTAATCCTGTGTAAGAAATAATCTCAACCAAGGAAGAAAGTGAAACCCTTCAACTTTATGAAAGCAGAAAAAATATGCAAACAACCTATAGTCTCAAAGGATGAATATATTCCTTTAATGACCTACAATCAAAGTCTCCAGAATGTTTAAAAGACATTCAAGACTTAGAAGAAGTAATAAGGTCAAGCTTTTATGAAACAGAAGCAAAACTCTAGAAGGGAGACTCTGCCAAGTTTCCCCACACAATGACTGTAGTGATAGTTCAGAAAAATGAAGATAAGGAAGATAAAAAGAGAAATCTGGGACTTCCTTAAACATTAGTGAGTGGAATAAAAACAGGACCTATTTCTGTCTAGGTTTCAGAAGGATGGGAAAGGGAAAAAATGAAAGGATATTGAAGAAGAAAATGTGGTTGGGATATTGTATACACATGTATAAAACATGTATAAACATAAAACAATGAAACCTATTGGAATTATTCCAAGGAAGGAGGATAGAGGAGTAAAAGAGGAAGTGGATTTGATCAGGACATATGCTAATGGGTATATGGAAACATATAAATGGGGAGAAAATTAAAATGTACAACAATAAAGTGCACATTTCTTTAGAAAAGAAATAATATGCAATACTGTAGCAATTGCATAATAACAGAATTGCCTATTATTTTTAAATCATATCTAACCTTAAATTTTGTTGAAAAACGTAAGGAAAAAAGCAAAATACCTAATTGGACAAAAACTGAAATGAAAGTTTATAATAAGGATGGGTTTACAGTTTATAAAACACTCCAAGTTGCAAAAGGCCACAAAAGTGAATTGGAAAGCATTGGTGAAATGAATGGATTTTGTCTGAGACATGCATCTTACAAAATTGATTTAAAAAATTTAAAAAAGCAGGTAGGAAACTTGAATAGATCATTAACCAAGGTCCAAATGGGCAGGCATTGTCAAAGAATAACATCAAAGGGCCGGGAGTTTGGCCTAGTGGTAGATTGTTTGCCTAGCATGCACAAAGACCTGGTTTCAATTCTTTAGTACCACATACATAGGAAAAAAGCTGGAAGTGATGCTGTGGCTCAAGTGGTAGAGCTCTAGCATTGAGAAAAAGTCCAAGGTCAGTGCTCAGGCTGTGAGTTTAAGCCCCATGACTGGCAAAAAAAATTTAAAAGAATAACATCAAAAACAATTTAGACAGCTTAAAACTTTGAAGGAATGAATTATTCTTTTGCAGCATACCTTTGTTACATAAGCTGCTTAAAAGTTTAGGAAAATTATTCAAAAATACCCTTACTACTTTTGAAAGGTAGTATATGCTTATTCACAAGTCTGACAAACTTAACACATGTACAAAAGAAAAAAAATTGGGAGAGCTTGAAAAGTAGCAAATTGAATTTGAAAGCACATTTAGCAAGTCATTCTGTCAGTTTATCTCAAGAATGAGCGATGATTTAATTATGGGGCATTTACAAGTAAATCCTTCATATTGGGAGTTGATAGACAAACTTTCTGAAAATCTCAATAAATGAGCAGACAGTGCGATAAAAGTTATCATATGAAACTTTTTAGAAACAGAGGATGTTTGGAAACAGCAATAAATAAAAATAACTGTTCAATAATAGATAATTCTTTGATAAATTATTAAGCAAATATTACTGAGCATTTTCTATATAAAGTTCTTTTAGACAATGGAGATACACAAGTGAAAGGAGAAAGAATTACTTCAATTTCAATATAAATTGGAATAAAGCAACATTTTATACAAGGAACAAAATAGATTACATGCTGACAAATTCTTTACACTTGACATCATACAAGTGAAGAAGGAAAGTGTGACAGAGAAATGGTCTAGAGTGAGAGACACTGAGGGTTTTACTTTGGTGGAATAGGAAGTCATCACTGAAGGGTAGATAGTAATGGAGTAAATAGCTGAATTTGGTAAGGAAAGCAGCCATGTTTGGGAAAAATGTGTTTAAGGCAGGAAGAATAATAGGTGGTAGCTGGAACAGAGGAAGCTGAGGTTAGAAAAGAAGAAATTTGGTCAGAGTGATGGGGATAGAGAATCTGAGTGTACTTGCACAGTTCAGGCATGAAGTAACTGGAGAAATACCAGCGTAGAGATGATTCATTCAATCCCATTCAGATCTTACAGGGACAAAATGATTGTGTTCTGTCAGCTTTGTGACTTACTAGGACATTGGCAGCTGTCTTGAAAGACATTAAATGGATAGTTACTATATAGTAATCATAGTTTTTTTTGTGTGTGGTTGTACTATGTCTTAAAACTCAGTATTTCCTTTCAAGACTGGTGCTCTACCATTTGAGCCATAGCTTCATTTCTGGATTTTACAGATTAATTAGAAACTTTCAGATCTGACTTCCATAGTTGGCTTCAAACAGTGATAGTCACACCTCAGTCTTCTGAGTAGCCTGTTGGCTTGGGCCACTGGATCTCAGTAGCAATCAAATTCTGAGTAGGATTATTTGTTTCTGTGACAGCCTATCTCTTCAGCTTTTCTTTTCCCTCTGATCGTGTCTTTTCATTCTATTTTGAGAGCTCAACAGTGGATTAAATGGAGGTTAGCTGATTCGTAGGTAACAAGACTATTCTCTTTGTTTTCAGAGACATACAGTCAGAGCACTGAGGCACTAGAGTCAATGCTAGTGTTTCTACACAAGGCAAACAGAGCTTTAGAGTTAGACAGCCCCAGGTTCGATGCCCATCTCTGTAGTTTGTGAGTTTTCACTCAGATTTGTCTTCAGAAATATACCTGTAACAATAGTGATCCTCTTGGGGATGTTTTGAAGTTTACAGTGTATGAAAAATAAGAAGGATTTTGATAGCTATAAAAATGTCTTTAAGTATTTATTAAGGAAGTCTAAAAACGATCCACTGCGTAGAACACAGTTCTGTTGATGGGTTTTCTGGTTGACAACAGAGCACAATAGTTAAGATGTATTGTGGAAAATTTGCAAGCTGGATTTGTTATCAAAGCAATTCTCTTTCTCTTTTTCCCCACAACACCTGCCTCCTTCTTTGAAGTTAAGAGCTTCTGTCCTTGGTGAAAACTTTCAAGACAGGCAGTGGAATCTTCAAAAAGGAGCAAGTTCTGGGGTAAAAGGAAGCCATAGATCCAGTATCCTAAGGGAAGCCTTCTATTTTTTTCTTTGCATTTTCTAACTAACAATACCTAAGCCCCTTGTTTCATTTTGAATCTCAGGTTTCTCTCATTTTTTCCAGAATTTATCTGTCAGTGTCAAGTAGTTTATAAATGATTCCATGATTTAGAATACAGACATAGTTGGAAACAGAACAATTTGCCTCTGATTGTGGGCTGTTTGCCCCAAAGTCACCAAGAAGAAGAAAAGTAGCAATGTCTGCGACAGTGAGGCTGCACACTGACTCCAAGCTCCATTCAGCAAGCACTTAGCATTGACCATCAATGCCTATGGTATCACGTGTTAAAACCATAACTCTCAAGTTTAACATAAGTCCACTGAAGTGTTTGTTGTTAATTAGTAAGCAATCCAGACAATTGTCAGAGACCAAGGAGTTAAATGGAACAAAACAAAGACCCTCTAGCCTTGAGCAAATCGCATCTGGTTGAGTCATCTGCACAAAATACTTCTCAGAATAACCGCAGGTGGTTGCTTGGGTTAGCACAACCGCCAAAAGAACAGCCTGACCCACCCCTAACCTTGAGACTTCTCCTTCTTGTTATCACAAAAACTCTCCATCCCCCCCCCCCTCTATACTCCCTTTCTTACACTCAGGGTATATAAACCCTGCTTTACTTTTAATAAATGAGACCTTGACGCGACTCAGATTGTCTCTGTCTTTCTTTATGCGCCTGGTCTCCTTCCTCTCTTTCCCCCATTGGTTTTCTTCTTTTAGGAGGTGCCTCTTCGAGCCGCATGAATAGCTGAACCCGCGGGTCGGGAGAAGTGGCGCCCAACGTGGGGCTCGAAGCACGGTGACCTACTGGACGGCGTGGAGAACAGGGGACCCCGATTATATTAAGGTAGAGACGCCCACACCGCATCGCTCGTGCACCGTGGGAGAGTCTTGAGGTAAGTTCTGCCGTCCCATCAACCATGGGCAAAGCGTTATCAAAAGAGGTTTTATTTATAAAAAGAAATGAAAGGATCACTTAGGGAGAGAGGAATAAGAGTTAAAAAGAAAGATTTGGTAAAATTCTTTTGTTTTGTTGAAAGAAAAACCTTATAAAAATATTTATCCTATTATTCCTAAGACTTCTCCTGATAATGGCAGGCTCAACCCCCCCTCTGAGGTGGAGCTAGAGGAGGAGGCAGCGCATTATGAGGAAGAAAGATATGGCCCTTTTCCTCTTCCCCAAGTTTCTGCAGCTACACAGACTCCAGAGATAAGGGCCCTTCACTGGCCCACCCCTCCCCCCTATCCAGACACCTCTCTCCTGTCAGCCCCACCACAGGAAATGGTGAGATCATTCTCTGTTCCTCCGGAGGTGCAAGGTCTCCTTAAATCCAAAGACTCTCTCTTGAAACAAGTGACAGAATTAAAAAACGTGCTTCATTAAAAAAGAGAGTTAAGGGACCTCACTTTGCAAATTCATGATTTACAAATGGATCTTATTGGGGAAGCCGTGACTACCCCCCATGCCTCGGGTAACAAGCCCGCTAAAACACCCTCGGCCTCAAAGAGCCGCAATAATAGACTCAGATCCGGGGCGCAAACTGTTTCCTTCTCCTTCCCCGTAATTACTCGCTCTAACACTCAACCTCGGGAACAAGAGGGAGAGGAGGAGGCAGACACCACCAGAAGGCAGGAGGAGGGACAAAACCTAGATTCCTCTGCCTCCGAGGAGGAAGGGGGTGATCAGGAGGAGGCAAGGAGAGATTCTCAAATTACATATAGGAGATTGAAGTTTAAACAAATTAAAGAATTACATTCGGCTGTTAAGAATTATGGAATTAATGCCCCTTTTACTTTAACAGTACTGGAGGGCCTCGGGGGTGAGGGACATTTATTGCCTCTTGAGTGGCACAAGATTGTACAGTCTGTTTTAACCAGGAGTCAATATCTAACCTGGAAAGCTGAATTTATAGATAAGGCAGAAAATCAAGCTATTACCAATAAAAAACATACACAAATGGCTTCATGGTCTTCTGATAAAATTTCAAGGAGGGGCAAATTTGCCTCGGAGGAAAAACAACAAAAACTCCCTGCAGGAATATTAACCCAGACTGCTCAGGCTGCCCTGGCCGCCTGGAGAGCCGTGCCTGCTGCAGGAGCGGTTACTACCTCTCTTTCCAGGGTAGTACAAGGCAATAATGAACCATATTCTCAATTCGTTGCCAGACTGTGAGAAGCAGCTGAAAGAATATTAGGTGAGGTAGATACAGATGATATTATAGTTAGACAGTTGGCCATAGAAAATGCTAATGCAGCCCGTAAAGCTGCTTTAAGAGGCAAAACAAAGACCCTAGATTTAAATGGTATGATTAAAATTTGCAATAATGTGGATTCCTTTGAACATAAAATGTCTAAATCTATTAATTTGGCCATTGGAGCCATACTCCAAAACCAGACTCCACCTTCAGGAAAACTAGGACAAATATCTAGCCCTAAAAACTGTTTTAAGTGTGGACAAATTGGACATTTTGCTAGAGAATGCCCTGGAACTATTAAACAACCCAACGTTCCTGGGACGATTCCCCTCCCCCTTCCCCTTGGCCTTTGTCCTAAATGCAAAAGAGGCCATCACTGGGCTAGAGAGTGCCAGTCCAAGACCGATATAAATGGCCAGCCTTTATCTGCGGTCTCAGGAAACGGGCTTCGGGCCCCAGTAGGGGGCCCTACCTACCCACCATGACAACCAATGACCCCTCCCGCCCAAAATCTGCCTCTGATGCAAACATCGCTGACTCAGACTTGTTCCGAGCCACTGCAGGCAGCGCAGGACTGGACCTCTGTTCCTCCACCACCAGAATTATAACTCCAGAGGAAGGAACAGTTGTTATAAACTCTGGAAGGTTCGGGCCTCCCCCGCCAGGAATGTTTTTTCTTATTATAGGCCGAGCTTCAAGCTCACTGCAAGGACTCTCCTTTAAAATGGTTTATCTGAATAAAAAAAGGATCTGAAAGGAATTCTCTTAAATGTTTGCTCAAAAGGGAAAATAATCATGGAATGTTCATGTAAGTCGTAAAAGGTTTGAGTATGTCGCCAATGGTATGAGTATGTCTTGAGTAAAGTTGGTATGCAGTTAAACTGCAGTAATGTAAATAGAGTCAGAATTGATTCACTGATGTGAGGGGTTGCTATACTTGGATGTATATTTTCTAATTGTGTGGGTTTTCTTGGGTGCAGAACTGGAAGGGAATGCTGTATGCCCCTCCAAACCAAAGAATGCTGTCTGCCCAGCATTCTGCCCAGGTCTGATAGCAGTTGTTAGCCCCCCCCCACCACCACCAGGCCATATGTTATCTCTGGTATCAGAGGCAGCCCCAGGAGTCATTTAAAGGAAAACTTGGGAAAGCTAAACTAGCTGACAGTGCTAACCATGATTCAGTCCAGTCCTTCCAGGCCTTACAGGTTGATCTAGGGACATGTTCATCGTCTGGTTTCTAACATCCTGGCTCTCCCACAGCTATCCCTAAAGGATTTTTTAAAATTGTAATAGATATAAAAGACTGTTTTTTCTCCATTCCCCTCGATCCTGGAGATTGTAAAAGATTTGCCTTTTCCATACCCATGATAAACCATAAAGGCCCTAATCCCCGCTTTCAATGGCGAGTGTTGCCACAGGGTATGGCTAATTCTCCCACTCTTTGTCAAAAATTTGTGGCTCAATCCATAGACCCAATTCGTGTTCAATACCCTCATATATATATTATACATTATATGGATGACCTATTAATTGCTGCCAAACTAGAAATGGAGGCACATCAAGTGACTCAAAAAATAGTTATTGCTTTACAAGACAGAGGACTTTTTATCTCCCCAGAAAAAATTCAAACTTGCTATCTCTTCTTGTTCCTGGGTTTTCAATTAGAACCCTCTTTAATATATGCTCAAAAAATTCAAATCAAAAGGAATAAGCTAAATTGTCTAAATGATTTCCAAAAACTCCTTGGAGACATTAATTGGCTACGTCCTCACCTTAAATTAACAACAGGAGATCTCAAACCCCTGTTTAATATTCTACAGGGAAATTCTGACCCTTCCTCCCCCAGAAAACTTACGCCCGAAGCTGAAAAAGCCCTAATAAAGTTAGAGGAGGCCATTACACAACAAAATATAGGTTACTTCAACCCCTCCTTGACCCTTTATTTAATCATTTTTGCCACAAAATTTACACCCACCGGTTTATTGTGGCAAAAAAACCGTGCCCCTGTTATGGATTCATGCCTCCGCCTCTCAGTCCAAGGTACTCCCCTCCTACCCCTCTTTGGTCTCCCAACTTATTTTTCTGGGGCTCAAGACTTCTGTCAGAATATTTTGGCAAGGATCCTGATATCATAATCACCCCTTACTCTAAGGAACAAATTAATTGGTTACAACAAAGACAAGATGATTGGGCTGTTTTATGCACTGGGTTCCAGGGTAGCTTTGATACTCACATGCCCAGCGACAGACTTATTCAATTCCTTAATATTACTCCTTTTGTTTTTCTAAAAAATACCTTAATAAAGCCCATCCCCAATACTTTGAGCATCTTTATTGATGGTTCAAAAAATGGAAAAGCTTCATATGTTATTAATAATGTTTCCCACTTTGTAAATACTTCCTTTAAATCTGCTCAGTTAGTAGAATTATTTGCTGCGCTTTGTGTTTTTCGGTTATTAAAGACCCACCCTTTTAATCTGTTTTCGGATAGCCATTATGTTGTCAGAGCTTTACAAGTTTTAGAAATGGTTCCGGTTATTCAGCCTACTACACCTACTTTTCAATTATTTTTTGAATTGCAAAAACTTATTAGACAACGTTCGTACCCCTTCTTTGTAGGACATATTCGTGCTCATTCTGGCCTACCTGGGCCACTAACCCAGGGCAATGAATTAGCTGACTTGGCAACCCAAATAGTTACCTTATCTCAAACAGTTAATCCGGTGACCCTTGCACAAGAGGCTCATGCTGTTCACCACCTTAATGCTCATACCCTGCGCTTAAAATTTAAAATTACTAGAGAACAGGCAAGACAAATTGTTAAAAACTGCAGAAATTGCCTAACCCTACTCCCTGAACCCCATGTAGGTGTAAACCCCAGAGGGCTCATACCTGGACAACTTTGGCAAATGGATGTCACTCATGTCCCCTCCTTTGGAAGGTTAAAATATGTACATGTTACCATTGATACCTTTAGTGGATTTATTTGTGCCTCTGCTCATTTAGGGGAGGCCACAAAAGATGTTATAAACCATCTCCTATATGTTTTTTCTGTCATGGGACAACCCCAAACTATAAAGACGGACAATGGGCCCGGATATACCAGTCAAAAGTTCAAACAATTTTGCTCCCAAATGAGCATAAAACATATTACTGGAATCCCCTACAACCCCCAAGGACAAGGAATAGTGGAAAGGGCTTATCAGACTTTAAAAAACACCCTCATTAAACTTGCCTCACAAGAAACATTATATTCCCTTAAAGGAAACTATAAGACTTTGCTATTACATGCTCTCTTTGTTTTAAACTTTTTAACCCTTGACACTAATGGCAAATCTGCTGCAGAGCGCCTTTGGCATCCCACCACACAAACAGACTACGCCCAGGCCCTATGGAAAAACCCACTAACGGGAATATGGAATGGCCCTGACCCAGTCATTATCTGGGGAAAAGGATCAGCTTGCATTTATAATTCTAAAGAAGGGGGAGCTAGATGGTTGCCTGAAAGATTAATAAAACCATATAATAAACAATAAAGCCATATAACTAATTCCAGGGTGGCGCCTGAGAACAAAAATATTTTTCTTTTACAGGTCAACAACCATGATGATGAGGCCTTCCCCGTCATCACTCCGCATGATGCTATTGACGGTGATGCTCTCTGGCAGAAGTTGTCCTCCAAAATCGACGAGGATTAGACTTACTTTTTCTACAGCAAGGAGGCTTATGCGCGGCTTTAAAGGAAAAATGCTGTGTATATGTAGATAGAACAGGACTTGTTAAGGATAGCTTAGAAAAAATTACAGCTAGCCTAGAAAAGCGAAAAAGAGAGGGAAAAACAAGAATCTTGGTATCAAAATTGGTTCTCCACATCTCCCTGGCTATCAACTCTTTTACCCTCCCTCTTGGGCCCCCTTGTGGGACTTCTCCTCCTAATTTCTTTTGGCCCTTGGGCTTTTCAGCGCCTTACGCGATTTATAAAAAATCAAATTGATTCTGCCTTTTCCAAAAACTCAATCTCGGTGCATTATCATCGCTTAGAGGCTCAGGATGACCCTGTAGGGTCCGAAACAAGCACTCCCGAAAGAGGGCTCCAGTTTCATACACTTCTTGGCTGATAAACCCCAAGCGGCTAGAGAGCATCCAATGACGGGATTATTATGGAGCTTACCCTGGGTGGCACAACATACAGAGGCCCTCGAGGCCGGCTCAACAAGGCATGTTGCCAGGAGTAAGGGTCCCTCCATATAGCCTAAGACAGGGTGTTCTCTCCACCTATAAAGACCTTGTTCTTTAAAGGAAAGGGGGAATTGTCAGAGACCAAGGAGTTAAATGGAACAAAACAAAGACCCTCTAGCCTTGAGCAAATCGCATCTGGTTGAGTCATCTGCACAAAATACTTCTCAGAATAACCGCAGGTGGTTGCTTGGGTTAGCACAACCGCCAAAAGAACAGCCTGACCCACCCCTAACCTTGAGACTTCTCCTTCTTGTTATCACAAAAACTCTCCATCCCCCCCCCCCTATACTCCCTTTCTTACACTCAGGGTATATAAACCCTGCTTTACTTTTAATAAATGAGACCTTGACGCGACTCAGATTGTCTCTGTCTTTCTTTATGCGCCTGGTCTCCTTCCTCTCTTTCCCCCATTGGTTTTCTTCTTTTAGGGGGTGCCTCTTCGAGCCGCATGAATAGCTGAACCCGCGGGTCGGGAGAGACAATGGCAATCAAATGACTAATTTCCTCACTACTCTTTTGCCTTCATTTATGCTATGCAAGTTCAAATAGAAACACCAGCATAACTTGTATTTTGTTTAGCCCAGACTACATGATGGTATCTTTATGCATTCTTGTTATATTCCATGTACTAATATTAGTGACCAAGAAATATTTAATGTCTCCTGTCCCGGATGAGGCCCTCATTTCAATGGTGCTTGTTTAGTGAAGAGCTTCAGGATAGGAATAATGATTCCCTCTGGAGCAAAAGGCAGGGATATTTAATATTTAGTGCCTAGCATAATACATATAGTAAGATATGATCTCTCGTTGGAACTAAGCCTGTTAACTATTATAAACAAGTTCTAATCCCCTAGCTTAGAGTTTCTCTTCTTTATCAAATCCCACAGTGTGTGCAGTGAACACTGATATGTCTGTGATTTTGGAACTTATACATCTGACAGAAATGCTGATATTCTATCTACTGCACCTGCTGTGAGTAATAAACGGTTCTTTGTCTTTAAACCAGGAGTCCCATATCTCATACCAGCATCCATGAAAGTGTAGCAGGCGAATTTATTTGCTTGTAGATAGGGGACAAATCTTAACCTTTCATAAGTCTTGACAGAAACTAGATTCAAACTCTAATCAGTCTGATTCCAAAAGCTGTATTCTTTGCCATTGTTCTTTTGTGTCAAAAATTATATGTTTGTGCTGTTGTCAGAAAGAACGACATCGCCCCATTTTTTAGGAAATGGAAAGACTTAGAAAAAATCATATTAAGTGAAGTAAGCCAGACTCAAAGGAACATAGGCCCAATATCTCCCTCATTTGTCATAATCAGTAGAAACCTTGGGCTCTCCTAGCAGAGATTTACAATAGAACAAAACCATCATACAAAAGGCCATATAGTAGGGTGCTGAATGAAATGATCTCTAGGATATAGAAACATAAGCCATATAATGAATGATTGTTGTCCTTAAGGTACTATGTTATCTCTCATCTCTTTTGCTGTCCCTTGGTTATCTCATGTTTTTACAGTATCTCACTTTGTTACCTGATATATCAGATATATTTGTATTTTGTTATTTGAAATTGGATAGGGAAGGGGGGAAAACAAGATGAGGGGTGGGAGTAGGGGGGAAGGAAATGGGGACCAAGACATGTGAAAGGGTATCAATGTATGTGAATTAATGCACCTTCTATCTGGCAAATATCATGTAACCCTTCTATTAATTACAATTTTAAAAAGAACATAAAATGGAATAATAAATCGCCAGTAAAATATTATATGTTTGAAGGTAAAGTCATGTAAGTAAAATAAAATACTTTTGCCTCACCTCTCTTTGTAAGACTATCTTTTCATTCTGGAGGGGAAGTTGAAGTTTAAACATTTTAACTTGCATGTTCCTTTGCTTTTGCTATTCTGTCCTTAAGCCATTAGAGAAGCTGTTTTTGGCTCTTAGAGTGATAGCTTCTCAGTAACTCAGCAGACTATGGACAAAGGTGCCCATGCCTGCTGCTCCTGATAGATAAAATAGGGACATCATTTGGTGCCAAGGCAAGTAAAAGATCAGGTAAGTTGTCACTGTTTGACCTCCCATTCTTCATAACATAGAAGATGTAATGGATCTGAATCATCTGTCTTTTCAAGAGTTCATAATTTTGCAATATAATTTTTGCAAATATAATCTCATCCTGTTAACTGAATCTATTAGTGACACCCTGGAGATGTATAGTTCCGCTCCATATATAAATTATTTTATTTCCCTCATTCCTTTCCTCCTCTTCCCCAAACAGGCATTACAATCATGCTTTCCTTCTGATGTGTGTGCATTTATATGTATGTATGTATGTATGTATGTATCTATCTATCTATCTATCTATCTATCTATCTATCATTTATCTATCTATCAGTATATATTGCTATCTAACTCTCCATTATAAAGCATATATTTGCTTTAAAATTACGTTTAAGTAGCTGTACAAAGGACTTTCCATTTAACAACGCCATTTATGGATATAATGCATCTTGCTCATTTTACCCCTTGCAACATTTTCATCTATCACTCTTCTACTCATTTTTTCCCTCACTTTTCTTCATTTTGTAGGATATACATTGAACTATGCATTCTCTCCCTCTTCTGCTCTTTGGTCATCTTCCCCTTTCTCCTTGACCCCTTTCAGATACCTATTACCTGGTGCTTATTTTGTTGAATTAGCTTCATTTAACATATTTTTTCCATTTCTATACAGATAGTGCCATATCATTCTTTCCAATGTTCAAGTCAAATTCCATTATGAATGCATGTCATATTTTCTTGATCCATTTGTTCATTAAGGGGCATCTGTGCTGAGTCTGTCTCTTTGCTATGATGGATAGGACTGCAATGAATATTGCTGTACTGGTGAGTTTATTGTATCTCAGTTTGTAATAATTTAGATAAATGCCCAGAAGTGGAATTGTTGGATTAACTGGCACTTAGGTTTTAGACCATAATTAAAATTAAGCATTAATCTATGTAATAAAATATTATTTCTATAAAATATATAGCCTGTCATAGATTTTTATGTCTATGTAGTTATGTTTATATCTCCAAGACCATGTCCATAACACTGAGTAGCCAAATATTAAGTCATTACTCTTGTACTGTTTGGATCTAATATTCACTTATTCTTTTCCATATATTTTTATTGTAATAAATAGAAGGGTTACATTATATTCACCAGATAGAAGGTGCATTACTTCACATACATTGATACCCTTTCTCATGTCTTGGTCCCTATTTCCCTTCTCCAACCCCCGCCTCTCATCTTGTTTTCCCCCCTTCCCAATCCGATTTCAAATAACCAAATATGCATATATATATATATATATATAATATATCAGACAACAAGGTGAAACACTGTAACAATATCAGATAGACAAGGGACAGCAAAAGAGATGAGAGATAACATAGTACATTAAGGACAACAATCACTCATGATATAGCTTTTGTTTCTGTAGCCTGGAGGTCCTTTCATTTAGCATCAAACTGTATAGCCTTATGTATCTAGGTTTTGTTCTATTGTAAATCTCTGCTAGGAGAGCCAAAGGTTTCTACAGATTAGGACAAATGAGTGAAACCATTGAGCCCATGTTCCTTTGAGTCTGGCTTACTTCACTTAATATGATTTTTTCTAAGTCTTTCCTTACGAAGGGGGTGATATCATTCTTCTGACAGCAGCATAGAATTCCATTGTGTACAAATACCACATCTTGTTGATCCACTCATCAACTGAGGGGCATCTGGGTTGGTTCCTTATCTTTGCTATGGTAAATAGTGCTGCGATGAGCATCATTGTGCTAGTGGATTTACTATGTCCTTGTTTCTGGACGATTGGGTAAATGCCAATGAGTGGAATTGCTGGGTCATAGGGGAGTTCTATCTTTAGTCTTTTGAGGAACTGCCATACTGCTTTCCATAGTGGTTGGACAAGTTTGCACTCCCACCAACAGTGTAGTAGTGATCCCTCTTGGCTACATCTGTTGTTATTAGATTTCTTGATCATGGCCATTCTAGCTGGAGTGAGGTGGAATCTTAGAGTTGTTTAGATTTTCATTTCTTTTAGGGCCAGAGATGTCAAACATTTCTTCATGTGTCTATAGGCCATTTTTGTTTCTTCTTCAGAGAAGACTCTCTAAGTCTTTGGCCCATCTTTTAATGGGATGGTTGTTACTTTGGAGATTAGTTTTGGAGTGATTCAATTTTTTGACTTGTTGATATATGTTAGATATAAGGCCTTTGTCCATTGTATGGCTAGTGACAATCTCTCACTCTGTAGGCTTTCTAGTTAATTTGCTAGCTATATCCTTTGCTGAATAGAAGCTCTGCAATTTAATACAGTCCCACTTATCCAGACATTCTCTGATTTGTTGTGTTTCTTGGTCCTTAATAAGAAAGCTTTGACCTGTGCCAAGGAAACCTAGTGTATCTCCTATTCCTTCTTGTAAAATTTTCAGTGTATCTGCTTTTTCCTCGAGGTCTTTGATCCATTTAGAGTTAACCCTGGTGCAGGATGACAAAAAGGATACAACTTTAGTTTTCTGCAGGTGCTTAACCAGTTCTGCCAGCACCACTTGTTGAACAGGCTGTCTTTCTTCTAGTCTATTTTTTTGGCTCCCTTATCAAAGATTAGGTGGCCATAGTCTGTGGGTTAATATCTGGGTCCTCAGTTCTATTCCATTGGTCTTCAGGCCTGTTTTTGTGCCAGTACTAAGCTGTTTTGGTCACTATATCTATGTAATAGAGTCTAAAGTTTGGTATTGAAATTCCTCCTGCATTGTTCTTTCTGCTAAGAAGTGTTTTTGATATATAGGGTCTTTTATTATTTCATATAAAATTTTGGATTGGCTCTTCTATTTCTTTAAAGAATGATATTGGGGTGTTGATGGGTATTGAATTGAATTTGGCAAGAATGCCATTTTCACAATGTTAATTCTTCTGATCCAGGAGCATGGGAGATTTTTCCATTTCCTCCATTTTGCGCACTTCCTTTTTCAGGGTTTTAAAGTTTTCATCAAAAAGGTCCTTTACATTCTTAGTTAATTCCTAGATACTTTATTTTTTTGAGGCTATTGAAAAAAGAGTTGCTTTCCTGATTGTTGCCCCGTTCCTCTCACTGTTGGCATATAGGAAGGTAGTTAATTTTTGAGGGTTAATTTTATATCCTGCTACCTTCCCAAAGCTTGCTTCTTGACTTATTGCTCTGGCTAGGAATTCTAATACTATGTTAAAGAGGAGTGGAGAGTGTGGGCATCCTTGTCTCATTCCTGATTTTAGGGGAAATGGCTTCAGCTTTTCACCATTAACTATAATGGCTGGCATTAGCTAGCTGTTGGTTTGTTATACACAGCCTTTATTATACTGAGGAATGTTCCATGGATTCCTAGTTTCTCTAGAGCTTTTAGCATAAAGGGGTTTTGGATCCTGTCAAATACCTTTTCTGCATGTATTGAGACAATCATGTGATTCTTGTCCTTGCTCCTGTTGATGTGTTGTATTATATTAATTGATTTGCATATGTTGAACCGGCTTTGTGTAATTTTTTTTGATGAGTTGTTGAAGATAATATCCACATATTAAGGATACCATGTGCCTTTTTTTCTGTGGAGACTCCTAGCTAGTGTAGGAGCCCCGCTGCTTGACACCTGTGCTTCTGCACGTATACACTCTGTGACCCAAGCAGTCCAGAATCAGAGGGTGCCTGGCCTCTCCCGCCAGGAGTAGGAGTTCTCAGATACTCCAGGCAAGCAGGACATGTCTTGGAACACCATTGGCTGATGGTCACATTCAGGGAGGTCCCTGTTTGCTGACGTGGCAGCCACCGCTCGATCTGTATTTAGTGAGCATGTTTTCTAAAATAAAGTTAGATCTGCACTGATAGTCTGGTCTCTGGAGTCTGTGTTCCTGGGATTATTCTTGGGCTCCGTTGCCATCTTACCCCCCTCCTAGATATCTGAGAAGGACCCCAAAACTGGCACTTAGACGTGGGGCACAACTGGTGGGTAAGTGGATCTCCTGAAGCAATTATGTGGAAGGGGATCTTGGAGAGCAGGCACCTTCACTTTTTTGATAGAAAGCTTGAGCAATTTTATGAAACTGCTCTGTCTCTCTGCCTGTGGTGGATTGCAGGCAGGATACGGGATGAGTCCACGTGGGAAAGGGTAGCCCGGCAGGGTTACAAAGTGGAGCACATTGGTGATTTGCCTCATTTCTTCCCCATCATGGCCACCAATCTGAGTTGCCTTCAGGGTTTGGCCACCTTGGCACCGGAGACAGTTTCAGTTTCTAAAACTGGGACACCCCTGGAGGAATGCTCCCCTGCCTCTGTAAATAAACGCGCAGCCTCACCCACAATGGCTGTGGCACCCGTAGATAAGGGACCAACCACTAACCCTTGCCAACCTGCCCCTGTAAATAAAGGCACAGGCCAGCAAATTTATCCATCTCTGATAGATCTCAAGCTCAAAACTGAAAGCAGACCTCCCCCACATCCTGGTAGGTCCTCCGTGGAGGTTCCCTTATGCCTCTTGGCCTCCTTAGGAATCCCCTGGGGTGAGGAGCCCTTCCCTCAGTAATCTTCTCCCATGCTCCCTTTTCTTGAGGCCAAGTTGAACCCTCAACAAGGCCTTCTGGAAGCGTTCCTGGTAAGTGTTACTCACCAGGCTTCCTTTACACTCAGTCAGACAGCAATCCCCTGTGGTTCTGGTAACCACATAGCCTAGAACTGCTTCAATATCAGAAGGCAGTTTACTTTTGGGGATACCTTTCTTACAATATAAATCCACCTTTTATGATGAAGCTGAGGTCAGGGGCAACACCAATGCCTGCTATGGAATTCAGATCTCCTCCGCCGCCTAGAAACTCGGCCGCACGCCCCATCTCCAGGGTTTAGGCAGCCTAGCAGTATCTTTGCAAGGGCATGCCCTCTGCCCTGGCGATAGCCATTCAGCCACTGGTCTTAGAGGACCTGCCCAATAATCTCTTGGGAGAAACATTTTACAAGATATGGATGTTGCAGCATTCTACGCTGACTGCATTATCTATGAGAAAATTGGCTAAAATTGCTCCCCCAATTCTAGGTGTCACAGTCTCCCATAGTTTCCATTTCTCCCTACAGTTAACTTGGAAATTGAATGGCACTGTATGGGTGGAACAGTGGCTTATTGGCAGGAAAAACAATTGGAGCTACAAAAATTAATATAGGAACAGCTTCAGAATTTCCCATTTTGTTATCATCAGGATCAGACAAATACAGGTTTCAAATATAGGTTTCTTCATATCTCCCCGCAGTAAATATCCCCATGGGGACCACCCAATCAGGGCTCCCAAGTCTTTCATCAATTCCTAATAATTTGTGTACTTATGCTATTGAGATAAAAGATTGCTTTTTTCTTTCTTTCTTTTTTTTTTTGCCAGTTCTGGGCTTGAGCTCAGGGCCTGAGCACTGTCCTTGGACTTTCTCAAGGCTAGAGCTCTACCACTTGAGCCTCAGCACCACTTCCGGCTTTTTTTTCTATGTATGTGGTACCGAGGAATCAAACCCGGGTCTTCATGCATGCTAGGCAAGCACTTTAACCACTAGGCCAAACTCCCAGCCCAAGATTGCTTTTTTCTATAAGCAGTGGTCTTCCTTTACCGCCCCTCCCCCCTTACAATCTTATTCGGAAAAGATGCCCAGATTAAAAGCAAAGGCCTCCGGAGGTAAGCAGAAGTCGGTCGACCCCCCTGTATGTCTGTATTTTTTTTCTAGAAAGTGCACTGTGGGCCTAAAATGGTGAGGAAAAGCTAGCTGGATGCAGCCAGCTCTCTAAGGCCTGGGTGGTCAAGGGACGCCTTGACTCCCTTTCTGGAGTTCTTGTCCATAACTGGGCATGTCTGAGAGGACGTGTAGGTTTGAGTCCCACTGGCAAGACATGTCTAAATCTAAGTAAGCTGTTTTGTGAGAATATTCATCTGAGTTCATGGTTTTGTGTTAGGTGTATCTAATGAAGCCCAATTTTTTTGTTTTGCTTTCCCTCTCATTTGAGAATGGCCTCTGCCGGCTGGCTATAAAGGAACAAAAATTTTCATTGTGGAGGCACCCCCTGAGTTCAGAGCCCCATGGCCTTTCCGTCACTCTCATAGTTTAAGGCCAGGCATGCCATCAGAAGTTTGGGGTTACTTAAAAGTCTCTGCTTCTCTGTCTTGTCCATGTTACATGTTTTTCCTTGGATATTTTTTCTTGTCCAATTTTGTCTTTGAAATTGGTACCAGTCCTAAATATGGATCCTTGTGGTGTGTGTGTGTGTGTGTGTGTGTGTGTGTGTGTGTGTGTGTACATCTTTGTTATCTATTTGAATCTCTTGAAAACTTCAGAAAATGTATGGCCAATATTAATTTTGCCCGCTTTTAGATGTTTGAGTGTAAATATGTGTGAATGTGTGTGAGCAAACATGTTCAAGATTATACTTGTATAGAAGTATATAACGTTATACTTGAAACTAACATACAAAAAAGGGGTAGTTGGTTAAATCTAAGTCTAAACTCCAAGCAAAGTCAAATGCCTCAAGGGATTATTGTATTGTTTTAAGGAGGAACTACTTTAAAATCTAGTATTGTATTGCATAGAGCTGTTTATATTGTAAACATTGTATTCTGTTTAGCAAAAAGGCATCAGGGAACTTGGAATTTATTTCCTTGAATTTAAATTTGGAGATAAGTATCAGAAATTTAAATGTGAATTTATCAGTTCCAAAAACTTTGAGTGTCTGTTTTTTAGAAAGGACAGGGCTTCATTCTGTCTCTTCCTTGCACACTGACACTGGAAATCTGATCGTAAAGTGGGTGATGTGATTAGTATTTCTTATGCTTGCCCCCTAAAATGTATTAAATTGGGGAAAAGGGTTTTAAGAGAAATGTTTAACTAAAGTGTTAAATACTAAGTTTTAAAGAAAATTAGAGCTGGGTTTCTGGACAAAATTTGGAAGTGAGGTTATCCTAAATGTTTGTTTCTAAAAAGAGTAAAAAGGGAAATTAGGGCTAAAAAAATGATTGCTTAATTGCTATTTCAGTTCAGCCTTGTAAGTTTGTTTGTAACAGTCTCCAGCAGTTCACCCTTGTAAGTTTGTTTGTAACAGTTTCCAGTGGGCCCACAGAAAAAAAGAGCAGATCCTAATTCAGATGTAAATTGGGCCCTTACCAAGTTCCAGGTAAGATCATGCTTAGAGACTACTTCTGTGTTGACCACCTTGTTGCTTTAATTGGAGTAAAGTAGACTTTATAGGACTCCTTGTTTTGAAAACTGCAGTTCTGAGCCAGCACTGGCAGAGCAAAGTCCCTGTGAGACTGTGATCTCTAATCTGCCACCAGAGTGCTGGTGAGGCATAGTTGCTTTGGAGTTCAGAGTGGCAGAGTGCTAGCCTTGAGCTGGAGTGCTTAGGGACTGAGTTAAAGTCCAGCAACCTACCAAGTGAAATGCCAATGGGACATTTATCCCTGTGTGGGAGATGGTGCCAGATCCTAGAGTCACTTATGCTTGGCCATCCAAAATTATCAGAGCCAAGAGTTCATAAAATAGTTTGTAAGCATGCCTTACTAATGCCTGTGTCTATTGGGCAGGAACTTGTCAGTATAATAGTGGGTAGTTAAAACTCAAGGTTATCAAAATAATGGGTAGTTTACAATGCTAATTTTGCTCTAAGCCCTAACTGAGCAGATTTTGGGTTGACACCAGCCACAAATTCAGGAAAGAAGCTTGTTAACCTGAGGCTGTGTGCCTATCAATCTATAAAATAAGCTAAGCTTTTAGGGTCCCTGGCCAAGTATATAGACCACGCCCCTGAGTCAGCCTGAAGAAGCTTCAGAAGATGGATCTTCGACCAGACCCACTGAAAAAACAAATATAAATGGGGGGATGTGGGTACCTAAGGCATGAGGCCTCAACATAAGCTTATTGATGCTTTATTTACATTGAACTTTTAAATTTAGAGTCTAAAGGAGGTTCCCCTGCTTATAAGCATTGGGGCACCATGCTACCTCACCCAACCCCCTTGCCCCTTGTCTGAGGAAGGACCTGATCACTAACATCTGGCAAGAGCAGGCCCCTCTGTTAACAATGGGGTGAGGATTTGCTTGTGGTTTTTTAGATGGAGTAGAAAAGATTCCCAGCCCTCACCAGGATGTACAGGTGTAGACCAGAGGTTAGAATTGTTTCCTTTGTGGACGTTGGCCATATCCCCTACTTAATCTCTCCATTTGCGTCTGCCAACCCTACAGGTGAATTGTCTGAAGAGCTAAAGTGGGAGTCAATGATGGGTAAGATCCCCAGAGGGGGACAACCTAAGACAGGCACAATCTCGAATAAGGCAAGCACCTGCTAATGAAACAAAACAGGGGGAGATGTGAAGCATGTCATACCAGGGAAATGGAAACCTATGCTATAGAAAAGGAGGCCTAACTTGTGGCCCAGTGCTCGCCTACTGCACCTGGCTGAAATGGCGTCTGCCGACCAGTCAGAAGGCAGGCATGGTTATGGTTTGTGATGTAAAGTAAGGCCACCTCTGCGATAGGCCCCGAACCCTTCCACCCTCTCAGATAGCACATGATTCCCCTTCTTTGCATAACTGCTAACTCTCAAGTTTCAGGAGCAGGCAATCTACAAGTTCCTGCCACCACAAAATGGCCTCTCAGCGACACCGCTGCCAGCCATAGCCAGCTGACATGAGTTCTCCCTCCACTTTTGCAACCTCACCAGTATGGCCAAGGACACCGACCTATCCAGAAAAAACACCCTGGATGACTGCTTTGCCGGCGATGGTTGGCACAGACGCTGCCTCCACAGTCTCCTCAAAGCTACGTCATCCTATTTCTACCCTGGCATGGGACTGTGATATGATTATGAACAATACATCAGAGGAACTGCAACCCTATTATCTTCCCTCAAAGCATCCTGGGAAGGACATGGGGGCTGTGATTCCCATTTACCCCAGTCCCATCTGAAACCCACCTGCCCTAATCCTCTTTGGCCCACCAAGCTCATTTCCACAGCAGCATGATCCATGTTTGCTTTAGCTAAGTTGGTTGAGTTTATCCAGGCTTGCCTGGATGCCATCTAGCTAATGTCCTTGAACACCATTTGGGCCCATCCTACATTCCACTATGAGTGTCCATAAATAAAGAAAAAGGGGGATCTGTGGGGACTCCTAACTAGTGATGTAGGAGCCCTGCTGCTTGCCCACCTGTGCTTCAGCACGTACACACTCAGTGACCCAAGCAGTCCACAGCCAGAGGGTTTCTGGCCCCTCCCACCTGGAGTAGGAGTTTCTGGATACTCCAGGTGAGCAGGGTGTGTCTCAGAACACCATTGGCTGATGGTCACATTCAGGGAGGTCCCTATTTGCTGATGTGGCAGCCACTGCTCAGTCTGTACTTAGCAAGCGCATTTTCTAAAATAAAATTAGATCTGCACTGAGAGTCTGGTCTCTGGAGTCTGTGTTCCTGGTATTATTCATGGGCTCCATCGCCATCTTACCCCCTCCTAGATGTCTGAGAAGAAGCCCAACATTGTTCCTTTGTTATTGACTTATCTCACTGAATATGATTTATTCTCACTTCATCCATTTCCCAGCGAATGCCATTATTTTATCTTGTCTATTGGCTATGTAGAATTCATATATATAATATATGTATATATATGTATATATATATATATATGCCACATTTTGCATCCATTCATCTGCAGTAAGGCATGTGGGTTGTTTCCATCATTTGGCTATTGTGAATGGTGCAGATGAAGATAGCGGAGCAGGAGTCCTTATCATATCCTGGCTTATAATGTTCAGGATAGATGCCCAGGAATGGTATGGCAGAATTGTAAGGACAGTCTATTTTCAGTTCTTAAGAAACCTCCAAACTGCTTTCCAGAGTGTACTAGTTTACATTCCCAGCAGCAGTGCAGTAGGGTTCTTCTTTACAACCCTGCCAGCATTTGTCATTGTCTGAGTTCAGGATATTGGCCATTCCAGTTGGGGTAAGATGGTATCTTAGAGTTGTTTTTATTTGCATTCCCTTTATGACCATGGATGATGAGCATTTTCTCATATGTTTTTTTCTATGTTTAATTTTTTTGAGGAAATTCCATACGCCTTTCCAGAGTGGTTGAACAAGTCTACATTCCCACTGAGTGTGGACTGCGTAGTAGGGTTCCCTTTCAGCTACATACTTACCAGCATCTGTTGTTGTTTGGTTTTCTTGATAATGGCCATTCTAACTGGGGTGAGGTGGAATCTCAATGTTACTTTGATTTGCATTTCCTTTATGGGTAGAAATGTTGAACATATTTCTTCACCTGTCATGTTTGCTTCTGAGAAAACTCTTTAGCTCTTTAGCCCATTTTTTAGTTATTAGTTGTCAGTTTTTGAAGGTTTAATTTTGCAATATCTTTGCATATTTTGGATATTAGGCCATTGTCTGATGTGTATATGGCAAAAAAACCCTCCCACTCTCTAGGCTGTCTTTTTAGCTTATTGGCGATGTCCTTTGCCATGTAGCAACTTTTTACTTTGATAAATGTAGTTCCATTTATCAGGTCTTTCTTAGATTTTCTGTGTTTCTGGATCTTCATTCAGAAAGTTATTTCCTTTGCCAAGGAGTCCTAATGTTTGTCCCATCCCTTCATGTCATAATTTTGGGGGGTCTTACATCTATTTTGAATTGATTTTGGTGCAAGGTGAGAAATAAGAATTGAGTTTCAGTTAGAGAAAGAGAACAGCATTTTCCTGGCAGAAGAAACAGAATAGATATAGCTATGTAAAATGAGAGTTTTATACACACTTGGGTTCATAAAAAATATAATGTACAATCAAGATGGAGAAGTAGATTGGGTGAAGAACTTTGAAGGTCATTAAAATTACCTGTCTTTGAAGAATCACCAAAGCTTTGAAGAAGAGTTGCAGTATGGTTGTAGTCTGTCTCCCAGCATAATTACACAATTTGCTATCTCTTGTGAAGAAGCAGAAACACAAACTTAGAAAACAAGTATTTTCACCATGTCATAAGTGACACTCCTCTACTGTGGTTATCTATCATGGAAAATCACTCCTTTAATTAGAGTTTCATTGATATTAAGAAATAAAAACAGAACAAAGTAAATGACCAGATATAACTACAGTAGAGAAAATTAATAGTCTCCTTATTAATTCAGGTATTCTCAAACTCTAGGGTACACATAAATGATTTCAGTGTCTGATTTGATAGTTCTGGGAAGGCATTTTGTTGGGGTTTTTAGTCCTTCTTGCCTCCTGACCCACAAGAGAACACACCCTGACTAAGATGAGGCCGAGAAAGGTTAGGGCCGACTGGGCCCACACCCAACCCTCCCTCACCAAGGGAAGACAGTCAGGAAGCACCAGGGAGATCCATCACAGCAGAAACTTGTTTATTGGGAAAATACAATAGGATGCAGGAGCCTATCAGCATAGAGGTGGGCATGGCAGGGGGAGGTAGGTGCTGTCCAAGAGGGTAGCAGGGCCAATCCCAGAGTTAGAGGTAGCCTTAATTTACATCACAAACTCCCAACCAGGAGGCAGGTTGGATCTCAAGACCAGGAAATGAGCCCATTTTCCTGATGTGACGTGCCCCACATCTCCTCCTTTTTGTTTTATTAATATTAAGTGTTTATAGGGATCAGGGGGAATCTTTGATGCATCCCTCTCCAATTTAAGTGAGTCAGTTCACATGGCACGGATCTTACTTGAATCATTAGGGGATGAGTTTAAGAAATACTAATTATATCAGCCACTTTACCATCAGATTTCCAGTGTCAGTCTGCAAGGAAGAAGGACAAAGATGGTCCACTCAGTCCATGTGACCAGCTTTTGTGCCAGCTTATCTTATTACCTAAACAGTTTTAAGAAACAGGCAGGCAAAGCTTTTGACACTGATAAATAAATTTACACTTAAATTTTGATACTTATCTCCAAACTTTAACTCGAGGAAATAAATTCCAAATTCCCTATTTTCCTCTGGACTAAACAGGATACAATGTTTACAAGAAAAACAGCTTTATGCATTACAATACCAGATTTTCTTTTTAAATGCAGATTTTAGAATCTTTAGAAAACTCCTATTAATCAGTTTCTCTTTAAAATAATGTAATAATCCTTTGAGACATTGGAAAACATTTAAACCTAATAATTTGTTGAAGTTTAGACTTAGATTTACCCAATTGCCTTTGTGTTTCAATTATGAATTAATCTATTGTTTTGGATGCTGACAATTTAACCTTGAACATGTCTACACACACCCTTTCACACACACATTCATAAAGATCTTAAAGTGTGCAAAATTAATATCCCCCATACATTTTAAAAAGGATTCATGTACACACACCCACACAAACCACAAGGATCCATATTTAGGATGGTTATCAATTTTACCATAATACTTTTTGCAGATGAACGTTGGGTGGGAGTCTTAAACCTAGGAGAACTAAGACTGAAGTCTGCATCCTGCCACCAACTGTCTCCAGACTGTCACTTCAGCAGGTTGTTAGGAAAAAGGAAACTAGACTAAGCCTGAAGCTGCTTTGTCCAGCCTCGGCTCACCTCAACTGCAGCCAAGTTGGAGGGGCCATACTAGGCCCTAGACCTACTCCAGGTGGGGACGAAACTTTTATTTTCCAGAAATAATTAGATACCCAAGGAAAAACAAGAACAAGACAGAGAAGCAGAGACTTTTAAGAAACTTCTAAACTTCTGATGGCATGTATGGCCTTATAAACTACCAGAGTGATGGAAAGACCGTGGGGTCCTGAACTCAGGGGGCGCCTCCCCTACGGAAATTTCCATTCCCTGGTAGCTGGCTGGCGGAGGCCATCCTAACCTACTCGCAAACAGAACCAGACATTGACTAACAACAGAAAACGGGACTCAATCGGATACATTTAACAGAACAACACGAACTCAGATGAACCTTCTCACCAAACAACCTATTTAGATTTAGACATGTCTTGCTGGTGAGACTCTCAGGCATGCCCTGTTACTGACAAGAAATCCAGAAGGGGTCAAGGCATCCCTTGACCACCCAAGCCTTAGAGAGCTTGCTGCATCCAGCTTTTTGGCCCACAGTGCACTTTTTTTAGACAGATATACAGGGTGGTTGGCCGACTTTGACTTACCTCCAGAGACCTTTGCTTTAAACCTGGGTGTCTTTTCCAAAAAAGGTTGTTATAGGAGGGGCGATAAAGAAAAACAACTGTTTATAGAAAAAAAAAACAATCCTTTATCTCAATAGCATAAATATACAAATTATTAGGAATTGATGAAAGACTTGGGAGCCCTGTTGGGTGGCCCCCATGGCCATACTGCAGGGAGATCATGAAGAAACCTGTATTTGGAACTTGTATTTGCCTGATATGGGGAGTTCTGAAGCTATTGCTGTAGTAGCTCTAATTGTATTTCCTGCCAATAGGCCACTACTCCACCCACATGGGGCCATGCGATTCGACTGTGGCCCTTAGAATTGGGGGAGCAATTCTAATGCAATCATCATAGAATTCCACAACATCCATATCTTGTCTCTCCCCAGAGATTATAGGGCAGGTCCTCTTTAAGAGCAGAGGCTGAATGGCTCTGGCCAGAACAAGGGGTGTGCCAATTGCTAAGATGCTGCTAGGCCAGCTAGCCCAGGAGCTGGGCCTGCGGCATTTTCTAGGAACTGGGAACTTAAGGCCTAAGAGTAGATAGTAGCTCCACGGGGATATGGTGGAGTTAGGCCTGGCCTGAAAGATGTCTCTGTGGGGGATCAGGTCTTATTCATCCCCTAGGGCAATCTCTTTTGAAAGTGGCCTCGCTGGCCACACCCATAACAAACTCCTCTTCCAGCCCCATTGAAAGAGGTAAGGGTGGTAGAAAGCTCCTAGGCAAGTGAAACTGTTTGGGCTGCAACCAGCATCTGTGACTGGTGGGCCTGAGTGCCCACATCCTTAGTGGCAACCTCCCCATAGATCTTTCCTTCATTACTGCACAGGCCAGTTTGTGATCTGCGGTCATCCCCTCCCAGACCAGCATGAACAGTTCTCAGAAGGGCCCCAAGGGGAACTTTCTTTGGAGGCTCCGATCTACTCTTTCTATAAAGGTGGCAAGGTCCTCAGTAGCCTTCTGAGTAATTATTGGAGGCTCTGAGGGGCCTTCTTCCAATTTTTTCCATGCAGCCAGTCCCAAAGCCCTCACCTGTTCTTGGTAGGGGGCAGGGATAGCAGCCTGCTGGAGGCCTGTGGAAAAGTGATCACTGGATCCTGATAGCATCCCATAAGTCACAGGGACTGGGGAATTAGCAGCCTGGTTCCTGTTGGCCTGGGCATGGCACTCCTCATTAAAAAAGGCACACCATTTGAGATACAGGGGGTCAGGAAGCACAGCCTTAGTTAAATTTTTCCAGTCTTGGGTGGTGCACTGCGGATGAGCCAGGCCTTGGAAGATGGTTTTGGCCTGGGGCGAGTTAGGCCCATCCTGGGAGACTGCTTTCTTAAGCTCTTTTAAATCTTGGGCTTCCCAGAGATACCATTGGGCCTGTCTATTGCCCCCAGTGTTAACATTTACTTGGAAAGCCAAGCATAGTGGGGAGGAGCGAAATGGTGGCTTAACCCGCCCTTTCGGTTTAGGGGAGGAGCCGCCGCTGTAAAATGGTGGCTTAGCCTCTTCTTCCGGTTTAACATGAGGTGGTGAAGAGTTTTCGCAGGAAGAGGGATAGTAAAATAGCGGAGGTTGCTCTGCTCCCCAATTATCTGCTGCAAATTCCTGGGCAGGAGCACTTGGTATAGGGCTCTGGGGCCTGATCCCAGGATCAAAAGGGCCCAAAAATCCCTCCTCATGGTGAGGCTCTAAACCCTTTTCTTCCTGAGCAGCAGGAGGGTCAACTCTCCACAACTCTGAGGTTGAGCACTCTGAGCGCTCCTCATTACTCCCAGATGTAACTGAGCCAGGATAGAAGCAGGCCTTAAGGGCAGACAAGGTCGGAGAGACCCCAAGGGGAGGGTCCTCTCCCAAGTTAGTCATCCTCCTCCTCACCAGGTGCTCTACACAATCCCATGAGGCCCAATTGAAAAGATTGGCCGCCATTAACCAGGAAGCAGGGAGTGTTAAGGCCTCCCAGACCTTCTCAGCCTGAGGATCTGAAATCTCCAAACCTCTGCTTTTATTTTTTTTCTTGCAGTCCTGGGCTTGAGCTCAGGGCCTGATCACTCTTCTTGGGCTTTCTCAAGGTTAGAGGTCCACCACTTGAGCCTTAGCACCACTTCCGGCTTTTTTCTATGTATGTGGTACCAAGGAATTGAACCTGGGTCTTCGTGCATACTAGGCAAGCACTTTAACCACTAGGCCAAACTCCTGGCCCCCAAATCTCTGCTTTTAAATCTAGATGCTGTGAGCGCTGGGTCCTCATTCTTGGTGTGAGATTGCCCCATCTTTCCAGGGAGATACTTACCTCATAACTCGCTTGGCTCGGCTTGCCAACAGTTCTGCCTCTGATGAGCGTTCTTTTTGTGCCCCATGTTCAGGCACCAGAATATTGAGGTGTTTAGTCCTTCTTGCCTCCTGACCCGCAAGAGAACACGCCCTGACTAAGACGAGGCCAAGAAAGGTTAGGCCCTCCCTCGCAGGAGGACAAACAGACTTGCCAGGGAGATCTGTCATGGCAGAAACTTATTTATTAGGAAAATACAATGGGTAGGTATAGGATGCAGGAGCCTATCAGCATAGAGGTGGGCATGGTAGGGGGAGGTAGGTGCTGTCAGAGAGGGTGGCGGGGCCAATCCCAGAGTTAGAGGTAGCCTTACTTTACATCATAAACCACATCCCAGCCTCCCAACCAGGTGACAGGCAGGTTGGATCTCAAGACCAGGAAATGAGCCCATTTTCCTGATGTGAGGTGCCCCACACATTTGAGATTCTGGATTTCTAGTATGCTTTTGGTGATCCAGATGCTTTTGGACCTAGAGGGATTTTTTTTTCTTTTTGGCACAGCAAGCTTTATAACATGCCCCCTTTTCCATCAAGTCTATTTTGAAGGTACATATGAGTTGAAAATTTAGCATTCTGTTCTCAGATGAACTTAGTAACAGTATCTCCTGTATGATACTGTGGCTTGGGCATATCTTTGGATTGTGAAGGAGACTTGAAATTAAATATGTGAAAATATCTCACCTATCAGACTCATTTAAAGGTATAAGAAAATTGGATAATTGCTTTCTAATGGTTACTCTTTGCTTCCTCTAGCTTTGTGACTTGATCCCCTATTATGATTCCTTCTCAATGAGTATAAGTTATCCTAGAAAATGAGTGAAAATTATTATTTTTATTTTTCAAGTCAATATGTAAAGAAGGTTATGAACATACATATAAAAGCTGGTTATTTGGAAGTTCAGAAACTAGGCAGTGATACTCTAGCAGTTAAAGTCTTATAAGAGCTAAGTCCTGCCCAAAGAAGACCTCATCCCATACAGGTCTTTCCTCCCTGCATGAATCTGATGATCAAGACTATAATTTAACAGCACTCACAGCATCATAGACCCTATCCTTGTAGTCTCTTTTTCTTTGGCTGTCGTGTTTGCTTCCCTTGTTGCTTCTAATTTTTTTCATCATGTTTTGAAGCATATATCATTTTATTTTAAATAATTATTACTTAGTCTCTGGTTTCCTAAATTATTTGAATCGCATTTTTGTTAGTTATGGAAAATAGTATTAGCCCTGAGAAATGAGTTCAGGAGACTGTAGACAGATCTAGTTAGTTTTCACAGATGGCTAGAAGGCATTGCACATGGAGAAACTCACAAATCTCTTGTCAATCTTTCAGAAGAAAAAGAACAGCGGCAGCAACAATAACAGTAAGATTAACAAGGTCTTCTCACAAGAAGCCAATTTTCTGATCATATCGCACATGATCATATGATTAGTTTTTTTTTTAAAAAATCTTTACTGTTGTTCTTTTTGCTCACTGATATAGAGATTGGATAGAACCAAGAACCAGATGCTAGGCTGGTCCTGAGGCTGGAGTGTAAGGCCCCAGGCACTGCTCTTGAACTTTATTGAATTTTTTTTCCTTTGGCTCAAGATTAGCTCTACTACTTGAGCTAGAGCTCCACTTATGGCTTTTTTGGGTGCTGAACTGGAGGTAAGAGTCTCATGTATTTCCCTGCTGCTTGTCTGCTGCACCAGCTTTGAATTGTGCTCCTCAGATCACAGCCCCCAGAGTGGCTAGGATTATAAGTGTGGTCCAACAGTGTCCCACACATGTTGCTTTCTGCTGGTTAATTGGAGATGGAGTCTCATGGACTTTTCTTTCCATTTGACTTAAAATATTGTTCCTCTAGTTTTTAGCATCCCAAGTAGCTAGGATTAGAGGTGGGAGATACCAGTGATGGCAAAATAATTACTTTTTTTATTGTTGGGATAATGTATAGAGGGGTTAGAGTTACATTCGTCAGGTGGTGGATGCAATACTTCTCATACATTGATACCCCTCTCAGGTTTTTGTGCCCATTTCCCTCCACCCCCTCCCAATCATCTTGTTTCCTCCTTCCTTTTTCTATTTCAAATAAATAAACATATATACAATATACCAGGAAACAAAGTCAAATATAGTAACTATGAGATTAACCCTAAGGACAAAAAAGCTAAGAGAAAGAACATAGTATGTTAAGAACAACAATCATTTAGCATCATACTATATGGCCTTACGTACCTAGGTTTAGTTCTATTGTAAATCTCTGCTAGGAAAGCCCAAGGTTTCTACTGATTATGACAAATGAGGGAAACCATTGAGTTTATGTTCCTTTGAGTGTGATTTTTTTCTAAGTCTTTCCATTTTCTTACAAATAGAGTGAGGTTGTTCTTTCTGACAGCAGCAGAGAATTCATTGTGCATAAATATTACATCTTGATCCACTCATCAACTGAGGGGCATCTGGGTTGGTTCCATATCTTTCCTATGGTAAATAGTGCTGCAATGAACATCGTTGTGCTAGTGGATTTAGTCTGTTCTTGTTTCTGGATGATTGGGTTAAATGCCAAGGAATTGCTGGGTCATAGAGGAGCTCTATGTTTTGTCTTTTGAGGAACTGCCATAGTGCTTTCCATAGTGGTTGAATGAGTTTGAACTCCCACCAACAGTGTAGTAGTGATCCCTCCTGGCCACATCCCCACCAGCATCTGTTGTTATTAGATTTCTTGATCATAGCCATTCTAACTGAAGTGAAATGGAATCTCAGAGTTGTTTAGATTTACATTTCTTTTATGGCCAGAGATGTTGAGCATTTCTTCACGTGTTTATAGGCCATTCTTTTTTCTTCTTCAGAGAAGATTCTCTTTAAGTCTTTGGCCCATCTTTTAATGGGATGGTTGTTTCTTTGGAGATTAGTTTGGGACTGATTCAATTTTTTGAGCTGTTGATATCTTTTAGATATGAGTCCTTTGTCCATTGTATGGTTAGTGAAGATCTTCTCCCACTCTGTAGGCTAGTTACTTTGCTAGGTATGTGCTTTGCTATATAGAAGCTCTGCAGTCTAATGCAGTCCCACTTATCCAGACATTCTCTGATTTGTTATGATTATGGGTCCTTATTAAGAAAGTTTTGACCTGTGCCAAGGAGACCTGGTGTATCTCCTATTCCTTCTTGTAAAGTTTTCAATGTGTCAGCTTTTACCTCAAGGTCTTGATCCATTTGGAGTTAATCCTGGTGCAGGGTGACAAAGAAGGATCCAACTTTAGTTTTCTGCAGGTGCTTAACCAGTTCTGCCAGCACCCCTGGTTGAAGAGGCTGTCTTTCTTCCATTCTATTTTTTCTTATATCTTTCTCTTTTTTGACAGTCCTGGGCTTGAGCTCAGGGCCTTAGCACCGTCCTTGGACCTTCTCAAGGCTAGATCTCTACCAGTTGAGCCTCAGCACCACATCTGCCTCTTTTCTATGTATGTGGTACTGAGGAATTGAACCCAGGTCTTCATGCATGCTAGGCAAGTACTCTACTACTAGGCCAAACTCTCGGCACTCCATTCTATTTTTTTTGGCTCCCTTTTCAAAGATTAGGTGGCCATAGGTCTGTGGGTTAATATCCGAGTATTAAGTTCTATTCCTTTGGTCTTCAGGCCTGTTCTATGCCAGTACCAAGCTGTTTTGATAATTATAGCTCTGTAATAGTCTAAAGTTTGGTTTTGAATTTCCTCCTGGACTGTTATTTCTGCAAAGAATTGTTTTTGCTATACAATTTCTTTTATTATTCCATATGAAATTTTGGATTGCCTTTTCTATTTCTTTACAGAATGATATTGGGATATTGATGGGTATTGCGTTGAATTTGTAGATAGCCCTTGGCATGATTGCTATTTTTTACAATGTTAATTCTTCTGATCCAGCAGCCTGGGAGGTTTTTTCCATTTCCTCAGTTTTTAGAGTTTTGATGTTTTCATCAAAGAGCTCCTTTACATTCTTAGTTAAGTTAGTTCTTAGGTACTTTATTTTCTTTGAGGTTATTGCAAAAGGAGTTGCTTTCCTGATTGTTGCCTTGTTCCTCTCATTGTTGGCATATAGGAAGGCAGTTGATTTTTGAGGGTTAATTTTTTACCCTGTTTACCTTGCCACAGTTTTCAATCAGCTTAAGCAGGTTGGGAGTGGCTTCTCCTTGTATTTCTAGTTCACAGAAAATCTTGAAACATGTTGGTGTTAGTTCACTTTTAAAATTTTTATTTTAAATAAAATCCCTTGGTGAATCTGTTCAGGCCTGGGATTTTGGAATACTTCTGATTATATCTTCACTCTTGTTCCATGGTGTATATTGTCTTGGCAGCTTGCAGGTCTCTAGAAAAATTTCCATTTCTGCTAGATTTTTCCTTCTTTTCTGAGTATAGATTTTGAAAGTAGTCCCTTACATTCATTTGGATTTCTTGGATATATGTGGATATGCTTCCTGTAGCATCTTGGATTTTGTTGATTTCAGTCTCATCTCTTTATTTGTCATTCTCACTAGTAGTCCATCAATTTTTTTATTAACTGTTTCAAAAAACTTGGCTTTTTGTTTCATTGACTTTTTAAGTCTCTATTTCATTAATTTCTGCCCTAACCTTTGCTGTTTCCACCTTCTAGTTTGAGGTTTGGTTTTCTCTTGCTTTCCTACCAGTTTTAGTTGCATCATGAGATTATTTACTATTTCTGTTGTCTTTGTGTGTGTGTGCTTAGAGCTATGAATGTCCATTCTAGCACCACTTTTACTGTATCCTGGAGGTTGTGTTGCAATGTGTTTTCATTTTCTTTTCTTTTTTTTTTTTTGCCAGTCCTGGGCTTGAGCTCAGGGCCTGAACACTGTCCTTGGACTTTCTCAAGGCTAGAGCTCTACCACTTGAGCCTCAGCACCACTTCTGGCTTTTTTCTATGTATGTGGTACCGAGGAATCGAACCCGGGTCTTCATGCATGCTAGGCAAGAACTTTAACCACTAGGCCAAACTCCCGGCCCCTGTGTTTTAATTTTCATTGAATTGTAAGAACTTTCTAATTCCTTCCTTAATTTCTTCTGTGACCCATACAGTCTTCAGTCATCAGGTGGTTGAGTGCTTCCTGAAATATTTTTTGTTGTTCAGGCTAGTTTATTTCCACAGCATGGGGTAGGAAGATTGCCCCTGCTATCTTTGAAGAAATCAGGTTTTTCTGCTGGCAGCTTGAGCTGCAGAAGATTCAGAGTCTCAGCACCCAACCAATATTGGTCCCACCTGTGAAAGGGTCCAAGCCAAACACTCTGGGTTATTACCAGTGCTACTCTGTGGGAGCTGTTTCTGGCAGAGTACTCATAGTTCTTGACATTGGTTTTCTGAATATGGATTCAGTGGCCTTACATTTCTGACCTGTCCATATGCAGTTGCTGCGCTACTTTCAGACATAGCCTCATTGCATGTGTGGGATATATGTGGAGGGAAGGTATCTCACAGTTTTCTTTTCTTTTTTCTTTCTTTATTTTGTGAGTCATGGGGCTTGAACTCAGCCTGGATACTGTCCCCAAGCTCTTTAGCTCAAGGCTCCAGGCTACCCCTTGATTTTCTAGTGATTAATTGGAGATAAGAGTCTTAGGTCCTTTTGTGCTTGGCTGGCACTGAAACTTGATCTTCAGCTCTCAGCCTCCTGAGTAGCTAGGATTACAGGCATGCCTGGCCATATTACATTTTTCTGTTCTTCTGTGTGTTTTGTATAAGTTCTTCACTCTTGTGATTTCCTATTTGTTTATATGTTACTTGTTGATCTCTTAGGAGTAAAAATGGTATTAAAACAATAGGGAATCACCTTGGCTCTCTCTGATCAGAGACTTAGGGTCTTGTTTTAATGCCTATGTTTTTAAATCACTTTGATAAGTAAAATTTTAATTACATTTATCCAATTAGCAGAACAGCAAATATTAAAATTCAACGCCACCTAACAGAAAATCCATATTATTTTCTCCTTAATGGGGCATAGAGCAGAGTTTAGGATTATTCCCAGTAATCTACTCTGTTTCCCATACTATGGTAAATATCTTTTTTAAAGGCCAAGGATTTTGGTGTGTTCTACTGCTATTCCAATCCACAGATTTTACTCTCATTCCTCCATTGCATTAAACCACCAAACAACACATTTTGTGACAGCAGTTATGGTGAGCTCAGCAGAAGTTACTGTGTGAAACAGGGATTTAATGTTTTATTTTTATGAGAAGAATATTTGTTATCAGCCATCACTTACTTCAGTTAAGTGAGGGGAATGAAAACATAAGGCAATATGTATTTTGGGAGTCTTAATTTTATGAGGACACTGTACCTGAGAGCAATGAGCTCAGTGATTTTGGGCCTGTAATAAGCATTCATTATAGGAGAAAAAACTTGCCATTCTCTTAGCCAGCAGAAAAATTGGTGGAGAAAAAGCACTGAAGAGTAGAAATGCCGGTAAAGAGACAAAACTACAGGTCACATAATTCTTTTAGATTTGCTGCCAGATATCCAATTGAAACTCCAGAGAAGCCAGATCTTAAGGACAAAACTCTCTGGACCTGTCCAATCAAGACCCAAAATAAGCCTTTCAAGGACTAAACTTGAATTGAAATGAAAGAACTTCTTTACAAAGCAGAATTCAGCACTGCAAAAAGAAAATAAAATGTGGCCTCTTGACCTTTTACCAGCATGTATTATGACAAGCAATAAATTACCATGCATGAGAAGAATAAAGAATCTACCTTAAAGCTTGGAGAAATAAAATCAATAAAAAAAGATTCAGATCCAGGTTTCAGAGGCCCATACCTGTAATTCTAGCTTATGCTAGAGGCTGCAATCTGAACATCAGAGTTCAAAGCCAACCCCCGTATGAAAGTCCATGAAACTCTTTGTCTAATCAACTACTAAAATCCATAAGTGACAGTGTGGTTCAAGAATTACAGTGCTAGCCTTGAGCAAAACAAATGTGCAGGGAGATTTCTGAGGCCCTAAATTCAAGCCTCAGAATTGCACAATAAGAGAGAGAGAGAGAGAGAGAGAGAGAGAGAGAGAGAGAGAGAGAGAGAGAGAGAGAGAGAGAGAGAGAGAGAGAGAGAGAGAGAGAGAGGAGGGAGGGAGGGAAGGAGGGAGGGAGGGAGGGAGAGATCCTCAGATGTGAAACAAATGTTCTAAACAGTAAGCAAGGGCTTTATACCAGCAATAATAAATATATTAAAATAATAACAACATGAGTGAGCTATGTATTTCTCTCTAGAGAAATGAAACTGAAGTTCTGAATCAGAAAACAGATTTAATATGTGAACTTAAGAAGAAAAATCACTAAATGCATGAAGTGGCACAATAAACACTGCCAAAGGTGGGGGGGAGGTGGAAGCAATTGAACACAAAGTTGAATTAAACTTTTAGTATATGAAAAGAATACTAAAAAGTGGAGATGAAAGCGAAAGTGAGCACGAGTAGAAAATTTCCACAAATAAAGAAGATGGTGCACACATCCATGTTCATGACAACACAGTTTACCCTAGCCATGTTTTTAGAAATATTCCAGATGCCCTACAGCAAAAGAATGAATCAAAAAATGTGGTAAGTAGATGGAAAATAGTTTACTTCCATCATCAGAAAGAATGATGTTATATTATTTCCAAAAAATGAATGTATCTGAAAAATATTATGTCAAGTGAAGCCAGGTCCTGAAAGACAAAGGATGCAGGTTTTCTTACATATGTGGATCTTAGACTCCAAAATACAATATCTCAAGTAAACACACAAAGAGGTATATACACACAATTCAATTGGCTGAAGTATAATATTAACATGAGGGCAACTCCATGGAATAAACATTTAGAACAATTAGTGCACAGTTTAACTAAAGATTGAAAGGGAAGGGCTGTGGGATGGGAAGCAGCTGAATGGAAAAGAGAACAAATGGAAAATTCAGCAGAACATTCCATGTAAATTTGTGGTAAAGGAAAGGGGAACTGTGAAATGAGTCAGGTGGAAGGAAGGAGTAGGACAGGGAGAATGATGGGAGAGGTGCTGTTGACCAAGATGCATGGATATGCTCGATGAACATGCTCATTGTAAGCCCCTTGTAGAAGTTCTTGGAGTTCAGACAATAGCAAAGTTCAACAAAATTGATGAACTTGTGCAGTAGCTGAAATGGGAAAAGTTGAGGGAAACACAAATTCCAAAATGAAAATATTAGCGTTTCTAGAAATTCTGCAGTCAATGAATAACCTTGTGTACTTAGAAGAGATAACTCTGTGTCACCTATAAAAACTGGATACAATGACTAAATCATCTGAGACCCAAATTATCTAAATTGGTACCCCAAAAGGAAATTTAGGTTTTTTTCTATATTCATCATATAAGTTGATTATAGTTAATGAACTTCTAAAAGTAATTGAAGATGGAATGGATTCACTGGTGAATCCTATCATAGGTTATAAGGAAGAAATAATAGCAATTATACAAAAGTACTCCAAGAAAATTAAAGAGCTCTAATCTCATATTGAAATCAGAGAAGGATGAGAAAACAGAAAGCTGTAAATCATCTTCATGGATAAAGGTACAAATACACTGTTAAATAAGACATGCCGATTTCACATAAATAACCTAAGATTTCAGGATTTATTTCACTTTCATAATGATGCCATTATAATTTAACATTCAAACAAATGGAAAATATGATCATTTCAGAAGATGAAAAATACTAAATAATAAGGTATCATTTTGGAAGGTGAAAAATATTCAGTACTTATTCATGATAAAAAGTAATCTTAGCAAGATAAAGAATGAGGGAGGCTCTCTTGACCAGATGAAAGTTGTGTTTGTAAAACATACTTCTTATGCAAGTGTTCTACCATTTGAGCTTTAGTACATTTCTACTTAAACTTTTCTATAGATAGTTTAGCTACAATAACTACAATCCAAACACCACACTTGGAGTCTTTAGTTCCCATTTTCTGAAGGGTAGAAAATGTTTTTCTTCTCCACGTCTCCCAACTTTAACTCTGTTAAACTAAAATATATACTTGCTAAGACTTATTGTGCATAAAAGTACATGTAAATTTATTGGTAGAAATTGCCAACTGGAGTCTAACATTTATAAAAATATAAAAACAATCCAGAATATGTAAAAAAACAGTTTGCAAAAGAGACAAAGTTGGAGAACTTAAAATTATTGATTATAAAATGGAATATAAAATTAGATGGATCAGAAAGCATAAATGTAATCATTGACAACTTTGCTATGGTAGATCAAGTAGGGATAGACACAGTCTTCTCAACAATTTACTGGGACAACTGGCTGATTATAGGTGAACATTGGTAACGGTTGAAACTTGGGGAGATCCTAAATGGTTGTTAATAGTGAGTGGATAAGCAAACTGTGGCATACTCTTACAAAGTAAAACTACTCAGCAGTAAAGACGTAATTTCTGATAAATCTGATGACATGGCTGAATTGAAAAACATGGCAATCAAGAGAAGCCCGAGAAAAGATTACATTAAATCATGTTTAGCGGGGCCAGGAGTATGGTCTAGTGGTTAAAGTGCTTGCCTAGCATGAATGAAGGCCCGGGTTTGATTCCTCGGAACCACATACATAGAAAAAAGCCGGAAGTGGTGCTGAGGCTCAAGTGGTAGAGCTCTAACCTTGAGAAAGTCCAAGGATAGTGCTCAGGCCCTGAGCTCAAGCCCAGGACTGGCAAAAAAAGAATCATGTTTAGCTATAATTCTTTTAAAAATAATTCTTCATTTCATTGTAAAGGTGGTGTACAGAGCGGTTACAATTGCATAAATAACTAACATTCTCCCTCCCTCATTTTCTCCCACTCCGCCCCACACTAGGTAAGGATAGTGATTTACCTAGAAAATCCTACTTATGTGTATAGATAGGAACATATACAACTATCTACACACATGTTTTTAATTGTCAGAATGAGCTGTCTTTTTCTAGACAAATCAGTATACTTAGCCGGAAAGAGGTATTGCTCTAGTTTTTCGAGGATATGTTGCTTTTGCATATTTAAGAAGGGGAAAAATGTGGGAGAAAAATGACAAGAAGAGGTGACAGTGTTCAAGAAGATATGTACTCAATTCTTGATTTACGTAACTGTAACCCTTATATATATCACCTTACAATACAATATTTTTAAAAAGAACTTTACCTGAGTAGGATTAAATGTAAGCTCTTGTTTGATTATGTATAGATACAGAGGTATTTAAATATACTACATAGTACACTATATAGCATATTATATTTAGTATATTATACATACGTATCCTACTTGCAGACTGTGTACATATAATGCATTTATACCATAGTATAGATAATATTCATTATGCGTTTATGTGGAGTTATACTATATACACAGAACCAAGTGAGCATAGTTGTCTAAATCTAACTATATGTATAACTAGGCTAAGTTGATTTCACTATGTATAAATTATACATAAATGAAAACCTGAACAATTCTATTACTTGTTTAAATATCATACTAGGTAGCCAGAGAGTAGCATATGTGATTGGAGAGATTTTTGTTTGGTAAAATGGTAACACAACATATATTTACTAAAATCTATTGACACTATTACTTCGAAAGCTTGGGGAAACAGGAAGAGGAGGAAGAGTCAAAGGAATAAGAAACAATTAGATATTTATAAAGAGAGAAGACATGATAAATGTTGTGCTTGGATAGAAGTCAGCATAAATTGGGAGGGATTCAATAGTCTGTTCTTTTGTTTAATTTTCTTTATTTAGGCTATGCTTTCCTTTCTTTTTTTTTTCCAGTCCTAGGCCTTAAACTCTGGGCCTGAGCACTGCCCTTGGGCTTTCTCAATGCTAGAGCTCTATCACTTGAGCCACAGCAGTATTTCTGGCTTTTTTCTATGTATGTGGTACCGAGAAATTGAACCAGATTTTTGTGCATGCTAGACAAGCACCCTACCACTAGACCAAACTCCTGGCCCATACACTTTCCTTTCTACAAAAACAGAGTTACAGACTCAGGAATCCCTTGTGTTTCGATCATATGTCTTATGCTGAGGAAGAAAAGGAAAGATCTGTAGAATTCTCTCATTCTGTAGATTTGGAGACTCCTTTCCCAAGGTTTTTGCACTCTCAACATTTTGTATGGGATTTTAAAAATCAGTATTAGCCATGTTTCTGTTGTATGTATAGTATTTTTTGAAGATAACAAGGATCCAAAAATCATTGAGCCAAGTTCTTGTTCTCCTGGAGTTTAAATTGCAGTACAAATCTAAACTGAATAGAGTAAACATGTTAATATGTACTGTGTATGTAAGTGTTGTTCAGAGAATAAATCTAAATGAGGTGAATAAGATATTCTGAGACAAGGCAAGTGAGGTCTTCTAACAGATGGCTAGGATGACTTTAGCATATTTCTTTTGAGAAGAAATGAGAGTGTTAGGCATGCATTTGATGGGAAAGGAGAGTAGAGACCCCAGAGTGTACAAAGACCCTGACATGGGAAGATGTTCGATAGTTTGAAACTATTAAGGGAATCAGTGTGGCTAAAGAATGAGGAGAAAGTAACAGTAAGAAAAAGATAAGAAATGAAGTCATTGCAAGGATTTGATTCTGAACTGAAAGAGATGAAAATACACACTTAAAAATATTTATTAATTGTACAAAACAATGGGCTTAATTATAGCATTTTAGTGCATGTATACAATGGATTTTTTATCATACGCCCTGTTGATATCACCCTCTCTTACCCTCCTCCCCTCTGCTGAGCTTCCTCTCCAATTCTCTTAGCCCTTTTCCTTCCTGTTGACTTTCTTTTCTAAGTCCCTCTTTTACATTTGTGTCTCATTATTCTTAATTCAGATTATATAAGAGACAATACAAAATATACTTCTGAATCTAATTTTAACATAAGGATCATCAGCTCCACCCATTTTCTGCAAGTAAAAAATTTCAGTCTTCTTTAAGGCTTGAATAATACTCTAGACTTAATATGTATAATTAACATAATATGTATGATAAGTGTTTACATATTATATGTATGATGTATTGCCATGGGATGTAATATAAGAGGGTCTATAGTATTACATGTTATATATAAGAATCATAATCAGTAGAAACCTTGGGCTCAACTAGCAGAGATTTGCAATAGAGCAAAACCTTGATACATAAGGCCATATAGTATGAAGCTAATTGAAAGGACCTCCAGGATATTGAAACAAAAGCCATATAATGAATGATTGTTGTCCTTAATGTACTACATTATCTTTCATCTCTTTTTCTGTCCCTTGGTTATATCATATTGTTACAGTATCTCACTTTGTTACCTGATATATCGGATATATTTGTATTTGGTTATTTGAAATTGCATAGGGAAGGGGGAAAAACCAAGATAGGGGGTGGGGGGATGGGTAATGGGGACCAAGACATGTGAAAGGGTATCAATGTATGTGAATTAATGCACCTTCTATCTGGCAAATATCATGTAACCCTTTTATTAATTACAATAAAAAATATTTTAAAAAAGAATCATATATGTTATGTAATAATATATGATGTAATATAATATTTTCTTTGGGCAAATCTTTTTTGGTTGTTAATAATAAATGCATACCTTATATACAATAATAATTCTACAATAATTATATATAACATACATTATTTTTATATAATGTACATAATGTTATATATATTCAATATAGCATATAGACTGTTACATACAATTATATATAACAGTATATAATCTATATTTGTAATATATATAATATAGAATCTATAAAGCAATATAGTATATATATTATACATTAGATATATAAAATATGCATACACCTATATAATAACATATGGAATATATTGAAACACATACATCATATATACTCATATGCTATATAGGTTATATAATTATAGTATATACTACAGATTGTGTATATATTATATAATATATAATATATCTTTTATATATCTTTATGTATAGATTACATAACTCACACATTCTGTAATTGATATTATATTATGCATTAATTATATATTATTAAATAATCTGCAACCTATATATTATATAATCTATTATATATTGATTATATAGTCTATACAATACATGAGTATATGAAGTATATATATTACATATAGCATATTTAATCTATATAAGCTATATTAAATACCTCATTTATCTCACATTTTTTTATAGCCTTTGGACTTCTTTTATTAGCTGGTAATGGGGGACATGTGATTTCTTCCCCTTCCCTCCCCTCTCCTCTCCTCTCCTTCCCTTCTTTTCTCTCCCTTCCCTCAACTTCCCTTTCCTTGCCAGCCTGCTTCTTTCCCCGCCCCCAACTCTTTCCAAATAAACTCTTTCAAAAAACTATTTTAGCTTACTGGGTATATAAGAACAGGCTGTGATTTGACCTACTTGCTGTAGTTTGCTGACTTCTTGATTTGTAACAATAACAAACAGTCAAGCTTCATAGTTTAAATAAACAAGGTTCATCAGTTTATTGCAGAACAGTTTGAAATAGATGCTGTAGTTAGACATTTAAAGGCCACCACGAATTCTTACATTTACTTGTCAACAAATGATTGATAACTTCTTATGTATGAAGATCGGAGTGATTTCTGTACTTCAGTCAAATGAAGTGAGTATCAGAGCAAGTAAACCAGAGGCAATGTCTGAAGCAGAAAGTGTGTGACATGCAGATGCTGGCAGGGTGAGAGGAAGAATCCTGGGTAGCAAATCAGGTGGCTGTGGGATGTTTAAATCAACAGTGTCTTCTGTCTAACCTCATGAGTTTGGGTAAGGCATTGAGAGATTTACCCTTTAGACATGACATTCAGCTGGCAATGTAGGCGGCCAGAAATCCTGTGGGAAGTTTAATTGTGGGAAAGAATACCAGGTGGAGGTATCCTCAGGCTTCTCATCCCTTTATTTCTTCTTTCTTAAAAATACCTTATTTTAAAGTTAACATATATTAATCACATGAGGGGCCTCACTATGTTAATTCTATACATGAATACAGTGTACCTTGGACAAGTTCCTATAATCCTGTTCCCCTCTTCATTTCTTGTGCTCTGGGTTTCAATATGCTATTCTTGACTATAAACGCAACATGTGTGTTGTAGGTTTACATGTAACCTGCTTTGAACCTCTTCACTTCTCAGTATCCTTTCCTTTGCATCTCCTCCTCTCACTGATCCTCCCTCTCCACTTGTCCCTTTTTTCAAATATTTTTATTCTAATTAATAGAAGGGTTACATTATATTTGCCAGATAGAAGGTGCACTAATTCCCATACATTGATACCCTTTCTCATGTCTTGGCCCCCCATTTCCCTCCCCCACCCCCACCCCTCATCTTGTTTTCCCTCCTCTATCCAATTTCAAATAACCAAATACAAATATATCCAATATATAAGATAACAAAGTGAGATACTGTAACAATATGAGATAACCAAGGGACAGCAAAAGAGATGAGAGATAACATAGTACATTAAGGACAACAATGACTCATTATATGGCTTTTGTTTCTATATCCTAGAGGTCCTTTCATTTAGCGACATAATATATGGCCTTATATATCTAGGTTTTGTTCTATTGTAAATCTCTGCTAGGAGAGCCCAAGGTTTCTACAGAGTAGGACAAATGAGAGAAACCATTGAGCCCATGTTCTTTTGAGTCTGGCTTACTTCACTTAATATGCTTTTTTTCTAAGTCTTTCCATTTCCTTACAAATGGGGCGATGTCATTCTTTCTGACAGCCACGTAGAATTTCATTGTGTACAAATACCACATCTTGGTGATCCACTCATGAACTGAGGGACATTTGGATTGGTTCCATATCTTTACTACGGTAAATACTGCTGCAATAAACATCGTTGTGCTAGTGGATTTAGTATGTCCTAGTTTCTGGTCAATTGGGTAAATGCCTAGTAGTAGAATTGCTGGGTCATAGGGGAGCTCTATGCTTAGTCTTTTGAGGAACTGCCATACTGTTTTCCATAGTGGTTGAATGAGTTTGCACTCCCACCAACAATGTATTAGTGATCCCTTCTGGCCAAATCCCCTCCAGTATCTGTTGTTATTAGTTTTCTTGATCTTGGCCATTCTAACTGGAGTGAGGTGGAATCTTAGAATGGTTTTGATTTGCGTTTCTTTTATGACCAGAGATGTTGAGCATTTCTTCATGTGTCTATAGGCCATTTTTGTTTCTTCTTCAGAGAAGACTCTCTTTAAGTCTTTGGCCCATCTTTTAATGGGATGGTTGTTACTCTGGAGATTAGTTTTGGAGTGATTCAATTTTTTTGAGCAGTTGATATATTTTAGATATGAGCCCTTTGTCCGTTGTGTAGTTGGTGAAGATCTTCTCCCACTTTGTAGGCTTCCTAATTAATTTACTAGCTATGTCCTTTGCCATACAAAAGCTCAGCAGGTTCATGCAGTCCCACTTATCCAGCCTTTCTCTGATTTGTTGTGATTCTTGGTCCTTATTAAGAAAGTTTTGACCTGTGCCAAGGAGGTCTAGTGTATCTTCTATTCCTTCTTGTAAAGTTTTTAGTGTGTCAGCTTTTACTTCCAGGTCTTTCATCCATTTGAAGTTAATTCTAGTGTAGGGTGACAAAGAAGGATCCAACTTTAGTTTTCTGCAGGTGCTTAACCAGTTCTGCCAGCACAACTTGTTGAAGAGGCTGTCTTTCTTCCATTCTATTTTTTTGGCTCCCTTGTCAAAGATTAGGTGGCCATAGGTCTGTGGTTTAATATCTGGGTCTTCAGTTCTATTACATTGGTCTTCAGGCCTGTTCTTGTGCCAGTACCAAGCTGTTTTGATAATTATAGCTCTGTAATAGAGCCTAAAGTTTGGTATTGAAATTCCTCCGGCGCTGTTCTTTCTGCTAAGAAGTGTTTTTGCTATATGGGGTCTTTTATTATTCCATATGAAATTTTGGATTGCCTCTTCTATTTCTTTAAAGAATGACATTGGGATATTGATGGGTATTGCATTGAATTTGTAGATAGCCCTTGGCAAGATTGTCATTTTCATGATGTTGATTCTTCCAATCCAGGAGCATGGGAGGTTTTTCCATTTCCTCAGTTCTGCTTTAATTTTCTTTTTCAGGGTTTTAAAGTTTTTATCAAAAAGGTCCTTTACATTCTTAGTTAAGCTAATTCCTAGGTACATTATTTTCTTTGAGGCTATTGCAAAAGTAGTTGCTTTCCTGATTGTTGCCTTGTTCCTCTCACTGTTGGGGTAGAGGAAGACAGTTGATTTTTGAGGGTTAATTTTATAGCCTGCTACCCTTCCAAAGTTTTGAATCAGTTCAAGAACCTTGGGAGTGGAGTCTATAGGATTCTTTAAATACAGAATTATGTCATCTGCAAAGAGGGAAAGTTTTACTTCCTTGTTCCCTATTTGGATCCCCTTTATGCTTGTTTCTTGCCTTATTGCACTGGCTAGGAATTCTAATACTGTGTTAAAGAGGAGTGGAGAGAGTGGGCATCCTTGTCTCATTCCTGATTTTAGAGGGAATGGCTTTAGCTTTTTGCCATTAAGTATAATACCAGCTGTGGGTTTGTCATACACAGCCTTTATTATACTGAGGAATGTTCCATGGATTCTTAGTTTCTCCAGAGCTTTTGACATAAAGGGGTATTGGATCTTGTCAAATGCATTTTCTGCATCTATTGAGATAATCATGTGATTCTTGTCCTTGCTCCTGTTGAAGTGTTGAATTATATTTATTGATTTGTGTATGTTGAACCACCTTTGCGTCCCTGTGATGAATCCTGTTTGATCATAGTATATAATTTTTTTGATGAGTTGTTTTAGACAGTTGGCCAGTATTTCGTTGAGAAGTTTCGCATTGATGTTCTTTGATGAATCTCTGTCTGGTTTGAGGATGAGGGTTATACTGGCTTCATAGAATGAGTTTAGTAAAGAGCCTTCCTTTTCAATTTCGTTGAAGAGCTTGAGGAGTATTGGTTTAAGCTCTGCTTTGAAGACCTTATAGAATTCAGCTGTGAATCCATCTGGCCCTGGGCTTTTCTTAGGTGGAAGATCTCTCATTGCCATTTCTATTTCAGTGCTTGAAATAGGCCTGTTTAGTTGGGTTAGTTCTTCTTGGTTCAGTGTGGGTATGTTAATATTGGCTAGGAATTCATCCATTTCTTCTAGATTCTTAAATTTGTTGGCGTAAAGTTTTGAGAACTATTCCCTCATAATACTCTGGATCTTGGTAATTTCTGTCATGCTATTACCATTTTTTAAAATTTCGGTATACTCCCTTCTTTTTTTGGTAAGATTTGCTAAGGGTCTGTCAATTTTCTTAATTTTTTCAATGAACCAACTCCTTGATTTGTTGATTCTTTGTACAGTTTTTTTGGACTCCAATTCATTTAATTCTGCTTTGATTTTAATAATTTGCTTCCTTCTAGTAGGATTAGGGTTGGTTTGTTGCTCTTTTTCCAGGAGCTTAAGGTGACACGTTAAATTGTTGGTTTGCGATTTTTCCAATTTGTTATTTTAGGCACTCAGAGCTATAAATTTTCCTCTGAGTACTGCCTTTGCTATGTCCCAAAGGAGCTGGTATTTTGTGTGCTCCTTTTTGTTAAATTTCATAAACTGTTGGCTTTCTGTTCTGATCTCTTCGATGACCCATTGGTAATTCAACAATGTGTTGTTCAATCTCCATGAATTACAGGATTTTCATTAGTAATGATGGGTGTTCCGTTCTAATTTGATGCCCTTGTGGTCTGCGAGCGTGCAGGGAATAATTTCAGTGTTTCTGAATCTGGCCAGGTTTGTTTTATGGCCTAAAATGTGGTCTATTTTGGAAAATGTTCCATGTGCTGCTGAAAAAAATGTATATTGTGTTGTTGCTGGGTGGTATAATCTTCAGATATCTGTTAGATCTAGTTGGTCTATACACTTGTTCAATTCTCAGGTTTGTCTGTTGAGTTTATGCCTGGTTGATCTGTCCATAGGTGAGAGTGGTATGTTAAAGTCACCAACAATCACTGTGTTTTGATCTATGTATGGTTTCAGTGAGAGTAAAGTTTGCTTGATGAAGTTCTGAGTTCCGGGATTAGGTGTGTAGATATTTAGGATGGTTATGTCCTCCTGGAGGAAAGATCCCTTTAGTAGTACGTAGAAACCTTCTTTGTCTTTTCTTAGTACTTTTAGTTTGAAGTCTATTTTATCTGATATGAGAATGGCAACTCCAGCCTGTTTATGGGGGCCATTAGCTTGATAGAGTTTATTCCAACATCTCATTTTCAAAAGGTGTTTGTTTTTTTGGGTAAGATGTGTCTCTTGAAGACAGCAGAATGATGATCTTATTTAGCTTTTCCTCTCAAGGCCTGTGCTCTATCCACTTTATCTACACCTCCACTCCTGGATTTTTGCTGGTTAATTGGAGATAGGACTCTGATTTATCTGACTGAGCTGGCTTCAAACTACAATCCTCAGATCTCAACTTCCGAGTAGCTAAGGTTATAGTTATGAGCCCCAGACACCTTGCTTATAGTCATTTATTTATTTAAAGTATGTCCATTTCACAATTACAACACAATATAAATGTTTCTTCTTTCATAAGGGAGCAAGGATTATTTACTCTCAGTGTTTGGTGCGACATAAACTATTTATTGTATTTTAGTGTTGCATTCTTCAAAAAAGTATGTTTTATTACTCATTTATTTATTTTAATAGTTCTATGTCTTTCACAAGTTTTTGCATTTTCTTGAGTCAAACTGAAATCACATTTTTTCCAGTCTTTGGTAATTTACTTACATTTTAAATTATATTGTCATGAAATATTGCATGTTTTCTCATCTTTTGTCATTTGATGTATTTATATATATATATATATATATATATGGAAAATGCAAATCAAATAATACCAAAATGTAAATCAAATATAAAATAGGCATAAAACAAACAAACAAAAGAACGATGGATCTTGCTTTTTGATCCAACTAGATAGTTTGTGTCATTTAATTGGAGAGTTAATCCATTGATATTGAGAGTCAGGATTGAGAAATATTTATTAGTTCCTACCATTTTTACAAGCTTTCATTAGGGCCTGTGTCTTGATAGTCCTTGTGGTACTTAGATGTTATGAGTTTTAGGTGCCATTTCTTTCTCTGTATTACATTTGTGTTGGTTTACTATGTGTAGAATATCTTTGAGAATTTTCTGTAATGTTGCTTTAGTTGCTACATAATGTTGCAGCTTTTCCCTGGAATGGAATGTTTTTTATTGTTCCCTCAGTTATGAATGAGAGCTTAGCTGGGTACAGTGTTCTTGGTTGGTAGTTATTTGACTTAAGGACATGACATATATGTTTCCAAGCTTTTCTTGCTTGCATGGTCTTGCTGAGTAATCTGGGGTTATTCTGATTGGCTTGCCTTTATAGGTGATTGTTCCCTTTTCCTTGGCTGCTTTTAGAATCCTATCTTTGGTCTCTATTGATCCAGTTCAGATTATAATGTGGCGGTGGGATGTCCTTTTCTGGTCAGGTCTGTTTGGGGTTCTAAAAGATTCTTTTATCTGAATGGGCCAGCCCTTCTAGATATTTGGGAAGTTCTCTGAGATGGTTCCTTGAAGCATATTTCCAATACCATTGACCTCTTTCTTCAGACCCGCTCAATACCGATTATGCTTAAATTAGGCTTCCTAATTGTATCTTGGACCTCCTGTAGCATTTTCTCATATTTCCTAGATTTGAATTGACTCATTTTCTGTTCTTTCTCTGTAACAACTAAATTATCTTCAACCCCGGAAATTCTCTCTTCTGCATTGTCTAACTTGCTATCAAAGGCTTCTACTTTATTCTTCATCTCCCTTGCTTCTAATTGCTCATTTTTGATGTCTTGCATCTCTTGTTTTAGATCATGTATGGATTTCTTTGTCTCCTTGATTTCCATTTGAGTGGTTAGCTCAGTAGCTTTATTCTCTTTGGACATTTGTTGGAGTTCAGTCATCTTTTTGTTTGTGGATTCTATGAATTCATCCATTTTTCTTTGAAAAACCTTTATTATGGCCTCCTTTATGGCTTCCCCCTTTTCACATATCACCTTGTTTATGTTTTCCTCTTATTTAGCTATGGCTTCCTCCTTTATCTCTTTCTTTATGTTTTCACAGTTTTCATTAATGATGTTTATCAATTGCATTTGTACAGCATTTGGAAGACTCTCCTCTAGATTTGCCACTGACTGCTCCATTGCCTGTTTATGTTGGGTGGGAGATGCTATTCCTTGATTTGACATTTTTCTTGAGTTTCTTGTTCTGCCCATTTGAAAATGGGAGCAAGATTAATACTAAACAAGATTATAATTTCTCAGATATAACCAACCTAGACCTTTTTAGTTGGCTGACAATAGATGTTTGCTCTTTTAAATTGGTAATATCACTCTCTCTTTCTTTTTGTGCACTTACATACAAACCTAGTACAACCACAGATTACCCCTCAATCCAATCACTATTGTATTTAAGTCCCTCTGGACCTAGAGTATAATTGAACACCTAGATACACAGCATTGCTCAACAACCATCACATGTAGATCCATGCATTATAAGAGTTGAAGGATGAACAGGGGACCAGAGATAGAAAAATAATATGAAAGACGACAAGGGAGGTAGGAAAAGAATACTGTTGGAGTGTAGGATTATTATAGTAATGAAGAAAAGGTATCCTCTAAGGATAACTGACCTGAGGTGATAGATAGTTAGAATATTTATATTCTCCCCAACAGAATATAGGGGATCTTTTTTCTCCTAGGTCCTTCACAGCATTTGTTGTTGCTCATACTCTTAACAATGGCCATTCTGTGTGGAGTGAGATGATCTTTTATTCATTTTGAGTTGAGCTTTGAACAGTGCAAGAGAGAGGGCTCTATTTTCATTCTTCTGTATATGAACATCTAGTTTTTCTAGAACTAATTGTTGAAGAGGTGGTAGTTTCTTCTGTATATGAGTTTGGCACCTTTGTTAAAAAATAAAATTAGCAGTAGCCTTTTACAGCAGATTTTGTTAGATTTTAACTCTATTGTATGAGTTTGTATATTTTTTAAATCAATGCCATGCTGTTGTTTTTATGGCTTTGAATTCTGATATTGTAATACTTCTATCACTTCTTTTTGGTTGGGATGAGTTTTAGGAGTGGTTTTTCTGTATCTGTGAAGAAAGAAGTTGTAATTTTATTGGGCATTGAATATACAGATTTGTTTTGGCACCTTGTTCATTTTCATAGTATTCTGTGGAGCCATGAACATGGGGTATTTCTATCTTCTAGTTTCATCGTCAGTTTCTTTCTTTGTAGGGTTATATTTGGTTTGGTCCCAGGGCATGTTGGTACTTCAGCAGTCCTGGATATGAGAAGGAGGGAAAGACATAGAAGGAAGAGATGCTCTCTGGAGTGGTACTTGGTAAACATCTGGCCTCTGGTGTGTTTTTCTGAAGGATAATAGTTGACCAAACCTTCCTGATCCAAATTGGTCAATTCTTGGGTGAGGTGGGTAGGAAGGCTGTTCAGTTTCCTAGTTCTGAAGAGACATGAGTAGAAATAGGTCTGATGCTTAATGTGGTTAGCAACAACAATGGATATTTCTATCAGCAGCAGATTTAGGGAGTGTCTGGTCATACTCTAGGCCATGAGCTAAGCTCTTTTCTGCCTTCCATCATTCACCCTGCTCATTCCTTGTCTGATTTTCTCTAATTAGCTGTTGGGGAAACTAAGTATAGCAAGATAAGAAACTTGCATGTGGCTAAGCTGGTCTTAAATTGCACTACTGCAAGTTGGTCCCATGTGTCCTGGCTGTACAGCTTATTTTCTTATTCACTCACCATTCCTATACCATGGGTTAGTAATGGAACGGTCAGTGAGATTTGAGTTCCCTTGTGACCAGAGGCATAAAGTATAATTATTGTTTTTCATACTAATTATTATTTTCACAGGAAAGGAAAATAATGGCAGCAAGCCTCAAATCTTATTCATTTTTGTTATCCTTGTTCATTCACTTCCTTTTTCACCAACTTATGTGTATACTTATTTACATTGCAAGTTATGCCCTGGTATTGAGTGCTTACTATTTCCGTGGACAAGAAGTGAGCACCCTATATACGGTCTTACTGGTAATCACACTTCTAATTAGAGTAGTAACTATGGCCCCTTTAATTATAACAGAAAAATGTAGTTGTGTATTTTATCTGTATTATCTGTATTCTAAAGCCAAGATGTGCTTTGTAACAACAACACATGAAAGGCTTTGAGGCATGTATTCCTTTTCATTGCCGTTATTAGACTCAGGGTTATGTTGGAAGGAGGGCAGAAAGTAGCAGAGATCTGTAATAGGCAAAGGATCCATTAGCATTGACAGATAGAAAAACATTCAGGAAGCCTGTCCAGAAGAGAAAAGGTGAGGATGATCAATGACAATCTCCCAGCCTTCAGCAAACAATGCTGAGAAGTTGAGGGAAGGGGAGTTCCATGAGTCACCCATGTTTCTGCTCCATCAATATCTGTCAGGCCCCATGAGAGCAAGAGAGAGAGAGCCTGGGAGGAGTACAGACTTCTCAAAGTTCTCAGATCCTTCAGCTAGAGCTTTTACCTATCAGGGATGCATTTTATAAGAACCCTATGAATTCTTGGGGGATAGCAGCAAAATCACGTCTGCTTTTGTGTAATGTCCTTCTGCAGTCAGATTCAAGAAGTGGAAGGGTGAAATAATTCCATCTGCTTCTCCCAGTATCTTCTGGCCAAGTTGCCCCTTTACTATAGGTCATAGAGTCATGATTGTGCATGGAGGAAATTTCTCAGAAGACTGTCAAGCAAGGTGAAGGGTTTTCTTATGGCATAGGGGTGGGGTCGTGGGGAAAACAGGTGAAGATTCACTGTTGTCCAAATGCATTCATCATAGACCTGGACGTCTGCCTAAAGCTGAGTCCCTGGCTGTTGGATGGACAAGAAGAAAGATTACCATGCAAGATGTCCACAGGGAAAATTATTGTTTGAATGAACTTTAATGTAAGGCTTAATTGGAAGGAAGCATTTCAATCTGCAAAGCTCCTTTCCGTGTGTGTGTGTGTGTGTGTGTGTGTGTGTGTGTTGTATTTACATACTTTTACACTTTATTAAGGCATGGTTATTAGCAGACACTTTATCAATAGCTATAATTAAGGGTATCACTACACATAACTGCTCAGAAGAATCTTGCAGGTATTAGAGATCCCAGAAGTGTCCTTTAGCATCATCATGAGAAGCTGTGTCCCCAAGTCATTCTGTGTCCTGTCCTTTTAGATAAAAGCTGCACACTGCTACTTGGAATCTGAAACATACCCCTGTGTATCCATGAAGCAGAAAGCTTACAAAAAAATTGGAACCATGATGTCAAAATACTCTGAGAACTATAAAAGCTTATAGATGTAAAAATTTAAATCCTTACTGTATTTTTAGAGGAAACAGAGTCCCATAAATAGTATTATGGAGAAAGTGGTTGATTTCCCCTCTTCCCATTCTCAAAAGCAATCTGTATTCTTGAAGGACTTAGCTTGCAGCAAGGAGATGCTAAGAAACATTGTGACAGGATATTCACCTAAAAGGATCTGGCCATAAAGCCTCAGTTCACCAAACCCTCCTGCTCAATGCTTCTATTAAACAGAACGACACACCACTCCCTTTCACATCCTCCCGGGCCACAACCCTTTTATGAAAAAGCAAACTGAAAAGAAAAAAAAGTGTAATCTTTTGAGAAAAGGAAAAATTGCTCAAATTGCTGCTTGTTTTCATCTTTGCAAGTATTTCTCTCCTAGGTATAGAAGATATGAACTGTGATAGTTTATTCAGTGCATATTTGTGAGAGGGTGTCAGCTACTCTCCAGGCTGTGGGTTTGGGGTAGAAGGAAGAGGAAGGAGTTACATCGGATATATGCACTCTCACAGGAGCAATTTCAAACTTTAAGGACAATGAAGCAGTACAAAGGACTGCCAACTGACCTATATGACCATGAAGATACCAAAGGGGAATGATCCTGGCGGGATGTGGTAGATGGCATTGTGTATTCTGAGAATCCTCGCTGAAAGCCATTATTTCTCCCTGAACCAGCTATAGCCTTGGGCAAATGGTGAAATGAGATTTTGTTTTACATTTTTAAAATCTTTTCTCTTTCCTTTTTTGTTTTGTTTTGCACACAAATACCAGTGCCAGTGTATAAGCTGTCTACCCTCTAACTTAAAAAGCTTTCTCAGATTGTCATTTTGGCAGATTTCATTAAGTAATTAAATAAATAGCATCAAGTTCTTGCTCTGAACAAGGCATTATTCTTATTTACTCTTAGTGAGGAATGCCAGGGGATGATAGGGATGAGTTTCTCCTAACAAAACTTTTTCTATAAGTACCCAGCTGAAAAATTCTCCCTGAAGAAGAGAACCAATACTTTTAACTAGAAGACTTGACACAAAAGTGTCAAAAAGATGTGTCAAGCACTTTTCATTGCTGGAATCTTTTGTGACATTGAAGTATTGTTCCAGTATGGACAGGGAAAGGTGTAAAAGCTGTTCCCAGATCCTGAAGTTTCTCTTTCTGTGATTAAAAAGCACTGCCTCAAATTTACAGTGGGGTGGGAGGGTCTGCAAGTTAACTCCGACACTTTCAAAATGTCCCAAGGGAACCACTTGCCCATTTCCAGAAATGCAGTTAAAAGCAGCATTAGGGTGGGAGTTTGGCCTAGTGGTAGAGTATTTGCTTAGCATTCAGGAGGACCCAGGTTCGATTCCTTGGTACCTCATGCATAGAAAAAAGGTGAAAGTGGTGCTGTGGCTCAAGTGGTAGAGTGCTAGCCTTGAGGAAAGTCCAAGGGCAGTGCTCAGGCCCTGAGTTCAAGCCCCAGAACTGGCATTCTGATAACTGTCCTCTAGCTGAGCTTCACATAATCATAGGCACACTGAATATAAAACGTGTATGGAAATATGAATTCTACCAAGGTGGTGATGGTCCCACAGGATGTACAAGGCTTCAAAAGAACAGATGAACATTTGCATAATCTTCCTTCTGGAAGACAGCAGCCAATGTTAATGTGTAATTTATTTCCCCTGAGAGTAAGTATTTCCTGGTAAGGAAAATCGCTTAGGAGTCTGAGAAAAACCCCACAGAGTGCTGAGGTTGAAAGGAAAATAAATATCAAAGCAAAAGCTTTTTTTTTTTTTAACCCAGAGATGGAGATGAATGAATGTCTCAGGAAATAGAAGCCTTATCAGAAAGAATGACATCGCCCCATTTGTAAGGAAATAGAAAGATTGGAAAAAATCAGATTAAGTGAAGTAAGCCAGACCCAAAGGAACATAGGCTCCATGGTTTCCCTCATTCGTAATAATTACCACACATCGAGGACTCTCTTAGCAGAAGATTAGAATAGCCCCAAACCTGGGTACATAAGGTCATATAGGATGAGACTAAATGAAAGGGTCTCTAAGATATGGAAACAAGAGCTTTATCTTGTGTGACTGTTGTTCTTAATGTACTATGTTATTTCTCTTCTCTTCTATTGCCCTTTGATTAATCTCATATATCTGACTTTGTTACCTGGTATATTGTATATATGTTTATTTGTTTATTTGAAATAGGAAAGGGAAGAGGGGAAAAGAAGATGATTGGGATTGGGGGAGGGAAATGAGGGCAAAAACATGAGAAGGGGCATCAATGTGTGAGAAGTAATACAGTTGCTATCTTGTGAATGTAAGCCCTCTATACATTACTCCCACAATAAAAAATAAAATTAAAAAATAAGAGGCTTGAACTGTATACCTTATTTGCTAACATTAGCATATTTAAATAAGCTAATCAAAATATCTCTCCTTTTTTGGTATAATGGAATTTTCTTTAATTATGTATACAGTCATTACTATTGATCTTTCTTATCTCTAGTTATGGAAATTATTTCAAAGTTTTAACACAGTAGGATGAATTATGATTCTGTCACATTTTTTGGTTTGATCTTTGCAAATTTTAGGAGGGAGAGAAGAAAGAATATTCTATCCTAGAGTTCTAAAAACACACATTTTATAGTTTATGTTTAGGGGTGTAGCATGATATTATGGATGATATATAAGGTTAATATGGTGAAGTAAATTAATATTTCAGTGTTACTCTTTGTGACAAGAGTAAAACAATTTAATTTAATAAAACTCACTAATATGATATGATTTTATTATGCATTAGATATTAGATTGTATTCATTCAGGCAAAGAGAATAAGATTGGTTAGCCAGAGAGGAAATGGGGTGAAGTGTTCTATAGGATGCATTCACTTTTATTATAGAAAATGTTCATCTTTTCATCACAACATAACAGAGAAACAAGTTCTGTCAACAAGGCTATGCAAATATTAAAAACAAGATTGCATAACGATTTAGCATTTCAAATATATATTTGTATGATCATTGCATTTACCATTATCACCAATACTGCAAGAAAATATTATTACTTATTGAGGAAATAATAAGTAAGAAGAAGAGAAAATGAAAAGGAAGAAGAAGGAAGAGTAAGAGGAGCTGGAGGAAGAAGAGGAAGAAGAAAAATGTAGGATGAGGAGGAGAATGAGTAGGGGGAGAAATAGGAGGAGTACAAAGAGTAGAAGTAGGCAGAGGAAAGGAGGAGGCCAATGAGGGGGAGAAAGAGGAAATGAAAATGATGACTTGTTCAACACCACGTTAGATGAGTGGATCCAGAAGATGTACCTATACACAACGGATTTTACACATTAGAAAGAATAACGTAATGTTAGTTGCAGGGAAATGGATGGAACTAGAACAATTCATATTACATACAGTGAGCAAAGCTCAGAGAGACAAACAACACATCTTCTTTTTGATATACCAAAGTTAGATCTAAAATGCACTGGGATAGGACAATTTATACAAGATTCTAGATAATCACAGACAGTGAAACCAAAAGAGGATACTCTTAGGAGAGAAACGAAAACACAATGACTAAGTGCCTCTGCATATTTAAATAAAATAATATGCATACTGAACTAAAAACTCCAAGCTATGCAAACAAAAGATGTTTGGTTTTCAGTTTTTGATGCTGTTTCTTTACCTTATATATGGTGTATTCATGTGCATAGCTTCTGAAGGGTGGGGGAGAGCACAGAACTCGAGAGGAAAAGGGTAAAAAGCACAACAATGGGGTTCACTGGACACTGATGAAAGTGAATTCTACATTTCATGGGAGGAGACAGAAGGGAGGGACTGGTAGGAAGGGAGGAAACAGAAGACATCGTGAAGGAAATGCACTCATTACTTGACTCTTGTAATTGTATCCCCTGTGTCCATCATCTCTATAAGAGCAATACAGTAAATGACTTTAAAAAGTAATTCTGTATTATAGAGTTCTAAAGAAATTAGGGGAACATCTATCCAAAAACCCCTATAAAGAAACAAAGAAACAATTAGAATTGTTACCTGTGCACAGTTCCAGGTTATTCAAATCTTGGTTTCTAATTCATGGGCATGCAATATGTGGTGTGTAATTTTGTCTTCCTATTTGTTTATTCTTCTAAGTTTTGGTTCTCAGTCAATTATCTTCTAGAAAGCCAAGTGAAAGATTTCTAAGAGAAAAGCTACCTGACATATTTAGAATGTTGCAAGTTTAGGTTATATGTTGAAGAGGTGTAATTTCTCAACCTTGCATTGTTGGAGACATTGCTTTCAGCCTCCTGGGGAAGTAAGATTATAAAATGGCACCTGGCAGCTCGCCAATGAGTCAGTACTTGCTGACCAGGAAGTTTCTTTGCATTGGTTGATTTGTTTCTTCCATGCTCGTGGATAGAGCATGATCACTAGAATTTTTTTCCATGTTTGCTTGCTGCGTGTGCAGATGACCTTTATTGTGATTGGCTGCTTAAGGATATAAATAGTGTAGGATTTCCAGAGAAGAGGAAAGGCAGAGAGAGAGAGAGAAGAAAGGAGAGAGAAATAAAAACCTCTGCTTGCAGATATTTGAGTCTGTAATCATTCCGAGTTGGCCTCCAAAGTGATGCGTCGTTGCGGCAGTCAGCAACATTGGTGAAGAAATAAAATGCTAAGATTTTCAATGCATTATGCACCAGCATTCCATCTCAACTCGTGAATTGTTATTTTGCTGTGATTTGCACATAAGTTGTAGTAACTGCCACATATAGCCATTAGATATTAAGAAATAATATAATATACATTATATACTATATATTATAGACTATATGCACTATACTATACATATGTATATGTATATACTATATACATTATATATTATAAACACTATACTATGCATGTATACTATATACATTATATACTACACTAGATATAGTATATATATACTATACATATTCACATACTACATAATAATATACTACTGTATATAATAGTAGTATTTCAGTATGCATAGTAGTATATTAGTATAGCATGCACAGTATACATAGTATATACATAGTAGTGTAAAAGTATACATACTATATAATTGTATGTGAATATATATAGATGCATATGTGAATGTGTGTGTGCATGAAAGAATATTTGTGATGGTAAACAATAGAATTTTCTCAATTTCGGGTGGGTTGTTTAATTGGAATTCACTCCTGGGATGCTCTTGATATTTTCTCTAGGCAAGTGAGTCAGCAAATTAGTAAAGGAGGCAAAAAGGCGGCAACACTGATTTATTGAAGTGGATACATTTCAACATCATTTGGGATTTAGACAGTGTTGCTGTCCTGTTCTGTCACAAAACATAGGGTCTTGCTGAGGTTTCCAACTTGAGACAGTCCTGAGTCACTGTTTTCCAAAAGATGGAAAATATAACCATCAATTATATCTCTTGACCTCCGCATATCATATGAACACTTTGGATAGAACTTAAATAATTTTAGCAGGTTATCTTCTTGGCTAACTTCTGTTTTTAATTTCCTGCTGTCCTTTTACTTTTGTGATTGATAAAATTTTTAGTATTGTTTATGATATGAGTAGAGAAATGTAGGAAGAATGGCATGAATAAAGATAGAGACAGTTTTGTGCAGTATGAATATTTTTACCTTGGGCCTAAATAAAAACACAGCATCCTCAGTAGAAAACATTGCCTTGAGACCAAGGTTGATCTTCCCTACTTAAAAGTATGGCATGCTTTTCAGAGGTGTATGTAGCTCAGTGGTTGAGGGCTTGCCTATTGTTGCCTTGGATTTGACCCATAGCAACACACACACACACACACACACACACACATACACACACACACACACGAATGAATACATGAATAAAAATAAAAAATAGCATGAAGTTTTGTGTGGATTGCAGCACCCAGCACTCATTCACTTCCTGGGAGACCGAGAATCATTTGGTATAATCCCTACGAAATGGCTAAGGTACCTGGTCACATGTAATGAAGTGGAATATATTCAAGCTACGTGCTGTTTAACTCCATCCAAATTCTCTAGACAATGCATATAAGTGTTTCTTGCTGTATTGAAGGTAATAGTGGAAAAGTGGAAAAAAATCCAAATGTTACCAACAGGATGACATCCATGTAATAGATGTCATATACACAGCAGATAAATTAAACTAGAACTATGAATCAATGTCAATTAAATCTCCCACAGAATGCAGCGGGAAAAAAAACAAACGTAAAGCTATGTGTTGAATAGGATCCTGTTTCTGTGTATTTCAAAAGCATTGAAATGGCACCACAGTGTTTTAAAGGTAAGGCCAAGGTCTAAAAGCAGGCATAGTTAATTCTTCAGAGAGATATTGGAGAGGTATCAAAAAACTTCCATTCCAATCTTCAAAAACATACCTACTGTAAGAATGTACACTGGTAGATAGTTGTGCTCTATTTTTATGTATGATTGAAATAATTTATAATACAAATTAGAAAGAAGCTAAGAGTAAAATTAATCATGAGGTTTTGCACTTATTGAATGATTTGCTGAATTGATAATTCATTACTTCATGATAATTACAAAAAGAAATTTAATTGATTACTATATTTCTTTTTTCTGCTCTTCAGGGACAATTGCACTAATATTCTTTTGATATTTATGGACACATTGTTAAACACTATAATTTTGTTACCAATTTTTTTTCATAAAATTTAGATATTGTACATTGTCCTTCTAAACTGTGGCTGATATACTTCATGCCCATTTTTCTTATTCTTTTAAACTAGATCTCAAAGTTTGGAATTAGGTACATATTCTGTTTTTACTTTGTTGTGATTGTAATATTCTTTCATAGAATATATTATCTTCCCTGCCTTTTATTCCCTCTGTAGTTACTAAGTTTTGTTTTCATTTACTGATTTTTAAAATATAACTACTGGCAATTTTTCCAGCTTTCTCAGAAAGATTATAAAGTCCTTCTGAGTTTTTCCAATGTCCTCAAAGACAGAATATTATTGTCTTCATTTTCTTTGAGATTCCCCTTACTATGTATGGGTCTCTACCTTTCTGCTGAAATACAACTAGTGGCTTTGTAAGGCTGGTGTCCAGGCTTACCTTTGCCTAAATGAAGTATTAAAATTCTTATCCCCTGAGTCTCCTTGCTTCCTTTTCTTTTGATTTGGGGAAACTCATTTTATGGAAGGTTGTAGGAAAGGTAGAGTTGCTAAAATCTTATTTTCCTGATTGGAATTCTGGGGAACAGATTTTTTTCCCTCAGAATTTTGAGTACATTGCTCAGCAAGATCATTGAGTTTCCACGACCATGGTTGAAATATCCAGTACCGTTTTGGACTCTGATTTGTACCTCTATGGATTCGTTTTTTTCCTTCTGAAATGTTCTTAGGATCTTTTCCTTACTCCAGACACTATAAACTCTCCTAGTGTTTCGCCTCAATGCAATAACTATTTACGTGTCAGGCACTGTAGGCTCCTTCCTTCCTGAAGGAGATAAACAGCGTGTGGTAGTATTGGTATTCTTTTTGGTCATTTCTCTTATAATTTTATTTTCATACTTCTATAGCTCCGGTTACTTGGACCAGATATTCTGAATTTCTAAAGTCATTCCTTATGCTATATTTGACCTTTTAATTTTCTTCTTTTTCCAAAGACTGTTGATTTCCAAGATGTATTGAACTTTTATTTATGATATTAATACTATTTTTCCCATAGCTATCTTTATGTTCTATCATGATTTTCTGCAATGATTTACTTCTTTCACAGATATCTTTCTTACTCTATGTATTCTTCATGTTAATGACTGGAGTTGTCACTAATAATGTTTCTGTTTTACAATGAGGTCCTGTGAGACTAAGTGAAAGGTGTATTTGTATGGGTTTTGGTCTCTGGTGGTCTCTACAAATACATGCCATACAGCAAGCATCATTACCTGCCTTGATCCCCTCAGGATTTCTCAGTTATTGCAGGCTTTGTTTAGGATGCTTCAGGAAATCAGGATTTTCATTCCCCATTTTAGTCCAGTACTTCACTTCTCCTTACTATTTGTTTTACAGTGTCCAGTGAGCCACCATCACCTTTTTTTTCTGAAAGCCTTACTCCATCTTGGTCTGCATACTTGTCATTTACTAGCTTACAAGGGTAGAAAGGGTTTCTGGGTATCTTGTTCTTAGGCTTTTGTCTTACAAAGAGCCTTTAATGCTTGGCTTCAGTGCTTAAGCTTTTCTTGAAATGTTGGCTTATTTCTTACTGTAGTATACTGAGAATCTCACATCCTTTGTATATTAGTCAAAGCTCTTTTCTTAGCTGTGTGTATGAGTATAAAGTTGACTTCCTCCATTGTTTCTTTTCTTCTCCTCACTTCTTTGACTTTAAGTTCCCAGCTTTTTATTGTTTTAGTTTCCTCTCAGTGGGGTTTCTAGAGAGAATGGAGTTAAATAATCTGTTTAATTAGATATGGAAGAATAGGGCTAGTTATTCATTCTCTTCCTCCAGTTTCCCCATTTATGTGATGTGTATAAGAATGATAACTGCCCTAGAGAAGTCTGAGAAATTAACACAAGCAATATTTTCAATATGTTTACCATTGTTATTTTTTAGTGTTAATATTCAGTATACCAAAACTCTCCTACTTGTCTCTATACATCTCTTAATTTAAAAAAATTAATCAATCAATAAAAGAAATGTTCAAAAATACATTGAATTGGAATGTTAGGCCCCAAACAATATGTGGACATAATAGTGTAGTCTCCTAGTAAATGTTTGTTAATTTCTTTTTTTTTTTGTCATGGGGATTGACCTATGGCCTGGGTGCTGTCCCTTAGCTCTTCAGCTCAAAGTTACCACCCTAACCTTGAGCCACAGCCTTATTTCCAGTTTTCTAGAAGTTAATTGGAGATGAGTCTCTCTGCTTTGTATTGCCAGGGCTGGCTTTGACCCTTGATCCTCACATCTCAGCTTCCTGAGTAGGTAGGATTGCAGGTGTGAGCCACCAGTACCCAGTTTGAAATGAAAATATTTTTTTTCAGTTGTGAGACTTGAACACTGGGTCAAAGTGTTGTCCCTGAACTCTCCAGCTCAAGGCTAGTGCTCTACCCCTTTAGCCACAGTGCCACTTCAAGTTTTCTGATGATTGGTTGGATATAAGAGTCTCACGGATTTTGTGTTTGGGCTGGCTTTGAACTATGATCCTCAGATCTCAGCCTCCTGAGTAGCTAGGATTTACAGGCATGAGCCACTGCACCTGCTGAAATAAAAATATTTTGAGAAAGCTTTTCTTTTACTGTCTTATTTTTACTTTATGAATATAGTAAGAGAATTGAGCCAGTGCAGCATCCTTGTTTCTACTGCAGGTCTTTGTTTACTTAGTGTCTTAGCACTGGTTGCTCTTTTAATGTTGAATTTCTGAAATTGAAACTCATTAGCAAAATCAAATTGTGACAATGGTGAAAGATTTATTTTTAAGCTTTCTTGATTTGGAATGTTGCCAGAATTGCTTCCAGATTTATTTAAATCCAAGTCCAGTAGGCAAAACAATTATTGCTTTATTATGAAAGTTCTGCAGAGCAATCCATGCAGAATTCAGGAGAGATAGGTTGATGCACTCTAAGACCAAGCAGATGCTATGTTGAGAAAGCTTACGAGAACCCCTGTAATTTAATACCAGACAACACAAATAAGACATCTTAAAATGTGGGTTCTCAGTCTTAAGAGACAGTAAAGAAAAAAAGCCAACTGTGTGGACTCCAGTGAAAATTTTGAGAGAACTTCTAGTTCCCTGACTGAAAGACACTTATGAGATCCCTTCTGTCAAATATATGTAAAATATAAATCAAGAAATAAATTATGGGCCATTTCAAAATGCTTGGACAAACTTTCTATCCTGCTATATAAATATGTCAAAGCTATTTTAAATTGAACTTCTGTCTTAATTTTCTATGACTTGTAGGGTTAGGACAGTGTAGAGGTTACATTTTGGGGAGAGAAATAAATGTGATTGGGAAGGCTAACTTCTGCAATTTATTAAAATAATCCAATCCAACTTTCTCTTTATTAGCCTATGAGAAACTTTGCCCAGGGAATCTTTAGTTCTGGGCTCAGATTTGCTGAGCAAACTCTTCACATGGTTGAGATGAAATCCAAGCTGCTCTAGAAATCTTTGCGACACACCCACCCTCACAGGAAACTTCTTTAACACCAAGAAAACAAATCCTGAAATTTGTATGGATCATTGGTTGTGAGACTTTTTGATCCAGCTAACTCCATTCTGAGATTTAAAGAATGATTCAGAAGCTGAGCACCAATGGCTCATGCCTGTAATCCTAGCAACTCAGGAGGATGAGACATAAGAATCTGAGTTCAAAGCCAGCTAGAGTAGAAAAATCTGTGGGACTTTTATCTCCAATCAACCAACAAGAAGACAGAAGTAGAGGTGTGGTGATACGGTGCTAGCATCCAGCAAAAAAACCCTCATACAAACAAAAAAACAAAAATGTGAGGCCCTGAGTTCAAGCTTCCACTTAAACAAGATTTTTTTTTTAAAGTTAGGTTAATTTTCCTTAGAAGAACCTGATACTTCATGGACACAGTTTCACTATTATAAAGCACTGGGAAATAAAAGAGAAATTTAGTAATTTTCTGGGTCTTTCTTTGTACTCAGTAATGAAGATAGTAATGACAAACTCAAGCAACAAGATTAACTTGATGTAAATATTCATTCTGAGAGCTAGGTGCTGTTGGTTCATCTCTTGAAAGCTAACTACTCAGGAGGCTAAGATCTGAGGACCATGATTCGAAGGCAGCACATTCAGGGGCTCTTATCTCCAATTACCCAGCAGAAAGGCAGAAGTAGAGTTGGCTCAAGTGGTAAAGTTCTATACTTGACTGGAAAAGTTAAGGAATCTTCCCTAGCCCCTGAGTTCAGTCCCCAGTACTGGCACAAAGAAGACAATCATTCATGAGCAGTTATGCACATATTTGACACATGTACCTTTGCTGAGCAGTTAAGTGAATATTTGGCACATATATATTTCCTACAAAATAATGGTACTTCCCAGTGCTGCTGAAAACAGTGTTTCCATCAGCCACTATCCACAATAGTGTGTGGGAAGAGCCATTGATACATTATTAAGTCAAAGTCAGAAGTAGCAGAGCTCAAGTGCCCTATGGGACAGCTAGTCGGCTTTCATTACGGGACATGAAAGAATGCTTGCCATTTGAAGATGCATGCTATAAAGAGACTTGAAGGAAATGATAGGCTTACTTGTAACACTCGATAATGTAATAACACTATAATATAAGAAAAGGCAAGGTCAAATGTACCCTCACCACTTTCTTCACAGATTGAAAGCCTTTAATATGACAATTGTATTAATATTTTCAGGACTTTGGACCTTATCAAATTTTTTCTTATGAGTGAAAGGAGTTGCAATCTCCACATTAAGTACTAATAAGTAAAAAGTAAGGGAGAAATCTCTGAAAATAAGTAATAATATATGTATACTATTACATTTTAGATTAGAATTGATGCCTGTAAAACCAATATATAAGCCTGCAATATGTTGGAATTCATTCAAATGCTAAATGCTTTCTTGTTCTATAGAATGACAATTCATATCTTGTGACTTACCATATTTTCTGTAAGTATTGCATTGCATTCCTCTCTCTCTTGCTCTATCTCTCTCTTTCTGTGGTACTAGAGGTTTGAATTTAGGGCCTTGCGCACTATACCAACTGAACACAGACTTACCCCTCTTTCATTTTAATTATTTTTCTTTTTTTAATTTTCTTTATTTGTTAGGGTGATGTACAGAGGGGTTACAGTTACATTCATCAGGTAGTAGGTGCATTATTTCTTGAACATTGTTGCCCCTTCCCATGTTTTTCTCCCACTCATCTGGTTTTTATTGCACATGCTCATTTTCAAGTACACAAATAAACATATATACAATCCATCAAGTAACAAACTCAGACACAGTAACAAAAATGTTAATTAGTTTTCAAATAGGGTTTTGTATTTATGCCTTGGCCAGAGTTAAACCTTGATTCTCCACCATGCCTGTATGATACCAGCTGATTTGTTGAAATGGTGCCTCACTCACTTCCTTCACAATCCATCCACTCACAACCATGCCAGTCTAATATATAGAGAATATATCATATGTATTGAGGGTTATGAAAAACCATCTCTACTTTACTTTCAGTGAATTTTCTCTAGAACATATTTCCTTTGAAGAATTTTTTTGGGGGAAAGGGGTAACATTGTTCAAGAAGTAATGTACCCACTACCTGATGAATGTAACTGCAACCCCTCTGTACATCACCCCAACATTAAAATAAGGTTTAGAAAAAAGAATATTTAATGCCAGTGTTCATGGATTTCTCTGTGATTCTCTGTTTCTCTAAGCTGTAGGCAAATATGTGCACAGGCTCAATATCTCTAATCAATATGACACTTGAATTAAGCTCATTTATTCAGTGCAAACATGACCTTGAGTTATAGAGTAATATTTTAATGTTGTGCTAAGGAACTGAATCTTCTAAGACGAATTCTAATTAGAGTGTGATGAGAAAAGGCACTTAATTTGGCTCATTGACTTGTCATTGTTCAGGAAATAATTGTCACTGTTTGGAAGTGACACAGGGAATTTCACATTGCAGAATCACTTGGACACAGGATAGAAAAGGCTGTTTGGGAGTGGAGGTGAAGGCTCTGTTGCTCACTATGAAATGAAATGAAACAACTGAAGATTTCAAAATACCTTTTACTTGAAATACCTTTGGAAAAGATCCAAGTTCTTTGTCTCTTTTTTTCCCTAGACATTTTTATACAAAAATCACCTATTTAAAAGGATTCTAAGAAGTTTCATTGTTGTTTATAGTTTCACCAACTACTTAAAATTATTAATTTAAGGCCCACCAGACATTTGGAAGGATTTTTGAGTATATAGCACAATAGCTAGCAGGGAGACAGACATACCTATTGAGAGAGACAGACATAGAGAGAGTCAATATGTCCTTCTATCTATAGGTCTATATATGAAAATGGAAAAAGGAAGAAGGAAACTGACTGAAGGTTGTTGGACCACAGAGATAGGAGGACAAGGAAAGAGAGCTCAATAGTGGGTGTTAATTTGACCAAACTGTAATATAGGCACATGAAATACCACAATGACCACTTTATTTTATTTATTTATTTATTTATTTATTTATTTATTTATTTATTTATTTATTCATTTATTTTTGCCAGTCCTGGGCTTAAGCTCAGGGCCTGAGCACCGTCCTTGGACTTTCTCAAGGCTAGAGCTCTACCACTTGAGCCTCAGCACCATTTTTGGCTTTTTTTCTATGTATGTGGTACTGAGGAATCGAACCCAAGTCTTTGTGCATGCTAGGCAAGCACGCTACCACTAGACCAAACTCCCGGCATAATGACCACTTTATATATGTAATATACATTACAAATAACTGGAAAGTAAAACAGGTTCTGGTGGGAGGCAGATCTGAGTGTCAGGTGGCCAATGGAGTGAGTGAAGGAGGGCAAATAGCGATGAAATGCTTTATATATATGGGTTAAAAATAGACAATAATGAAATCTCTTCAAATTGCTTATAAAAAGGGGGATGAGATGACGGAGAGTGATACAGAGAGCAAGATTGATTGGGACACAGTATATGCATATATGGACATTTCACAGTGAACTATCCCTCTATATTATATACTTAATTTTTGCATATAATTAATATCTATAATATGTACATATTGGAGTTGTATCATAAATGCTGATTCCTCATTGAATTGATTATTATATATGCTTAATATATGCAATATATACGTATGGCATTGTATCATAAATGCAGATCTCTCATTATACTTAATATACATATTGGCATTGTATCATAAATGCAAATTGCTTACTTAAATTTAACCATCCATTTTAGGGACTCATTTCAGTCTTCACAGGTATAACCTTCAGCTTGTAGTTTAGGAAAAAGAAAATATATTCAAAAAGCCCCATTCAACATGTTATTGAGCTTTCTTTTTGGTGTTTCTGTAGCTGAGATGACTTTCTATGAGGTGACTGAATACTGCTTGTGATATAGACTACCAGGAAAGAGAGCTAATCTACCTTGGATTCATTCTTATATCCACAGTGTCAGGCAGAGACTTTGTTTCACAGATTTTATAGAATAAGTATTGGTTGGATGGATAAATGGAAGTGTGAATAGATGGATAGATGAAATGGAAGTATAGATAGAGCTCAGTCACAGAAATGATGATGGCCTGGATTCAGGGGGTAAAACTGTAGCTGTGCAGAAATGGATAGACTTAAAAGGTACAAAAGCCAATTTAGGACTAATTTTTGATTCAATATGTGGAAAAAGGATAGACAGGCAAAACAGATGAAGGATGTAGAATGGAATATGTAGACTCTGGAAGAATAGTAGAGCATTTCCATGTTGTAGGTAGAGATTTTGTACTCCAGTAAGTGAAAATGACCTTCAGAAGATACAAACAACAAACAATAATCCGTAGCCAGTGAAAAAAGAAGCAAAATAGGAGAGAAGAGATATGTTCCCAAGGACCTTTTAGAAAATTACTAGGAAACTTGCAATTTGATTTAATGAGACACTTGGTCCATTTGTTTTTTGTTTTTTGTTTTTTTTGGGGGGGTTAGAATAACAAGTTGACACAAACAATAGCTTAAAATAATGAATTCACCTTTCCCCAGTTTTAGAAGTTTTAGATTGGAATCCAGGGTCATACTCACTCTGAAAGCTCTGGGAAAGAACTTGCTTGTTTCTATGAGTTCCTGATAGATGCTGCTTCTTTACTATGACAGAATAATTACACTCTTGCTTTCACCTTCACATAGTTTTTTCTTTCTTTCTGTATTTCTTCTACTAATGCCACATATCATTAATTCTTTTGAAGGACTAACCAAGTCAAGATTTTTCTAGCAAAAAAGAGAAAAGACTTTCAGAGATTTTCAAATGTAACTAGTAGGAGAAGAAGTATGAGTATTTATAATGATTTGAAAAAATGGACATAATGGAAAATGTTTTAAAATATTCATACTAAATACAGTTAGTGAGAGCTAGAAAACATAAACCAATCTCTTTACTTATCAAAAATAAAATAATTAAAATTCTCCAACTATATTCCTTTCAAAACACCCTGCAACTAGATGAGCTTAGGTTGATTTCCTTCAAAGATTCAGTCTCAAATGAGTATATTCTCCTCTGTCCTGAGGATATAAAAGGAAACACCTCTCAGTTATTTATGTCATAATGAAGTTGTTAAAAGTTGGTCTGTCCTCTTTTTGGGAGTACAATGGGATTGTACTTCCTTAACTTTTTCTTTTCTGTGTGTGTGAGTTATGGGGCTTGAACTCTGGGCCTGGATGTTATTCCTGAGCTCTTCAGTTCAAGGCTACTCCCCTATCCCTGAGCCACAGCTCCACTTCCCATTTTCTAGTGAGTAATTGGAGATAAGAGTCTCATGGTCTTTAGAGCTCAGCCTGGTTTTGACCCACAATCCTCAGATTTCAGCCTTTTGAGTATGTAGAATTACAGGCATGAGCTACTGCACCCAGTATACTTCACTAACTTTTGTCGCGAAAATGTTTTGGACAATGAAAGAGAGTGGAAATAATATGAGTACCATTTAGGAAATGCTCAGTCATGCATAGGAAAGAAATATAAGCCAAATGGTTGTTCTTTTTCTTAATTTTTGTGGGTCATGGGGCTTGAACTTGGCCTGGGCACTGTGCCTAAGCTCTTCAGCTCAAGGCTACCACCTTACCCTTGAGCCAAGCTCCACTTCCCATTTTCTAGGGGTTAGTTGGAGATAAGAGCCTCAGGTCCTTTTGTGCCCAGACTGGCTTTGATCCTTGATCCTCCAATCTCAGCCTCCTGAGTAGCTAGGATTACAGGTGCGAGCCACCGCATCCAGCCAAATGATTGTTCTGAACCCTAAAAAAAGAACATGAAAATATAGTTTCAATAAAATGCAAAATAGACATTGATTAAATTAAAATTAAATAATAAGGTAAAATGCATAAATATCACAGTAAATATACTGAGAATTATTAGAATAGACAATAAGTTAATGAAGTTTGGATGCAAGTAAAACAAATAAATGAAAAGAAAGAACGCAAACAAAGATATACCACATGTAAAAATTGGGCTGATAACTGTGTGCATAAACAAAGCAGTGGAAAAATAAGAGAATATTTAGTCAATGACCTTAGAAAACAAAGTGGAGAGAAATAAAATTACAATCTACCACTTGCCTTGTGCACAAACTGCACAAGAGCTGGATGCTGTTGATTCATTTCTATAATTCTTATGACTCAGGAGGCTAAGATCTGAGGATTATGGTTCAAAGCCAGCCTGGGCAGAACATTTTTGGTGACTTTAATTTCCAAGTAACCAGGAAAAAGTCAGAGTGGTGGTATGGTTCAAATAGTACATCCCCCATCCTTGAGGGAAAAAGCCAAATGAGATCAAGAGGCCCTGAGATTAAGCTCCAGTGCTGCCACATACATGCACACAAACAAAAAAGTGTAAAAATAATGATAAAGATAAAACTATGAAAAGCCACATGTGATGGCTCATGCCTGTAATCCTAACTCTCAAGAGGTTGAGATCTGAGGATTGCCATTTGAAGCCAGGCCAGGCTCAAAAGTCCACGAAACTCTTATCTCCATTAAATTACTGTGGTTTAAGTGGTAGAGCCCTATTCTTGAGCAAAAGAAGCTCAGAGATAGTGTCCAGATACTGAGTTCAAGTTCCTAATATAAAAATAAAAAAGTTGAAGTATACCATAAATAAGTTGAGGAGGCCACCAGGGAACTGCAAGAGTGACACACTGAAAGGTTTCTGTCAGCATTTGATGCCAGACTGAAATGCAGCAGGTGTCCCTGAGCTTTCAAGTCTGAATGAATGGCAGGAAAAGATGCTATACGCATAAGTCAAAATAAGATCCGGTTGTTTCGGAAGTTCCAATTGGTTTCATAGGAGCTTTAAAATTAGCATCATTAGTACAAATTTCCTCCACACCTCACCCTACGTACAGCAACACTGTAGCATCTTTAGGAATGCCCCATGAATTTTCTTTTCCTTCAAAAGGTACACAAGATATCCTCGTGTTTAAATTCTGCCTTGCTAACACACCGCCAGTCTCACTTTGCTCATCTATCTCACGGGATAATAGTATTGACTTCCTAGGATTCTTCTGAAGAGAAACCCTACTTCACTGCAGATCCACGATTCTGCTGAGAAAATGTGCACAGAGGCTTTGATCAGAGACGAGGAAGAACTGTTGCCAAGAACTCGAAAGTAAATGGGCTCCCAGTTGATTGCAGGTTTACAGAAAAGTGATGAAAATTTCTGGCTTAGACAGTAATGAAGAGGTTCAAAACAGCAATTCTTCTTTCACCCACAGTGGTAATTTAGTTTGAGAATGTTAAGGCATTGCTGAATAATTTATTACAAAATATGCATTATGATGTGCATAATTTACTCAAATAAAAGCTCATAAAAGTCAAATTTAGAAAGAGATGTTTTTACTCAGTCTATACGCAAAGTATTCCTGGGCTTTGATACATCCCTTTGACACACAAGAGCCATTTCAGAAAACTTGCCAATGACTTACTTATTTGAATGAAAGGATCAGTTTTGTGTTCACACACACAAATACACACACTCACACATAAACACACAATCATGCCACCCACACCCTTAGGTAGCAATATTTGCATTATATAACTATAAGAAGTACATATCTTAAATATGGAACCACCTAGATGTCCCTCAGTTGATGAGTGGATCAACAAGATGTGGTATTTATACACAATGGAATTCTATGCTGCTGTCAGAAAAAAAGACATCGACCCATTTGTTAGGAAATGGAAAGACTTAGAAAAGATCATATTAAGTGAAGTAAGCCATACTCAAAGGAACTTAGGCTCAATGGTTTCCCTCATTTGTCATAATCAGTAGAAACCTTGGGCTCTCCTAGCAGAGATTTGCAATAGAGCAAAACCTTGATACAAAAGGCCATATAGTAGGATGCTAAATGAAAGGATCTCTAGGATATAGAAACATAAGCCATATAATGAATGATTGTTGTCCTTAATGTACTATGTTATCTCTCATCTCTTTTGCTGTCCCTTGGTTATCTCATATTGTTACAGTATCTCACTTTGTTACCTGATATATCGGATATATTTGTAGTTGGTTATTTGAAATTGGATAGGGAAGGGGGGAAAACAAGATGAGTGGTGGGGGTGGGGGGAGGGAAATGGGGACCAAGACATGTGAAAGGGTATCAATGTATGGGAATTAATGCACCATCTATCTGGCAAATATCATGTAACCCTTCTATTAATTACAATAAAAATATATGAAAAAAGAAGTACATATCTTAAATATCATGTATATGCTAGAAATCTTTAAGAAGGTATATATGCAAAATTGTTTTGTGACATTAATATACTATGTACTTCTTACCATAAATATTATACATCCTTATACCATCTTTGCAAGAAAAATTTCAAGTACAGAATATTTATATAGTATGAATTTTAAAATGTCATATAAAAGACATTTTTTCTTCGCAATTTATCATGGTTCAAATTTTTCAGTGAAATCCATGGAACAGAAGTATTTTGACCAAAACCAAATAAAACATGATTTAACATGTGAATCAATTCAAGCCAGGTGCCAGTGGTTCACAGTTGTAAGCCTAGCCATTTAGGATGCTGAGATTTAGAGAAATCTGGGAGACTCTATTTATCTACAAAATAATTAGCAGAAATCTGTTCTGAAGGCCTGGCTCACATGATAGAACATGGAATATGCAGTAGGAGGACTTGATTTCAAAACCTGCTACTATTAAAAGAAGATGTGAACCAAACCTTTAGGTTTTCTAAGACATAGCCCAAGAAGGCCTCTCAAATTATTCAAACATGTGCATGATACATGTTGTAAAAAGTCCTGGGTTTGCTATGGTCCTTTAGTTTAGATGTGACTTTATTTCCTTTTTGTCTAAGCTTTGTTGCTGGGGCTCTGGTTCCACTATAGACAAAGTAGGGTTTTATTGTTAGCGGAGAGTGATTTGCTCTTCAGTGCAATGTATATATTTGGCTGAATATCACAATACCAACAGCATTTATTGCCAATTGTTTCACCCTCTGTGCACCTAGCTAGAGGGTACAGCATTCTAACACGTAATTAGCAATTTGTGAGCACTTGTTTTAAATGATGCGTGGAGTCAGACTTGGAAAGATTATACCACAAAGAGACTGTCCTCAAAAATGCCAGCCAAACAACCAACCAACCAACTCATTCACTCACAGAGAAAAAAAGAGAAAATTAACATAAGACTAAATACAATGTAAATGGGATAGACATCCTATTAATGTTTTCAGAAAATAATAGAAAAACTAAAGACAGTAAAAAAAAGTTGATGTAGGAGATTGAAAAAGAGTCCAGTGCATTTTTTTTCCTGCTCACAGTGGGGAGGCATGGGTGGCTTTGTGAGGAAGGAAAGCAGACATTGGATTCCAGGTCCTCTGGTGCTGTTGCCAACTCGACAGAAAGCTGACACTAGGTCTGTAGATTGAAATGAACCCAATCTGAAGAGAGACTGGTAAAGTTGCATTCTCTGGATTCCTAGTTCCAAATATGTACAGCTGTGCAAAGGGACTGCAACCCCCACAGCATCTCCATCTTCTACAGAGCTGTGGCTCCTCTGAGGCTTATAAAATAAGCACTTTGATGATTCAAATTGGAGATCTTGTGCAGTGATTTAGAAGATCAAAAGAAAACGATTTAGAAGTAATTTTCAAGATAAGACCACGTGGTTCCCAGCCCTGATGGTGGACGCAGAGGCAATCGAGTCACTGAGGTCATTTGCAATGGGGACACTAGCTTAGAGGCAAATCCATCTCATCTGTTCCAGGGTACAGAAAACCCCAGTGCCTGAGGGCTGTGACAGGAAGGCAGAATCTGAGGCCTGGAATAAAGAGCTCTCTGAGCACAACCTCCCCCATTTGTCTGCTCCTTGCAAAATGCGAATCATGGCCACAAACTACAGGACAGAAGCACCCCAAACATGGCTCCAGGGAACCTTCAATGACAGCTCCGCTCACAGACAATGCATTGCATCCAGAGGCTCTGTGCTCTGTCACCATGTTTTCTAAACAAAAAGGCTGGAGCAGGTCCTTTGCTAAATGATGTATTGCAACCTGTGACTAATTTTCATGAAAAGCCAAAGGAGAGAGCATTTGCAGAATGATTTGTACTGGAAAATTTTCCCTGGAAAAGGAGACACGATTTCAGTTGCAGGCTATTATGCTGCATGAAGGACAGGGAGGTGGCTGATGCAGTTTGAAAGTTGTTCAATGATGAAGTTTTAACACTGAGCAGCTCAAAGTGACATAGTGAGGTGTGTGTCTGTGTGGGTGAGAGAAAGACTGTACGAAGAATGTCTTTCAGAGTATGCATTCAATAAATATGTATTACAGAATAAATGAATAAATAATAACCATAAGTATAACACACTATAAGCAATGATTTTTCAGGAATGCAGAAAGAATTGCAGTCGCGTGTGTTTGCATTCCCTCTCCTGGGACAGTGTGTAGACTCCAGAAGCATCTGCGCATGCCCACATCCCAACCTGAGCTCCCTACTGCCTGAGAACTCTCTTGGGATGGGTTGGCATTCCATCACTGCTCCAACCTAGCAGTGCACACCGAGTATCCCCCTGTCTAGCCTTGAAGCTACAAGGATCCACCTGGGCGGGGACAGGCCTCATATTGCTCCTTCTCCCATAGGGAAAATGGCCTCTTTAACATTTTTAATCAGCTCCCCAGGTGATTCCATGCACATTTTAGTTTGAAGTGCAAAGCTCAGCAGACACACATCTGCTCCAAGCAATAAAAAAAAAAGACCAATGGATTAGAATAGATGCAAGGGTCTATGGGAACTGTGTATTGGTTTATCTGAGAGCTAAGGAGTTATTGTCTACAGACTGTAAGGATTGGTAGTTGAAGATCATGCATTTCCTGAGGGATAAATCCTTAGCACAAAAGGATAGACAGGAACAGTCATAATTGGATGTAAAAAAACAGGCACAGAAATAAAATAAATGAGAGATGGTTATTGTAAGGTAAATACAAATCTGTCTATTACCTAATATTTTCAGGTGCCCAAAAGGAATGAGAACTGTCTATCCTCCTTTCTTATTTTCACTTTTTGACAGTCATGGGGCTTGAACTTGGGGCCTTGGTGCTGTCTCTAAACTCCCCTCAAGGCTAGTGCTCTACCACTTCGCTCCACAGAGCCAATTTGGGTTTCCTGCTGGTTCCTTGGAGATAAGAGTCTCATGGATTTTCCTGCCTGGGCTGGCCTTGAGCTGGGATCCTCAAATGTCAGACTCCAGAATAGCTAAGATTATAAGCATGGCTACTAGCACTAGGTTTCCTTCTTTTTCCCTTTTCCCTTTCTTTCTTCCTCCTCCTCCTCTTCTTCCTCCTCCTCCTCCTCCTCCTCCTTCTGTGGGTTCTGGGGCTCAAACTTAGCCTGGGCACTGCCCCTGAACTGTTCAGCTCAAAGCTAGTGCTCTACCACTTTGAAGCTCAGTGCCACTTCCCATTTTTTGGTGGTTAATTGGAGATAGGCGTCTCATGGACTTTCCCGCCCAGGCTGGCTTTGAACTGCAATCTTCAGATCACACTTCCTTTCCTTTTATTATTCCTTCTGAGAAGTTAAAGTTGAAAATGTCTTTCAGTTTTTTGGACATGTATGTGCACTTTTTTTGCAAAGTTAGATAACCTTCTTCATACATTGCCTTTCAGGAATGTCTTTCTTGGAGATCTTAATGTTCTGTCTTTGAAATGCTAGTTTTAGCAGAAATGGTCCCTATTTCCTTGTTTTTATGGCTAAACTTTCAAAATAGCATAAGTTCCTGATTTCACCTTCTAACTATCTGCTTATGAGAGAATTAAAGATTAACTTGTCCATCAGATCAAGACAATTAACATGCATACAATGGATTATAGTCAACTAATATATAAATGGTGAGTTTTCTATCTTTTTTGAAACTTTATGAATTTTAATGAATGTGAAGTATTTTTCTTTTTTTAATATTTTTTATTGTAATTAATAAAAAGGTTACATGATATTTGCCAGATAGAAGGTGCATTAATTCACATACATTGATACCCTTTCACATGTCTTGGTACCCATTTCCCTCCCCCGGCCCCCCACCCACCCCCCGTCTTGGTTTTCCCCCCTTCCATATCAAATTTCAAATAACCAAATACAAATAAATTCAATATATCAGATAACAAAGTAAGATACTGTAACAATGTGAGATACCCAAGGGACAGCAAAGGAGATGAGAGATAACATAGTACATTAAGGACAACAATCATTCGTTATATGGCTTTTGTTTCAATATCCTGGAGGTCCTTTCAATTAGCTTCATACTATATGGCCTTATGTATCAAGGTTTTGCTCTATTGCAGATCTCTGTTAGTAGAGCACAAGGTTTCTACTGATTATGACAAATGAGGGAAACCATTGAGCCTAAGTTCCTTTGAGTCTGGCTTACTTCACTTAATATGATTTTTCCTAAAAGTTTTCTATCTTTTACAGTCTCTCTCTATTGACCTTTATGTGATCCACATTGGAGTCTGGTTTCAGGCTTAATCACGGATGAACTTGTTTTATTGCTTTTTTGCATGTTGCGCAAATGGTCTGTTTGAGCTAAGAGACTTGCTTCTAATTATTTTCCAGCACCAACAGTAGAGACACGAAAGCACTGGGCAAGTAATTGTACTACTGACTGCGGGTAGCACCGCTCCTAAGATGCCTGTACAGAAAGTACCCCAGAGTAAAAGCTGAGATGCCATTGTTTTCCATTTAATTTGCATTGGAGAGCTCGTGGTACATCATCCTCAGTGCTTGGTACCCATTTTAAGCTGAGATTAAAACTATGTGACAATGGAGAAAGTGAGACTAGAATTTACCTAATAGAGATACAATTTGGAATTTCATTCTTTAGGGTACACTCCCTCATACTGAAAAGTCTTTCTAGTTCTAAGCATCACAAATGAGACTTGGTGAAAGCAGGTCTTGAAAGCAGCCTGCTCACTCATGATAGGAATTCGACTTCTGGAGATCCAAGTAGAAATGCTCTGGTGCATTTGCTTTGCAGAGGGGGATTATATCCCAGAGAACTGTAATTACCTGTACAGGCAAACATCTTATTGATTTTCCCCACAATGTTATAGGGCCATTCCATTCATTTACTCATTATTCATTCCCCTATCTCATGACTAAAAAGTCTAGGATATCAGGCTACTAAAACATGCTGGAGGAATAACCTAAAGAAAGCTCTTGAGGAAGAAAAGGTCCATATGTGATGGTAACAGGGAGAGGTAAGTCTCCTCGTGGGATCACCTAAGAACCCATGAAAATTCAGGTCTAGATTTCACTCCTGGGTCAAGGGCAAGGGAGTAGAATGTGGTCTAGAAGTTAATACAACTAAGCCTAGCTTGCAACTAGTATGCTAGTTAGGGCTGCCTTGTTTCTTACCTTTGTGCTAGGCCATTTCCTTAAATTCTGCAGGTCTTTCTTTGCCTGCCTACATAACCCCCAGCAGGAAAGCTGCTCTAGTGTCCTTGAAGGTGGGGATAAGCCATGCCCCTCTGTGTAGACTGCAGGCAGCGCTGCAGTACAACGTGAGCTTTGTGCAGGAAGGGATTTTGTATGTACACCTCAGTCTCTCCAGCACCTTGCATGGTGCCAGGCTCAAAGAGAGTACTTAATAAATACCTGTGAAACAGCTGGATGTTAGGTGAGAAGTAGTTATTGGAGGTGTGTGAGAGAAGGCTTGGGGAAGGGATTCAAGGCACTCTTGGTAGAAGGAACAGTCTTCATAGGAAGACAGAAAGCAGTGTTGTGTGTAAGGACATTTGTCCTTTGCTGGAATACATGTCATAGGGGAGAGAGTGGGCTGAGATGAAATTGAGAGCCTAAGCAAAGGTCCAGTTGCTTGGTAAATGGAATAAGTCCCTCCACTAATCGCTGTTTCTCATTAGCTTATTTAGAGGATCACCCACTGAAGCAAACATCTGTTTAATGAGAACTTAGTAAAGGCAGATCTCACTACCCTGGAATCCTGAGATACAACATTTCCAGCAATGGGATTTCAAGACTGATATGCAGTCTCCACCGCAGCTGACTAGAAACCAAATAGCTAACCCTCTTGCTGTACATTGTAACTGGGATGTACAGATGTACAAACACAAATATACAACTACATAATATTAACAGTTAATATGTTTGAGAGTGACTGGCGAGACTTGGAGTTGTCAATACACATTTGTCAATGGAATGGGTCCATGCTGAAATAAAATGTCTCTATACTTATTCATCATTAAAAACTCTCAGTAAACTAGGACTAAAGAGAAATAACTAATTTGCCAAAAGTCATGTTTTAAAAGCCTAGTCAATATTATATTTAATGATTAAATTTCTACACTCACACTTTAATTCTGTATTGGAGGCTGAGACAATGTAACAAGGCATGAAATTCACAAGACATTGTTAAGTTGGGGGAAAATAGTACATATGTCTCTTACTACAAAAAATATCTCTTCAGAAGATATTAATATAATATATGAAGATAAGATACTAATATAATAGAAAAACTTGGCATGTGTTAATTACACCAATTGGTAAAGTGAATATTGCTGCTAATTAGGTAAACTGATATTATATGTTCCTATAATAAAGCATCAATTTTCTAATATGTCTTACAAAAATACACAACTTAAACCTAACCATGAGGAAACATAAAACTAAATCAAGTTGAGAAAGTTTAACCAACTACAATTCTATAAACAACTTTGATTAAGAAATTAAAAAATGGACAGAAAAATAATTGTTGATTAAAGTCCCTAGAAGATGTGTGACTTTGAGTTACATCCTGGAATATTATTGCAGCAGTTGGATTTAAACAATATGGTATTACTCTTTATTGAAAAGGTGATGAGGAGGGCTTTACAGTTACATAAATAAGGACGTGAGTACATTTGTTTTTTGTTTTTTGTTTTTTTGCCAGTCCTGGGCTTGATCTCAGCCTCTTGAGTAGCTAGAATTGCAGGTGTGAGCTACCCACTTCTGGCTAAACCATGAATTTTTCATGAGAAAATATACTTAAATCGCTTAATTTTAAATAACTATAAATGATTTTGTGGGAGTTTACCTTTGTTCTTAAAAACCACACATTAGGTAAGTGCCAAGATGGCAGCCCCTGGGGTACAAGTTCCTTCAAGCTCGGAGACCAGTCAGGCCTCCTCACCTTTCCCCCACAGGTAAATGGTTCCTGCTTTCTTCAAACTCCTCAGACAGCCACAAATGAGAAGCAAGAGAAAAAGAACATTGTCACCTTGTTTGTGGACATTTCCTCTTGAGAAGGAAATAAACCATGCAGAGTATTACCTTTGCAAACTTCAACAGAGTACCAACTGTTGCTACCTAAAAGACTCTACTCTCCACACCTGGATTAGACAGTATCTATAAAGTATGGTGCACAAGATGAAGCCCTTGTCAAGAAGGGTCAGTATGGAATTTTTTCCAGATAACTCGACATCCAATTTACTGATAGATTTCTTTCATAAAGAAAGAAAAATAAAAAGATACTTTATCTGTGGCTTTAGAGAGCACGATGCAAGAAGTCTTTGAAGTTCTTTCCATCCAGCCGCTTTCTCTCTACATTTTATATTATTGCCTGGCAAAGAAGACAGACTTCAGCTGACAAGAAGAGAGGAACTATGGTGTGTCCTTATTGCTTTCCGGCCTGAAACAAGAGAACTCAGTGGGCTTAAGTTCCTAATTGTTTGGCATTGCAGTGTGGGGAGGTGGAATTGCAGTGTGGGCTATGGTATGTGTGACAGAAGCCTGGCTACCTTGACATGGTCCTTCAAATGATGGAGAAGGTGGCTGCCTCCCCACAGGATCTGAAGCTGTGTGGAGAAATGCTTGATGTGCTGAGAACACTGACTTCTCTAACCAAGCAGGCTGCAGAGACACAGCCACAAGAAGAACAAGACAACCAGGGTTCAGGAAACCTGATGGAGCAGCTGGATCTGGAAGACCCCAAAAAGTCCAAGCTTCCCCAGTACTTGGAACAGTTTAAGGCCTCACATTCTTAAGCTACAGGCTTTGGGAAGCATTGAGGCAGAAAGGCTTCTGGCTCTGACCACCCAGTTTGTGAAGGCTAAGCTCCCCACCCATGAAGCTGAGGACCCCGTCACCTAGGAGCAAAAATGGCAGCAGTGGCACCTACTGTGGGTACAGGTAGTACATCAGGAGCTGCAAGCAGAATCTCGAGTCCTGGATGGCAACAAGGACAGCAACCTAAGAGAATGTCAGTATTGTGCACAGAGGCTGGAAACTCAGACTCTGCCTCTTCTGTCTAGCTTTTCCTTTTCTCAGAAGCCACAATATGTTCCATATCATGGCCCTGTGAATTCCAGTCCTGGTACCAAGTAGCACGGGGAACTGGAAAGTGGCTGGAGTCAAGCCACCAGCTAAATCCCCTATAAAGAGGCTCTTGAAGCACGAAGTGGAGTCCTGGGGCTCAGAGATAATTGTGAGCATAGAAAGTTGCTAGCACTTTGTGAGGGTAATGCGAGGAAGACACTGTAGCTGAAGTCATGTCTCCAATACAGGCATTTCAGTGGCCATCCTGGCCTCGGGACAGACACACCAGACACACCAGACCAAGATGAGTGAGTACAAGTCCTGAGAGCTTGTATACATGAGGCACTCCTTGGAAGCCAGCCAGGAGTACCCCACATTCTTACTCTTTCCCACCATGCTCTGCTCTGGTCAGAGTTCAGGATAGCAGTGAGCTCAAGACCACAAAACTACTGGATTCCAGATGTTAGGCACCCAATGACAGAGAGAGAGAGAGAGAAAGAGAGAGAGAGAGAGAGAGAGAGAGAGAGAGAGAGAGAGAGAGAGAGAGAGAGAGAGAGAGAGAGAGAGAGAAGAGAGAGAGACAGAGAGAGAGACAGAGAGAGAGACAGAGAGAGATAGTAAGCCCAAGATGAAACTAATTATTCACAATGAAGTCATGACAAAAGTTCAATTCTCTAGATTCCCATCAAGCCTCTTTGTTTGCCAGATGATAATGTTGGAGATAACAAAGTTAACATGTGGTCAGGTATAGAACCCCAAATCTTCAACTATCTCTTTCTATGTGTCCCTAAGAAAGTAAGTGCCCAGAACAATGCTCTGTTGATTAACAAAGCAAAATCAATGATGACCCAGGCTTGATCCTTAAATCTAAAGAAACCTCTGGTTTGCTAAGTCGAAGTAAAGAACTTTTCTAGGCATTCAGTGGCAAGATCTGAAAAATGAAAACCATTTCTTCTTTCTAAATGTGCCCTAGTTTTGGGCTGCATGATGTCCTAATGGCCACAAGTTTCACTTGAATATCTTGTCTGTCAGGAGGAACAAAAGGTCTGTCTCATTAGCATATTCCATGTATTTATAAATGTTCATGGCATAGAAAAGCAGGGCCCTCAATCAACTAACAATGATAGTACATGAGAATGGATTTGAAAATGAGTTTTGAGCTTGTTTTGGACAGTAGACATCATTGTCTTTATTATCTGTCTTTATTACTTTTGGTATTTATAGGCTATTCTGAGGATTCAACAGTGACACTACAAAAGAGAATCTAGTATGAGAATACCACCAGTGTTTTTAATATAAAAATTTGAGAAATTATGGTCGGTGGTATCCAAATGAGCAAGTTCAATCATTACATTTCTTTGTCTGCTTTATTCTTATCTGGCTATAAAAAGCTGTCCACAGTACATTTCAACTTCCTGTAGAGAGGAAATATGCAGATTATAATGAAGGTAAGAATATGCTTATAACCATATGTTTGTTCACATAGAAAATGTGCCAATACAAGAATTGTTCCATTTTGAAATTGTGGGCACCATGTGGTGGTTGTGGGTTGAAATTTCCATTGTGGGTTCCTTTAGTCACTCTCCCCCTCTTATTGTATCTTCACATTCTCAATGTAAAGGTTTCCATGCACCTCCTCCTCTCTTACCTCCTTCCTGCTTCCCTACCTTGTTTCTTTGTATTAAAGAGAGGGCTGAAAATTCATTCTTAACAATGTCATATTTCATATAGAGACAAAGGAAATGGTTGCTTAGCAACAGGCCCTGCTTTAAAAAAAATTAAGCCTTCTTTTACTTTTGCTTTCCCTACTAAGACCATATTCAGGAAGGTGTTTGCAAAGCGATGCATAACCAAGAAGAGATTCTAGAAACTCAGCCTGAGACAAGAGTATGGAAAGACAAGAAGAGACCCATAAAGACTATACATATTTATGGGTACAGTGTGGTAATTTGATACATAGACACTATGGACAATAACCAAAGTGAGGTTTTGACTGAATGCATAAAAGTGCATTAGATATTAGGAATGATTTTTAAATTAATTCGCAAAAAAAATATAGAATTCGGGGCCGGGAGTTTGGCCTAGTGGTTAAAGTGCTTGCCTAGCATGCACGAGGACCCGGGTTTGATTCCTCGGTACCACATACATAGAAAAAAAATAAAGCCAGAAGTGGTGCTGAGGCTCAAGTGGTAGAGCTCTAGCCTTGAGAAAGTCCAAGGACAATGCTCAGGCTCTGAGTTCAAGCCCAGGACTGGCAAAAAAAATGTAGAATTCCATCACAAGTGTGAAATATCCCACAGTGAAAACACATTTAATCTACCTAACCTACTGAGGACTGACTATAGCTTAGCCTCATCTACTTTAAACATACTAACACATATGTATTAGGCTAAAGTTGGACACAAATCTTTCACACTGTTTAGAATAAATTGGTGAATATTTTGTGCAACATACTGAATATTTCAATCAAAAAGACCCTTGTGTCAGCATGAGTTGTCTTCTGTGCTGACAGCCTAAGCAGCTTATGCCTGCATTGATAATGCAGTTTGTTGCGAGCCATCCAGATTATAATAACACCACTCACTAGCTTGGGCAAAATCAAAATTCAGAATGCAAAGGACAGCTTTGAAAGATTGCCATATCTCTTATGGACTCATTATAAATTTGAAGATTCTAAGCCAAACCATTTTAAGTAGAATCCCTCTGTCCCAGCTTGTAGGCTTAGACAGTTCTCTGTATCAGTATCTTGGAGAACACTACAACTCTTTTGTGAAAATAAAGTTCTGTCAGTCTAGTCCATCACGCAGCTCCTGCTATGAAATATAAGGCCAGTGACTGCCCAAAGGCCTTACTGGAGTTACATCACAGGCAGAACCTAAGGACAATCCATCTCTGACTGAGGCAGAGAAATCAAACGAGGTAAGGTTTCTCAATATTCTCAATCTTGTTTGTGTTTGGGGTCAAGTAATTCTTTACTTTCTTTGGGCTGTACAGTGTTTAGCAGCAGCTGCCATCCTAGCGCTACCCAAGATTTGTCAAATATCCCCCTACACCTCATCATGTATCAGAACAAAATCACCCTTAAATAAAAACATTCAAATTGCTTTTGAAAGTTTTTTTTCTTTTCAGTTAAAAGTATCATACTGGTTCATATTGTACAGAAATCCATACCCAGTAAAACTTAACATAGGAAACTATTAACTGTTAATATACCAAGCAAGTCAGCTCTATTTATATTATCTATCTATCTATCTATCTATCTATCTATCTATCTATCTATCATCTATCTATCCGTTATCCATATCTAGTTAATCTGTATGACTCTATTTGTGTCCACTTACTTCAGGGATCTCTATTAAACACATGCCTTATGTAGTCAGTGTGCTTACTGCTGAAGCTAATATTGGCTAGGTCTACAATGATAGGGCCTAGACTACAGAGGAAGAGGAGCCTGATTGATGGAAGGTTACTGAGAGATGAGAAATGTGATTAGGTCCCCATGTGAGAGTGGGGCCATAAGACGTGAGGGAGTCTGGTAGGCTGGGAGAATACCTGACAAAATATAAAACTTCTAACAGTATTCTAAACTATGTGCTACAATCATCTTTTTTTTTTCTTTCTGGTGCTGGTCCTTGGGCTTGAACTCAGGACCTTGGTGTTGCTCCTGAGTTTTTATTTTCCCTCAAAGTTAGCACTGTACTACTTGAGCCACAGTTCCACTTGCAGCTTTTTTGGGTGGTGAAGTAGGGATAGGAGTTGAATGGGCTTTCCTGCTGCTGCTGGCTTTGAGCCAGAAGCTTCAGATCTTAGCCTTATTACTACATCCTATCGTTTTACACATGGGCACCAACTCTATTAACTAGACATAACATGCACACCACCTCTGCTTCTTGGAGAGAAAGAATAGTCTCACAAAGTGTATTTAAGCACAGTGTTCAGAAAGTATGTGTGCCCTTCTTAGCATAGATATATAACTCCCATATACGCGCAATGTAATGGCGCGTTGTGTTTTAGCTTGTCATTGTACGTTACACCAGAACCACTACCATCATTTTGCTATCTTTGAAAGAAGTTCAATTTTTCCACTTAGAGCAGAAATTATAGTGTCTCAAAGCTAAATTTAAAGGAGTAATTTACTGCTGTCCCCACAAAGAAACAGAACCAATCAGTGTAATAAAAAAAATTATGGTCATTCTGTACTTTGTACAGGTGACAGTGCCGTCATTTGACTCTCAGAGAGCAGTAAAATGCATGGCATTAGGGAATATTTAGAAAGCAGAACAGAGCCTGACCTGAGGTAGCTAGTCTAGAAATATGGGTTAGATAGATGGAGGAAAAAGGAATTGAAAGATAGATGGCTGGATCAGGGTTGCCAGGGATTCGCGTCAATAACCTGTTTATCCACATCTGGCCTTTATTGCCTTTCTTCATTTTCCGTTGAGAATACATTTCTTTTCTCTACTTGGGAAAGAGTTTCAAATTCCAGATTGTATCTGAAAGGAACACCAGAAAGTGAGAAGGATTAGAAGCAAAGGCAGCCTTTTAGTTCAAAACTCTCCTTTCTAAGGGAGAGGTAGGCAGTCTAGGTTCAATGTATTTATCACGAGTATTCTAATTGTCAGATTCAAATATGGCTCCTCTTCCTTCCTTATTACAAATTCTATCAGTCATCTAATTCCATCACACTTAATTCTGTGGGCAGACATTTCAAAGCTGTCCCTTCATTTCCTTTTCTAATTTATTGCCTTTGTTCAGACTCCATCTTCTCATTTCGGGATTATTACATTGTTATGTTATTTTGTTTTGCTACTAAATCTTGAGCTACTATGAAAACAGGCTCAAAATGTAATTTGATATTTCTACTGACTTTGAAATCATTCAGTGGCTGTATGGGATGAAGTACATCCTGATACTTTCTAGTTAGCCTATTAGACTTTTTGTAGTAAGGTCTTTCAGATTAATTGCTGTGTAATCCAACTTAAACTCAAATTGACTCTTTACCCTACCCAGAATACCATTTCCAATATTCATGCTTTTGTTCAACATTTACTATGAATTTGCTATATACTAGATTATGCATGTCAGGAAAAGGCAAACAACAAGGTAATCTATTTTGCATAGTGATGTGAAATAATCCACAAGCTACTAATTAGAGGAGCACAATTAGAACCCAGGTTAGTTTGGTACCAAAACTCTTATCCTTTCTATTTCTTAGCATGTGCATGATTTAGTGATGAATGAATTAACGTGTCTTTTTCTCTGTGGCATTTCCTCTACCCCTAGGGCTTCATAATGCAGTGCATATTCAAACAATTATGTAGTCAGGAACATTTAAAATTATTCTCTTTTTCTCTAAAGCAAAAATAGAATTAATAAAAGTGAAATTAGCCATACCAGAGAAGTCACTAGCCCCAGGAACATGAATCCGGAGACCTATAAGTGTGTTGAGTACTGTGTTTTGGTGGTGAAAGAATAGGGATCCTGCCCCAAACTCTCTGGAGGAAATACCTGTACATTCTGCTTCCTTTGGCTGGTAATTGAGATAGCTGAAGAATTTATGGCACAACAGTAAAAAAAAAAATCACCCAAGAAGGAAATGTCAGTTTTTGGTGATGGAGTGCTTTGGAATGTTTGTTAAGGCAGTTATACAAATCTCCACATGTGATATGATAATACAGAACTACTCACTATCAAGAGAAACCGGGTCATAGTTCTGTGAGCTCTCAGTATTATGCTTTAAATTTCCAGTGAAACTCTAATTATATCAAATAATATTTACCAGTAATAAATATTAAAACTAAGACATTGTGTTTTTCCATTTTTTGTTCAGTCCTTTCTGTATTATACAACCACTGAAACAAACAACGGTAAGCATTAAGGCTTGTGTTGAAAGTCCTATACGAAATATTAATTTTGTTTTTAAAATTGGCCTAATAAATTTGTCACTATTCCTTTACCTATTCCATACATAGTTACAATGTCAAATTTTCCCCTCACGTCTCTTGTGCTAGTCCTGAGGCTTGAACGATAGCTCTGCTTCAGGCTGGTTAATTGGAGGTAAGCCAGAGCTGGCTTTGAACTGTGATCCTCAGATCTCAGCCTCCTGTGTAGCTAGGATTATAGGTGTGAGCCACCAATGCACTTCCTTCTTAAGGAAGACTATTTTCTTTTTCTCTTTATTTATTTATTTATTTTTGCTAGTCCTGGGGCTGAACTCAGGGTCTGAGCACTGTCCTTGGGCTTTCTCAAGACTAGTGCTTTACCACTTGAGCCACAGTACCACTTCTGGCCTTTTCTGTGTATGTGGTACCAAGGACTCGAATCTAGGGCTTCATGCATGCTAGGCAGGCATTCTACCACTAGGCCATGCTCCTGGTCAGGAAGACTGTTTTCAAAGAAATGAGTGAAAATTGTTTTTCCTTTTCTTTGACTGCTCAGTGTGGACTGTGTTCCCTAAACCAACCATTTAAGTCCCAGGATTAAATATATCGGTTCTTTTTAAAAAGTTTTCTACCACTCTTGGATCTAGTAGTGGTAACTACTAGTGAACAAATAGAGTGTACAAGAACATAGGGAAGTAATTCACCCAGTTAAAACTCTGGTTACTGCTGATAGTTGATGCACATACATGCAAACAGCAGAAGGAACAATGTCCACTGCAAAATAAAACAAAAATTGAGAGAAGCCATTCATGGAGAGCAGACCTTACAGAGAACAACTCCGAAATCCGTTCTTTTGAAACTTGACAATGAATCAACAGACCATAGTTCTTAAGTCTGATTTTGCAATTTGTTACATTGGTCAAAATAATTAATTTTGTGTCAATGTTAAGATTTATTTATAGGGGGATAACCTTTTGTCACATCTAATGACAGCAAAAACCTATTATTGTATAAATATGTTAAAATATGTAATTCAAATGGAGTGAATTTGTTTCTGCATGCCTCCTTATATGTAGATATGTATATCTGTATCTATGTTTTTATTCAACCATTAGTTGTTTTCTGATTTTTAATTGTTTTATATTACTTCTATCTAGCATAAAAAAGCCATCAAAATAATGTGTACAGAGAACACATATTCTGGGTGCCAGTGGCTCATGCCTGTAATCCTAATAGGATTACAGGAGGCTGAGTTCTGGAAATCATGGTTCAAACCCAGCCCCTTCAGGAAAATCTATGAGACACTTATCTCCAATTAACCACTAGAAAACTGGAAGTGGTACTCCAGCTCAAAGTGGTAGAGTGCTACCCTTAAGCTGAAGAGCTCAGAAACAGAGTTCAGGCCCAGAGTTCAAGCCCCACAACTGAAAAAACAAAGAAAGAAAGAAAAACCTGAAAGCCAGCATATGATTTTCCCTTCATTTATACATGTTAGATCCACATTACTCTTTGTTAGTAAGGAAAGGTGTAGGAAGTGGATATCTATGAGGTATTTTGTAGGTACTAATTATTCAGATTATCTTCCAAGTCCCAAGAGACACATGCCATTTAACACAATTTACAGACAAGGACCTTGAATTAAATTACCAGCAACTGGCAAACAGCAAATCTAGATTCAAGAGAGGTCAATCTGACATTGATTCACACTTCCTTCTACAACTTAATGCCTTTCTTTTCACAAGGCACATGTAAGTTTTCCCAGAGCTGTGGAAAATTTGAGTTTTAAATGAACAACTTCTTGAAAAAGAGGCTTTCTAAAGGGTATATCACTGTCCTTTGCTTTTGGAAAGATGTTCATATCCCAGTATTTAAGATTTCAGCGTTTAGTCTAATCATCTTACCATCTGCTGTGAAAGCGTCTGTCATGGTATTCAAGACAGTATCAAATATCATTTATTCTATGAGAAGACAATGACTTTTTGAAATACCAAATTTGAATATGTCTGATTACAATATTGTGTTATGTCGAAAAAATTGCAAAGCGAATTCCAAATTGTTGAATGATAGCTCTAGTACCAGCACTGATACAGTGATAAATGAAGCACACAAATTGGAAAAATGAAGACCCTCCAAAGCTGAGTTTGAAGTGTTTCAAATCTGGTATAAACCCTCCGTCTTAGTGTCTCTGGAATCATACTCAGCACACATTCTCTAGAAGTTTTAGAAGCAATCTTTTTATATTTATCTGTATAACATTTAAGGCATGCTTTCAATTCTGTTACTAATAGAATCATCATTTAATGTAAGCATACATTATGATTTCTATTCCTATCCCATTTGTGGTATCCCACTTATGAATTTTTTTATATTTTTATTGTAATTAATAAAAGGGTTACATGATATTTGCCAGATAGAAGGTGCATTAATTCACATACATTGATACCCTTTCACATGTCTTGGTCCCCATTACCTGCCCCTTACCCCCCCCCCATCTTGTTTTCCCCACTTCACTATCCAATTTTAAATGAATTTTTAAAATTTATTTGGGAGTAGCAAGCCATGTCCAAAGTAGAGCTCACAGTCACTTGCTTTATATAAGATATAGAAATGTCCTGTGTGGGGTCTAAACTTGAAGGTATTACAGGTGATGACAATCCAGCCTCCTTTATAATGAAGATGATTTGATGACAACAGTGTTAAATAATAATAATAAGATAATAAATTGTTAATGAAGGTAAATAAATAAGTCTGTAGACTTTTAGTATGAATTGATTCATTACTGTGCTTTGAGAAGAACTAGCAGAACTTCTCATTATACCAGCCTGGCTTATTTTGTTAACTTTCAGGTTATAAAAACAAATTAAGATCTTCCAATTAGTCCTTCCTCCATTTTTTGACACCAAACTCAAATATATATGAACATCAACTATCCCTCCTCTACTTTTAATTCTGCTCAATTTTAATCTTGGTTTTTCCCATCAATTGTTTTGTTTCTGTACACGTTTATGCTCTTATTGCACTGGAACTTATCTCTCTAGAAATCTAAGATTCTAATTCTAATGTGTTCTAATACATATTCTCCAAAAGCATATATAAACTTACCACAAAGAAGCCTAAATATACCTAATACAAGAAAATATATCAGACCAGGTGCTATTGTAGCTACTCATGAAACTGAGAACTGAGGAACAAGGTTCAAAGCTAGCCTGGACAGGAAAGCCTATGATTCTGTTATCTTCAGTTAACCTCCAAGAAAAAAGCCAGAAGCAGAGCTCAAGTGGTAGTGCGCTATCCTTGAGCACAAAAACTCAGGTACTGTTCAAGTATAAGGAACGGCACACACAAGAAAGAAAAAGAGGAGATGGAGGTGGGTGGGGAGAAAGGGAGGGAGGGAGAGAAAAACACAAGCAAAGAAATGAGAGAGAAAAAGAAAGAAAGGAAAAAGAAAGAAGAGGAAGGAAGGAAGGTAAGAAGAGAGGGAGGGAGGGAGGGAGGGAAGGAAGGAGGGAGGGAGGAAAAATCATTCTCAGAATCCTGGGAAGAAATCTGGGCATATATTATTTATTACTCTTACAGCATTAAGATGTAAGTGTTAGATTCAATAAGGCAATAGCATTAGTATGCCAGTCTATTTCAATTCATTGAATGCATAATCCATTACCCAAGTCTTATTTGAGAAAAGGAGTTACCCTAATTAATGAGTTAGCTCTCCCTCCTTCTTGGAGGAAGCAAGATAGAAATAAAACACATGACACCAAGATCCTGTTGGTACATTTTCTTTTTACTGAAGCCTTTGAATCCTTGTTTACAAATCAGTTAAAATCTTGGCTCTGAAAATAAAATCTTATCAGGTACCCCTACTCCCTTTAAGATGTTTGCTGGTGTCCTTTGTCCTTGCGGAAAACGAGAATATGCCAGCCCTCATATTCCTCTCCAATAACATTTTCTTCTCTTTTTGCACGAGTGCTGTGATCAATCATCACAGGGATGTATCTCTCTGACATAAGCCACAATTAAGTCAGTGTCTTGGGTAGAACCTTTCATTTACTTCCGTAACAATGCAAAATGTAAACTGCTTATTTTGCCCTTATACCAGATGCAGCCTCTTTCGGCCTTGCCCATGATTTTATGGCCATTTTTTTTTCTGTAACCTGCTCTGCAGCCTGTTCTATTTACCTGGAATGACCTTTTTTTGTCCTCCACTTTCATGGCTGGTCGTATTCATCCTCTAGCTCTCAGAACACTAATGATCTCTTAATTCTTTATTAGAGATTCTTTTTCGATTCCTTTGTTAAAATAACCAAATATTTTACTGCACTTTTTTACCCATTAGAGTCTGTCAATGCCAAATATTTGCTAAGTTAGGTAAAATTTCTTTTTTTAGTTTCTCTCTGACATCTTTGATAACCACCTAGGCGAAATCTACCTTCCTGATCTCATACTGGGTTTCTCTAAGGGTGTGTCGTTTCATTATTGCTATTATTATTATTATTATTATTATTAGTGATCTATCCACTTGTGAGACTCAAAAATTATCGACATTATCTCAGGCACATTTGTGCCTCCAGGATTTGAAAAACATTAGGTGTTTTAGAAACAGCTCCTTTGAGTAAAATGAACAAATGAATTACACAAGAAAAGTAACTTTTTTGTGCTGGTATTAGGACTTGAACTCAGGGCTTGAGTACTGTCACATGGATTTTTCATTCAAAGGTGATGTTCTTTTCTTGAGTCACTGCTCCAGATATTACTGTACCTGATGGCTTTGAACCTTGATCCTCCAACCTCAGCCTTCTGAGAAGGTAGGAATATAGTCATGAGCCACCAGTTCCCAATTCTGAATTTGACTTCCCTAAGTGTAGATTGAGTGTATGCATCGTTGGATGAACTTGGGACAGTTAGATGATTCTGTGAATTAACAAATCCAGTAGTTTTATAACTATAACTTGATTCTTCTTTAAAAAACTTTTTTTTTGTCTGTGGTGTGATTGAACTCTGGGCCTGGGCATTGTCCCTGATCTTTTCAGCTCAAGGCTATTATTGTCCTACCCCTTGAGCCACAGCACCACTTCCGGTTTTCTGGTGATTAATTGGAGAGTCTCATGGACTTTGGTGCCCGGGCAGGCTTTGAACTGTGATCCTCACATCTCTGCCTCCTGATAAAAACTTTTTGTTTGTTATGTATTTGTTGTACAAATGAATGAGGTTTAGTGTGTTGCACTACTGTGATTGCACTGCATGAGTCCTGTCTCTCATTTCTCCTTCATTCCCATTCAGAACCTCTGGCAATTACTATTATACGTTTAGGCCATAACAAATACCTACATATGAGAGATTATATTTCTTTAACCCCTTCCTAAAAACAGCAAACTTTTAGGAGAGAAGTCTCTTGGACTTCCAGTGCACAGGGAAAATACCCTTTCTGAACAATGGGGCCAATTTCACTCTGACCTGCTGCTAGGCAGAACCTGATTTCCTGTGCAAGGAGCCTTATGCTCCTTTCCTTTACCTGTGTAGAGTCTAGCTTGAGTTGTGACAGTAATTTCATACAAAACAAAATAAACCCAGACAGATGTATTTGTATCAGCTTACTCTGCATTGGTCAAAAATGGTTAGGTCTGATGTTGAGACCTTATGAAGCTGAACCAAAATATGCAATCTCTGTTTCTATCTCTATTTCTAATTCTAAGTCAAAAAGAAGACCTGGGTGACCAATACTACTATAGTTTTTATTTATCTGAATGATCCTATAGTGAATTCCATTTTATTCTTAATGAAAAAGAAAAATGTAAAGGAAAGAAGAAATAGAGATAGTAATAGATATATAGAGAGAGATGGAGGAGTCTTATCAAAACATAAAAGTATTTTCTCCTAGCACAAAGTTCAAAGGGAAATATTATTTGCAATCTGTTGTTGTTGATGTTGTTTTTGGAGCTGTTGGTGCTTGAATTTAGGCTATCAGGCTGCTAGGCAGACATTCTACCTCTTGAGTTTTAACCCTACCCATTTGTTGTTTTATTTGATTTTTGAACGGGGTCTTGTAATTTTGCCAAGTGCCCAGTTTACTTAAAGCATGATCCTCCTAAGTATGTTTCCCCCTTTAGCTAGGATTGCAGGTATTTATCCCCGTATCGGGATTGCAATTGGGATAAAATCTTGCTACCTCTTTGTTTGGCCTGTTCTCAAACTTCAGTCCTTCTGATTTGTATCTCCTGAATACTTAGGATTATAGTCATGTGCCACATGCCAGGCCCCAGTGTCTTAAATTCCTTATTTTTAAGACTACACATTGTTTTACAGTGAATCACGCCTAAAGTAAAATAAAATCAGACTTCTGAGACTGACTTTTAAAAGCTAGCAGTACATTTGGATTTTCTCAAGTTTCACATTCAGGATAAGGCTCTGCCAACTGCACACAATGATATTCTTTTGTATTTCACAGCAAAGTTTAAGAAAGCTTATCTGACTCACCTTTTTGTAGCTGAAGTTTTTTTGAGGAAAAAAAAACTCTTGATGTTAAATTTTTCCTGTTAATGCGTACCCATTTCAAACATCCAGATTGATTTCTTTTTGATTTGCAGGGAAGGGCTGTATACAAAAGCAACACCACCTGCCACATGGAACAAACATAATCTTATATAAGCCTAAGAAGGACTATGTAAGTAATGTCTCTTATTTTGTGATAAAACAGCTCAGGATCTAGTAGTTAGCAATTACTCTGAAAGCCCTCTGAAGTAATAGACAGAGTTAGAATTCAAATCTGGCTATTTCTACCTTTAAATTTCTTCATATTGAGATCTCCATAAGAATGAAAACAAGTGAGGCGTAGACATTCTAATTGGAGATAGAACTAGAAGGACAGCAATGAGAACAACATGCCTGCCTTCTTATGTTTTATTTGTAGTCTAGTAGCAGAAATAAAAGCAGATGACAATTGCAAATTTCTGAAATAAAATAAGCATATCATCTTGCATTTATTGAGTGTATTCTGTTGGCAGAGCAGTCTTTTAAGTAAAGCGAGCTTTTCTTGCATTGGTTCATATATTAAACAATAGCAGATGCCAGACAGTCAGAGGTAGGGAAGAAGTGGTTCTGTCAGCCATCCACATCATTATTAAAAGATGAGGATTCATTGGGGGCAGGCACCACAGCCTTCCATCGCTATGTTTGAGTGTGAAGCCACCAAGCTAAATGAGACATATTCATCATGGGGGGCGGGGTGGAATCTTGAGCATTCAGTTCTGTCCCAGTAGAGGGATTATGTGGAAGAAAGACACCATGTATTTCTAGGAGGGCCACACATATGATGCTGCACTTTGATGTTTAAGACCACTAAAGTGTTTTAGGTTGGTAAATGGTATGGACCTCAATTCCCCATCTCACCCAAGGTGGCTGTTTCTTCTAGTCATAAATAGTGGGGTCATGAGACAGAACTGGAATTCACTGTTTATTTTTCCCCTGTAACTCTGCTACAACCGTAAAGCTCTGGCCCCTGCGTTTGATTGTACTACTTCATGGGTTGGTACTTCCCTAAGCAGATTTCCATTTAATGACCAGGACTAGCTTCTGTCTCCTAGCATCCAAGGACTCGCCAACCAGATCCCTGTATATATGCCCCAAAACATCACCTGCGTTCAGAATTTCCCTTAATAAATGAGAAAGACCTGGCATTCTTTGTTAGCTTGGGAAAGATTTGTATAGTCATGTGGCAGAACTATTGGTGGGGCTCTCTTCTTGCAAGTTGAACAGAGATTTGAATCTACTCATGTTTCCCAAATGAGGGGAGGAGGAGAGAACGGAAAAGATTTTGATCCCAACTCTGACCTTGTTTCTACAACAGTCTTCTCCCTACTGAATTCAAAGTAAAAGTCCTGATCTGCCTCCAATTTACTATTACTTACCAGCGACGCCCCCCCCCACCCCTTTCAATCAGCAGTTTCTTCAGAGCCTGCAGTGTCAGGCAGATGTAGCATCCTAGTGTCAAGCACAGAAGTAGCTTGATTATAATCACGTTCCTCTAATGATCTCATTCTAGCGAGGCAGTAGCTTGATGGCCTTAATCCCTTTGCAGATCTGCCTTGGCAGATCTAACTTCACGACCGAATGGCTCTCCTATTTTGCTTCCTTTCTATTCAGTAATAGCTGTGCTTCCTAGTTATTGGGTATCTACTGCTTCGTGGAAACTCCTAGCCCTTCAAAGGAGGAAGTGGGTCTTTCATTTCCTTCTTCTAGGGGAATTGGCAAGTTACTCTATTTTGAATTCATCTCTGTTTCTTATTTGGCTCTCCTGTAAAGATTCGTTCTGCATGCCATTTCTTTTCTTCTTGCAAGAATGATACTGCAAGTTTTGCTCATTCATTTCTTTTTTAATAGCTGATGCTATTATCCCTCCAACCTCATTTTCCAGCCAATTATGACACCATTATCTAAGTTAACTTGCCACATTATACACATGTAGAGTATTGGTGATGAGATTATGATCGTCATATTTAATTGCTATTGGTAATGTGGTATTTGTTTGGAAATGAAATGCTGATGTGGTGGCATTTCTCCATTATATACTATTCAATGAAAATCAATTAACTGCAAAACAAAGAAAAAGAACAGCACAGTTGTGCTTTCCAGTATGAAAGCATATTTCCACTTAAGCTGTTAATTAGTAATACTCAGCTGTTTAAACTTAAGAAAAAAATAACAAAGGACCTTGAGGAAAACGTCACCTCACAACTCTACCACAGAGAATTCTGCTCTAAATGAGGAGAAAATGAGTGAGGCTCAAATAAATAGTTTTGAATTTTGCCAAGTTAATATTTATTCCTTGTTTTGGGAATTGGTACAATGTGAATCCAAGCCATTCAAGACCAAAACCAAAAAAAAAAATACGGATTTTATCCAAGACATTACTCTTTAAGTGATTCTCCACTCAGTTGTTTGCTAAGTCTTATATTTTCAACCTCTTTAAATCCTCCCTCACCCCAAATTTCATATTAAAATAGATAGAGCAACACATTCTTTATTAGTACTGCCTCCAAATTTATGGAGCAGAACCCTGTATTCAGATCACTTAATGATTGCCATGTATCCTATCCAGATTAAGATAGATTTACTTACACAGTCGTGTGCTGAAATATATGTGGAGCACCAACTGTATGTAGACATTGGAAATTCAGAATAAATAATACACAGCCAATTTCTTCCTTTGAAGGTCTCACATTTGAAGACTGCTGACAGAAAACTGAAAAGAGGGATGTTTTAGGGGAGGAGTTATCCAGGGCAAAAGGCCTGTGATTAGAGGAAACAAAGATGGAGTTGAATACAAGAGAATTGGATGTAGTGAATGAGACCAAGTAGAAGGACATAGAGCTGCTACTAATGGATGAAGTAGAAAGGGATAAGACCAAAGTTGGAATCTGCCTTTCTGTAATGGGAATAGTTCTTCAGAACAGTTACATTTGATGTTAGCATTGAATTTTAGATTTGAATTTGAATCTTCTTATGCACCCATGTCATAATCCTGCCATTCCCTATTACCTTATAGTATCATGCTACTCTTACATGTGACATCTCTAGATACTTGAGCTTTTGAATCTTGGCACACAAACAGCAAAGAGGAGGCAGTAAAGAAATTCAAGTGGCTCACTATGGATAGAAGAAAGTGTAGATGCAGAGGAGGGAAAGAAAGGAATGCCCAGCGATGCATGAGAATCTTCATGTAAGGATAAAGAGTGTAAAGTTCAACCAGATTTTGTTTTGTTGGTTGTGTGGCTTGAACTCTTGGCCTGGGCGCTGTCCCTGAACTCTTCTGCTCAAAGCTAGCATAGTATCTCTTGAGGCACAGCACCACTTTCTCTTTTCTAGTGATTAATTGGAGATAAGAGTCTCACGGACTTTAGTTCCTGGGCTAGCTTTGACCCCTGATCCTCAGATCTCAGCCTCCTGAGTAGCTAGGATTATAGGTGTGAGCCACCATGTCTGGCTTCAACCAGATATTTGACAATGAAAGTATCTCAAACAGGAAGCACCAGGGTTGCATTTACTACTTAGAATTCCGATGAAGGGTCAACATACAGAATGGATTGTTAAAAATTTTAAAAATAGAAACAAGGATAATATTATTAACATATTGATTTAATAAGGGGTTTTACTGTAAAGTCTCAATGGAGAACCATCAAGATAAATACACGAGATATGTGTACTTTCTTGAGATTAAGAGATGTTGAAAAAATCTTGGGCAATGTTTGAGGGGAGAGTGGCTTAAAGGGAAATGTATTGTTTCATATATAATTATATATAATCTACATTCTTATATATACAATGAATACAATATATTATATATAAATGTTATATATTTGATAGATGATAGATAATCACATATCCAGTCTTTAGAAGACAGGATGTGTATAATACGAATGTACATAATAGGGGAGGATGATAAATTTGTAGGAATATAAAACCTTTTTCTTTTAGCCTCATTCATCATCCATCATGACCTTATCCAGAGAACAGTGCTGCACCCATGGCTGTGCTCTGTACTTCCAACAGACTACCAGAGAGACAGATTATGGTTTAATGAACTCTTAGCCAGGAAATCAGGATACCCAGGTTTGTACTTCTTTATGTAATCTTGGACGTATTATTTTCACTGTGTCTGAAGTAGCTCAGCTATAAATTGAAGATAACAGAATGTTTCTGCTTCCCTCATGGCTTGTTTGAAGTTTTTTTTTTTTTTTTTAAATGTGCTAAAGAAGTCAATGTACTACCGGAGGTGCAAAGTGTAGGAAAACATCTAAGTAGTTAATTGAGTCTCTTGGCACTTCCAAGGCAGGAAAATGAGCCCTGATCCAGGGGACAATGTAAGGCCAAAGGAAAAGCAGAGCTGGAACAAGCTTGCTGTGTCAAAATCAGGGACAAAGGAAAGAAAAGTAAACAAGATGGAAAGTGGTGAGATGGAATGAAACTCTGAAGGTCAGAGCTGTCTGATAGGACAATCAGCTCTCTGGAGAGTGTAGAAGTGGCATTGTAGAACAAAATTGATTGATCTCATGGTCTTCCTTTAGAGATGTACAGACTGAGAAGGTTCCTCACTCCTGGCTTCATTTTCTCACAGCTGGGATGTGCGTTTTATGAGGAAGTCAGTGAGCCACACAGGGTAGCTCTGACCTCACTCAAGGCTGGACGCCCAGTTGTAGATGCTGAAAGATCTAATGAGACAGCCATTCCTACTTCAGAGACTGCATATCAACCTGATATTAGATGATTCATAAATCAAAGTACTGAAGAGGCTGTCTAAACCTAGACTGCTTATATTAATTAGGATATTGATTTGTTGGATGAAACAAGTAGACCTAGATACAGTAGTATATAATAGAGAGAAGTTTGGGGCCGGGAGTTTGGCCTAGTGGTAGAGTGCTTGCCTAGCATGCACGAAGACCCAGGTTCGATTCCTTGGTACCACATACTTAGAAAAAGCCAGAAGTGGTGCTGAGACTCAAGTGGTAGAGCTCTAGCCTTGAGAAAAGTCCAAGGACAGTGCTCAGGCCCTGAGCTCAAGCCCAGGACTGGCAAAAAAAATAATAGAGAGAAGTTTATTTCTTATTTCTTCTCTATAAACCAGGCCCCAGGCTGTACTAGGGACTTGACAGGTGAGAACTCAAACATCCTTTATCTTAGGGATGGGTCATTGTTAGGGTACACATTTTGGCAACAGAAAAGGAAAAGAGAGGAGAAAGCACACTTCTTGCTCTTTAAGAGATAAGCTAGATATTATATAGACTGCCTATTTTAAGTAGACAGAACTCTCTCATCTATTCATCCTGGGATTTGAGAAAGACGGTAGAGTGTGGCTTTTACCTGGATAACTATGTGCTCAGCTAACCTCAGAGTTATTGAAGCAATAGGGCTAATTAGATTCTGGGGATCATTACTGTTTCTATAGCAGCGAGGAAGACATTTGGGGCTAGAACATTAGCAATAAAAATCATATATAAATTGTTTCTTGTTTTTCATTAAAACTAATCTTCACTACAAAGTGATAAAATGAAATACAACTCTAGTGAAAAGTCTAATTGCCTGCCTGGCAACAGTGAGCAAGACATGGTCTGAATTCAAGCCAAATTTCAACGCAGCATGTCATTCCTCAGAAGACTACACATAAAGAGCTTTCTTATGACCTAGCAATCCCACTCTGGCCATCTACCCAATAGATCAGAAGCAATGCCACACTAAAGCTACCAACACAACTATAGTCTTAGCAGCATTGTTTACCATTGCCAAGATATGGAATCAGCTCAGATGCCCCTCAGGAGATGAATGGATCAAGAAAATATGGTATATATCCACAGTGGAATTTTATGTTTCCATCAGAAAGAACAGTATTGTACCATTTATAAGGAAATGGAAAGACTTGAAAAAAAATTATATTAAGCAAAGTAAACCAGATCCAAAGAAATATAGGGTCCATGGCTTCCCTCATTTGTCATAACTAGAATGCACCTATAAGTCTACAATAATGCACTGGACAAAAAAGACAAAAACAACAAAATTACATATGGACTTGATAAACTATATAAAACTATAAACATTCACACAGTGGAACCAAAGGAGGATATTCTTAGGAGAGGATCACAAAAGTGTAATAGTCATATAAAATGATGTTTATAGAACTAAACTCCAAGAAATGGAAATAGATTTGACTTTGTTATTTTGCTTTCTGGTTTACTTTTTGTTTGTCATCTCCTCTGTCACTGTGTTTGATTTCTGTACCTTTTGTCTTGTAAGTTTATGAGTTTTCCTGAGGAAAAGGGGGAGCTCAAAGGCAGTGGGACAAAGGGTGAACAAATGCAGGAGTGACACTCACTAGACACAATGTTGGAAATGAACTGTACAACTTATGGGGGTTGGGAGTCAGGAGGGAAAATTGGGGGAAACAAGGGGAGAGATGACACTTCAAAAAGAAATGTGCTCATTACTTATGTGGCCGTAACTCCTTTGTACATCACCTTTACAATAGCAATAAAAAACATTAAACAAATAAAATCTCAAAATATTGAAAGAAATCAGCAGAAGCTTCAAAAAGCAACAATCCGAATGACATGATTTACTGCAATGAACATCTCAATATTGTTTATTTGGGGTATTGGCTCTATAAATAATAAATAAATTGAAGACTTTCATGTTTTAAAAAACGTAATTACAACTCATTTTTTTTTGTCAGTCCTGGGCTTGGCTCAGGGCCTAAGCACTGTCCTTCGGCTTTCCTCAAGGCTAGAACTCTACCACTTGAGCTACAGCACCACTTCTGGCTTTATCTATGTAGCAAGGAATTGAACTCCAGTCTTCGTGCATGCTAGGCAAACACTTTACCACTAGGCCACAATATCAGCCCCCTGCTTTGTATTTTTAATCACAGTGTAACTTACATTTTGTAATATAATATGCATATAGTATAATGCATAGATCCTATTACAATGAATACATTTTAACAAATAGATACATTTGTGAAAGCCATTCCTATGAAAACTGACCATTTTCATTAACTCAGAACCCTTCTTACCTTGTCTTAGTTGGTGCCCCTACCCAGGCAACTATTGTCCTGAGTAATGTCACCACAGGAAAGTTTGTCTATTCCTGGCAACATGTGCTAACCATCTTCTTTTGCTCAGAAATAAATGGTACTTAAGATTCACCTCTATTGTGTGAGCTAGTCCTGGGGCTTGAGCTCAGGGCCCAAACACTGTTCTTGGGCTTTCTCTAGGCTAGAGCTTTACCGCTTGAGCCACAGAACCACTTCTGGCTTTTTTCTATGTATGTGGTACTGAGGAATTGAACCTGGGTCTTCATGCAAGCGAGGCAAGCACCCTACCACTAGGCCAAACTCCTGGCCCCTATTATTACATTTTTTTTGTCAGTCTGTGGGTTTGAACTCTGGGCCTGGGTGCTGTCCTTAAGTGTTTCATCTCAAGGCCACAGCCCCACTTCCCATTTTCTAGTGGTTAACTGGAAATAAGAGTCTCAGGATCTTCAGTGCCCATGCTGGCTTTGAACCTCCATCCTCAGATCTCAGCCTCCTGAGTAGCAAGGATTACAGGTATAAGTCACCATGCCAGCTCCAAAAGTATTTTTTTATGATACACAGTAAGAGTTGTAAGTAGATTTATTTGTTTTCATTTCTCATAGATGTGTACATGGTAGTGGAATTACTGGTCTCTAGGATTAATGGATTTTCACAAGAAATTGTTTTTCTTGAGAATTAAATTGCTCTAATTCTTACCAACATTTTGCAAGATTTTATGTAGGAGCTAATCTAATGGGCCTTGGGTTTTGGAAGGGGGATTTATTTTATTGAAGAAATATTTATTTGTGCAACCATTTTTATATAATCATGAAGAAGTTATATGGAGGAGTTCCAATTCAACTTGTTAGTTTGATAGTACAGTTTCATCTCAGACTAATATTCTGTTTAAAATAACCTCTTTTAGTAGCGTACCAAATAAGAACTGAAAAAATGTGTAGGGATATTTTGAAATATAGAAAATCTTATCCAGAAAAATAATCCAATTTTTACTGGGGGTAGTGGTGGGGGTTAGAAAGAATTTTGCAGTACTCTATAGTATAATGTAATGCCTAGAATGGAAAATGAGGCTCTTGCCTTAGAGTCCCAAATCTTTTCATCTACAAAGGGGAGATACCAACATTATTTTTAACATTTCTTTTTGTGTGGGTATGAAAGAGATAAAGTAGTATCAACTGTATTCTAATATCTAGTAAGTCTACATTATATTTTAATAGATTTTTTATGCTGGTCCTAGGGCTTGAACTTAGTATTTGAGCACTGTCCATGAGCTCCTTAGTTCAATGCTAGCACTCTGTCACTTGAGCTACAGCTCTACTTCTGACTTTGTGCTGGTTAATTGGAAATAAGAATCTAATGGACATTTCTGCCTGGGCTGGTTTTGAACTTTGCATGAGCCACCAGGGCCTACTGTTTTAATAGAATTTAGGGTCAGGCATAAAATGACTATCAAGGTCATAAGCTTCAGCACTATCATCCTTATAGTCATTATCACTCATTTCAGCTGAAATTATACCATAATGCCAAAATTATTGTGTTCTTGTATAACCTAAATGAATTCTCAAAATAAGTCTGAATATCACCATTGATATTTAAATGTTTCACGCAATCAATGAAATTTTACTGACTCTTGGTTAATATAGGGTCTTGCCTTATAATCTAGACTGGCTTTGTTCTCCTATCTCGACCTCCTCAATTTTGGGATTCCAGGTATATACAACCATGCCTTTTCAATTTCTAACATTTCATATATACACACACAAATACATAATCATATACATATGTATATTTAGATATCTTTCTATATGTATATACATATATATATATATATTAGCCTTTCCCCCTCCAACCTCTTACCCAGTCTGTCACCATAGACCTTCAGCAAAAACAAAACTGCCTTTCCCTGAAACCAGGTGACACAGGCTTTTATCTGAAAACAGGTGACACAGGAGGTTGCAATCTCAAATGGCATGCAATTTACCTCTCCCTTGTTTGAAAGGGATAATTATAAATGTTAACCCTTTCCACAACACAGTTTTCCACTCTTACATTCCACATGAACTCAACTTTATAAAATTGTGCTTATAGCCCTACCCAACTGCTGCTCTGCCTGCAAGGTAGCCTGTCAGGTTACTGACATATATATACATATATATATATATACATGTACATATATATACATATATATGTATATATATATGTACATGTATATATATATACTTTCAGTGTATATATATATATGGAGAGAGATAGATATAGATAGATAGGTACATAGATACATGGATACATAGATAAATATAGATGTATTGATATATAAAATCTTTAATTGTCCAAAGTAGTTACCATTCAACAAATCAGTTTATGAATATAATGTATTGTGAACAATACATCATTTCATCATTCTTTCCTACCCCTCCCAACCCATTCCTTCACCTCAATTTCTTAATTTCTCTGGATATGTTTTGAAAATTCTGGCTGAATTCCTACCCTTTCCTCTCTTCATTCATCTGCCTTCCTCCCCTTGAACATTTCAAGTAGTCTCTCTGACCCATCCCCTTTTAAGTATGTGTTTCCTGGTATGGGTTTTGTTTGAATTACACTGTTTACATTCTCCCCTGCAAATATCACATTTTGGTCAATACATTTGTGTACTCTAAATGAAGCCGAATAGACTATGGAAAATGAGAATTATTCAGCTTACAGAAAATATCCTTTCATGTGCTTCCCTTAAGATAAAGGGAACAAAGTCATTTTAGGGGAAATGAAGCTGGATAACTTAAGGAAACTGAACACTGATGAAGGCAACACAGAAATATGGTATTTAGAAATATGGAAGTGGTGTCTTTGCTTCAAAAAGAGACAGCAGGATGCCTTTCTGAGGGATGCATGCCTCATCACAAGAATTTGCACTTTGTCTGACAAGATGTATGCCTTCCTGAGAAAAGTACTCCCTCAAACTTAATCCACCTGCCCCAAAATGCAGATAGCTGGGCACCTCCTTGTCTCAAGGATAAGGATCTGTTTTAGGGCAGGATGCATTTTTATCTGGAAACTCAGAAAGTAACATTAGATGTTTCGTGATTAGAGCAAAAACAAAACAACAAAACAACTCTCTTTGCATAGCTTCGAAGCCAGACCCCCTGCCTTTACCCTAGAATTGCCCCAGCAGCACAAGGTACTCTGTGTCTCACTCTTATCTCCCTGTGAGTGCACCCATACTGTTAAGAGTGTGCCCCCTGGCTTGTTTGTCTGTTGCTCTGCTTTATGCTTATTTGTTCCTTTGCTTGTTTACTTACTCAGTAAAGCTCCCCCAAGTTTTCTTACCCTCCTGACTTGTCTAGAAATTCTTGCACGATCAAAGTCAAGGACCCTAAGTGAAGAGTTACTGCATTTAAAGGAAAATTTCACTAAACCTCTCCTGCAACTGGTGACATAACCCTTCTATCCACAGTCCTTGGGTTACTTCAGGAATGTTGCTGTTTTGTGTCCTTTGTTTGGTAGAAGCTGTTGTTGTACCAAGAGCATGAGATAACACAGAGGCATCAGTTAGTGTAGACTGGAAGGAGTGGATGGAATGGCAGTGTCTTGCAGATGCTGTATTTAACTGGCACCATATGGAGGGGGTTGCTTCCCTAGTGTATAGCTCCATGGTGTATTCAGCTGTGGCTCATACCATGCATACTCTGCAGGATTTTAAGGGCATTAGGGACTTGTGCATCTGCTCACGCTTCTGGTTACAGTTCCTAGCAAGGGATGCCCTAACTGTTTAAAAACAATGTATGTGTAAGATCTGCCCTGTGCTAGTCTGTGTGCGAATCTGAATGTAAATCCCCCCCCCACACCCCATTCCGTCCAGAACCTGTGTCACCCAGGTATAACTGGTACACCTGGAGGCAGGTACCTCCCCCTGCTCTGAGGTTGCATTCTGGATTGCCCTGGTTACGCCTCCCTTGGGCGAGGTGGGCGGTTCCCAGGCAGTGAAGTCACCTCTGCATCTGGCATAGCCACACCTTCTCCCTGCCCTTTCCATGGTCCAGCAGTTCCCAGTAAACCTCCCTCTTGCCTGAATGCCAGGTGGTAGTCTCCTTTCGGTAACCTGATTAAAATCGAACTATATGTATGATATACTAGGTGATGAACCTGGACTCCAACAGGATAAATGGTTTGTACAAGGTTACGAAGGTTACTAAGTTCTGGAAAAACAAAATTCAGATTCAGGTTGTATGATAAAAAGTGACTAGTCTACAGATGAACTACTAATTGGAGTTTTATTGTTTACTTTTCTGGTTAAAGGGAACTCCATGTTCCTTGTTTGCATGCGATCACTTTTTCCCTGCTATGGGCCTGAAGGGAACAAGTGAGAAACCAAATGATAGATGTGCACATTTAGTGATGTGACAGCAGCAAGTGACAATAAGGATGCAGTGATGACCAGTGGGTGATCAAAGTCATCTCAGGGCCAATGTGTAGAAGACCATTTTGTTTCACTGACTGGAGAGAATGCAAATCTCCGTTCAAGGACTAGTTCTCTTACTGGCTGGCTATGTAACTTGAGACACAATACTTGACATTTTCAGACTTTCTTTAAAAAGAAATGATACTATTCTGAAATAAGTTCAACTGATCTACTGTACAGTGTGGTTATTATAGTTAACAACAGCATAAGGTATCCTTGAAAATTACCAAGAGGAGAGATTTTGTGTTCTCTCTACCAAAAAAAAAAATGTAGGAATATGAATGCAATTCACCTGTGGATTTGCCAGATGTAGCCATTTCTCACAGCTCATATTTTATATATATACTTCAAGACTTACAAAAATCTATACATTTTTATTTGTGAATTAACAAAAGATGATAGAAACTCAGAGGTTGGTATAAAGTTTAAAATATCACTTACGTTATAGTTCATTGATTCTAAGAAAATATTGATTATAATTCGCATGAATTAGTTTATTCTCAATTGAATAAGATTGTCAGTGATGATAAGAAACATCAAATTTCAGAAGTGGGGCCTGGGGGCACAGTTTAAGTACTAGTGGTAAAGGTACTTGCCTAACAAGCATGAAGCCCTGAATTCCATTCGCAATATATTAAAAAGAAATCTAACACAGAGTGAAAATTTTCACTATTATATCAGTCACACTAAGTTCCCTTCACTTATGCATCCTGAGCCACACAAGTTTCACAATGGAAGTTGTTATATTCCTCCATTTACATCCATCGATATGGAGAAGAAAAATTGTTCGGATATCAAAAATTACTTTGTTTTTAGAGGTAAAGCACCTCTAGGCACCAGTTCATCAAGAGGCCAGCTTGACAGAAAAGTTTGAGGCCTACTTCAACCGGTAGCTGGTCCCAAGTACCCAGAAACAACAGGAAGCCTAAATTAGGCTGATTGTACTCAGGCAAGGTCCAGAGCAGGAAGCCTGGCTATATTTAAAAAAAAAAAAAAAAATCAGCAAACATGAGGGCTGGAGTTGTGACTGAATTGGTAGAGCACCAAGCTGAAAGACCTGAGTTCAAACTTCAGTAGTACCTAAAAAGAAATAATAAATAGTGACACTGTTTCACACAGGCGTCTCACATCTGTAGTCCCTAGTTACTCAGGAGACTGAGATCTGAGGATTGTGGTTCAAAGCCAGCCTGGGAAGAAAAGTCTATGAAACTCTTATCTCCAATTAACCTCCAGAAAATTGAAAGTGGAGCTGTGGCTCAAAGTGGTACAATTTCTTTTTCCAACTCAGGGACAGTGGCCAGGCCCTGAGTTTAAACCCCACAACTGATCAAAAACAAAACAAAAAGTTGTGCCACCGATGACAGAGAAATTATACCTTATATGAAAATTTATGGCTTAAAATCTTGAGATTAAATTTCTTTAATTTTTCTGTAGGATATGGAAATAAGAGCTTTATCTTGTGTGATTGTTTTTCATAATGTACCATGATATTTCTCTTCTCTTTTTGCCCTTATGGTTTATCTCACATTGTTACTATATCTGACTTTTTTACCTGGTATATTGTATATATGTTTATTTAAAATAGGAAAAGGAGGGGGGGGGAAACAAGATGATTGGGAGGGGATAAGGGGAGGGAAACCAGGACAAAAACATGAGAAAAGGTATCAATGTATGAGAAGTAATGTACCTACTACCCGGCGAATGTAACTGTAACTCCTCTATACATTATCAAAACAATAATAAAAAAGCTAATAAAAATTGCTTTATTTTTTCAATATTTCATTTTAAACAAGTTACTCATCCTCTCTGGATCTCAGTTTTTTTCTTGTTAATTTCATTTATGTGTTGGTATTGAGGCTTGAACTCAGAATCTAGGTGCTTTCTTTTAGTTTTTTCACTCACAGCTTCTAGCACTTTACCATTTGAGCCAGAATTCCACTTCTGAATTTCTGGTGGTTAATGGGAAAGAAAATTTCCATGATCTTTCCTGCCCTTGCTGGCCTCTTGGAATCAGTTGTTTTCAGATCCTAGCCCCATGACTAGCTAGGATAACGTTTTTAACTGTGCAATGGCTTATCAACATTTGCTGTTTATAATGTAACATGGTTATAAGAATCACTGAAATGACATCAGTATATCATGTATTTTAAGTATTACAACTGAGATTGATGACCTCAGTTTCACTTCAAAACCAAGGCTAGGTATAAAAACCTTCAAGGTGGATCAAAAGCAAGATGGAGCTTCCACAGATCTGGTCAAGTATAAGCATGCTCAGTCCCTGCGAATGGAAACTGACTGCAGTATTTCCCAGGTATTCCTGTGCATGGTTTTCTGCCTGGAAACAGGGCTTGTGGTCTGAGACTTAAGAACCATGTCTGGACATGGCAGAGATGACTACAGTGCAAGTACACTGCTTGATTATGGTTCCATGAAAATGTGCCTCTTTACCTTTAGCAATCCACTTGTGCAGAGCACTTGAAAATGGCTTGAATTTCCTCCAGATAACTGCCCTAGTAATGATGGTTGCTCTTTCTTGTTACCTGGCCCACCATTTCTATAGCAGCTATTGGCTTGCTCTCCCTCCCAGAAGGAAGAAAGGTTTTGATTTCTAGGTAAGTCGAATCTGCACCAAAGTCCAATCCAAGATACAGACTGACAAATTCTGGCCCACAACATGCTCAGAGTCCCTCTTGTAGTCACCAGAGTCCAGATGCTCTCCCAAACAGAGCAGGCATACAGAATTAGTCAAGCTGACATGACTGCAGAACAACAAAAGAAAAAGATAATGTAGAATCTCCAAAGTTCATAGAAAATAGCATTGGGCAATTGGAGAAATTACAAATTAAGTTTGCAGGGGTGCTGATGCCATGGGTTAAATTAGGTACTTATTGATTCACACACCAGTTATTTATTCTTTCATTTGGAAATAGGGTGAATGGATAATATGTGTCACATTTAAATAGTGACTTAAACTGCTTTGTGCTGGAAAACACTGATTCCTTCCTGGTGCTCAGGAATTAATTAAAATCAAGAGGAATGCATCCCTGCCTCCCGTTTGCATTTGTCCTTTTGGGTTCTAACAAGAATAGGATTGGTGGATAATATGTTTGTGACAAGGAACCAACACCTTTAAAGAACAGCATTGCCTCCTCAGGATAGCGTGCCAGGCAATGATGCCTCGTTTATCATGATCCACTTCTCTGGAAGTCTTCTCAAAACAAGGACTGAAACAATGATCAATTAGACCATTCTTTAACCAGGACTATTCAATTATTACATGTATTATACATACTACTTCCCTCTTCTAATATAGTGATTGATACGTGGAACTCCTAGAATTTGGATCTGGTGTCTAAAACTTTGGTTTTATTGGAATAACACTAGTTTGCTCATGGTTTCTAGCATGACAGAAGCCATAACCTTATGGAAGAGACAATGTTAAACTTTATTTTTTCATGTGTCAGTATTGAGGCTTGAATTCAGGTCTTGAGTGCAATCCCTTAGGATTTTTACTCAAGGCTGGTGCTCTACCACTTGTGTCATAGCTTCACTTCCAGGTTTTTGCTGGTTAATAGGAACTAAGAGTCTAATAGGTTTTCCTTCCTGGGTAACTGCAAAATGTGGAATCCTTGGATATCATCAGATATCCACCTAGCACCCTAGATAGTTATCTAGCGTGCTAGGTGAGAGCGACTGAGCCCCAGCCTAATCATATTTTTTTATAAAAGAAAATTTAATTGGTTAGAAATGAACTTTACAATGTGGGCAGCACTGGGGAGCAGGAAAGTGGTAGATAAACATGGGAGGGGGTAACAATGTTTAACAAGAAATGTATTCACCTTAGGTGTGTAACTGTAACCTCTCTGTACACCACCTCATCAACCTGATGATAAAATTAAATGAAATAAAAACAAAGCATCAGGAGATATAGTGTTTAAGTTTTCAGGATAGATGGATGAGAGTGGTGGAGAGAGATATAGGATTATAATAATAATTTCATTTTTCTAGTGCCTATTACATATTGTGGGTACTGGATATATGCAGCTGGATGGATGATGCTATTGACTTTTGCGAGGTCATTAAAAATTCTCTTACCACATCCTAAGACTAAAGACAGTTTGCTTTTTTTTTGTCCATCATGCAGATTGAACTCTGGGCCTGAGCACTGTCCCTGAGCTCTTCAACTCAAGGTTAGTGCTCTACCCCTTGAGTCACAGCACCACTTCCTAAAGACAATTTTTGATAGCAGCAGTTCATTTTCCTATTGTTAAATGAATCCTGAGAATCCTAAGATTTCAATATCTGCTCATCTATAATTGATGTTTTTGAATTGAACTTCAGGACTTGAGTAGTTCTATTGAACTTTTCATATAAAAAATGTTTCTTGAAAGAGGTAGAATTAGAAACATTTCTTCAGTGTTTCTGAGCATAATTACATCTAGAAATGCCTTGCCTGTCAGAGAATGTCTTAGGATGGCCAGAGATTAGTCAATTGTTTGAAGTTCAGGAAATTTTCTTGCAGGGGGCTGATTTTCTTCTGATTGCTTGGGAGAATGCAGTGCAGTACAAACCAAGAGGCAAGAAAACAAGTGTTGCAATGACACAATAATTTTAAGGAATAATCAAGGCAGGGAGAAATTAGCACTTGGCATTTCTCATCTTACTAGTTTCCATACTGTGCCTACATATATCCAACAGTAGCAAAAGCAATTCCTTTCCTGGAATCAGAAAAAGGGGAATGTTGACTTCCACCAGTTAAAATCAGGATAAAATATGGAATGAACCAAGCTTGATTGAAGGGCATCATTTCTTCTACAAGACCCATATGCTGAAAATGCTTCATAATCACAGTGCATATTAGAAAGGGGAACCCCATGCAGGGCATTTGAACATTCACATTTTGCTTCTTCCATATAATATCTAATTATCTTAGCAGTTCATGATGACAGAAAGTCACATGTCCCATTTTAAAAATCTTTCTTTCTTCCCTCCCTCCCTCCCTTCCTTCTTTCCTTCCTTCCTTCTTTCCTGCCTTCTTTCTTTTTGCCAGCCCTGGGACTTGAACTCTGGGGCCTGAGCACTGTCCTTGGACTATCTCAAGGCTACAACTCTACCACTTGAGCCACAGCACCGCTTCTGGCTTTTTCTATGTATGTAGTGTCGAGGAATCGAATCAGGTCTTCATGCATGCTAGGCAAGCACTCTACCACTATGCCAAACTCCTGGCCCTTCCCTTTATTTCTGAGTATGCCTTTTCTATTTCAGAACCAAGAATAGTACCACCTTTCTTTATTCCCCCTTTCATAGATTCTTAGTGCTTTGATTTCATTTCTGCCTGAATTTCTGTCTGGAGAGAGTTTATTACTTCAGAGCTTTCAGAGTTGTGTAGATACATTGTTATAGGTAGAATAAAGTAGGAACCCAATTTAAAATACATGTATAAAAATGACAACAGAAGAGAGGAAGGGAGAATGCAGTCATAAAATTCAATGCATAACCTTCAAAATTAAGAGAATTGAGGAAAGGCATGGAATTGGGCTGGATGGGGAGAATGAGGAAAGAGGGGACATTGATGAAGATACATCATATTCATAAACTGTTTTATTAAATGACAACTCCTTTTTTATGTCTTTTTTATTGTCGATATAATGTATAGAGGGGTTACAGTTACATTTGTCAGGTAGTAGGTGCATTACTTCTTACACATTGATACCTCTTCTCATGATGTTGTCCCCATTTCCCTCCCCCAACCCCCTCCCAATCATCTTGTTTTCCCCCTTTCCATTTCCTATTTCAAATAAACAAATGTATGTACAATATACCAGGTAACAAAGTCAGATGTAGTAACCATAAGGGCAAAAACAGAGAAGAGAAATAACATAGTACATTAAGAACAACAATTACACAAGATAAAGCCCTTGTTTTTATATCCTAGTGTTTATTTCATTTAGTGTCATCCTGTATGACCTTATGTACCTAGGTTTTGTGCTATTGTAATCCTCTTCTAAGAGAGTCCTAGATGTGTACTAATTATTACAAATGAGGGAAACAAATGGCAGCTCCTTTGTACAACTACTAAAAGATTTTGTGTGTGTGTGTGTGTGTGTGTGTGTGTGTGTGTGTGTGTGTTTTGCTTCTGGGGCTTGAATTCAGGGCTTGAGCACTGTCCTTGGGCTTTCTCAAGGCTAGTGGTCTGCCACTTGAGCCAAAGCACCTCTTTCAGCTTTTTTCTACATATGTGGTACTGAGGAATTGAACCTGGGTCTTTGAGCATACTAGGCAAGCACTCTACCACTAGACCAAACCCCTGACCTATAAATACATATATTTTTAAAGAAAACCTAAAAGAAAAGGAATCTTTCAAAAGTTAAAAAAAAGATTACTGAGCCAATTTGGCCTCACCTTTCACATGTAGAAAATTTTGCTCACCTTTCAAGATCTCAGAATCTTGTTACTAAAAGAAATGATTGACTTCAGAAAGATTGAAAAATATAGGATTCTTTGCATGCTGACATTAGCAATTCTAAGAGAAATCTTTTCTTAAATCTCTCCTAGGAAATACAAAGGATGAATGTATTTAGATTTGCTCAAACACTGGTTTTGGAGCAGTGGTTGGACAGGAGAATACTGGTTTACTCATACAATTAGACAATGTACCAGCTGTTGAGGGTTTGGCCCTGGATAACTCCAAAGTGGTGGCCTTTCATGTCTGGGACAAAGTAACTGAGATTATCAACTTAAGGAAGCAAAGACTTATTCTGGCTCATAGTTATAGTGGTTCCAGTCCATGGTTGATGGCTTTTTGCTTTTGGGCTTGTGATGAGAGAAAACCATGATGGTGGAAGAGCAAGGCAGGGGGTAGTAGCTTCCAGAAAGCAGAAAGAAAAGAGCCAGAGACAAATTCTGCTCTTCAAAAGTCTTAGGCTCAATGGTTTCCCTCATTTGTCATAATCAATAGAAACCTTGGGCTCCCCTAGCAGAGATTTGCAATAGAGCAAAACCTTGATACAAAAGGCCATATAGTATGACACTAAATGAAAGGACCTCTAGGGTATAGAAACAAAAGCCATATAATGAATGATTGTTGTCCTTAATGTACTATGTCATCTCTCATGTCTTTTGCTGTCCCTTGGTTATCTTATATTGTTACAGTATCCCACTTTGTTACCTGATATATCAGATATATTTGTATTTGGTTATTTGAAATTGGATAGGGAAGGGAGGAAAACAAGATGAGGGGTGGGGGTGGGAGGAGGAAAATGGGGATCAAGACATGTGAAAGGGTATCAATGTATGTGAATTAATGCACTTCCTATCTGGCAAATATCATGTAACCCTTCTATTAATTACAATTAAAAAAAGAAATGTAAAAGATAAAAAAAGGACACTCTGAGTAACTTGCTTCCTCCAAATAAGTCCCAGTCTCCAATAATCATTCAGTCTCAGTCAATCAATGCCTCAGTTCATTGACAAGAGTCCTAATGACTAATCCACTTTCCTCTCAATAGTGCTACCATTTTGGGAGCAAGTTTTCAACACACCTCCCGTGAGAGGCTCATTATATCTACTAGGCTGCTTTTGGGGGTTACAGAACTTTTTCCATCTGCCCAAAAAATTCTCATCTCCTAAACAATCCAGGTATCAAAGGATAGAATCTTTAAAGCTATCGTTCATTCTTTAACAAATAGATTGTATTGTTGATGTACTAATCTCCATTCTTTCCATAAATTTTTCTTTCCCTTGAATTCCTATATGACCATAGCCAACCCATCCCAGATTGTCTGTCACCAAGAACTGGTTTTTGAGCTCTGCTGTCCTTTAACTCATTATCTTGATCTCATTGGAGCTGGTATGTTAGGAGGTTGACAACTGGCTGTAAGCATCTCTGGGTAGAAGTTCATCTGTGATGGATAATGTAATTGTCTCATTCTGAAGTGCGAGTGGAGATACAGATAGCATTAACTGTCTTTCTATAAGTCTGAATCCTACATCTACAGTTCAACAATTTCTGGATAGTGTTAAACTGTCAGGAAGAAAGAATGTTTTTCCCTGTTAGATGGAGTGTGTCTTTTTATGATCCATCAAGAGAGGTCATTTTGTGAGATAGAGAAGGCACTTGAGAATGCTCGAGGGACAGAAAGACAGGTAATATTCTTGCGCATGGCATAGCTATTTTGTCGTCAACAAGATTTCCAACTATGCTTTACTCTTCTGAGCAGACTTACTTTATTAGTTTGTCCATGGCTATAGAGGAAGCCAAAAAGAGTAACTTCATAACTCGCAAAGGAAGAATACTATATATAAATAAAAGAAATTATTTTCATGGTGTTTGGGATTAGGTACTATGGAATAAATCTACATTGAAAAATAAATTTAAATTAGAATTGAGCAAATAGGCTTGGAAATGATTATGATACAAAAGGTTGTAGACTCTGGTGGAATGCTCATTCTGCTATTTACATTCTTGATTTTTCCCCATGAACTTCTTTTAAGCCTAGTGAATGTCTTCATTTTACTTTGGTTTGGAGGCTAAGGAATTAGCTTTCAGCCAAGAAATAAGTACTTTGATAGTTTACTTTTGAATTAAATAGAATGCCATTTTATTTCAATTCTTCTTGTCTTTTTCTCTTGAGCTAGTGCTTGTGCCTCATTTCCAGATTCTGTAGGTACTTACATTATACTCTAATTATACAAAATGATATAACAATGAAAACATAACGATATACAAGTAACTGGCCATGAGTGAGACTTATGAAGACTCAAACTCTGCTATTACGGTGATTAAAATTACTTCTAATTTGGTGGAAATTTCTTTGAGAAGAGACAATTCATAAAAAGGAAATGTGGTCTCGTGCTAAGAATAACAATAAATTTAGAAATAAAATTGTACTACTGACTGATCCAAGAACAACTGGTACCAGCTGTTTTTTTCAACAAAAGCATCATTGCTGTGTGTGTGTGTTTCCATTTTGAAATGGCAATAGCCTTAAGAGACAAACCAGGGAAATTGCTAAGAACTCTTGAGGAGGACATATCTTCATGCTGAAATAAGTTGAATATAGTCTGAGTTCAATTTGGGAACTTTTCAGAATTTAAATTTTGGTTTTATCCAGGGATTAAAAGTAAGTGAATTTAGTATATTTTATATTTGGACACTTTTCAATTTTAAGGTTTTTTTTTAAATCTTCATGTCCCTCAACATTTTTTCTATAAGAGAGCTTCATTATTGAGCTGGTTACAGATAGAAACTGAAGAATAGTGAATCAAATGAATGCTTGGAAAATTACTAATTCTCTCTTTATGAGACAAAGTTTTATTAGGTCAAATGCATAGCCAACCTCTCTTTCTAGTTTATTTCCCAAGGTTGCATCTGAGGGATGCATCAGTTTGACTCATTTAATACAGCAACACTGAGGAGCAAAGATTTTCAAATTTTGCTCTGAATGGCTTATGAGATTATTGTGATACTAAAATTGTCATGAAGCTATATTCAAGAGCAGCTTTCAAAAATGACACTATTGGCTTTTATTCCTTTTCTCTAAGACACAGATCATTCTCTCTCCTTTCTTCCCTTCCTTTCCTTTTTAAACACACACACACACACACACACACACACACGCACGCACGCACGCACGCACACACACATAAGTGAACACACATTAAACGGATTCCACTAAAAAACCCTGGAATGAGTTGTTCATGTTGAGGTTACTGGGAATCCCTAGAACTGAGTGAGGCAGAAGCAACTAAACCTAGAGATAAATGTGGCAGAAAGGGACTCCCTTCCTCTTTCAATCCAGATATACTTGTCTTTTCCAGTCTGCCAGTATCTGTGATCTTTTGTCAACCCGAGAGAAGAAATTAATTCTCTGAGGAGAGATTGTAATCCTCTGAATCTTTGATTTCATATTAAACTTTATCCTTGTGCACCATGCTCATTTTCTATTACCAGAACAAGTGAATATTCCCCCCACAAGACAATTCTGAAAACCTGACCTCTGGCATTTCTAATCCAACAATGTCATATTACAACACTTAGCACACTAGATTACAATCTCTTGATTATATTGATTTGCTTACCGGAATATTGTGGACTTTGTGATGGAAAGCAACATGTCTCACACATCTTTGTCCTCTCACTATCATATATTTCAACAAAGGTGTGGTCTCATTAACTGCAAATAATTTGGAAATTTGTCTCATTGTATTATTTCAGATACGACTTCTCTTTGCTCAGGACATTAACGTTTCTCCTCTGGAAAATAAATGCAGATAGATAAAGAATTCTAAGTTATTCGATAACATCCTCGGATTCTATGATGCATTGGCTCAGCTTACTACTTCAAAACTTAGGTTGGGGAGGATAGGAGAATGATGAAAAGGGTAATATTGGTCAAAACACATAATAATTATAAACTAATTTGTTAAATAGTAATCTCTTTTTACAACTACTTAATGATAATGATAATTAATAATAGTAATAATAATAAAGAACTTCCCAAAATAACATATTTCTAAGTTAGGGATTTTTATTTTATCTTCCTAGCCTGGATTCCTGATACTTATAGCTTAGAATCTGAATCTTGAAATCTGAATCCTGTCTTGCCAATTGTATTTTTCTATTTATACCTAGATTTACTGGTTTCTTTGACTTTGAAGTTCATTTATCAAAATCATACTTTATCTGCTCCTTCCTGTCTCTCTCCCATTAAGGTGAGAGGATACCTTTATTGTCTGGAATGCAGCACTCGGACTGAGAGTTGTCTTAATGCCTCACAAAGGCTCCAATGCACACAATGTTTTTACTTATCCCTCTATTTGCCCATGTAGCCATCTTTATCTTAGCATTTTAAGACACATTTTGTACATTTTTGTGCTTAGGAAAAATAATGGATAAGTGTCTGACTTTTATAAACTTAGCATCTACTACAAGTCAACATGTCAGAAAGCAAGTATAATAAAGAATTGCAATTTGAGTGCTTAGAATTCTCTTCAAGAGTAGAAGGGAAGATTGTCAGTTCTGCCAAAAGGCAGAAAAGGCCCAACTGAGTTAGTGAGGAACTTAAAATGTGAGTTAATATTGCTGGAACTACAACATTGTAGGAAGGCTCCTGGGCCCACATCACAGCTTGAACACACTCTTGCTTCCTTTAATGGGTGTTGACCTAAAATGTTCTTTTTAATAAACATCCTATTTTTCTGAGAAGACAACATTCCAACTATGGAGACTTTCTGTGGGTAATGATGAGAAATGCAAGCAAAAGAGAACATGAAAACAACTGGGATTTAGGCAAGAAATTTAGTAACAATTTGGGGGTATTATTAATAGACTGGTTCTTAGGTTATTGGTATAATGTACAGACAAGTTGATAAGAAAAATGAGATGGAGATGGAGGGAGAAGAAGAGATGCTATTTGGAGACATAGGTCATAGATTCACGGTTAGATTTAAGTGAGAAAGGCACGAGGCTTGCTTAGTGAAAAATCTAATTAAAAATGGAATCTACACTGACCATATTGAAGATGAATGTTTCTAGGATACCTAGGTAAATGTAGGGAGGGCATGAAGCATCTGGATTTCAGCAGTCAAGTCTAGGATGGGGGAGGGAACATGGCTGTCCATCATCTCCTAGTGGGGACAAATGGAGTTCAACTGGGGACTGTGTTTAGACAAAGAGAAGGTGGTTATGGACACTCGAGAATACTGTTTTTTCAGACAGACCGAAAAGGATTCAAGGCAAGAGATGGAGAAGGAATCCTCAGAGCTGGAGACAGAGAAGGGCAGAAATTTGCAGTGAAATGGTGGGCAATAATGAATGGTCAAGAAAGTAGAATGAGAAGGTCATATTTGACCTGGGATCAACCCTTGATTCATCTTCTGTCGTGTTCAAAGTAGACTTCAGAGGTGCAGGATATTTAAGCCAGTCTATGTTTTGTAGTTACTTACTGTTGGATAACTAGTAAAACAATACTAGATTCTACCTGTCAGATAAGTACAACTCACTAAGAAATAAATATACATAGTTTCTAGACAATGAGATAAGAGTTTTGCATAGAGTTCCTCTATGACCCAGCAATTCCACTCCTTGATATTTACCCAAATGTCCAGAAACAAGGACATACTAAAGCCTCCAGCACAGTGATACTCATTGCAGCAAAGACATGGAATCAACCCAGATGTCCCTCAGTAGATGATTCGATCAACAAGATGTGGTATTTATACACAATGGAATTCTATGTTGCCATCAGAAAGGATGACACCACCCCATTTGTAAGGAAATGGAAAGACTTGAAAAAAATCATATTAATTGAAGTGAGCCAGACCCAAAGGAACATAGGCTCAATGGTTTCCCTCATTTGTGGTAAACACATCTAGGACTCTCCTAGCAGAGGATTAGAATAGCCCAAAACCTGGATACATAAGGTCATATAGGATGAGACTAAATGAAAGGATCTCCAGGATATGGAAACAAGAGCTTTATCTTGTGTGATTGTTGTTCTTAATGTACTATATTATTTCTTTTCTCTTTTTTTGCCCTTATGGTTAATCTCATATTGTTACTGTCTCTGACTTTGTTACCCAGTATATTGTATATGTTTGTTTATTTGAAATAGGATAGAGAAGGGGGGGAAACAAGATAATTGGGAGTGAATGGGAGGAGGGAAATGTGGATTAAAAAAACATGAGAGGGGTATCAAAGGGCAAAAAGTAATGCACCTACTACCTGATGAATGTAACTGTAACCCCTCTCTACAATATCCCAACAATTTAAAAAAAAAGGAGTTTTGGGGAGGTTTGTAGGGTAAATTGAGCCAGATCAGCCACTGCTTATCCAATCTAATTTTCTTGGGGATGAAAGAGAACCTGGCTGTGGTGGCTCACGCCTGTAATTCTAGCTACTCAGGAGGCTGAGATCTGAGGATTACAGTTCAAATCCAGCCCAGGCACTAAAGTCAATGAAACTTTTATCTCCAAGTATCCACCAGAAAACCTGACGTAGTGCTCTGGATAAATGGTTAGGGCAGTGTAGCATTGAATTGAAGGAATCAGGGACAATGCTCAGGTCCAGAGTTCAAGTCCCACAACATAAAAAAAAAAATAAAAGACTTTGGGAGGTGAAAAGGCTTTTCCAAGGAAAAAAGAAAGAAATATCCAGGGACAGATCAAAGGTAGTAGACAAAGACCTAATTCCAACGCAGAAATTCATGATTTATTGTGAAAAAAGTGTGGCATTGAGTATTTAAAAGTCATTCAGTGCCAGGCATGGTGGTTCACACCTGTAATCCCAGCTACTCAGGAGGCGGAGATCTGAGCAGTATGGTTCAAAGCCAGCCCAGGACACTAAAGGATATGAGACTCTTTATCTCCAATTAATCACTAGAAAAGGGGAAGTGACGTTGTAGCACAAGGGGCAGGGTAGTCACCTTGAGCTGAAGAGCTAAGGGACAGTGCCCAGAACCAGAGTTCAAGCCCCCTTACCCCCCAAAAAAGTCATTCTAAGCTCTCCTATGCTGCATGTCACAGTGCAGCTTCTTTTCACTCCTCTTGGCAGGTGACGTTCTTCCAAACTCCGATCACACAAATCACATCTCACTGGACAGAGCAGGCCAAAAAATAAAAGATCCTTCAAAGTTTATTGGCTGAAACTGCTACTTGCTTCAGGCCGAGTAAATAAAGTGAGTAAACAAAGTGCTGGATATAACAAATGCTGCTTTTATTTTTCTATTTTTATTTTTGCAATTGAGGCTCCAAAGCATTGAACCTGGGAAATAATGCTCTTTACTAAAATATATTACCAGTGTAATATTTACTTCCCAGCTTTGAGAAGCACATTTCATTTGGAGTTCTGTGGTAATACCTTTAAAAATGATTTTTGCCACATATATTGAGAGGAAAATATGACAGTGCATATTGAAAAGCAAATAAAAATCACTTAGTAAATGACCAACTCTAACAAACTGTTTTTTACATTACTTATATTATGAGTATCTTTATGTGGTAACTATAGTAACCTGTCAGGATTAGCTGTCTAATTCTGTTTTTGCTTTTTTTGTAAAAATACTTAAACTTGACCACCTGCGTGTGGTGTTTTCCTTATGACCACCTGTGTGTGGTGCTGGTGTTTTCCTGGTGAATGATGGTGCTTTCCTTTAAAAGCTCAGCCCCACGGAGGGTCAGGGCTTTCTGTCAGCCTGAACATGGAGAGTGGACACTATGCTGCTATTAAAATGACTCCTAGCTCCATTCACTGAGGGCTGATGACTCTATAACTAGGGCGTTTGGGGACCCCCAAAAAACTGGGATAGATGTATACTATATTTTATTCTTCTTTTCAGAACTGTTTTCCTGTGATATTTCTTCTATCTTTTAATTTTTCCCATTAATTGATGTCTCTATTAAGGATTGTCATTAGATTAATGTCCATCTGTATTTCATTAGTTTCTGATTCTTAGAAAGCTCTCATCATACTTGAAAAGGTGTCACTGGGAAACAATTTCTAAGAATCAGAAACTAATGAAATACACACAGGGGTTACAATTCAGCAAGTCAATTTATGAATATGAAGCATCTTGATAAGTGTCACCTATTACATTACTCTCCTCTTCCCTGTCTTTCCCACACTCTCTCAAGTTACTGGGCTCTGTTTTTGCATATGTACATTGGATATTATAACTGAGTTCATTCATCATTCTTCTGTCCATCTCTTTCCTCCCCCTGTATACCTTAGCACTCTCTGAAAAATCATCTGTCAGTTTCTTCTGTGCCAGAAATATATTTACTCACTGCTAATCTGTAATACAGTTCTCAGTTTTTATAGGTAAGCACTATTACTTCATTTTTTAAACCTAAGTAGTATGATGTTTAATTTCATTGTCTCTAAACAATGACTTAAAAATCTTTAATTTTAGTTATTCAGAAGGCTGAGATCTGGGGTTTGTGGTTCAAAGCCAGGCTGAGCAGAAAAGTTGAGACAGTTATCTGCAGTTAACTACTAAAACAAATCAGAAGTGGAAGTGTGGCTCAAGGGGTAGAGCATTTGCTTTCAGCACAGGCTCAGGGACAGTCCCCAGGTCCCGAGCTTAATCTCCAGTACTGGAGTGCACACACACACACACACACACACACACACACACACACACACACACATCTTAATTGAGTAAACTAAACTGGATGAACCATTTTGGTGAGACTCCCAGGATCTCTTTTTCTCATCCAGTTATAAGGCCTTCTAATTGTCAAGAGCTGCAAAAGAACCCTTGGAAAGGGAATGCTAGGACTGGTGAGCAAGGTACGCCAACAAAATTCAGGTGGAGCAGAAAAGGAGCTTTGTTTTGCACTGGAGGACTGTTTTGTCATAGGCATTCTTTAGAATCAACAGCATAGTGTGGTAATAAAACTAAAGAGCCTTGTTACTTTTTAATTTTCTTCTATTTTTTTTGCCAGTCTTGGGGCTTGAACTCAGGGCCTGAGCACTATCCTTGGGCTTTCTCTACCACTTGAGCTGTAGCACCCCTTCTTGCCTTTTCTATGTATGTGGTACCAAAGAATCAAACCGGGGTGTTTGTGCATGCTAGGCAAGCACTCTACCACTAGGCCACACTCCCACCCCCTACTTTTTAATTTTCTAAGGAAAGACATCTCCTTATTTCCTGGATCTGTGCAGACTACTCCAAACCAACACATGCCTTAGTGTGCCCCATGTATATAAAAATATCATTAGCTTTCTGTCATACATTGTATTTGCTGAGTATCAAGTATTGCAGTGAGAGTGAATATTATCTCATATTTTAATCAAACATCACAAATTACTTCTTCCTTTCTATTATTCAAACATTACATCTTCGGGCTAAAGATAATGAAAAGACTAGGCTCGGACTGCAATGGGGACACAGCAGTAGGCAATTCTAAGATTAATTTAGAATAGTGATTGTGCAATTAGATATCGGAAAACACACTTGCATCCTGGGGCTACATCATCTTGATTATGGCTCAGCTATGTCCTTCTAGGGGAATGAAGAACCCTCCAGTGATATTTCATGAGATGTTTCCATTCTTGTCCCCCAACCCTGAAGACATACTTATTTCATAGTTATGATGAGAAGGGATACAATTTATTCGTACTCACTTGGAATTTTACATTAACAGATTGCCTCGCGTATGGTAAGAGCAACCCTCCTAAGGAGGATGCCATCAGCAGGAGAGTCATATTATGACATTTGCAGGAAAAATGACTGACCTGGAAAAAATTTTAAGTGAAGTTAAGTCAAGCACAAAGAACAAAGAATTGATTCATTCTCTCCTATGAAGAAGTTAGATCTAAATTATAAATGAGAACATATACAGATCATTTGCATACATGCAATCAGAAGTATGATAGTTGTGGGGAGGTATGAAATCTGAGGAGTGGTATTTGCAGTAGTGTGGAAGGGTTTGCAAGGGTGTGGCTCCTTGGAATAATGAAATTTTAGTTTAACAACATAAATACCAGGAAGCTGAAGCATGTATTGTCAGGAGGGGAGGAGGTCAAGGGGAGCAGAAATGGATGAAGGAAGAGAGGGTTGGGTGATTACAGTAATAATATTCCATGTACATATATGAAAATGGAGCCATGCTATTTGAGTAGTAGGTGTATTTCTAATTGATTAAGAAATAAAGACTCATCATGAGCACCAAATATTTCTCTGTAATATATATGTAAATATATATCATGTTTTATTATTCTTAGTATTCTCTTCACTTTTGTCAGATTATATCTTATTCCAACTTATCTATTGTCTTTTAATATATGATCTGTACTCTAATGTAAGATAAATGCAAGAGTCTTGTCTGGTTCATCTATGTTTCCAGCAGTTAGAATGATGCCTGGCACAAAGAATCCAGCTTGGCAGATAATAGATATTTACTAAATGAATGACCAGTCCCATCCAGAAATTCAGGAGGTTTCAAATTCAAGGAAATTGTTGGGCTGCATCTTAATACACCAATTGCAATTGAAGAGTACTGTGAATAAGAGTAAAAAGACATTTTACTGGTTGGGTAGTCACGGCTCACGTTACTCCTAGCTATTCAAGAGGCTGAGATATAAGGATCACAGTTCAAACCCAGCCAGGGCACATGAAAGACCTTTGAAACTCTTATCTCCAATTAACTACCAGAAATCCGGAAGTGTTGCTGTGGCTCAGGTGGTAGAGTGTTAGCCTTGAGCTGAAGTGCTCAGAATCAGCACCCTGGTCCAGAGTTCAAGCCCCATGACTGACCACAAAGAAAAACTGAAAGGCATTTAGGCAGTACACCATTTTGGAGAGTAACAATGGGAGGATAGAAGAAATAGTGGAGCAGGGGGCAGGTTCCATTTCTTGAAGGAATAATAGCTTCACTTAGCAAAAACTTAAAATGTGTGAGATGCATAAAGGGTGGGGAGACTTGAGGGGTTTCTTGGGACTGACTTGTGGACTTTCTATTTTCATTTCTTAAAATTGTCTATCAAAGGTCTGCTGGAAAAACCTGCAGCAGTGACAAAACTGATTAGGAAAGCACTTGCGTAGGTCAGGGAGGCCAGTGAGGAGACTACCACCATAAACACAGGCAACCGATCATAAAGACTGAGATCGTGGCCCCACTGAAAGTTGAGTAGGGAATAATGAAATTGATTTGCATTCACTCAGCTCAGTTTGCACGGGGCGTTTCACAGACAGCACTCCATCCACTGGAGGCATTAAATACCATCAGGCACACCTGCTTTTTAACTTGAGCATCACTCAAGAATAGAACGCAAGCCAAGTAAAATGCAATTTTCTCAGTGTGAAACTTCAGCGAAAAACAAGTGAGCACAGCAGCTCCTAATTGCTAGACTGGCGACTTTTAACCAAGGTGGGGAGATCAATTTGAAATAACAACAACAAAACAGGATGTATTCTGTGTCAGACATTTCTCCAAAGGCAATCTGGCCAAGGGAAGGTCTATAAAATCAAACTTGCTCCAAATAAGGTGTTGTTAAACAAACATGTAACTGTCCTCCCAAACCAAAGCTTCCAGATTCTTAGAACGGAAACAATAACTCCTGATATAAGTGTTCTTGTATTTCCAATATTTTTAGTATTCCTTGATTTGGAAATGGAGGGATGTTAATTGTTGGCTTTCCTCACCATCGTATAATGTATAACCGATCATTGACTTTATTACCAGAGATACTTCATGATCACAGTTTCCCAGAACTAGAGTGTTTAAACATGAGATTAGGACATAACAGTTGGAGAAATTAGGAGAAGAAAGGAATTTCCCAACCCAAGTTCTTTCTTTTTTATTTTTAAAGTAAAAGCTTGAGAAAACAGTATTTATTTAATTTTCTTTTTACAGCTGACTCAGTATTATACTTAAAACCATATTATACACAGTGGCACTACCATGCTTTCTTGACTCTAAAGGAAGAGTCTAGAATATCAGGTCATGAGGGGTTTCTACCATCCTATCTATGCTTGTGGGAAAATTAGGCAAATATAATGTCTGTAGTTGGAAAACAAAGGTTAATATTCAGTGACCAGAGAAACTTCTTACTTCTTCAATAATATTCCAAAGCCTTTAAAACCTGATCCAAATCTCCACTTCTTTTTCTTTTTTACAATCATCTCTCCACTTAAGACATACTTATTATTTGGTATTATTATAATAGATTGCTCTTTTCTACTTCTGTTTCTGTTCCCTGGAGTATCTTTCCTCTTTTTCTACCCTGTACTGTCTTTGATGTGCTTTCTAAATCACTTTCCAAGAACCCTATTGCCAAGCATCCAATTTACCTCTTATCCCAACAACCCACTTATTTAAAGGTTTATGTTCAAAGACTGGGATCCTCAAAATGACTGCCAGCCAGTTATGGATGAAGACTCTGTCTTAATCACTTTTATAACATACTTAATTCAAAGAAGTATTCAGTGTTTAGGAAGTGTTTGATAAGTATTGAAGCATTAACATCAGGAAAGTGTTAGCTTTGGGATAATTTTCTATGTTACAAGCCTAATAAAAATATAATTCCTATTTTGACCTGAGATATTTTTCTTTGACTTGGGAGAGAACAACTTCATGCTGTGATTTAATTTAGTACGTATACGGGCTGGAAGTTTGGCCTAGTGATAAGAGTGCTTGCCTAGCATGCATGAATCCCTGAGTTTGATTCCTTGGTACTGCATATACAGAAAAAGCCTGAAGTGGTGCCTTGGCTCAAGTGGTAGAACTCTAGCCTTGAGAAAGCTCAAGGACAGCGCCCAGGCCCAGAGTTCAAGCTCTAGGACTGGCAAAAAGAAATTTAGTACATATATTTCTTGACTATTTCTGAAACTGTTTCTTTATGTCATAATCAAAGATTAAACCAAGCATTATCCTTACTCTCAATTTCCTCAGAAGGTAAGACAGATATTTACCTACTTTTAACACTGAAAAGGTGTATGTATTTGTGAATATACTTATCCTAATGAAGTAAGCACAATTATGAAACATAAAGCTGTGTTATATTAGGCCAGAGTCAGCCTGTTTGTGCGTGCAGAACTGAGGAAGGTAGAACTTAGTTATGGTACTAATTATGATTAAATGCTGAAGTTTGGGGTTTCTTATTGATAAGCATCCACTATCCATAGACAGTTTAAAATTATTTTTAATTGTACTCTAGTAGTCACTTACAAAGAACCCTGCAAAAGTTTCCTCAGCAGTGGGGGTCTTGCTTCTACATATAGTCTTCTTAATTAAGTCTAAACACTTGGCAACTCAGCCTATAAGATATTCTGGCAGGTCTAAAATATTAGACATTCTTGAAACAGGCTGCTTTTCTCTACCTCAATTTCTCTGGCCAAGATTCTCCTTTTTCTTCTCCTACCTTGTAGTATCTTTGAAGTGTCTTATGAGTCACCCACTGAGAGCCTTGTGGCCAAACATAGTCAGAGGCTGAAGATGTGAATTTAAGAGTGAAAGTGAGTGTTATGCAATGATTACTTTGTAAAAAAAAAAGAATAAGTTTGTGATGGAAGGGAGAATTGAATGTCACTAATAAGAGCATTCATGACAATCTCATATTTTTGGTCTGAGATGCTTATCTTGAGAGAAACCAGTTTCTAAGTGCCCTGACTTGCTAGAAGGAATGAAATCTGTGTCTTGTGTATGTATGTATATGACTTCTTATGTTTGTTTTTTATTGTATTATATTTTGGGGGTAACTTATACAGGGATTACAGTTACATTTGTCATGTAGTGGATACATTACTTCTTGAACATTGATTTTTTTTTGAAAAGTGACAATAACACAAAATTTAGGATGAGAGACCTTGTTGTGAAAGGCATAAGGCTGAGAAAGGAAAATTTATGGAGAGATAAAGATTCAAATTATGGTCAATATCTAGTTTCTGCATTGGGTAGAACATTGATCTATATTTATTATATTATATTGTCTCAAACAAACAAAAGTCAGGTATGAGCCAATCATGAAATACAGCATGCATCAATAATTATTAATTCATATTTGTCTCTTGAGATCAGAATACATTAAGAAATAAAAGAACACAACAATTATCTTAGTGTTTTGTATAAAACTTGTCTATTTTATTAAGAACTATTTTTAAATTCTATGACAGAATAGTACAAGGCAATGTGTGGGTCTGCTATTTGGACAATCCAACTCAGGTTTCATCAGGCTCAGAATTCTACAGCTGACCTTAGAAATAAGAATTGTTCTAAAACTTTTCCTAGAGAACTTGTATATGAGACAGAAAGGGTCACCTAAATGCACAGAGGAAGGATTATCAATGATTGGATTGAGAATAAAAGATAGAATATAGAGGAGCCAGTCAAAGACAACAGATAGGAAATAGAAATGGGACAGTTGGAAAGAATATAACCATCTGTTGAAAATGCTACCAGTGCAATTGCTTGTTAAATTATGACTTCTTCCTCTGGAAATAATTGGAAGTATTCTCTGTAGTAGAGAGAGTCATACTGGGGAGATGTCATTATTGTGGGCTCCTCTTCAGCTCTATGGTATGAAAGATGCCATTTGCTCTACTGACTAATATGACTGCATGCAGAGATTGACAGAAGTTAGCATCTAATTTACAAGGATTATACCATTGTTAATCTGTCGAAATGCCTCTCTGATTCTACAGATTTTAAGATAAAGTTTAAGCTTACTGCAGAAATTCTTATTACTTGCCAGATTTTCGGATTTGTTGATTATTTCTTGTGTGCTCTCTACCTTTCATCTGCTGCTCTGTTCGTAAATCTATTGTATCCAACAGGATCCAGGCAATCCCATCACTTTCCCAGCATTCCAATGAGATGCTCAGGAAATACTTCTTATCAGCCAGACTGATTGGTTCTCTTTCTCTGTATCTCTGTAACGGTATTTGAACCAGAACCCATGGCTGTTTTACATTTTGCTTTCTGCTCCATACTCAGAGAGCTTTGATGGAGAGATTTACATTATTTACTTTCGTAAGAATCAAATACCTTATAAAAGGAGGCAAGGTATATAAACACATAGTAACCTTAAATCTCCTAGGTAGAATAACACAACGGATGCTGTGCTCAATAAATAATTATTGAATGGAACGGAATGTCAAATGTATTACTTCAACCTAGGCATATGTTCAGCAAGTAAAGACAGCCTATGTTAATCAGGACAGCAGTATCTGCAGAAGGGATTCCAACAGCAGGTTTGTCCAGGAGAGTTGTATTTATTCCACCTGCTGTCTAACTGTCCTTTGAATTCTTTCAATAGTAATTTCTTTTGTTCAGCTCTGAGCTGCACTTCACTGACACAATTTAAGGCATGCTCTTAGATCCTCAAATACAGGCACAACCATTACAGGTAAGTTTCTGAAGTCACTGACCCCTCTTGTCCAAATTCTTCTCCACAAGGAATTTTTCAGGTGCAAAGAGGCATGTCATTACATAGCAGATTTGACACATAGCAGATTTCTGCATCCACTCTGAGTTTCTTTTGGGGGATCAGTTGCTACAACCCTTTGAAAATGCCAGTGATTCATCCCTAAGTACAGCCTGAAATGATGTGGCAAGGCCATCTGCACTGCACTGGGAAAATATCATGCGACAAAATTAATTCACTGGCTACAATGATTACATAGATTGATTGGGAGGATACTCAGGAGACTTGAAAATTCCCAGCACTCTCCACAGACCTATGCTTAAACTCACCTGAAACTTAATTATTGCATGCCTTTGAGTAGTATCTAGTCTCAACTCAAGTATTTGTCAAAAGGGAGATTGTGAAATTGGACATGCAACTTAATCTCTCTTGGCTTCAATTTAAAGGCAGGGGCAATATTCTTTTTTTCCATCTCTGCCATTATGACAGAGAATTCTATTCGGGACTCTTTTAGAGTTGCTAGGAAATGGAGACTCACTTAGGAAAATGGCATTTCTCTCCCAGATTTTTGCTCAGTGTAGGCTGCCTCCTTAATAAAATATATTTATGTGTCTGATCTTATCGAAAAAAGATAAAATTAACATTAAACAAAGTACTATGGTTACTAGAGCTGACAGTGAGTAAGTCATCTTCCTTGCCTAATAACAAATAACCTAGCATTATAGGCTAACACCTGCAATACTATCTACTCAGGAAGCTGAGCTCTGAGGCTCACCCTCTCAAGCCAGCCCAGGAAGGCAAGTCCATGAGATTCTTCTCACCAATTAATAAATGAAAAGCTGGAAACCGAGTTGTGGCTCCAATGGAGTGCTAGACTGGAACTAAAAGCTTATGGATAGCACCCAGATCCCGAGTTCAAGCCACAGGACCAACACACACACACACACACACACACACACACACACACCCCACCACACACACACACACACACACACATACACACACACACACACACACACACACACACACACACACCCCAATAAATTTCCCCAGCTTTATGGAGAAGTGATCTAGTAAAGAAAGGACATGAGTTTAAGCCAGAAGACAATTCATAGCTCAGATTATCACAATAGGTGACATTAGTGAATCATTGAAATATGTAGCATTTGACTGCAGGTCTAATTGAAGCTTTCTCATGAAGCACTTAATCCTAGCCCTCTAGGAAATGAGGCTTACATGGAACTATTTTACAGAGGAGTGTGCCTATAGTACTAATCATGAAGAACAGGGGGAATAAAGCAAGACAGGAGGAAGAGACAGATGGAAATGCTAAAAGAAAAACAAAAGATAATCTGAAAAGATGCCTTAGAACCACCACAAGAAAAAAGAGACATTTATCTGGTTTTTTTTGTTGCCTGTTGGTACACTATTTGCTTTAATGTTTCAGAATTTTTTTTCTGTGGAAATGTGGGCCTTGGAAAATGCCTGATTCCTGGCTTCAAAGAGGAGCAGTGAGGGAAGTGAAGTGTTGGGCAGATTGAATCTAATGATTTGTATGTAATGGCAGAAGGCTGGTTAGAACCTGGACCAAACTGGTTGAAACAAACTTCTTACAGTACAAAGAAGATGCTTCTTGTATTTCACTCCTGTGTTTCTGGCCCATTTGTGTTCTTCTTTAAGTGTACTGCAAAGAGAATGTGAGAAGATTATGAGAAAACAAGATAAAATTTAATTCCTAAGGCTGCCACAGTCCCCAGGGATATCCCTAGTGTGCTTTACTTCTTATATTATTCTGAGTGTGGTTCACCATTGAGAAGCCCTTTAATATATATCTTGGTAACTTTTCTAATGGGGTGACCTAGATCTAGACACCCTGAATTAAGTCCTTGGTTGTGGCACAAAGAAAGCCACAAGGAACTTGTCACTCTCTCTTTTATTTTCTTGCAGACATATGGCCTGAACTCAGGGCTTGGGCACTGACCTTGGACTCTCTCAAGGCTAGAGCTCTACCACTTGAGCCACAGCACCATTTCTGGCTTTTTCTACGTATGTGGTACCAAGGAATAGAACCCGGGACTTCATGCATGCTAGGCAAGCACTCTACCACTAGGCCAAACACCAGCCCACAAGGCATTTCTTGTAAGGCTCTTGGACTCCAGATACAGTCAGCCCTGCCCTAGTCCAATTTGTGACAGCAGCTCTAGCTCCTTTTAGGTCAGTGTCCCTGATGTGAGTAACTTTCATTGCTTGCTGATGCATGGATATGGCAAGACCAAAGAGGTCACATTGCATTAATATCCCCAACTTGAAAGGGAATCTTACTGTATTAGATGTATTCACCCCCTGGCAACCACACCTTTAACAGAGCTACGATTTGAGTGATAGAAAAGTAAAATTCTGCAAGCAGATTGCTCAGACTGGTGGAGGTCAGAGTCAATACCATGCTTACTGCTTGCTTTCTGGAGGCAACTATAGTAACTATTAGAGGCATAACACCATAGCCTTAGGTTTACTACACATGCTGAATCCTAGAGTGAGCCTCATCTCCAGCCCTGAGGGTCAAGTAAACTTGTCCATTGTTTGAGTAGACTACTTGCTTACAAATTTAGTTTGTATAATAAGATGTGTGGATGCTCTGGCTCACATACTATCTTACATTTCATTCTTTTTTAATTCTCTTTAATTAGCTGTAGAATGCATCTTGATCAATATTACCCCTTCCCACATTCTCAAGAATCCCTCCCAATCCACCCATTCAATGATTTTGTAGGACACACATTAAGGGTTTCTTTTTTTACATTCTCCCTTCCTTCTCTTCATTCATCTTCCCAGCTCCCGTCAACCCCCATGCCCAGCCCACCACTTTCCTGGTGTTTATTTATTTGAACTTTGATTTTGCCTTTCTAAGGAATGACACTGCTTGAGTTCTCACCCGAATTTACTGTATTTCCATTAATTTCTTTGTTAACTATGATATTAGGGAAAATCCGAAGGTAGCTTTTCTAGGCTACACAGGGAGCTTTCTGTGCAGATAAGATTGTATCATTTGTGGTTTCAGTGATCTCATCAGCTTCTCATTTGGCTGGCTGAACTAGTTAAATGAAACTGTTTCAAAATGAAGACATAGCATTGCTTCTGCTCTGGCAACAGTGATTTCTTAGTATCAGTTGCAGAATATGTCTTTACTGGTGGAGACTCAAGAACACATTTGGCTATTGCATAACTGTATACCAAACGTCAGAAGTTCAGTTGTTCTGTATCAGTACTCATAGCACAGCTCTGTACCTCAACAGCTTAGATTGGCACTCACCCTAGTCTACATATATATTAACTCTCCACTATGAAAAAAAGTTCAAGGGCCATTCAGGGTAATAAACTGGGACTAACACCTTCTAAAGCCTTTAACAATGTTAGCTTTGCCATAACTTCTTGGATAAGGTATTATTTATAAATTTCCATCCTGGGTGGGGAAGGTGAACAACTTCAAACACTTTCAAATAACCTTTCCTACAAAAGTGGTTTTGATGTCGCAGGGAAAGTGAATCAAAGTGAGGATTCTGTCTGCTACCCTGTCAGCTATAGTTGAAGAGACCAAATAAATAACTATAGAATAGATGTGATGTTCGCTGGATCTGTTATGAGTTACCACTGTGCAAGAATTCTAGCCAGTTTAAAGTTCAAACCATTTCTGATAAAAGGCTACAACACAAAACAAAAATACCTTCCTGAATTCTCAAAATTTTTGATCTCTGATATACTTCTCTGGCTATTTTTTCTGCATGTCATAACTCAAATACTTAGAAATTACATTTGGGAGAAAGTCTGAAGTTTATCTTTCCTCCACTTTATCTTAAAATTTCCTATATGTCCTACCTTCAACTTAAAAATGCCTTTCAGATTTTTTTGTACTAAGCATTTTTGTTCTCATTGTCTACCTTTGAAGAGTATTACTATGTATTCACATTTCCCCTAACCATTAATGTACATGAACCTTATTTAAGAAATTAAATCAATATAATAAGCCTATATATATACAAAGATATATATATATATATATTCTTTCGTAATTCTTTCCTAAGGAGAAACCTGATGGCTTTGTTTGACAAATGAACTAGCTCATGCTGGTGATGATTTGAACACAAATGTTCTTTTAAACTCAAAATATCACAAATTCCTGTTGGGAGCAAAGATCTATTTTTCTTACTGGTTGCTAGGTTCACGGCTGAGACATCTATAAAAAAAGATCAACAAGGGAAAAGCATAAGATTTTATTTTATATATGTTTTCTATGACACAGGAGCCTTGCAAATTGAAGAATCAAAGAGACATCGAAATGTTTTTTTGTGTGTTTATATTTGTTGACGAATGGATAATTGTGAGGATTTAAGATTGGACAAAAGGGATATGACATTAGTACAGTGAGAGGAACTTAGCACAGTTTGCTTTCTAATGTTATTCTCTGCAGGTTTGCATCTTTAGTTCCTTGCTCTTGTAAGTAAGCAGAGCATTTCTCAAATGACACATCAGAAAACTCCTAGATTTTGCCACCTACTCCAGAGGAAAAGGGGCAAAGGGATAGTAGGATATATCTTGTTCTCATTCTTTTCTCAAATGACAAAGAAGCCTATCTTTGACTACTGTCTCCTAAACTTCATCACACTTCCAGCTAGCTGGAATTACTAAGTACAGCACTTGGGTAATGATGTAGATTTCTGGCTTTTAATAAATAATCTCATTCTGTTTCTTCACCGTCCTTGCATTATAACAATAACAATTGACTTTTACATAGAAAACTGGAAAAAAACACTTTCAGACACATATTCACATTTGATCTTCTCTACAAAGCTTGAAAACACACTCAGCAATGACCTGTGAGGATTGATATTTGGTATTGATCTTGTTCTCCTAATTGTAAAATCATAATCACCCTTTTTCAATGGAAAAAAGAAAGAATGAAGACAGGAAGGAAGAAAAGACAGGGGGAGGGAAGGATGAAAGGAAATGAGGGAGAAAGACAGACAAAGACAGAAAAAGAATAGAATTTATGCTAACCATACTGGAAACAAACAAGTGAAACTCTTCATTTTAATTTTTTCCCAACTTCAAATGGTTGCACAGTAGGTTACAATTTAACATATCATATAAGGGTCCACTGCAACATTATCTTTTGTGTAGAAAATAAAATCTAAACCATCTTCACAAAATGGGCTAGAAAAAAAATGTTTAACAAAGTTGTAGAGCATCATATCAATATTTAGGAATTGACTATTCTCGAGAAAAAACTGAAACCCATCAGAGGGAAAAGTAACATTTTGTTAAGGTGAACAAAATAGAATGAAAAAGCTACAGTGAAAGCGATTAAAATAGCTGTTGGAAAATATTTTGATTTACCATAGTAAAATAAAACTGAAGTACCAAAATCAGTAAATACACAAGAAGTGCCTGTGTTTTGGTACTGTTTTTATTTTTTATTTTTTGCCAATCCTGGGGCTTGAACTCAGGGCCCAGGCACTGTCTCTGAGCTTCTTTTGCTCAAGGCTAGTATTCTGCCACTTGAGCCCTAGCATCATTTCCTGCTTTTTCTGTTAATGTGGTACTGACGACTCAAACCCAGGGCTTCATTCATGCTAGGCAAGAACTCTACTGCTAGATCACACTCCCATCTTTGTCTTGGTACTTTTTGAAGTACCAAAAAGTATCAAAATTAATCCTTAGGTCTACATAGGGAAAATAATAATTTGAGTAGATGAAAGGACAATCTCTTTTGAAAGTACTTAACCATGGAAGTGAATGGTGGCACACATATAATTTTGCTACTGGGAGGTAGAGATTGGGATTATCAAAATTTGGATCAGCTACAATGAGCTAGAGTGAGGCCTTATCTCAAGCAATAAGCTGAGCACGAGCCACATGCTTGCCAGCCCAGCTGGGTGAGTATGAGTAGGACTGCAGTCCATACAAACATGGGAAATAGTCAAGAATTTTTTAAAGAGTGGTAGTGTGACTGAGTTCAAACCCTAGAACTTTCTTTTTTTCTCATATATATTTTTCATATATTTTTATTGCAATTAATAGAAGGGTTACAGTGATATTCGCCAGATAGAAGGTGCATTATTTCACACACATTGATACCACTTCTCATGTTTCTGTCCCCATCTTCCTTTCCCCACCCTCTCCCCTCATCATTTTCCCCCCTTCCCTTTCCTATTTCAAATAAACAAATAAATGAATATACAATATACCAGATAACAAGGTAAGATACTATGACAATATGAAAATAACTAAGGGACAAGAAGAGATGAGAAATAACATAGTACATTAAGAACAACAATCACACATTATATAGCTATACATCCTGGAGGTCCTTTCATTTAGCCTCATCCTATACGGCCTATGCATCTAAGTTTTTCCCTATTGTATACTTTTGCTAGGAGAGTCCAAGGTTTATATTAATTATGACAAATGAGGGAAACCATTGAGCCTATGTTCCTTTGGGTCTGGCTTACTTCACTTAATATTATTTTTTCCAAGTCTTTCCAATTCCTTACAAATGGGGTGATGTCATTCTTTCTGATGGCAGCAGTATATAAATACCATATCTTGTTGATCCAATCATCTACTGAGGGGCATCTGGGTTGGTTTCATATCTTTGCTATGGTAAATAGTATTACAATGAACATTGTTGTGCTAGTGCAAACCCTACAACTTTCAAAAAAATAACAACTAACAGCAATAAAAGTTAAATATATCAGCTCTTCCAATATTCATTAATAATCTGACATGTCAGAAAAATATTTGAACTTTGGTTAACTTTTTCACAGTAATTCTAGAATTCATGTGGAAAAGCAAATAAATGAAAAATATAAAAAATTAAAGCTTAGTTTATGTTTAGGGAATAAGGACTCTCTTGGATATGTTTCTTGTGAAATCTCAGTGATTAAAAGAAAATAATTTGTTCTGTGCCTGTATTTCTAGCTTCTCAAGTGGCTGAAATTTGAAAACAAGGTTCAAATCCAGCCCCAGAAAGCCAAGCCCTGTGATTCTTAACTTCAATTAATCAACAAAAAGCTGGAAGTGGTGCTATGGCTCAAATGATAGAGCATCAGTATTGAGAGAAAAAGGTAAGGGTCAGTATGACAATTCCTAGGGCCTGAGTTCAAGCCTGCCTTAGTATACAAATCATAAAAAAGAGAAAGGAGAGAGGGAGGGAGGGAGGGAGGGAGGGAGGGAGAGAGAGAGAGAGAGAGAGAGAGAGAGAGAGAGAGAGAGAGAGAGAGAGAAAGAGAGAGAGAGAGAGGGAGAGGGTGGTGGGAAGGGAGGGAGGGAAGGAAAGAAGAGAGGGAAGGGAGAAAGGAAAAAGAGAGAAAGATAGAAAATATGATAATCATGGGTAATGAGGAGGATAATTATTTAGTATAAATATCAAGAAGCTCTTTGGAATATTTAATAATTTGATTATAGTAACAACATTGTAGGTATTCTGTCTATAGAACAATGTTTTGTAGAAGAATGAAGACTAAAATGCTGAAATAAAACTAAAAACAAAAATATCCAAAAGCAAATGTAAAACCATACAAATAGAAGGAATATTGATAATAATGTACCTGGCTACCAAAACTTTAAGATTTCAACAGCAAGAGATTTCCTAAAATAAAAAGGGGAACAAAGCTTACTAGTTAAAGTGACTACTTTAAAACTCTCTGAAAGGAAAAGGCAGCAAACTAATAAAATATTTTCTGGGAAAATGCCAGACAAAAGCTGTGATAAGCACAGAGAGACAACTGGGAAAACAGCCCAGAATCTGCCACTCTGCAACAAAGGTAAATATATGAACAAACAGTAGCATAAGAGATATGAAACAAACAAACCCAAGATGACCATAAACATTTATCAATACAATGCTAATTGGAATTAAATTTTGTTTTCCTTGTGAAGCTGGCTGGAAAACAAGTCTTTTAATAGTAAATATCTAAATTGTTCAAGGAGCAATAAAAGCAAAAACGAATTAGATTTTCTAGTAGGTAATTTGGCCACATCTACTGAACACTTTTTTTTTTTTTTTTTTGTCAATCTTGAGGCTTGAGCTCAGGGCCTGGGCACTGTCCTCAGCCTTTCTCAAGGCTAGCACTCTACCACTTGAGCCACAACACCATTTCTGGCTTTTTCTCTGTTTGAGGTAACCAAGGAATCCAACCTAGGGCTTCATGCATGCTAGGCAAGCACTCTACCACTGGGCCAAATTCCCAGCCCCTATGGAAAACTTATTTTAAAAATTGGCATCTTTTGAACACATGTTCTTTTCTTGAGTACCGTTGAAGGTTTAAGTACCAAGTTCCATGCTATTATTTAGTCCTTAGGATCCATCATCTCTTTAATGAAAATCTTTGTCTGTGCTCCAGCTGCACCATCCATCCCCACGTTTCTACAATGTGGATAACGTCGTTGTGAATCTGGTGATGTCACAACTCACCTTTAGGGCCTGTCAGCACCAGTCCACTGGTCTATACTCTGTTGCTGTGTATGGCTTGCTTCATGAGCATAGTGATGGAAACAAAAATTGTTCCATTCCTTTTTTTTTTTTAATAAGAATTCCGTTGACTCTCAGAATTAGCCATGGAGCAAAGGCAAGCTGGTCCGCGATCCTGTAGAGTTCTCACCAAGTACCAGGATCTGTGGATTGCTCACAGGGAGGCAGAGCCAGGCTGGGTAGCTTGGGAGAAGGAGCTGCCTCTTGGCTGCACGTGAAGGTACCTGAGCTGTTTCTTTCCACACGGCTCTGGGTTTCAGCACCTTGGGACCTGGAATTTCCTGAGGGCATCGTTTCTCAACCTGAGGTCTGTAAGCTTTATATTACTAGCTAGGACAGGAAATTTTGAGCCCAGTAAGCACACACTGAAATTATTGCTTGTTAATCCGACACTTAAGTATGGATATAAGTAAGCATCAGGAAAAAGTCTCACGCAAAATCCTATATACATTTAATTGTTATATATGTTTCCTAAGGCTGATGGCAAATTATCATGAGCCTAGTAACAGCAATTTTATCCTTTCATGGTTCATGGTTCATGTTTGAAATGTAGGTGTTGGTGGGGCTACAGGCTCTAAGGAAGATCCCTTTCCTACTCTTCCAAGGCTCTGTTGGTTGTCAGACATCCATTAACTTTTAGCTGAATTATTCTAGTTTCTGCCTAAAACCATCATATGGTACTTTCCCAGAAAGAGAGAGGGGGGAAGGGAGGGAGGGAGGGAGAGAGGGAATGAATGTGTGTATGTGTGTGTCTTTGGTAAGAACACCAGTCCACCAGTCTTACCAGATTTAGGACTATCTTAACCCAGAATTCTGGCATTTTATCTAGTCACATTTGCAAAGAATCTATTTCCCAGTAAAGGTACATTCTAAAGTACATGTAAATCTGAAGTTTTCAAGGACATTATTTGACTCAGTAATATCTACCTTGGTCTCCCAAATTTATGTCTGTTTTACACATAAGATAAAATCAGCCCAGCCCAGTGTTCAAAAAGCTCTGGCCTGTTCCAGCATGAACACTATAATTCACTTAAACAGAACTTCCAATTTTTCTAATTTAATCATCTCAACAATCAAAGTTAAATATGTATGAAACTCTTGGTATTGAGACAAAATTGTTACAGACCTATAGACCCGTGAAACTAGAGAAATATCTGGTTTCAAAATACAGTGGTGAGGCAGGCTTAGGTTGAGCATTACCAACCAGAAGAGGAGGAAATAGAAAATATAATTCAGTATTTTACTAAGGTAAGTCAAGAACTCATTTAAAAAAAAGCAGAAATTTGGACCATGACATGAGAAAGGGTATCAATGTTTGTGAAGTTATGCACCTTCTATCTGGTGAATATAATGTAATCCTTCTATTAATTACAATAAAACATATTGTATCTCAATGAAACCACTTTGAGCATGAAAATAACCACACATATTTATATCATCAAGCATAACTTTAATATAGCATTTTACACAAATAGAATCATAATACATTATTCACTTTGCAAGGAAAGGATGACATAAGATAATAAACACAAAGAGCCAGTGGTCATTCCCTGTCCCACAGAAATGTCCATATGGACAATCAGCCATAAGTGAAAATACCTTCACAAGAGTAAAGTCACCATGCGAGAGATCAGAGTGCCTGGGCACAGCACAGAAATTAGACAGATGTACTGAAAAAGAAAGGCCATTTTGCATTATGTTCATCAGCACTCACTTACGTTTAGGCAGCAGAAAATGATAGTGTTTAGCAATTATCCCCAAAGAAAAGCAAATAGACAAGTAGTGTTTGTGAAGATGCATAGCAACAGGAACCATGTACATTGTTGGTGAGAGTGTAAAACAGTCAATGTGGAAAACAGGTTGGAGATGAAAGTAAACATAGAATTATACTAATAGGATCGCTGGATTATATATATATAATTTTATTTATATAATTATGTTTTATATAACATGTATACTATATAATATGTACTGGAGAGTATATATGTAACATATACATGTATATATAATATATACATACCTGCAATGTAAAGGCAATTAGTATGTTAGAGAGATATGTGTCCTTCTATGTTCATTGCACCATTATTCATACTAAATAGTAACAGAGTACAAGAAATGGAATCAATCTATCAACAGAAGAAAAAGTGATATATATGTAAAATAAATGTTATATATTGCCTATGATATATATTTAGTACTAATCACATTATCATTTATATAATCTATTATGTTAATATATAATATAAAGCACATTATAAATTATATACTGTAGATATATAAAAATACACAAATGTATACTTGTATATAAATATATAATGAAATACTATAGTTATAAGAGGAAAGAATCCTGGTATCTACCAAAATACAGATAAATCAGAACTCTGAACAGAAAGACATATACCATAGAACCTTAAGCATATGTAGAATAAAAAGATTGATTTCAAAAGATTTATTTCAAAGATATATAGTACAGTGAGCTGGAGATGGAGCTGTGGAAAGGAAAAATAAGTTGTTCAAATGTTGCAAGGGTTCAATTAGAGGGAAGCAGTAAGATCAAGAGATCTATTGTACTTCATGGTAACTGCACATAATAAAAATGCTGAGGATATGGTTTCAGAGGGTTTTATCACAAAAAGTAACAATAAGCCAAGTGCTGGTGACTTACGCCTGTAATCCTAACAACTCAAGATGCTGAGATTTGAAAAGCAAGGTCTGTGAGACTCTTATCTCCATGTAACCACCAGAAAATTGGAAGAGGAACTGTGGCTCAAAAGTGGTAGAGCACTAGCCTTGAGTACAGTTTTGGAGACAGCACTAGGCCCTGAGTTCAATCTCCAGCACCAGCACACACAAAAATCTTTAAGTAATTAGTATCATAGTTAATTTGATTTTGACATTCTAAAACATATGTATATTTCAAAACATTCTGTGATGCATGATTAATATGTGCAATTGTATCTAACAATAAAAAGAATGATATAATTTTGCATATATCTATTGGAAGAGATAATGGAGAAAACTAAAATATTCTATGTTCTTTATATTTTCATGAACAAAAACAATTATAGCAAATAAAATAAGAATACTAAACTAAAGATGAATATTAATATAGTCATGGAAATTATAGAAAAATATGTATTACCTTAAATCTGGTATAAGTGATAAAATTGGAATTACCCCAAATAATCAAAACAAGAAAATTGATATGAAAAAAGGAACTTATTATGAGAATGACAAAAGAGAACATGTAATTGATGTAATAGGGTTTTTTTAAAATATTTTTTATTGTGATTAAGAGAAGGGTTACGTTATATTCGCCAGATATAAGGTGCATAACTTTCTCATGACATGGTCCCCATTTCCCTCCCACCCTCCCCCCACTTATCTTGATTTCCCCCCTGCCCTATCCAATTTCAAATAACCAATTAAGCACAAATAAAATATATCAGATAACAAGGTGAAATATTGTAATAATATGAGATAACCAAGGGATGGCAAAAGAGATGAGAGATAACATAGTACATTAAGGACAACCATCACTCATTATATGGCTTTTGTTTCCTTATCCTGGAGGTCCTTACATTTAGTGTCATACTATTTGGCCTAATGTCTCTAGACGTTGTTCTATTATAAATCTCTTCTAGGAGAACCTAAAGTTTCTACTGATTATGACAAATGAGGGAGACTATTGGGCCTATGCTCCTTTGAGTCTGGCTTACTTCACTTAATATGATTTTTTCTAAGTCTTTCTTTTTCCTTACAAATGGAGCGATGTCATTCTTTCTGACAGCAGCATAGAATTCCATTATGTATAAATACCACATCTTGTTGATCCAGTCATCAATTGAGGGACATCTGGGTTGGTTCCATATCTTTGCTATGGTAAACAGTGCTGCAATGAACATCATCGCGCTAGTGGATTTAGTATGCCCTTGTTTCTGGATGATTGAGTAAATGGTAAGGAGTGGAATTGTTGGGTCATATGTTTAGATTTTGAGGCACTGCCATCCTGCTTCCCATAGTGGTTGAATGAGTTTGCACTCCCAGCAACAGTATAGTAGTGATCCCTCCTGGCCACATCCCCTCCAGCATCTGTTGTTATTAGTTTTCTTGATCCTGGCCATTCTAACTGGAGTGAGGTGAAATCTTAGAATGGTTTTGATTTGCATTTCTTTTATGACCAGAGATGTTGAGCATTTCTTCATGTGTCTATAGGCCATTTTTATTTCTTCTTCAGAGAAGACTCTCTTTAAATCTTTGGCCCATCTTTTAATTGGATGGCTGTTTCTTTGGAGATTAGTTTTGGAGTGATTGAATTTTTTGAGCTGTTGATATATTTTAGATATGAGGCCTTTGTCCGTTGTATGGTTAGTAAAGATCTTCTCCCACTCTGTAAGCTTTCTAGTTAATTTGCTAGCTATGTCCTTTGCCATATAGAAGCTCTGCAGTTTAATGTAGTCACACTTATCTAGACATTCTCTGATTTGCTATGTTTCTGGGTCCTTATTAAGAAAGTTTCTTCCTGTGTCAAGGAGATCTAGAGTATCTCCAATTCCTTCTTGTAAAGTTTTCAGTGTATTGGCTTTTACTTCAAGGTCTTTGATCTATTTGGAGTTAATCCTGGTGCAGGGTGACAAATAAGGATCCAACTTTAGTTTTCTGCAGGTGCTTAACCAGTTCTGCCAGCACCACTTGTTGAAGAGGCTGTGTTTCTTCCATTCTATTTTTTTGGCTCCCTTATCAAAGATTAGGTGGCCATAGGTCTGTGGTTTAATATCTGGGTCTTCAGTTCATGTAATAGCTTTAAACTCACATATGAGATTGAGTTCAGTTACTATAAAATGAAGTAAATGAGCTTCTTTAAAGTACAATTCAGTTATACATTGTCCATCAGAGGCATATCCAAAATATAAGAATTGAGATTTCAAATTAGGGATATAAAAGATTTCTCCCAAAATCTTTGAGAAGGCATGCACAACTACTGTTGCATGCAGACTGCCAAAGAAGTTGTCTACTCATCCCAGATACCAACAAGCTTTTCTTGGTCCTGGGCAAGGGTTATCCCCTGGGACTTGACTGCCTAACACTTCTGCCTGTCCCTGACTCCTGCTCATCAGCCTGAGGAAGAACTGACATGAATTTGTACTTAGGATGCCAATTCACGAAATCTGCTCACCAGGAGAAAAACATAAAATTTTATGGCAACTCGAGAAGCATTTCCATTTTCAGAACTCGGAGGTAGTAAATACCTTCATTTTTGAAGGACAAACCATAGAGCTAAAATTATGCTACAGTGCCTTGAGTAAGTGTTTCCACAAGGCATATGGCTTATTCCCATCACTGGTTCTATTTTTCTTCACTTTTTAATCCTTGGATTTTTTGTTTTCCACTTAACCATGGAGAAAACATATAGTTTAGGAAAGAAGATAATATTGAGTTTCAGTTGTTTCTTTTGCTCACACTCTGTATTTATAACCATGGTTTTCTGTAGTTTCCACATGTTACATATTTTATTTGAAAGTAACAAAAGAAACTCAGATATTAATTGAAATTTCTGTCTGAATAAGCACTTCTTTAAACTGTTTGCCTTTTAATTATTTCTTTGTTTCTAGCAGTTCTCAAACACGCAGAAAGAAAAGGAAGCTTTTCTTTACCAATGCTGCAAACTTTGTGAAAAATTGAGGTTGCTCATTATCATAGATACAGAGAGAGTGGGATTAGAGTCAGAAACAGACATTTCTTTTTTTCCATATATTTTTATTGTAATTAAGAGAAGGATTACATTATATTCACCAGATAAAAGGTGCATTACTTCAAAAATATTGATACCCTTTCTCATGTCTTGGTCCTCATTTCCTTCCCCTCAGCCCCCCTCCTCATCTTGTTTTCCCCCCTTCCCTATCTGATTTCAAATAACTAAATATGCATATATACAATATATCAGATAACAAGGTGAAATGCTGTAACAATATGAGATAACTAAGGGACAGCAAAAGAGATGAGAGATAACATAGTGCATTAAGGATAACAATCACTCACTATATGGCTTTTGAGAAACAGACATTTCTATTCCAGTTTTACTTTTGCTCCAACTTTTTCTTCTCTTTTCAGCCCAGGTACCTATTGCCACTGTTAAAAAAAACATAAATTAGGTTTAACAGTCTGAAATCTTTATACTAGTGAGATCATATTATATGTATTTACCTAGCTGACTTCTTTTCCTCAGAAATGATTCTTGATATTTACTTTCCTTACATGTACCAGTAATCCTTATTATTGTGTGCTATTCAAAATGCCACATAAATGATATGCTCTAACAAAAGAGATACATATCTAGGATAGTCCTAGCAGAGATCTCAATAGCTCAATAACTATGCACATCTGATCATATAAGATGATTCTAAGCAAAATGAACTCCAAGATATGGAAGCAAGAGGTTTGTCTTTGTGGTTGTTGTTTTTAATGTACTATGTGAAGTTACAAAAAAGAATTTGATGTATACCCTTCAAAATTAAGAAGAATAAGGAACGGTTTGGAAAGGGGAAGAGATGGGTGGGAATTTTAAAAGGGTTGACCTTGATGAAGATGCATTATTTTCATGAACTGTCTTCTTAAATGGCAAGTCCTTTGTATCCTTACTTAAAATAATAATAAAAAACAAAAGAAATCAGATCTTATGTTTCAAATTATCTGGTAATCATAAATCACCTAGTTGGGAGTAATTCTGTAGCCCATGGTTCTGTTTTCCTCACTGTGTTGGGGACGCAGTATATACTGTTATATGTAATGATAATAGTAGAGTGTACTCATGAATACTTTTTGAGAAATGTAGATTGGATTGTATACTTAACTGCTTAAATCTTCAACATATCATAATATTGAATAAAAGTAAATAGATGAACATAATACCAAATTTGTGCCCAGAATATGATATACCTAATTATGTGGCTTTCCCTCTCTATTTTTGTTCTTGAGAAACCCATAATGGTCTGTATTTGTTTTGCATTTAGTACCCACTACTCACAATGCTTATTTTATGTCCATTCTTTTTCCTGCAACACATCTTAGTAATTACTTATCTCATGCTTTTCTGCCTCTGCATATTGACAATTCCTTCATTTCAACTGCCTAAATCTAACCTTCATTTTATTTGATCTTGTTGCAATTTTTGCATTTCAGAGGAAAAGGAAAAGCAACGAATGTGTATTTATTAATTTGCTTGCAAATTCTCATGCCTTCTCCAAACAAATATTGCTCTCATTTATCTATTAAGTACTACATAAGACTCACGATGATGTAAGAAATTTGCTGTTGGGCTTTTTGGGGTGAACATGGGTAGAAATTTGGGAAAATTAGAAAAGTGCTTGATTTCAAGTAGTAACTAATTCAGATAGTATTTATAATGAGCCTCTGTGTCATCAGATGGGTTACTACATTCACGAAATAAGGATATTTTAATTTCCTTGTTGAAAGTCAGATCAATCTGGCTTTCATGCATTTTGCCAGTAGTAACACAGTGTGCATATTCTTTGAGAATTCAACTGGATTCAGATGCTGCTCATTATGAAGTGAAGAAGTCAGCATTAGACATCAGGACCTCAACTTTACTACCACTGAGAAAACAGCCTCATTCTTGCATCTGTGAACAGAAGAGGACTGACCTTATTGGTAACACTCTAACCTAAACCAGCTGAGTCCTCCACACTTTTCTATGGTAACTAAGGAAATTTATCTTCTTCACAGGAGTGGTTCCGGTTTGCTTAACCAACCTCATGCTTCCATTGCCAAGGATTAAATCTCCTCTAAGCATCATTGAACTCAGAGCTAAAGAATCGCTTCTCCACATAGTACCGCTGCTTCTCCATATCCATGTTAGCTGGGCCTAAAGACAGGTCAGGTGTGGAGGAAGGAGGGAAGATTATTATGCCACCCTCACCCCTCGATCAACTCAGCCGACTTAATATTACCTATCCCACGCTGTTCAAGCTGACCAATAAGAATTCGGACCGCATGACGCACTGTGGTGTGTTGGAGTTTGTAGCTGATGAAGGCATCTGCTACCTCCCCCACTGGATGATGCAAAACTTGCTACTGGAAGAAGGGGGCCTGGTTCAGGTGGACAGTGTCAACCTTCAAGTGGCTACATACTCCAAATTCCAGCCTCAGAGCCCAGATTTTCTGGACATCACCAACCCCAAAGCAGTATTAGAAAATGCATTGAGAAACTTTGCCTGTCTCACCACCGGTGATGTGATTGCCATTAACTACAATGAGAAGATCTATGAACTCCGTGTGATGGAAACCGAACTTGACAAGGCCATGTCCATCACTGAGTGTGACATGAATGTAGACTTTGATGCTCCCCTGGGCTACAAAGAACCCGAAAGACAAGTTCCTCAGCAGGAGTCAGTAGAATCTTGTGAGGCTGACCATGGCGGCTATGAGCTATGCGGGAGAGCTGGGCTTCTGGGCCTTCTCTGGCTCCAGGAGGGAATAGACTGGATAGAAAGAAGAAAGGAGTGGAGCCCAGTTCCTCCCCAATCAAGCCCGGAGACATTAAAAGAGGAATTCCCAATTACGAATTTAAACTTGGTAAGATTACTTTCATCAGAAATTCACATCCACTGGTTAAAAAGGTTGAAGAGGATGAAGCTGGAGGAAGATTCGTCGCCTTCTCTGGAGAATTTTGTTAGGAAATGGAAAGACTTAGAAAAAATCATATTAAGTGAAGTAAGCCAGACTCAAAGGAACTTAGGCTCAATGGTTTCCCTCATTCGTCATAATCAGTAGAAACCTTGGGCTCTACTAGCAGAGATTTGCAATAGAGCAAAATCTTGGTACATAAGGACATATAATGTGAAGCTAATTGAAAGGACCTCCAGGATAGTGAAACAAAAGCCATATAATGAATGATTGTTATCCTTAATGTACTATGTTGTCTCTCATCTCCTTTGCTGTCCCTTGGTTATCTTATATTGGTATAGTATCTCACTTTGTTATCTGATATATTGAATTTATTTGTATTTGGATATTTGAAATTTGATAGGGAAGGGGGGAAAACCAAGACGGGTGGGGGGTGTGGGGGGGGAGGGAAACGGGTACCAAGACATGTGAAAGGGTATCAATGTATGTGAATTAATGCACCTTCTATCTGGCAAATATCATGTAACCCTTTCACTAATTACAATAAAAAAAATTAAAAAAAGAAAAGAAAAAAAAATCTACAAAATGAAAGCAATCAAATTTTTCTCCTCCTCAAAAACTACTATATAAGGCTAAGAGTATGTCTCAAATGGTAGAGTGCTTGTCAAGCAAGTATAAGGCCTTAAATTAAAATCCTAGAGCTGCCAAAACATGCAAGTAAGTGAAAAGACTAGTTTGAGAAAATAAATACATTCATATTATTTCCATTTGACAAAGTTCTCATTCGTGTTAATAAATCCCTACAAATCCATAATTAAAAGATGATCAAAATTCTAAAATAAATTTTACAAAATACATAAGCATACATTTCACAAAAAAAACAACATGGAAGGTAGGCAAGATTTGAAATCATGTTCTATATCATTATACATCAGGGAAAGAGAGGGAAATGTTCAGTGTAACAAAATTGTTCTATATCTATATTGGGGTGTTGCTTATCATGGGAGTGTGTTTTCATAAAACCCACTGAGCTTCATACTTAATATTTACATCTCATTAAGAATATACTTTATCTCATATTGTCACAGTATCTCACTTTGTTATCTGATATATTGAATTTATTTGTATTTGGTTATTTGAAATTTGATAGGGAAGGGGGGAAAACCAAGACCGGGGGTGGGTGGTGGGTGGGGGGGAGGGTGATGGGTACCAAGACATGTGAAAGGGTATCAATGTATGTGAATTAATGCTCATTCTATCTGGCAAATATCATGTAACCCTTTTATTAATTACAATTAAAAAATTATAAAAAAAGAATATACTTTATCAACAAAAAAAAAAAAAGAAGAGGAGAAAGCCTTAAGTCAGGACTGTTGGCTGGTTGCAAATAAAAGAACCCATTACAATACATGGCTTTTAGTTACTGGTTTTGAGGAGAGTGCTCCTACTTAAGAGTTTCCTACAAATTACTAAGTTTCACCTGGATGTGGAGCCGCAGGCTTTTGTGGTTGTGTACTTGATTTGGGGGAAGAGAAGGAGTTGTAGCTGAGGTGCCATAGATAGCTACCTCCTCTACTTCGCGTGTCAGCTCAAAGCTCTCCCACTGCCTCAGTAGTATTCTTTAGTTTCTGATAAAACCAGGGGAGAGAACTGAATTGTTCTACCTTAAGGCGTTCTTTCTTCCTCTTTGTGTTTCCTTTTCCCATGTCATTTATATAATATCTCTGGCCTAGGGGAAAAAATAGTTTAAGTAGACAAAAATAGAAATAGTGGCTTTCCCACTAGGTTTTTGGAGTTTAAAGTATTGGAGATAAGGTATTTCTAATTTTATTTCCAAGATTGCACTGTCAGAAGGAAAAGCCAACCACATTCAACTTTTTTAATATAAAAATTATTTCATATAGAAGTAGTTGGCTCCTTAATGAATTTGTTCTATAATAACTCCATGATGAAGCCAAATGTGAATGGTAGATTAAATAAATGTTAAAGATATGTTTATTTTCCCTTAAAAAGATTGAAAAAGGCAGGCTATAAAAAGAAGTGGATAAAATTTTAACTCCTAGAGTGAAGATAACATATGTATTTGCTTTTTTTGGGGGTAACAGGACCTATTCACCTGCTATTCATATTTAGTCAGAATAATGCACAGGATGTTTTGGAAATGTTAGTATATGAGATTTCCCATTCAAGAAAAGCCGGGTCGCAGTGGTGCCATCCCAGGTCATACCCAGGCTCACACAGCTCTTTATCAGTTGTAAACATCCAAGTTCTCATCATGAAACTTTCATTAAACCAATCAGACTTGTCTTTCGTGTAAAAAACTGAAGAGGGATCCTCTTGTCATTGATTTCATGTTGGCTAGAAACAATTCTCAATCTGCCTCTGTGAAAAAACTCAAGTTAGCAATGAATGAATTCCTTACAAATTGGAGAAATATAACCAATTATGGATTTCAAATTAATCCTTTGATGATGAGAACTATAGCATTGATTCTTCCTTTCATTTGTGTTAAACCATGAATGAGAACAAATTGTAAGGCAACATTCCAAAGAAATTCTTTGAAACTGAGCAATTTTATTTTAGAACAAGAAATGCTTGCCTTTATTCAAAAGCCTTCTGCTTCTTATGACCCACAGCCAAATAACTCTTTCTCCACGTCACATTAACAGCATATAGCAGTGAGTGGGTAGAGGAAATAAAAGTAATTACATCTCTGTAAGGTACCTTCGTTCTCCCAAAGTGAGACTGTGAAAGTTATTTCATATTTTTCAATCTGACAAAAATAGCAGAAATAACCACTTGAGAAACTCCACAGGAATTTTTTTCAGGTGATGTATTGTTGGTAGAAAATATGGAGAAGATTCTTAAGCCTATGTTCTTATTCTACTGAAATATAAATTTAAAATAATTTGTCAATAGAGAAATATGCTAGTTCCAGTATAAAATTTATTTGGTTTGTTCAAGGTGAAAATAATTCTCCACTTTCTCCTCCTCCTCCTTCCTTCCGCTTCCTTCTTTTTCTTCCTCCTTTCCTTTCCTCTACTCCTCCTTCTTTCCCTTCCTTTACTCCTCTTTTCCCTTCCTCCTCCTCCTCTTCCTTCTTTCCTTCTCTAGTGTAGGTAACGAGGACAGGAAAAGACGTAGGGGAGAAAAACTCAAATGAAAATCCCTTAGTTCATCTATAAAACAAAGAAAACAAAACTTTTTACATACAAAAATATATGAATAAAAGAACATACATGTATATAATATGTGTTATATTCTATATAATATATAGATGAGATACACTGTGCTTCAGATATTTAGGAGCTTGTTAAATATGCAGATTTGAAGGACTCACCTCTCATCACTTGACAATAAAATTGTGGTGCTTCTTTTACATATGAGTCAAGTATTTGATTTATCAGGTTTTATTCATCACTTTAAAAGTTGTTTATATGCCTATACACTAGACCAAAATATTGAAGGTGAGATGAAACAGAATAATGCCTGTAAACAAATTCCGACTTTTCCAGATGTTCAAATCAAGAGCTGCTCTGAACCTACTGGAAGCCAGCAGTTCCAGGAGCAATTGTCATAGGGATATCAGCATGCATAAGTGCTTGGAATTGCACTCAGGACAATAAGACTTCTGATATATCCTAGCACCTTCAGCTGGATAGTTTCTTTAGAAATCTAAATGATATTATTTAATTTTCTTTTGTTAGAGCTGAGTCCAATTCAGAAGGATGACTAAGAGATAGTAACAACCTATTTCATGATAAAAGTGATTCTTTTCAATGTCCATATGCAATTATTCTTTCCTTTCAGATAGAAGACCTCTTAGTTATGAAAACAATCGAAACAACTCCTTAGATTTATACTTTGAGGAAGCAGACATAGGGAAGGTAAAGAACATTATGGAACATGAAACAAATCATTTAAGCAATAGTTTCAAAAATATTGATGAAATGATTTTGAATATGTCTTCTTTTTTATTTTCATTTTGGGGGTGACACTAGTTTTAATGGAGTCAACAGGAAGTAGGCTTTAAAAGTCTCGTGTGTGTGTGTGTGTGTGTGTGTGTGTGTGTGTGTGTTGCTATAAACTGCAATAAACAAGGGATGTTTACATAGAACAACATTAATAAATTGAGCCAAATATCCTACTGTCAGAAAGTTAACCAAATGTCATATTTTATGAAAAAAAAAGGCCAGCCTGCTTTCAGGGACATCTTAAATGCTCTGTGTATTTTAGCTCTGGAGACATTCCAGCAGTGCTTTATAATGGCTGTGATAATCATAGTGTTCCATCTCATTCCACACAAGAGGAAATCATTATAAAATAATTGATCATCTTAAATGCAGTCAAGATGAAATGACTAGCTATTAATCAAGAATCTTAGTGATTACACAGGCTCAAAGGAGCAGAGTGATTGCAGCATCTATTTGAAGCGGTGGGAATTGATGCTAGAAAAATCACAGCATCTCAGAATGGGTTCCAAAATCATCCTTCAAGCAGAAATAGCCTTGGATTAAACTAAGAGAACAATAATTTTTAGGTCTTTTTTTTTGTTCAAAACCTCTCTTCAAACTTTGCTGAGAATAGTATCACTTGGAAGGTCTTTTTAAAATGCAGACAGTTGGGGAATTCATTTTCAGGATTCCATATTCAGTGGGTTTGGATAAGGCTTGATCATTTACTTTTGTAAGTTCTCAGTGAATGCTTTTCCTTATCTAAGAACCACAACTTAAAAACTACCATCTTAGTGAGTATACTGCTCTGAAAGTAGTCATACTTTCTATATATTTAAATGTAGTATTATTTCTTTTCTCCTTTTTCCCCCTTATGGTTAAGCTCATGTGATTACTATAGCTGACTTTGTTACCTGGTATATTGTACACATGTTTATTTATTTAGTTGAAATAAGGAAGGGGAGAGGGGAAACAAGATGATTGGGAGAGTGGCGAGAGGGAAAGGGGGACCAAAATATGAGAAGGGGTATCAAGGCTCAAGAAGTAATGCATCCACTACCTGACAAATGTAATTGTAATCCCTCTATACATTATCCTGACAATAAAATACAATAAAAAAGGAAAACAAGTAGTATGTAATGTTTTAAAATAAATACATGGATGATAATAATGAGTGGTATTGAGGTTTGCTTGGCATTTTCACAATCCTATATGGAGGTTTGTTTACCTTTCTTTAGAATCCCTCTGCACAAATACCTTTATTACTTCCATTTTTAGAGATAAGAAAGCTGAATCAATTAAATATGTTCATAATACACAGGTAGCAAAAGCAGACCTTTGGGTGTGGAGTATGAACATAGAGTACCGTCAACTCCTCCTCATCTATGCTTATCTGTTCTTGGGCTGTAGCTCAGTAGCCAGGTGGCAGAAGACATTGGACTCAGTCCTCAGTACCACATCGCTATGCATTCATCTTCCAAGATAAAATGATTACATAATAAGTAGCAAGAGAGGAGTTTTAAAATCAGATGGAATTACAGAGTTAACCAAATTTTACAAGTTCTTTACAACTGCTCCGGAGTAGTACTTTTTGCATTTCTTTTCCTTATACATTAGTTAGGACGCATAACACCCATTTTGGGAGGAATATCAGAAAAAAACATATTTAAAGTATTCAGATAAAAATTTAGTATGTTTGGAGGACAATAAGTTATGGACACCATTTTCTCATATCAACCATAACCCACACATTTCAAGAATTACCTCCTAACTCATGAGCTAGTTTCTTTTTTTAATGATCCTTAAATAATTGTACAAAGTGATTGTAATTCAACACTGGCGACACCCTTTTCATAATCCTCCCCATCCTCTCCCAACCAACCCATTCCTAAACTTTGTTACTTCCATTTTCACAAATATATATCAACTATTACAACTGCATTTTTCCACACTCCTTCTCTCCATTTGTCTACCCCTTTCTCCTGACCTCATTCCCTTCCAGATAATATTATGCCAATTGTGGAGAAATGACTGGACTTAGAAAAACTATGTTATGTGAAGTCAAGCTAAGAGAGACAAAGGATACAGGACACATTTGTTTTCCTCACTATGTACATTGCATCCATCCATCCAACCATCCAAATATCATGTTAAGATGACTATAAAACAAATATTGAGAGTGGGTGTGTTTAGGAGGGGAAAGAGCTCTTGAACTTGGTCAAAGAAGAGGAATACAGTCAGAGTAGTTCACCTAAAGGTATGAAAACAGAACAAGGAAACCTGATTTTAAAAAGTGTTTTAGAAAGGGGGGGGTTGATTAAGGAGAATGATGGAGTATTGACACATTGCCCACATGTATAGAAATGTTACAGCAGAAACCCCTTTGTGCAGCTAATGTTGATAGAGAATTATAAAACAAACATTGACAAGATCCTAGAGAACCAAAGGAAAAGAATAGCTGTTTGAACAGGGAGTGTCCCTTAGGACTGCTGACCTGATTTGAGCTGATGACTGGACAACGGGATAGGAAGGGGAAGCAACTGCTGGCTCAGGTTTGTGGTCTTCCATTGTTCCTGTGTTCATGCAACCTATTGTTTCCTCCCCAAATGCCAGTTCGGTGCTTGTGCATTCCTTTTGTCTGTTTTGAAATTACCAGAAGAACAGGCAATGCAGTCTATCGAGCACTTGCTTCCACCTTGCACTGTTGAACCATTAGTGGGCAGAGATTTTATTTGACTCTTTTGGCTGCAGTAAAGTTTCTATATGGTGCCCTGCAGACTCAGAACAGCTACATTGCTAATTCATGTCCACAGGCAGTATCAGGAGATTTCCATAGCAACAAGACCACCAAAAAAAGAGAAACTGCAGAGTCCATGTTATATAACTGGGAGTTCTGGTTTTGTTTCTCTGCTGAGAAGAGAACCTAAATATTTATTAAGGATTTTAATAAGATAATTCAATGAGCTTACTTCGATTAATAAATTTCTCCTGTAGCTCATATCACCAAAAAAATGATCACACTCAAAATCTCCTGAACTTTTAAGGCCCAGGGATAGGTTTTAGTAGTACTTGGGTTGGATCCTAGTCTTGAAAAATAATGAACTTTTAATCAAAGTAAGTGAACTTCTAGTCAAAGTCAGTCAGATCGAGATTTCTTTATTCTGTTCTAATTTTCATTCTAGCAATTGTTTAACAAATTATCAGGAAGACAAAATAAAATGTGTTTTGAATAAAATCCACTGGTATTGCTAATTTTCATTTATTCAATTAAATTATCAAATCCTTATTATACATCAAACATTGTAATTAAGAGAAATATGTCCTTGAGAAGCCTCAAACTTTGTAGGGAAAATAGAGAAGTAAATAGATTTGATGCATTGTAATTGATAGAAACTGAATTACTGGCTAATAATACAGAAGAAGGTCAAGTTCCTGGAACAATCATTCTGAGAACTATTGTGAAAGTTCTGCATAAAAGTTAAATGTATCTTCACTACTAACAAACCCTCAGAAAAGCAAAAGTATTCAGGCCAACCACTGGAATAATGGCAATTCACAAAACTAAACCTAGCTTAACACCTGGCTGAATACATGAATGTGAATATTATTGGTTCTTGGAGAAAAAAACAGAAAATAAAATCTAATGCCTACTGAAACCCAGGAGCTAACCAGCGTTTTCAGCTCCAGCAAGGGAGCATGAAAATATCTTCCATTTGAGAACTGCTTAGGGTTCCAAATATCAATTGTTTTTCAATACTGATAAAATGCACTCCGTATGAAAAACAAGACTTCCATTTGTAAGAATTGAGCGGCACAATATAGTCTTCACTCCTTATTCAATCGCTTTCAGTAAATTTTTCAATCCACTTGTATACATAGATGGAACGTATTTTAACATTAACCATACTGCAGCCCTCAAAAAGCCTTAGATTTATACACCTAGTCTATTAAATTCTTCCACATATAGACTTGCATTACTGGATGTGTGTCTAAGTCAGAAGCAATTTTCTGGGCCGATGCAGGGTACCAAAGTACATAGCTGGCAAAAAGAGGGCGCCTCTAGGATGGAAAACCACATCAGGTTCTTTCGGCTCACAGCTCCTAACAGTGACATCAACACCTCTCTTAAGAAGTTTCCCAGGCTAGGAAGTGCAGGGAGGATCTGTCTTGGTTTATCTGCAGCATCTATTTGCTGTGTAGGTCCCAGATGTCCTTGGAAATTGTATTTGCACAGTAACACTTTGTACACCTATGGCAATCACCAGCACATGCCGTTTTGTAAATGAGGATTTTCTCGCTTTACTCCCATGCTTCCTTTTGCCTTAAATTTGGGGGCTTTGGGTGATTTATTGTTTGTCTTACAAATCTAAATGTTTGATACATTTGGATTTATCTAGGTCTTGATGTAGCTGCGCATGGTTGAACTTCCTCAACTGGAATGTCCCCTCTCTCCCTGCAAACACACACATAGTGTTTTGTTCCAGACTTGTGGAGACACAGAAAAGTACAGGTGCAAGTGTGCTATCTTGCATTTCTCTTAAATATAACTAAAAGACACTGCCATTTAATAACTATTTGCAAGGTAAAAGTGATCATAAATAAGAATAATTATTAGACAATGGTGGAGATAATCTTTTTTTTTTTTTTGCCAGTCCTGGGCTTGGGCTCAGGGCCTGAGCACTGTCCTTGGCTTTCTCAAGGCTAGAGCTCTACCACTTGAGCCTCAGCACCACTTCCGGCTTTTTTGCTATGTATGTGGGGTACCGAGGAATTGAACCCAGGTCTTCGTGCATGCTAGGCAAGCACTTTAACCACTAGGCCAAACTCCCGGCTCCAAGTGGAGATAATCTTATAAAACCGTCACATCAATTATCGACATAATGAAATACAAATCATAAAAGAACTACTTAATTTCCTCATAAAATATGAAATTAGAAATACATGTAATAAGTAAGTTTACTAGAGTAAAAGTAGTTTGAATTGGACAAATGAGCTTATCAATTTATTAAAGAGATAACAGAAAATTAATAAATTAGAAAGTGAGTCTTATGACATGATTGAAAACCTGAACAAAGAGATGAGGTAAAGCATATAAAGAGAAACATAAACAAAGATGTTGAAAGAAAAAAAACTCTTGCACATATAATAAAAGTTCCAAGAGGAATAAAGGAAAGAACTGAGGTGGTATTAGCATGTATTTGCCCTGAAGCAGCATGAAGTCAGAGGCTATTTAGGAAATGGAACTCCAGAGCCGAGAGTTTGGCCTAGGGGTAGAGTGCTTGTCTAGCATGCACAAAGACCTGGGTTCAATTCCTTGGTACCACATACATAGAAAAAAGCCAGAAGTGGTGCTGTGGCTCAAATGGTAGAATTCTAGCCTTCAGAAAGCCCAAGGACAGTGCTCAGGCTTTGAGCTCAAGGCCCAGGACTGGCAAAAAAAGAAAGAAAGAAAGAAAGAAAAAGAGAGAGAGAGAGAGAGAGAGAGAGAGAGAGAGAGAGAGAGAGAGAGAGAGAGAGAGAGAGAGAGAGAGAGAGAAGAAAGAAAGAAGGAAAGAAAGAAAAAGAAATGCAACTGGCACCCATCTCACTGCAATTTTCACTACTGAGAAGGCTGAGATCTAAGGATTCAGTTTCAAAGCCAGCCCAGATAAACAAACCAGAGAGACCCTTATCTCCAATTAACCTGTAACAAGTTGAAGAGGAGGTGTGGCTCAAGTGATAGAATACCATCCTTGAGTGAAAATGTTAAACAAGTATGTGGAGCCTTGAGTTCAAGCTCCAGAGCCCCCCTCAAAAAGAGTGTAACTATTAGCTACATAAAAGCTGTCCAAAATTAGTGACAGAAACACCAACCAGGAACTGCTCAGTTCCTGGGTTTTAGCAGGTGATTCTGAATCAGAGTGTCTTATAAAATTGCAATCAAAGTATTCATAATAGTGATCTCATTTCAGGTTCAACTTGGAAAATATCCCTGTTCTGATTCATTATGTGGTTTTTGGAAGCATCAGCACATCAGAACATCTACTAGACTCATTTACGTGGTCCTCTAACACAGAAATATTTCACTGACTTTCCCCTCGAGTAAGCAAGAGCACCTAGAATTTAAGCTATAATCTTAATTTTTCTGTGATATCCTATGCAATTGGCGTAAGCCAGTCAAATGGAATCACAGTAGAATAAAAAACTTCTGGTTATCCAAGGAAACAGCTGTCAGAGTAAAAGGGATAGAATCTATCAGCTATTTATTTCTCACAGGTAAATGTCAGAATATACAAAGATCTGTGATACATATTACTGAAACAACCAACAATCCAATTTAAAAAAGAATTTAACCTTTTTACCTAGAGGAGTGTAAATTAAAACAAATTAGCTTTCCATCACATCTAGTCAGAGAGATTACCTGTCATAAAAAAGTGTGGATGAGGGGCTGGTGACAGTTCAGAAGGAAGGAATTGTTTTGTACGGTTGGTAGAAATATAAATAAGAGAAGCCATAATGAAAGTGAATAGTGAGAATCCTCAGAAAACTAAGATAAAAAAGTATGTGATGGGCCGGGAGTTTGGCCTAGTGGTAGAGTGCTAGCATAGCATGCACAAAAAACCCGGGTTCGATTCCTCGGTACCACATACATAGAAAAATAGCTGGAAGTAGTGCTGTTTTTCAAGTGCTCTAGCCTGAAGAAAAGTCCAAGGACATTGCTCAGGCCTTGAGTTCAAGCCATACAATTGGCAAAAAAAACCCAATATGTGATCTTTCTATGCCACTTAGGCAGATATCCAAAGAAATACATTTCAGCACACAGTAGTGATACCTGCACACTGATCATTGTGACATTATTCACTATGTCTAAATAATGGAATTAGCTTGATATCCATAAATTGATGAATAATAAATTACAATATGCATATATACACACACATTTTATTTAGCTATAGGGTGTAACATTAATAATGAATTGATGAAAATTGATAAAACTCTTGTAGGTCATGATATTAAGCAAAATAAACTGGACTCTGAAAGATCAACTCCTCATTTTTCTTTATGCAGACTTTTCCTATATGAAACTTCAAAAATAGACATGACCATAAATGGGTATTATTTGGAAGAGGGGAGATGAATGGTAAGAAGAAGGGCAGAAAAGGATTAAGGGTAGGAGAATATAATCACAGTGTATAGTGAGGCAGGGGTGGTGGCTCACACCTGTAATCCTAGCTATTCACGCTGAGATCTGAGGATCTGGGTTCAAAGCCAAACTGGGCATTAAAGTTCATGAGACTCTTATCTCCAATTAACAAGTCGAAAACCGGAAGTGGCACTGTTGCTCAAGGCTTAGCCTTGAGCTGAAAAGCTCAGGGACAGTGCCCAGGTCCAGAGTTCAAACCCCACGACTGACAGAAAGAAAAAAAAGAAAAGGATTATCATAAGACCAATTAAATATTTTAACATAAAGTTAAGAAGAGGTGTATGAATAACATAGATGAGTATGGACAAAGTATATATAACTGCATCTATGAAAATATCACAATGAAATCCCCTTACTTTGAATACTTAATGTGTGTTAATAAAAATTCAAAAAAAGAAGTGAATCAGTGATTTCTGTCCATACTTACAAGGAAATAAGGGCAACAATTGCAGAAGACAAACGCTGAAAGAAAAATAAACAGAGAACCTAAAAGATTAGGAAAACAAACAATATATCTGCAGTAATTAAAGTACCATTAGGCAGTATAGTTATTAACACCAAAATAAAACTATTACAAAAATTAGAAAATCACTTTCTAGTAACAAAGATTACTTATAACCAGAAATAATGAGACCTTAATGAATGTTATAGCCTCAAAAATTTTAATACAAAGAACTTGAAAATCTACAAATAAAAAATAAACAGGTAGATCTTTATAACAGACCAATATATAGATTAAATTACACAGATAAGAGACTTGATATAAGTCCAACACATAGACTTCAATTATACAGTTAAGAGGCTTGATTCATTTGATGTATAAAACACTGATAAAAAGCAGTAGAAAATTGTCATACTCACATGAAGTTCAGTGAAATGTACATAGATCTTGCATGTTAAAAATCAAAAGCATTGGTAAATTAATTTTTAAAAAATGTAGATAGAAAGCGGATTTAAAGACTTAAAAACTCAATATTGTTTAGCATTCTGAAGTTTAGCTTAGCTTAAATGTAAGTCAAACTAAAATTAAAGCAACTTTCTTCATAAAAATACTAAATGTAGCTAAGGATAATAAATTTTGAATGGAAATATATGAGGATATTTGAATATATGAATGGAAGTAAAGTTTCAACTAAAATCTGGAAAAGGATAAATTTTCTTTAGTTAAACAACATAGCAGGTTAGTAATTACAGAAAAGAAATGGTCAGTTGGTTTTTAAGAAAAAACAAAAATATTCCTCAAATTACCTATCAGCCTCAAATATACCCTAAGCAAACATTTTCTTTATTTTGAAAACCCTGTCTAACCTATGGATGCTAACATCCACAAAGCAATGCCTTTATATCTCTAAATGTCCTGTGTAATATAATGTCCTTTAGTTCTATATAGTCTGCTATAAATGATAGGATGTTATTCTTTTATAGTTGAATGATACTCCTTTCTATATATATCATAGCTTCTTTCTTTTAAAGATTTTATTGACATTAATTTTACATCATATTTCAAATGCCATGTTTAATAAATAAGTATTCAAGAATGGAATCTTTATATACATTCACTGGCTCATAGATTTTAGAACATAATTAAAATTAAGCTAAGGGTTTGTATGTCATAGATACATATCAATCTATATAATAAAACATTAAGTCTATAGAGTATATATCCTATCATTGATTTTTATGTCTATGTAGTTATGTTTAATATCTCCAAGACCATATCCATAACCTTGGGTACCCAAATATTAAGTCATCGCTCTTGTAATGTTTGGATCTAATAGCCACATATTTTTGGTCTTGACTTATCTCACTCAATATGATTTGTTCTAGTTTTATCCACTTCCCAGTGAATGCCATCTGGACTGTTGGCTATGTAGAATTCCATTGTGTGAGTGTGTGTGTGTGTGTGTGTGTGTGTGTGTGTGTGTGTGTGTATGTATATGCGCACACACAAATATATATGTATCACAGTTTTTGTTTCCATTTATCTGTAGTAGGGCATCTGGGTTGTTTCCATCACTTGGCTATTGTGAATAGTGCAGAGATGTACATGGCTGAGCAGGTGCCCTTATCATATCCTGGGTTATGATGCTCAGGGCAGATGCCCAGGAGTGGTATAGCAGGATCGTAGGGAAGGTCTATTTTCAGTTTTTTAAGAAACCTCCAAACTGCCTTCTAGAGTATCTGAACTAGTTTACATACCCAGCAACAGTGCAATAGTCTTTCTCCACAACCCCTCAGCATTTGTTGCTGTCTGAGTTCAGGCAAAAACTTTCTGAACAGAGTCCCAGGTTCACAACAGATTGGAGAGATATTTTGAATAGTCACAATAACAAAAAGTTGTTCAGGTACATGTTTTTTCCTTTTCTTTGGGAAAACATTTTGATGTGGGATAACTGCATTGCATCATAACACAAACCATAGGAACAATGTTAAAAATAATTAATCATATTTTTTCTCTTTCACTCACTGACCACTAGTATTGCTTTAGGAAGAATATCAGGGAATAAAAAGCAATAGTTTAGATCAAGAAATCAAAATATCTAGCCAGGCATGGGTCACTCACACTTGTAATCCTAGCTACTAAGGAGGTTGAGATCTGAGGATGAAGGTTCACAGCCAGTCCAGGCACTACAAAGCTGGGAGACTCTTATCTCCAGTTAATCTCTAGAAAATGGGAAGTGAGGCTGTGGCTCAAGGGTAGGGTGGTAACCTTGGGATAAAGAGCTCAGGGACTGCATTCAGGCCCAGAGTTCAAGAAAAAAAAAGAAAAAAGAAAAGAAATAAAAGTATCCAAATCTATATTACTTCTGTCCTATTGACTTGTCTCAAATATTTTTGACCCTGTTTGTCTTCTCAATATCAGGCTAATTCACCAAAAGAGAAGAATTATATGGAGAACTCAGACAAAACCCAAAACCCAGCAGATGGAATTTATCTTTTGTCAAACAGAAATTCTGGCCACAAGCTATTAGCCTGTACTTTCCAAATAGGATGTCGGATCCAGTTATTTTCTGGAGGGAAAAGATGAGATTAAACCCTGACAGCTTCTAAATGCAATGAGAAATCTCACATTGGATCTTGGACCAGAAAATCAAACACAGGTGGTGTTTAGAAAACATTAATCTACTAATCCTGATTTCTAACTTTTGACAAATGTAAATAATAATATAAGATTAACAGGAGAAATTGGGTGAACTGCATCCAGAAGACTCCCTGTGCTATCTTTTGTAACATTTTTGGAAACCAAAGTTATTTACATATATAAAATATTTCAATAAATTTTTTCAGTTATTGATTTCAACATTATAAAATTAGAAATGCTTTCCTGACTTGATGTCAACCCCCAGCCCAAATTCTTAAAATCAACCTTAATGTTATTTAAGGCTTCCAATATTTTCACTGTGTTTCTTAGTCTGTTCAGTATGTCCTTGTTTATTCATCATAAACAGCTTTGTTGTATGTATTAAATATTTTTGATCTGTTTCCATCTTGGTATTTTCACTCACATAGTTTTTTTTTGCCAGTCCTGGGGCTTAAACTCAGGGCCTGGGCACTGTCTTTCAGCTTTCTCAAGGCTAATGTTCTTTCACTTGAGCCACAGTGAAATACGGCTTTTTGTGGTACCAAGGAATCAAACCCAGGGCTTCGTGCATGCTAGGCAAGCACTTTACCAGTAGGTCACTCTCCCATCCCCTCACATATTCATTTTTTTAAATGTCCATTCAGATATGCTGGTAGTAAAATGTCATTAAGATGTAAAGCTATCTTCCATCTATGCTATGGCCAGGGAATCTCCATCCTCTACAAGAGCCATAAATTATGGGTGATTGCCACGTGCTGGTGGCTCACACCTGTAATTCTAGCTACTCAAGAAACTGAGATCTGAGGATCAAATTTCAAAGCCAGCCTGGGCACAAAAGTCCAGGAGACTCTTATCTCCAATTAACTACTAGAAAACCGAAAGTGGCGCTGTGACTCAAAGTGATAGAGGGCTAGCCGTGAGCAGAAGAACTCAGGGACAGGGCCTAGGCCCTGAAGTCAAGCCCCATGACTGACCAAAACAAAACAAAACAAAAAATATGGGCAATTATGTTTAGAAAGGGAACATCTGAACAGGCATTCTCTGCCTTGTGTCTTTGAATTCAATACCTTTAACCTGTAAATTGTTTGAAGTGTCTGGAATACAGAATATTTCCAAAGAACTCAGCTTGCTTAGTATTTTAAAAAATCAACATTCTGTGCACACAAGCATGTCTTTCTTTAAGGTGTGGATAATGCTAATTTGGACACCCAGATCCATCTCTCTGAGACTCCTGAACCTACAAGCATTCATTGTCCCACTATGTTCCACAACCTCTGGCCATTTTCAAAGATCATCCTCTCCAGTAATTAATAGATTGCAAGCTTTGAACACAGTATAACATTTGGCAGATTGACTCATTAGGAATTAAGGTTCTATGAACCTTCATCTAGGGCCTTCTAAATTCCCTGACTTTTCCATGAAGATTGGACATCCACAGTGTCTTGGAGATCTCGGTCCCCAGGGTTCTATCTCCTCTGTCTGTATTTAGATTCTGTTCCACCAAGTATCCTTCCATCCTGAGGAATGTGCTTCTGTCTCGGTATCCTTCTTTTGACTGTTCTATTTCTTTTTTCTAAGACAAATGTTAAGAAAAAAAAATAAGGTAGTGAAACAAGCATCCCTGCATAGAATTCTAGATGAACAATGACTCTGAGTGAGAAAAAATGCTGGTGTATTTGAAGAAATCCAAGTAGATCATTATGATTGCATCCTGGTGAGATGGCAATAGAATGATGCAAAGAAGGAGTTTACAGAAATTCCAAAGGACTTCAGATCCTACAACAGCTTGTGATCAGAATAGAAAACTCCTAACAATGGTAGCCATAGATTGCCCAAAGTCAAATAACATTTTAAAGGATCACTCTGGTTCTTTGGAAAGGGCAAGAACCAGAGGAGGAGAAAAGATCAGAGTCCTGGAAACCATACCTATAGAAGACTGATTTGGAACAATGGGGGTACAAGAGGTGAACATATTTGGAATGTATTTAGAAGGTTGTGGTAAACTGAAGAATGTATCTCCTCTCCTTGCTCCAAAATCTGTAACTTGTTATAAGTAAAACAAGACTTTTGCAGGTAGAATTAATACCTTCACTATATCTGTTTCAAATATGGAGAATATATGATTCTTTGAAAATGAGAGCATTCTCTCCTGCTCAAAGCAGAAGAGAAAGACACAGAGATGTGATATGAAGGGACTTGAAGCATGTGAAATTGCTATGCCTCGCTGGCATCTCAGCCTCTGCCTCCTTTCTGCAGTGTACTGCAGCTGACAGGCTTCCCAGATGGCCAGTGCGGGCAGATGTAAAATGTTGCCTGTACCCCAAAGTGGTATGTGGATGACAAAATCGAGGGAATTTGTTTCTTGCAGCTGACCCAAAAGTCACAAAGATTTTATGATCTACAGAGAACAAAAGAAGTTTGGTTGAAAGAATGAGCCACAAGGGTCACCTCCCCCCCCCACCCCATACCCCTCCCACCCTCCTTGCTTACATCCCATTGCATTGTTCTGATTTGGCCAGCATGAGACATGACATAGGGAAAGTGTTTGGGACAATTCTGAATTGCTTTGGAGGAATTGCAACTTGAAGTATAAATTCAGCCAAGGCATAGAAAAGTTGAAGGACTTTTCTTTCACCTGTTAATTTCTGGAGTGACTTTCACATAGCCATGTGATGGACCATTGTCATCGTCATGGAAAATTGAGAGGCAAAGCAAGGAATTCAAGAAGGACCACAGATGAAAAATGTATGGTAGAAAATGAAACCAGGAAATTGTATAGTACTAAATTTCAGATTATGTTATAGATGGATGAAGAGGAAGGGAGAAAATGACTGCTTGTCCTTGCTCCAAGCAAATCAACACAGAGGTACACACAGGCTTCATTCCTCATCTACCTTTTGTAATCCATTCTCCAGTCACTGCTAATTCATTGACTTCATCTTTATTATTATATTTTTCAATTTGTTCGTCATCTTTTCTGATTGCCAAAGAACATCCTTTAAATTTGGCAAACTATCATGGTAATATATGATTATAAATTCACATATTTACTTTTTCTTAGACATTATTAAAAGCTAAAGTATGCACAACTTACTGTTTGATGAATGTCATCATGTAAGTGGGTTTAGGAAAAGGCATAATCTATATTTTTTTCCAAGTCTTTCCAAAAAGAAATAATTTTTTCATGATGAACCTTTCTTTTTTATTTTTTATTTTTATTTTATTTTAATGTATAGTGGGTATACAGTTATATTGATATTCCATTGATATTCCTTCTCATGTTTTTGTCCCCATTTTCTCCCCCCACTCCTTCCCCTAATCTTTTTTCCTTCAGATTTCAAATAAATACATAAACATATACAAATATATATATATATATATATATAATATATACCAGGTAACAAAGTCAGACACTGTAACAATATGGGATTAACCAAAAGGCAACACAAGAGAAAAAAAACAGTACATTGAGGACAACAGTCACTCATAATTAAGCTCTTGTTTCCATGTCCTTGAGGTCCATTAATTTGGCCTCATCCTATATGGCCTTATGTATCCAGGTTTTGAGGAAGTAAAGATACCTCAAAGTTACTTCCTTTTTTATAGGCTAAAGGAAATAATTTTGAGGTATTTTTACTTCCTAAGTTTTTTTCTAATCTTTTCAACTGAATATTCACCTTTTAAGCAATGTTGTTTTAAGCCAACTTTTTATTTTCCTTTGCTAGATGAGACGTTTAATAAAACTTAGGTTTCAATAAAGATTCAGCCAAGCATATTTATTATGCACTCAGCATGGTCTTAGACATCGCAGAAAATAAATAATAATGACAAACAACATATTTGTAGGCTCTAGACATGAGGACATAGGCATTTATCTTCATATGCAATTTATAATACATTCAGTTCTACTTCTTTCCATTTCTCCTGTTCCCTGAATTTCCTTTGGAACAGTTTCCACTACCTTTATTCTATCCTTTGTGATTCTTTCCCTCCATAGCAGTCTTAGTGAACGTCTTTTTGTCGTAGCTTACATAGACTTATCCTCAGAGCTTGTACTGGTCTGACTGCTAACTTCCCCATTCTACTTCTTTTTTTCTTCCCCAATACTTTATTGTCTCTGTCCACATTTCACCAGGCTGAAATTATAATTACCTATGTGCAGACCCTCAGACACTAGTAGTTTAATACCCTAGAACATGGCCTATCCCAAATTCTTTGCCTAGGTTGCTTTCTTTTCTGTCCTGTTACCAGTTCACCTGCTCAGAGTGGTCTCTTTTCTTCTGTCAATATAGACCCTAAAGAGCTTTTTGTTGATCACTTATTAGAAAACTGAGCCCTAGCTATTTGTTATAGAGCATCTATCTCCTTCATTGTATGAATGAATTAGTAATGATAAGATAATTTTAAACACATTGTTAGCCATCGTGTCCAAAATGTAATTTTTTCCAGAACCCTATAAGTATGTACTATTACAACCTTGGATTATTAATTTGTTCATGGCTATAGCTAATAATGAAAGAACAAAGGGCTCAGGTTCACAGTCTGTGCTTTTGACTAGTATGCAATATTGCCATTACCTTTGTCTAATTAGATATGCTCATGATGTTTATTATGTTAGAAAGAATCATGTCCTCCCAAGAAAGTTCTTTATTTAATCTAAGGTCTGTCAGTATATCACATTACATGCCAAATGGATTTTGCATATCCAATGAGAGTAATGTTAACTTGCATTTAAGATAGGAAGAGAATGCTAAATTACTCAGGTGAGACCTATTGAAACTTTTAAGCCCTTATAAAGGAGAGAATTGTCTCTAGCTAGGATGAGAGAGGAGAGAGAGAGAGAGAGAGAGAGAGAGAGAGAGAGAGAGAGAGAGAGAGAGAGAGAGAGAGAGAGAGAGAGAGAGGGAGGGAGGGAGGGAGGGAGGGAGGGAGGGAGAGAGAGAGAGAGAGAGAGAGAGAGAGAGAGAGAGAGAGAGAGAGAGAGAGAGAGAGAGAGAGTGTTTGACAGAAACAGAGAGAAATGATATTCATGGAAGGACTACTTAGAAAGCATAGGAAGAAAATCTCAGCATCTAGACGCAAAATGTGTTCCTAAGAACAGGAAAACTTGGACCTCGGTCCTATAGCCACCCACAAATGAGAACTCAGCCAATAGTTTCAGTGATCTTAGGAAATGATTCTTTCCCAATGATTATTGAAAGATTATTAAATTGCCAACAATTTAACTAGGATTTTAATCTTGTGAAGATCTAAGATCAGAAAGAGGTGAGTCATGTTATATTCTGACTTCTGACTTTCAGAATTGAGTTAGTGAGCATTGCTTCCAGCTGCCAATCTGTAGCATTTTGTTACAATAGCAATGGCAGATTGATACAAGGGTTAAACAATCCAAGCCTAGCTATGACTAGAAAGAGAGAGGTGAAGACAGGAATGGTTGCCAGGTTCTTGGACTGAGAAACTTGGATGTCATCATTTATTCATTTTACTTAAATTTCTATATGGTACTAAGGCTTTTAAGTTAAGGCCTGAGTACTGACTGTCCCTTAGCTTTTGTTCACTCGAGGCTGGCACTCTACCACTTGAGCTACAGTTCCATTTCTGGCTTTTTATTTTTTAATTAGACTTAAGACTCTTCTGGATTTTCCTGCCCACGATGGCTTTGAACCACAATCCTCAATCATTCTTCTGAATAATTAGGATTACAGTCATGAACCACCAGTGCCTGACTTCCCATCCTTTATTTATTTAGTAATTAAATAAAGTCCCCTCCAGCCAGGGAGGGGCTGTGGAGACTCTAATTTTGTGATTAGATATATATTAACTTCAAAATACGTCAGATTGTCAGTTGAATATATCACTTTGCAATCAGAGAGATGTCTTGTATTTGGAGAAAACATTTGAGAATCAATGATATGTACCAAATTCTAATACCTTATACCACAAAATGTGATCCATCAGAGAACTGATTGCATTAAAAGGAAGTAATTTTTACCTCCTATTCTACATGGTATACTTTTTAAAAGAAAATTGATTGTATGCTTGTAGACAGGGAAGATCATGTGATGATAAAAGGGGCTAATGACCTAGAGGCCAAAGAAACAGACCTGGAGCTTGGTCCTCTACCAGATTCTCACAGGAGCCAACGGAGTCTGCCCCAGCCTATCTCTCTTGCATTTCTATGTTCTGTCGTTGTGAGAGAGTAAATGCATGCTGTTTATACCACCTAGATCATGGTGTTTGTTATGATAGCTTTAGCAAACTACTAAGGAGATAAAGGGACTTTAGAGGGCAAACTACCACTAAATCTTATATCTCACTGACACGTAGGTCATCTATTCTTATAAACACTGGAACCAGCTTTACCATGCACTTTTTCTTCATCATATCCCAAACATCCATATAACTATCGACATGGTGAAGTGGGGAGTGGCATTTTGCTACAATGTGATTTCCTTTACAAAAGGAACTGTGGAAGGGGGCAGATTCTTCATGATGACATCTTAGGAAAGGCCTGAACTTTTCAGATATTGTTGTCCCTAAAACACTGCATCTAAAACAACTTTCAATGTTGCTTAGATAACTGTCTGGTTGGATAACAAAAAGTTTCTCTTTATAGCAATCTCTCTTTAAATTTTTATCATTTCCTTTTTTTAGTGCATTAAAATTCAATCCACATGAGTTCTTGATTTAGAACCCTGAGTGCTATTTTTTTTTTACTCTTTTCTAATGCCACTTCCCAATTCAAATAATTTCTATCTGTTCTGGACTTAAATACCTGAAATAAATATCTGAGCCCTTCTGCTACACCCCTATTATACCCCCATCTCCACAAATGTTTTCCTTTACTCTAGAACCCTTTCTTCCATTTCTTTCTTTATAACATCAGTATTCCCATTATACTACATATCTGTTCTAGAAAGCTTAAATCTTTCCCTGCATTGAATGGTCCTTAGGATAAACTATGAGAACTTTTTGCAGAGATATTTAGTCCTCATATTTCTGGTCTCCTTTTTTATTTTTTGGTTTTTGGTCTTGGTTCAGGAACTTGAATTCAAGAAGGCCTGGGCGCTGTCCCTGAGCATTTTTTATTCAAGGCTAGCACTCCACCACTAGAACCACAGCTCCACTTCTGGTGATTTGTTTTGTTTGTTTTGGTTTTGGTAGTTAATTGGAGATAAGAATCTCATGGACTTTCCTGCCCAGGCTGATTTCAAATTGTAATAATAAGATTTTAGCTTTAGAGGAGTGAGCCACTGAGCACAGGTCTGTCCCCTTTGATTTCTTTTCTTTCTTTTTTTACATTATATACATAATGATTATTACATACATTAATATGTACCTATGACATACAAACCCTCAGCTTAATTTTAATTACGTTCTAAAATCTATGTGCCAGTGATTGTATATAGCAATTCCCTTCTTGAATACTTGTTTGTTAAGCATAACATTTGAAATATGATGTAAAAATCAATGTTAATAAATTCTTTCTGTGTCTCCACTCCAGTCACTGGACACTGTGGATGGATTTGGGCAGTTCTGCAGTGGTTATCAAAGGAGTAATCTCACCAGTGAGTGGCCACACTCACCCTCTCTTATTGATTAAGCAGCCAGCTTTACAATAAATAAGATTTCACAATAAATAAGGCTAAATTTACAGGCTAAACTTTTGTAAGCACAGAACAGATTCACCAAAATGAACTTGAAGAGCATGAAAAATAGAAAAGCAAGTGTTTGAATTTCAAGGTTCATCGTATTTCAGAATAAGTCAATGGCCATTGCTGCTGCCTTATCTTGTCAGCCCAGCTACATCCGAGGGTCAAGGTTCAAAACCAGCCCAGGCAGGAAAATCCCTGAGACTCTTATCACCAATTAGCCAACAAAAAGTCAGAAGTAGAAGTGTGGCCCAAATGGTAAGAACTCCAACCTGAGTCCAAACCAACAATAATAATCATAATGATAACAATTTGCTGTGGCCACAAGTTTCTGTCCTTTCAGGAAGGTGGGCCCCTTCCATGGTAAGGCCGAGAGCAGGGACCCCGGACACTTGTGTGAGGTGCATGGTAGATGTCCCAGGGACAGATTCACGCTGGGCTTTGAAATCGTTGGTACAAACCACTGGTAGTTTTTCTGTGACCTAAAGTCGCTGGTGGCGACCTCCTTCTTCTTCAGTAGCGTGTTTGTGGGTGTTCTGTCTTTTGGTCAGCTTTCTGATCATTTGAGGGGAAGAAAGTCTACCTCCCAGGTAATCCAGAGAATTCAGGAACCCAGGAAGAGCTAGAAGGGGCTGTTACAGTTCCCACGGAATTCACGGCTTTTGTTTTTGGTCAGTGTCAGGGTTTGAACTCAGCCTCCTGCTTGCTCAGCTTTCTTGCCCACAGTGGCACCTGTACACCTGAGAGGCCACACCTTCGGGTCCGTACTTTGCTGTTTGAGTTTCCAGGACTTTCCTGCCTGGGCCGCCTTTGAACCTCCGTCTTCTGGATCTCAGCCTCCTGAGTAGCTTAAGGTTAGATTAGCATACACAAGCTACGAACTGGGTCACAACGTCTTTAAATCGTACAGGAATGACACCAAACTGCAACCTGGCTTTGGTCCAGCAGCCTGCCCCAGTGTTTGTCTGACAGCCTTCCAGTCAGGGTGCCCCGTTCTGCTTGTTTTAGGCGGGATGTGCAGGATGTCTGCCTTCTCCTCCCGGCTCCATTTCTCCCCAGAATGCAGCCCAGGCAGGTTTAGAGGCGGTGAACGCAGCCTGTCACACAGCGGGCCTGTGTCACCCGAGTCATGACCACAGTCCTCTCCTCTCGGCATCGTATTTGCCAACGCGAACAGGCTTTTACTCTCCTACAAGTTCTTGGTGGGCGCCATGAACGGCGGGATGTTCTTGATTTCTTTTCTTTTCCTTAATCCTACTTTTACTCTCACCATGTCATCAATACTTAGGCTTTAAAAAAATTGTGTGTGTGGGCCGGGAGTTTGGCCTAGTGGTTAAAGTGCTTGCCTAGCATGCACGAAGACCCGGGTTCGATTCCTTGGTACCACATACATAGAAAAAAGCCAGAAGTGGTGCTGAGGCTCAAGTGGTAGAGCTCTAGCCTTGAGAAAGTCCAAGGACAGTGCTCAGGCCCTGAGCTCAAGCCCAGGACTGGAAAAAAAAAAATTGTGTGTGTGTGTGTGTGTGTGTGTGTGTATTCTCTATCTTCAGGCTTTTGTACTTGGGATATCTTCTGTGTAGAAGTTGGTGCTCTCTTTTGAAAATTCCTCTTTTAAGTAAAGCTAAAGCTTTTCACTCAGATATCAGACCTCAGTGTATCATCTACTTAGGTCTATCATTAATAAAATTACCCAGACTTTCAACCTGAGTCTTATCGTGTATTAAAATGATAGAATGGATCCTTTTCACTGAGCTATTGTATAGAGTTATAAAGTTAAAGCCTCTTAAAATATGTTTGTAATAGCCAAGTGAATGCAACAAACAGCCATGGTTATTTTCCCTATCATTCTCTTTTAGCATTAATTCCTTATTCCTTCATTCTTAAAATCTCACCCCAGTCAGAATGGCTGTCATCAAGTAAACAAATAACAAATGCTGTTGAGGAATCAGGGGAAGACCCATTTACACTCTGGATAGAACTATAAATTCATAGGCTGGGAACGCGACTTATTGGTAGAGTGCTTCCCTAGCATGCTTGAAGCATTGGATTTGATTTCTCAGGCCACATAGATAGAAAAGGCTGGAAGTAGCACTGTTGTTCAAGTGGTAGAATGCTAGCCATGAGCAAAGGAAGCCCAGGGACAGTGTCCAGGCCTTAAGTTTAAGCCCTGGGTCTGTTGAAAGTTAGTGCACGATAAAGACCTTGTGTTCACTGAAGCACTATTCATAAAGGGCAGATTAAGGAAACAGTCTACATGTGTATTCTCTGGTGAATGGATCACAAAACATGTGGTATATACACTATAAAGTATTATTTAGTCACAAAGAAGAACTAATATATGTCTTTGTAGGAACAAATAAATGATGGAACTGGAGATTAACATGTTAGGTGAAATGAGCCAGACCCAGTAAACCAGATGCAATAAATTTTCTCCAAATGCAAAAGCTGGACCTAATGAAGTAATCTGGACATGAACATAAGATAGATCATGGAGAGGTAAATAACTAAGTGCTAGAGGTAATGGAAACAATGGTAGAAATACTGTTACTAGAATATAAAGAAAAGACTGCAGAAATGGATTCTAGGGTATAAGAGAACAAGAGAGATTTTAGTGATAATTTTATGAAGAGTTGTTGGTATGCTAAGAGATTAAGTAGAGCGTAGAAAGAGAAAAGAGAGGGCAAATAAAGGAAAATATAATCAAAGTAAATTCTGTACATTTATAAAAAGGCCATAATGCAGGTGGGCACTGGTGGCTCATGCCAAGAATCCTAGCCACTCAGGAGGCTGAGATCTGAGGACTGAAGTTCAAAGCCAGCAGGGGCAGGAAAGTCCTGGAGACTCTTATCTCCAATTAACTACCAGAAAACCAAAAGTGGCTCTGTGGCTCACTGTGGTAGAGCCCTAGACTTAAACTGAAGAGCTCAAGGACAGTGTATAAGCCCAGAGTTCAAGCCCCCACACTGACATAATAAAAGGCAAAATGAAACCTATTTAAATTTACAAGCAAGATAGGAAGAGGGATGGGATAAGAAAGAATAATAAAAAAGGTAGATATGATCAAAATATATAATGTATATGCATGAAATTATCATAATGGACCCCTCATACATTATACAACCAATATGGGCCAATAAAATATATAGAAGAACCCTCTAAGTATTCTACCTTATTCTCATGTTAATGCACATACTTTGTGTAAAGTTCAGAGTACTGTGAACTCCAGAGGATTTACTTGGATTCTTTTTTTGTTTTTGGTTATGAGACTTGTATTCTGGGCCTGGGTGTTGTTCCTAAGCACTTTAGTTCAAGGCTAGCACTCTACTTCTTGAGCCAACTGGTGATTATTTTGAGGTAAGAGTCTCACAGACTTTTGTTCCTGGGCTGGCTTTGATCTGCGATCCCCAGATCTCAGCCTCCTGAGTAGCTAGGATATATAGGTGTGAGCCATAACACCCGGCTATATGCTTGGATTTTTAATGTCCCTCAAAATACATTTGTAATGGGAATATTGTATCATTAATGTTTCTGTCAGAGGTTTTGAGTTTGATCCGAACTCTGCTCTGGTAGGCACAATCTAGAAATCTGGAATGTCCTGCACTTTTAGATCTGATGCATAATGCATCAAATTTAGCCAAAGATGGAAAAGTTATAAATTATAATATAATACCAATGCTTCAAAAGATGATACAATTGAATCTGTGACCAAATGAATGTTCACTGAGAGTCAAAATTAGAGTCATCCATTTACATCATTCTCCAGGGGTATGAAAAGGAGGTAAATATTATCTCCCCCTGTTTTTGTAGATGAGATAATGAAAGATCAAATAAGCTGTGATTTTTACTGAAGGGTACACAGTAAGAATGTACTTTAAAACAATTTATTTTTTGCCAGTAAAGGGGCTTGAACTCAGGGACTGAGCATTGTCCCTGGGCTTCTTTCACTTAAGGCTAGCATTCTACCACTTCAGCCACAGTACCACTTCTGGCTTTTTTATGTATATGTGGTACCAGGGAATCAAACCCAGGGTTTCATGCATGGTAGGTAAGCACTTTACCACTAGGCCACATTTCTAGCCTAAAACTAGTTTTTGATTGCAGTATTTACACTTTCCATCCTAACAGTTTTGTTGCTATTGCTTCAGGGAGAGCAGTGGTAAAACAGGAACCCAAGTGCAGTGATGATATTTGAAGACCTCCACAACAGGTAGAATATTACAGTAGTTTCCTTCTGCTTTCTTTTGGATTGATCTTGCTGAAAATGATCTGCTTTTAAGTGATTAGCTTAGCAATTAGTATATTTTCAATAAATACTTAATGAAGGGGCATATGCATAAATATTATGTAATATCTTGGGATATATTTACTTCCAAGTAAACCAATTAGAAGGAGAAATGTGTTTTAATGTAGCATCCAGTCTCAGGAACAGGTAGCTATTTATTATAAGAAATCATTCCTCACATCCTTCAAATTCAGGGCCTATATTTCTCTAATTGGTACATATGCGGCTTTGTGAAAGTTGACTCTTTTGGAGACAGGAAATCTCTAAGAAGAATTGCATTTTCAAAAGAAAGCTCGCTGTCCTTGCTGGCTTTCTCAAGGTAAAGTACTCTGGCTTCACTAATCCTGCTTGGAGATGAAGAAAATGCCAAAGATATGGGCACATCTATGCCTGCTGCTGAATATTTGTTACCTCTTTTCCATTTTAATTCAAAGCTTATACTGTGGAAACAACAGTCAACACTCTGAAATAGTTCTGCCAGCTCAGCCTCTAGTAAATTCAAACATATCTAACATTTACTGAGTGCTTACTATGTGCTGACACTGTGTAAATCTCATTAGTGTCATCACTTTATTTAATGCTCATTACTACTATGACAAATTTGAACACTCTCCATTTTATACATAACTTTCTCAAATTTACTCAATAAATAGAAAGTGTAGTTCAAATATACTATAGGCTATACAATTTCCTAGTGTGTATTTCCTAGTTTGTTTTCTTGACGTTTGAGCTAAAGAAAAGAAATAAAGGCTCTTCTTTGTTATTCGCTTAAAAAACGGAGAAGTCAGCTAGCCTCGAGTTAGAAGGTCAATAAAAGTAGGAAAACAGAGGTGAGGTCCCTCAGCAGTGACTAATTTGGTCCTCTGAAGGTCAGAGCATCAGGCCGTGAGGATTGATCATGAGGCATGCCACAAACGCCGTGGAATGACTGTTTGCTAAGTGCAGTGTGGGTTCTTCATCAGCCTGGAAGGAAAGCGTGTTGGCAACTGTTTATATTGAGCTTAAGTGAAGGTTGTTCTATAACCATTTCCTTAACTGAAATAAGTCTATGTAGAGTTCTTGTCTCATGTTACAGAGTGCTGCTAAAGTACCCAAACAGGAACATGTGCTGAAATGTAAATCAATCTAAAGTAATATAAAATATGAAGGATATTGGACCTGGAATTTGGCCCTAGTGGTAAAGTGCTTGTCTAGCATGGACAAAGACCTGGGTTCAATTCCTCAATAACACATATAGAGAAAAAGCCAGAAGTGGTTTAAGTAGTAGAAGTATACCCTTGAGAAAGCCCAAGAACAATGATCAGGCCCTGAGTTCAAGCCCCAGGACTGGCAAAATTATGATGGATATGCATGAATGTTTTTTGTGGAATATGGAAGGAAGTCTGGCTTGTTGTTTTATAGGCACATCTCTTCAGAGGGTGGTTCTCTTAAAAATACACTATTATAATACATTTCTCATGTTATTATAATTATTTGCTCATATTAATATCATTAATATCTTTTGCTAGTTTATCAGCACTTGTTAGTAACCAATAGTTCCTAATTTTGTGTTGTGTGTGTCAGGTGTGACAACAATGAATTAGCAATGTTGATTACAGTCAAATCTGTATTCTCTCATTCATGTCCCCTTAGTCACTATAAGCCTCAGATTCATCACTTGAAAATGGTGGCAATGATAGATGAGTATCTTTTTAGTGTTTTCCTGCGGGTTCAATGAGGTCGTGTAAAGTTCTTACAATAGTGGCAGGCACACACTTAGTGGTACATATGCATACTCTTAGCTATTCCCAAGGTGGAGATTGAATTATAGTTTGAGGCAAGGTAGAGAAAGCAGTAAGTATTCATTTCAGTGAAAGAAGCTAGTACAGTGTACATACCTATAGGTCCTGCCACCAGAAATATATAGGTAGGAGGAACATGATTTGAAACAAGCCCAAGGGTGCGGTTGGAGTGCAAAAGCACAAGAACTGATTGAAAAAATAACTAAAGCAAAAATGAACTCAAGGTATGGCTTAGTTGGCAAAGCCTCTGGCTGGCATGTGTGAGGCTCTGATTTAAACCCCCGTAAAACAAACAAATATAGAAAGTGTCAGTTATTATATCTAGTCCCCCTGAAGCCATGTGAAGTCACAACTACCAGGATACTCCAGAAAGAGTCACATGTGTGTCTCTGTTTTAATAGCCTGATGCTATAGATAAAAAATGTGCTGGTGGGGCCGGGAGTTTGGCCTAGTGGTTAAAGTGCTTGCCCGGGTTCGATTCCTCGTATCACATACATAGAAAGAAGCTGGAAGTGGTGCTGAGGCTCAAGTGGTAGAGCTCTAGCCTTGAGAAAGTCCAAGGACAGTGCTCAGGCCCTGAGCTCAAGCCCAGGACTGGCAAAAAAAAAATGTGCTGGTTACATGATAGCCAGGAAGTAGCCATAGCTCTTTTCCTGAGCCCTGCATGGCATCAACTTTGGACACTCAACTCCCACAACTTCTCATACGGTATCCCCAAATTCCATATGTGTTTCTCAATGGAAATGTCTCATTTTCTTCTTTGGGATTAACTTCTAAATTCTGGCTGCTCCTCTGGATACCAAGTTTGTTCACCTTTGTGAACCTAGACACTTCGGAGGGTAATGGCAGTACTAGCTCATAGGATGTGAGAACACGTGTGACATACAAATATCAGGGAATGTGGGGTGTGTAGTCCATCAACCAGGTTGCATTTTCTTTCTCTTTTTCTTTCTTTCTTTCCTTCTTTCTTTCTTTCTTTCTTTCTTCCTTCCTTCCTCTCTCTCCCTCCTCTCTCTCTCCCTCCCTCCCTCCCTCTCTCTTTCTCTCTCTCTCTTTCTTTCTTTCTTTCTTTCTTTCTTTCTTTCTTTCTTTCTTTCTTTCTTTCTTTCTTTCTTTCTTTCTTTCTTTCTCTTCTTTCTTTCCAGCCCTGTGGCTGGAACTCAGGCCTGAGCACTCTCCTTGGGCTTTCTCAAGGCTAAAGCTCTACCACTTGAGTATAATACCACTTCTGGCTTTTTCTGTGTATGTGGTACTGAGGAATCAAACCCAGGGCTTCATGTATGCTAGGCAAGCACTATGCCATGCTCCAGCCCTGCATTTTCTTTTTGTTGTGGGACATCTAGAGAATACAGTTGAGAGTGGTTTTCTTATTCTCTGCTATTCACTTGGCCATCTGCTTTCTTTACTTCATTCCTTTGTCCTTTTACCTTTTTTTCCTTTGAAATATGTTGTCTTGGAAGAGAAGAAAATAGGAAGAAGAGTCTGAAAAATGCAATTAACTTTCTTTAACCTGACTTTATTTTTTTCAATGGTATGATAATAGAAAGTTGCTGTGAATGAATAAAGATGTCATGAGGCAATTCAGTAGCTAAAAAGTGATTTTAGCAGTTTATTAGACCAAAGTAAATTATGAGAGAGAGGACATGGACATTCACAGCGCCAGTGAAGGTCAAGAATTTCCCCAAGGAAGAGACAGCAAAGCACAATAAAGATAGAGAGATAAAAATAAGATATTACATGTAGCACTTGGACGGGGGCCAGTAGAACTGACGAAGACAAGCTGAAATTCTGAAACTTGAATAGTTTCAAAAGAGCTCCAAGGTCTCCCTCATTTGAGAACATGTATCATTCCTGCAACTGAAGAACAGTTTTAATGATTGTTGAACAACTCAAGACCACAACTCCTAATTAGTACTCAGAAACTAATACTAAACAGGAATTGGGATTTTAACTTGCATTTTGACCAGTATCACCTCTTTTTTTTAATTCTTTTTTTAAAATTTATGTTATTACCGGTATACCTTAAATGTTCATTAGTATGCAAATGGAAGGCATATTACAAGCTGTTTGCACTATTATATTGATTTGTTATAAGACCACCTTGAGAGAGGAATCATTTTTCTCCCTGTAATTGAGTAAACTGAGGCTTGAGTATACTGGGTAATATACTTAGCAGGAATTCTGGGATTTGATTGCACTTCATCTGGGTCCTAGTCTTATGCTATTTACCACTGTGTCATCTCTCTCAATTTTCATGTTTGTTACTTTTCCCAAAGTAGAATTATTACCTTGGCTGTTTTATTACTGAGCTGCCTACAGTTCTACATACATACTCATCTAGAACTACATCTAAAACATCAAAAGACTAAACATAGAGCTCCCCTATGACCCTGAAATTCCACTACTCGGCACTTACCCAATTATCCAGAAACAAGGATATATTAAATACACTAGCATAACGATGTTCACTGAAGCACTATTTACCATAACAAAGATATGGAACCAACCTAGATGTCCCTCAATTGATGAGTGGATCAACAAGATGTGGTATTTATAAACAATGGAATGCTATGCTGCCATCAAAAAGAATGACATTGTCCCATTTGTAAATGGAAAGAATTAGAAAAAATCATATTAAGTGAAGTAAGCCAGAATCAAGGATCATAGGCCCAATGGTTTCCCTCATTTGTCATAATCAGTAGAAACCTTGGGCTCTCCTAGCAGAGATTTACAACAGAACAAAACCTTGATACATAAGGCCATACAGTGTGACACAAAAGCCATATAATGAGTGATTGTTGCCCTTAATGTACTATGTTATTTCTTATCTCTTTTGCTGTCCCTTGGTTATCTCATCTTGTTACAGTATCTCACTGTGTTATCTGATATATTGTAAATATGTTTATTTGGTTATTTGAAATAGGATAGGGAAAGGGGAAAACAAGATGAGGAGCAGGGGTTGGGGGAGGGAAATGGGGACTAAGACATGAGAAAGGGTACAAGGTTTGTGTAGTAATGCACGTAACCCTTCTATTAATTACAATATAATTATATAGAAAAAAAGAACTAAATCTAAAACAGAAGTTTGTTCCTAACATACTCAAATTGTCTACCTGGAACATATGGTCAATTTTAAGCTTAATTGTGAGGCCCTAGTGCAACCCTGACTACACATGCATGGTATAAACCCAAACAACTCCTCCACAGGCCTGGAAAATGTAACTGAGATTTACAACACTGACTTGAGACTTGAGCCGAGTACTGAAATAGATGGCAGCATAGCGAAATATTTTCTTAGCCAAGCTGAGCTTTGAATGACATGTACAAGACTCATCTACAAATCATGAATACTCGCATAATTACAAAAGTCTTTATAAAAATGAACTGAACTTTGAACCATCAAATATAGAAGGAAAGAGAGCTGTTAGCATTGACTGATTTCTTGCCAATGCAAAAATACCAACATTCTGAAAAATGATGATCATAGTTCTAAGAATCTAAAATATATAATCCAAAATTATTTTATATAAAGAAGTCAGGAAAATACAACCCACATCAAACTAAATAAAAACAGAAGCTGCCACAACCCAAGATTTTGAAGTAAATATTTTACCTACTTTTTAAAAATTATTTAAAAATATAGAATCAAGTAAAACTTGCCTACATAGCTGAAATTAATGAATAAACAAGAAGTAGATTGTTTGTGGTGGCTCACACTGTAATCCTAGTTACTCAGGGGGCTAACAATGGGGAATTTTAATATGAAGCCAGCCATGAGACTTTTATTCCCAGTTAACCACCAGAAAAGCTGGAAGTGGAGCTATGGTTCCAATAGTAGAGTGCTAATCTTGAGTAAAGGAGCTCAAGGAGAGTGTCCAGGCTTTGAATTCAAGCCCTAGAACTGGCATACAAAAGGAATAAAAGCAATAAAAGTTCAAAATGAAAAATTTTGAAATGAAAATACAATGCTTGAGACAAATATGTCACTCACTGGATGGAATAAAAAATTGATATGATAGGGGAAATAATAAAACTAACACTGAGAAAAGCAAAGAGCTTCTGCCACTGATTTGGTAATATTAACTATATATACATATATATATATCTTTATATATGCATAAAGTACTGAATGCAATGCCTAAACACTTCTTTAATTACATAAATGTAATAGATTTATAGATTCAAAATATTTGGTGATCTCTAATGAGGTTAAATCCTCGTTAATACTAATTACAACCCACCTTCTAATATTCCAATATAAAGACAAATAAGGAAAAACAATGATTGTATAAGTGTTGTTTTCTCAGTAAATACCATCAAGACAAAGACAACATCTTTAAAGTGTAAAAGATTCCTATCATGTTACAATTTGTCCAGCAAAAGTCCTGCATTAAATATAATATTGTAGAAAGTTTCAGGTTATCTAAAATATGTGTCACATATCTAGAATATGTGTCACAAACAGTGATTTACTACAGAGTTTGATAAAAGGAAATGTAAGTATTCTGTGAAAAGTTACATATATTTTAAAATCCCCCAAAGCTCACTAAAACTTTAAAACAGGGCCAGGAGTTTGGCCTAGTGGTAGAGTGCTTGCCTAGCATGCACGATTTCCCAGTACCATATTAAAAAAAAGCCAGAAGTCATACTGAGGCTCAAGTGGTAGAACTCTAGCCTTGAGAAAGTCCAAGGACGGTGCTCAGGCCATGAGTTCAAGCCCAGGACTGGCAAAAAAACAAAATACAAAAAAAACTTAACTAAAACAAAATATACACATATACAGAGTTTCCTAAAAGCCAAGTAATACATCAAAATGGATTACTAAATATATATATATATATACATATATCACTGAGATAAAGACATAAAATCAGAGAAGACAAAAACAAGTAAGAAAATATAAGTCTGAATCCAACTATATCTTAATTATACAAAATATCATTGGCCTTAATACTAATTATCAAATAGAAATAAACAACATGAATAAAAGCTAGACTGAACCATATGCTGCTACACTTAAAATATGACACTAATAAGATTAAAGTAGATGGATGGTAAAAAAAAAGTAACAAAACACAAATAAGTAGCAAAAGGAGCCTACAATGACTATGCTAATATCAGATAAAATAAGTTTTTTTCATATGTTTGTATGATTTTATTATTTTTTTCAAATATTTTTATTGTAATTAATAGAAGGGTTACATGATATTTGCCAGATAGATGGTGCATTAATTCCCATACATTGATACCCTTTCTCATGTCTTGGTCCCCATTTCCCTCCTCCCCACCCCCACCGAGGGTTTTCCCCTGTTCCCTATCCAATTTCAAATAACCAAATACAAATATATCCAATATATCAGGTAACAAAGTGAGATACTGTAACAATATGACATAACCAAAGGAGAGCAAAAGAGATGAGAGATAACATAGTACCTTAAGAACAACAATCACTCATTATATGGCTTATGTTTCTATATCCTAGAGATCCTTTCATTTAGAGTCCTACTATATGGCCTTTTGTATCAAGGTTTTGCTCTATTACAAATCTCTGCTAGAAGAGCCCAAGGTTTCTACTGATTATGACAAATGAGGGAAACCATTGAGCCTATGATCCTTGATTCTAGCTTACTTCACTTAATATGATTTTTTCTAAGTCTTTCCATTTCCTAACAAATGTGGCAATGTCATTCTTTCTGACAGCAGCATAGAATTCCATTGTGTACAAATACCACATCTTGTTGATCCACTCATCAACTGAGGGACATCTAGGTTGGTTCCATATCTTTGCTATGGTAAATAGTGCTGCAATGAACACTGTTGTGCTAGTGGATTTAGTATGTCCTTGTTTCTGGACAATTGGGTAAGTGCCAAGTAGTGGAATTGTTGGGTCATGGGGGAGCTCTATGTTTAGTCTTTTGAGGAACTGCCATACTGCTTTCCTGTAGTAGGGATCCTTCCTGGCCACATCCCCTCCAACATCTGTTGTTATTAGTTTTCTTGATCCTGGCCATTCTAACTGGAGTGAGGTGGAATCTTATCACTGTTTTGATTTGTATTTCTTTTATGATCAGAGATGTTGAGCATTTCTTCAAGTGTCTATGGGCCATTTTTATTTCTTCTTCAGAGAAGACTCTCTTTAAGCCTTTGGCCCATCTTTTAATGGGATGGTTGTTACGTTGGAGATGAGTTTTGGAGTGATTCAATTTTTTGAGCTGTTGATATATTTTAGATATGAGGCCTTTGTCCGTTGTATAGTTGGTGAAGATCTTCTCCCACTCTGTAGGCTTCCTGATTAGTTTACTAGCTGTGTCCTTTGCCATACAAAAGCTCTGCAGTTTAATGCAGTCCCACTTATCCAGCCTTTCTCTGATTTGTTGTGTTTCTTGGTCCATATTGAGAAAGTTTCGACCTGTGCCAAGGAGGCCTAGTGTATCTCTTATTCCTTCTTGTAAAGTTTTCAGAGTGTCGGCTTTTACCTCCACGTCTTTGATCCATTTGGAGTTAATTCTAGTGCAGGGTGACAAAGAAGGATCCAACTTTAGTTTTCTGCAGGTGCTTAACTAGTTCTGCCAGAAGCATTTGTTGAAGAGGCTGTCTTTCTTCTACTCTATTTTTTTTGCTCCCTTGTCAAAGATTAGGTGGCCATAGGTCTGTGGTTTAATATCTGGGTCTTCAGTTCTATTCCATTGGTCTTCAGGCCTGTTCTTGTGCCAGTACCAAGCTGTTTTGATAATTATAGCTCTCTAATAGAGTCTAAAGTTTGGTATTGAAATTCCTTCTGCGCTGTTCTTTCTGCTAAGAAGTGTTTTTGCTATAGGGGGTCTCAGATAAAATAAGTTTTAAAGAAAGTATTATCTCAAAATGCATTATGTAATAATGTCAAATAATTCACTGAGGAGAAACAACAATTCTAAAAGTCTGTGCATTTAATCAACTTTAACAGACATATATGAAAAATCAGCAGTATTAAAGTGATATAAATTGACCTTAGGGATATATTCTCTCTCTCTCTCTCTCTCTCTCTCTCTCTCTCTCTCTCTCTCTCTCTCTCTCTCTCTCTCTCTCTCTCTGTCTTTCTTTCTTTCTCTCTGTCTCTCTGTCTCTCTCTGTGTGTCTCTGTCTCTGTCTCTCTCTCTGTCTCTCTCTGTCTCTGTCTGTCTGTCTCTGTCTCTGTCTCTGTCTGTCTCTGTCTCTCTCTCTCTGTCCCTCTTTCTCTCTCCTTTGTCTGTGGTAGGGCTTGTACTCTGAGCCTGAGTGTTGTCCGTAAGCTCTTCTGCTCATGGCTACAAAAATCCTAACCCTTGAGCTACAGTGCCACTTCCTCCTTGGGGAAGGAAGAAGTCTAATATATAGAAGGGTTTTATTATAATATATAAAAGGGTTACAGTCATATTCACCAGATAATAGGTGCATTACTTCTGACATATTGATACTCCTTGGAGATTTTCAACAACTATCTATCAGCAATTGATAAAATAACTAGACAAAAAACCAGTAAGAACATATTTTCAATATAATACAGAACCTTTTATTTATTATGTTTATGGAACACTATCTCCAATAGAATGCACATTTTTTCTAATACATATATCATATAGGAAGCCATATTCTTGAGTATGACATATAGTATATCTGAGCACTATGCAGTATATTCTTTCAAATACTGGTTTAGCTGAAAATTAAATTTCACACTTACATATAATTTATGGTTCACAGAAAAATGGCAAGGTTATTTACAAACTATTTTAAAGTGGTAATTGAAATGCAATATATCAATATTTCTTGGCAAAATCAAAGTGGAAAATGAATCTAAATGTATGGATTAGAAAAGAAGAAAGCTTTATTATTAGCAATGAAAGATCTATCTCAAGAAACTAAAAAAAGACAGAACAACATAGATTGAAGAAAACCAATAGTAATGAAAAGAGCAGAGACAATATTGAAAAGGACTGATGACTCCAAAACTTAAGTAGACATCTAATTCCTTTAAAAATGTAAATGAACAAGTTGGTAGCTGGAACATCCTGAGAGAGATCAAAGACCAGTGATATCAGTAATCAATGTTTAATGTGTAGAATTTTTTAACCACTCTGCATATGAAAATAAATAGGAATACTGGGTACCAGTGCTTAGCCAATTATTATGCCTGAAATCCTAGCTACTTAGGAGGTTGAGATCTGCGAATCTCTGTTTGGAGGCAGAAAGGGCAGACATGTCTGAGAGACTCATATCATTAACCAGAAAATGTTAGAACTGAAGGTATGGCTCAAATGGTTACCAACAACTGTGATCTGCAAAGTGATACTGGAACTGTAGGCCTTGAGTTCAAGCACAGAACTGTTTTTCTGTCTGTCCCTCAGGAACATACACTTAAATAAGTAAAATAAAATTTAAGAATATAACAATAATTATCTAACAAATTTAATATTGTACCTGAAATATACCTTTTTGAAAATTATAATTCACAAAAATTATTAGAAAAAGCAGCAGAACACTTCTATGAAAGAAATTTAATTTGTAACTGAAGTCTTTCATTCGACATATAAAAAAATCAAAAGCACAAGAAATGAGAAGGAAAAATAAATCTCAATACAGCCTACTTCACCTAGGATCAGACTCAGGTTCTGGGAATGTTATGGACAATGACATTTGTGAATATGCTTTTGGAACATTACAACATGTATACTGTCAAGGTGAGCATAGGATGAGGAGAAGATCAGATACAGCAGGGAGCACAGATGGAAGTACAAGATTTTGGGAACATAGATTTTGATGCTCAGAACATTGTTTTGATAAAACTATCAACATAACTTTAAAGGCCACACATCTAGTAGGAGACAGGGATAATCAAAGTGCTACCGGGACAAGCACCTTCCTCCTTGTAATTCCATGAAGGGTGTGTGTGTGTGTGTGTGTGTGTGTGTGTGTGTGTGTGTGTGTGTGTGTGTGTGTGTGTTTTCTTCACTCCCAGCACAAGGTGAGTTAAGCATAGCTGGTATAGCTGGTGGTAATGGACTGGCAGATAAGGCTGGAAGATAAATCCATGTGGAGCTGACAATCCTAGTTCACTGTCACTGGAGGACTGGAGGGCATCAGGGACTTGCCGCAAGAGACTAGTGCTGAGAAGAAGTGAATTGCATGGCTCCTCATAACACAAGAGTATCATAGCCAGGGCAGGGAGTTTGGCCTAGTGATAAAGTGCTTACCTTCACATGCATGAAGACCTGGGTTTGATTCCTCGGTACTGCATACATAGAAAAAGCCAGAAGTGGTGCTGTGGCTCAAGTGGCAGAGCTCTAACCTTGAGAAAGCCCAAGGACAGTGCTCAGGCCCTGAGTTCAAGCCACAGGACTGGCAAAAAAGAGTATCATAGCCAGAGGCCATCTTGAAAGAGAGATGAGTTTTAGGAATAACCTAACTGCTCTGAGGACCTGAAAATAAGGAAGAATCACAAATCAGTGAGTCTGGGACATTGTGGTAGTATCTAGGCACAGGATTGCTATGGGAGACAGTCATGGAGAAGAGACAGACTTGATATGGGCCTGATGATCAAGTTTGGCAGACCATGAAGAGCAGGCCCATTGTTTTGAACAACAACTCTTGTTTTAAGCATAGAAGAGTACATAGCCTTTCATTGTCTTCTAGTAAAATAATGTCAGTTCCTCAAGCATATCCATTCCCTTTTCTAAGATATAAGAAAATAGGGCAGAATAAAACAGCAAGAAGAAGCAGAAACAGAAGTGGATGGGGGAGGGGAGAAAGTGGGAGGGGGAGGAGGAGGAGGAGGAAGAAGAAGAAGAGGAAGAGGAAGAGGAAGAAGAAGAAGAAGAGGAAGAAGAGGAAGAAGAAAAGAAGAAGAAGAAGAAGAAGAAGAAGAAGAAGAAGAAGAAGAAGAAGAAGAGGAAGAGGAAGAGGAAGAGGAAGAAAAGAAAGAAACTGAGGTAACCTAAACTTGGAGCCAAACGTTTCCAATTAAAGAGCCCTCTAAGCATCATATTATTCAATTATTTGTTGCTGCTTTGCTTTTTTTGTGTCAGTACTGGGCTTGAACTCAGGACCTTATGCCCTTACTTGGCTTTTTTGCTATACAATTTGAAGCACACCTCCACTTCCATCTATTTTGCTGATAAACAGGATATGAAAGTCTCACAGAGTGGGTTAACACCAAGATCTCAGCCTCTTGAATAGCAAAGATTACACTATTGGCACTGGCTATTTTCTATTTTTAATGGCATGACATATTATTTTTTTAATAAACACTGCTTCTTTTGTGTGTGTGCTGGTACTCAAGCTTGAGTTCAGGGATTCATGCTCTCCCTGGGCTTTCTTGTACATGGATAACTTTTACTCTCACACTTGAGAACACTGCCTTCTTATGCTTCTTGCTCTATATCTGATATGCAAGTCTCAGGAAATCTTTCTAGCATCTACCATGTATCTAGAACTCTGTCTGGAAAAATAGATATACAACAAATTTGAAAAAAAAATATATAAATACATATAACACTGTCTGGAAAAATAGATATATACAAGGTTGAAATTAGCATCTAGTTTTATCTGCCAGAATTCTTTCTACTTGTAGCTTTGGGCAGGTAGATACAAAATTCTAATCTCCTTCAGTTTCCAAGTTTAATGATTATTAACATGTCCCTTCCTACAACATTGTGTGCTTGACATTCTTTCTCATGTTAAGCAAGCAAGGAATGATAATTAACATTAAATTAGCTTAAGAAATTTATTTCTCAATGTTATCTTTGTGATGGCTTCATTTATCTATCATTTTCTTTGTATTTCTTTCTTATTCAATGCTTTATAATGTGTTTGCTGATGGCTGTATTTTCTACAATAAAATCCATTCAACAAGAGATTTAATAAGCTTGTAATTTAGAAAAAATATTCCTTGCTTTCTAATAAATTCCTGATACACAATAACATTTTATGTTTATGCAACTTTAAAATTCTTTATCTTTCTGGGCTGTCAGAAAAAAAAAGGAAAGATACCAACCCATGAACTCACAGCTGAAAATAGAAAAGCTTTGTATTGTCTATAAACAAATTAACTATCAGAAAATACTGCATGCATTAGAAAGAAAGGGGAATTTTTCATTTATTTCATTTTAACATGTAACCTTAAAAACATTCCTTTCTCTAGACCAAAGATACAAACATAATGAAAAGAAAAATGGTCAATTTTCAGCATATAAAGTCTCTTTTAGAATATGGATATTGGAAGAAATGAATATATCTTAAGAAGTCATTAATATTCTTTTGGCTTTTAAAATTATTTCCTAAATAGCAATAATAAATAAAGTCATGATAAGTAAAATATTTTCATCATATAAGCAAAATTTTAGAATTGTAGTCCTTATAAAAACTAAGTATCCAGGGGCCAGGGGCCACTCTAGTGGTAGATTGCGCTTGCCTAGCATGGACACAGCTCTGGGTTAGATTCTTCAATACCATATAAAGCCAGAAGTGGTGCTGGCTTAAGTGGTGATAGCCTTGAGAAAGCTCAAGGACAGTGCCCAGGGCCTGAGTTCAAGCTCCAGGACTGGCAAATAAAAAAAAAAAGAAACAAAAGAAACCCTAAATATCCTACCATAAAAATAACAAAATCAATATATAAGGAATTAAAAGTAAAACACATTTACAAATATAAAAACAAAACAGATAATTCCAGAAATCTGTAGGGTAAAATCCTGAAAATATTATGAAAGCTTAATCTAAAATCACTTCTAGTTTTCTCTCAAAAAATATTCTTAACAAGCAATCAGATTTCAGATTTGTGGTGATCCATTTCCTCCTAGTTAGTATTATTATGTTGTAAGATGATTATAGTTTACTCAATAACTATCAGTATTCCCATAAAGCCTCTGGACACAATGCCCAAGGGAGAAGCATCATTTCTTTGGGTATCTTTTTCTGTAATCTCTTGCTCTTCCATTGGAATAGGGTCTCTGTAGGACTCCACTATCTACTGAGATTATAAACCAACTTTGAACAGTGAGGAATAAAAAGCACAATAAAGGATAAACACCATATTTTAAAAGAATAAGCGAAGAAATCATACTCTTCTAAAACAATAGTATAAATAAGAGATTTTACAAAAATCACCAACTGGATGTTATTGGTCCAGGAATACATTCATTAATGAAGTCTAGACATAGACTTACATGCATGGATTCTGGCAAATAATTGAGGTTTTACAGTTCCAAGGGGAAATAACTGTTGAATGACTGAAAAATAGAGTTGCTAAATTTACATAAATAAATTACTAATTTTTCTACACTTTATAAATATCAAAACCCCAGACAAGATGTCAGCAAAAATGGATTATGGGCTAAATCTAGGCTTCTGTTTTAGTTTTTCAAATTTAGCCACATATATTATCAAATTTATACATCACAGCTTTTTTTCCCCAAAGTATCTCTTACCCAGTCCTTTATAAAGAAGTTTACTGATCCTTGTCCTAAAACAATAATAGAACAGAAGCTGAACATAAACTTTTAACATTTCTTCATCTAATACCTAAGATCTTTAAGGGAAATACTTTACATAAAATAAAATAATTATTGATTATGAAGAGAAAAAAACATGTCTATGTGTTAGAGTACTTGCCCACACAAATCCCCAGCACTGAAAGAAAGTAAAAAGAAAATCAATCTTACCTTTATTAAAATAAATAACTGTGGTTAGCAAATGAGCACATTAAAGAACACAAAAATACAAATGGGAAGTTCTTATGTTACTTATATCAATATATGGAAAACTAATTTTGATGATGCATAAGGAATATCATATACATATATGGAGAGATAGATTTCTCCAATAAAAAGCACAAAAATTATAAGAATGTAAATATATTTTTCACAAATGAAACAATATATAAAGTAAATTTGGGAAGATACATTAAACCCATTTATTTGGGAAAATGCCCCCAAAATGTATTGAAATGTGTTTCATATCCTGATCATCCAAAAGTAAAATGTATAACATTATCAAGTGTCAGGAAAGTTATAAAGCATAATACTTTGCTGGTCTCTCATTTCTGTAATCCTAGCTACTCATGAAGCTGAAATCTAAAGACTGCAGCTTGAGGGCATAAGACTCTCACCTTAGGTTAAACAACCAAAGTCAGAAATGGAGCTGTGGCTCAGTAGTAGAAGAATATCCTAGACTAAAAGTCAAGTGAGAGTGCAAGACTCTGAGTTCAACCCCTATTACTGGCACAAAGAGAGGGAGGTAGGGAATTATACTTAAGAGTGACTTCCTCCTTATATTTTAGATTCCTTTCCATGCTTGGGCCCAGTCTTCGATGACCCATCATTCCATTCAGGTAGAGTGTCCTAATCCTAGACGACAGAACATAGGGCAAGGTCAACATTGTCCTGTTTAGAGTAATCTCTTCCTTTCTGTGGAGGAGCGGACCACTTTCTTTTAGAGGCTTCAAGCTCCTGCTTATGGACTCTTCCTAAAGCCCTATGGCAGAAAAGATTTCCAGAATCCAAGGAAGAGAGACCGACAATGCTTTTCTTTCTTTCTCAGATCGAAAAAATATGTAATTTCATTAGATCACATTAAGTTAGGGAAGCATTAAAGTTCTGTCATGCTAATTTGAGGTGACTCAAATTAATTATAGACTATGACTCCATAAAAGATAATTCTTGGCTGAGCACAGTGGCTCACGCCTGTAATCCTAGCTACTCAGGAGGCTCAAATCTCAGGATCAAGGTTCAAAGCCAACCCAGGCACAAAAGGACTTGACACTCTTTCAATTAGCCTCTGGAAAATGGGAAATGGGGCTTTGCTCAAGGGTAGGGCAGTAGCCTTGAGATGAAGAGCTCAAGGACAGTGCCAAAGCCAAGTTCAAGCCCCATGACCCTTCAAAAAAAAGATAATTCTCCAAGGTCCTTCATATCTCAGTGTAATTCCCTAAAAACTCAAAGCCAGAAACAATAAACATCAGAAAAGTGGTACCCACAAGGGGGTGGGGGATTGAGAAAGGGAAAGGATCAAACCAATGAAGGGCAGATGTGGGGGGAGATGCCATTAAAACTGGGTGGGTGGAGGGAAATGGGGAGACAAACATGAGAAGGGTATCAATGTGTGAGAGCTAATGCACCTACTATCTGGCAAATATAACCCCTCTACACATTACAATAAAAATAAATAAATAAAAGGAAAGGGGGAAAAATAATCCAGTGAATATACTACAAAATTAAGAAAAGCATGAGAAAGGATGGGTTGAAGAGGGCTGAAAATGTTGAAATGGTGAAGCTAATCAAGATGCATTGTTTTCATAAACTGCTTTGTTAAATGGTGCCTCCTTTGTACAATCACTTAAAGTTAAAACATTTTGAGTCATCTGAGGAAACGTTGTAGTTAGCTATTGAAGTGAAATAAAATATACAATTTTAAGAGTACAAATAGAATTCTTAAGTGGCATCTTTAATTTACTACAGAAATGACGAAATGGTGGGCTAGAGGACATGAACTAAAGAGAAGGATGTAGAAAGAGCAAGGTTATTGTCAAGGCTCTAACTTCTGCTTTCACTGATGGATAGGCAGATGTTTATTAGATTGCAAAAGCCAGCCAAATAAATGAAGCCATACGATTCAAACACCCTGTGAAGCTAGTACATATATCATAAAAGAAAAAAGGATGGTTTATAAAACTGTGCACATAGATTTCCAAAATATATTTTTTGTCAGTCCTGGGGCTTAAACTTAGGACCCGAGCACTGTCCTTGAACTTTCTCAAGGCTAGCACTCTATCACTTGAGCCACATCACCCACCACCTCTGGCTTTTTTCAGTGTATGTGGTACTGAAGAATCGAACCCAGGGTTTCATGCATGCCAGGCAAGCACTCTACCACTAGGCTACACTCCAGCCCCCAAAATATTTTTTAAAAAGTAAAAGATCAGTAAAGGAAAGAATTAAGGTGTAGGGAGGAAAACAAATGATGGCAAAGGCATGTTTTATCACAGTGAAAACAAAATATTCAACAACTAATTTTAGCACAGCTGGCTATCCGGCAGACATTATCTCAACATAAATACCTAAATTTTACTGGTCATAAAGCAAACAATAAAATATTTGAGTATCATGACAAGAATTTATATTTCAAATAGATTTTACAATTATTCTACAGAAAATATTCCAATGATCCTTTTCATGTATGTGGAAAACAAAATTTAAAACATCACCAGTTAAAACATCATGGTTTTGCTACCATCTTTTTATTAGCATCAGTGACCTCTCCAGAGGGTTGTCATTTTGTTCTGTCTATTTATGTCTGTACTTTAATCAGACTCACTCCTTTCCACTCTTCATCTTTCTTTTTTGTGTGTGTGCCAGTCCTGGAACTTGAATTCAGGGACTGAGAACTTTCCTTGGACTTTCCTCAAGGCTAATGCCCTACCACTTGAGCCACAGTACCACTTCTGGCTTTTCTATGTATGTGGCACCGAGGAATCAAACCTGGGTCTTTGTGCATGCAAGAAGCACTCTACCACTAGGCCGAACTCCCAGCCCCTCTTTCATCTTTCTTTACTTCCCAAACCAATCTCAACAAGCTTCATTGTTCCATTATCACATTTGTACATAAAGTATCTTGCCATATTCACCTTTTCCATTTCCTCCTGTTCCTCCAAGTACACACATTTCAGGGAGGATCTGTTGTATTCTTATCATTCATTATTCAAAATTATACATTAACCTTTCACAAGGGTTTCACTGTGGTATTTCACGTGTACAAATGCTGTGTGATGATGACATTCACTCACCCACTCTCACTTTTCCGAAGTCCTCTGTGCTCAAAAGATGGTAAAATAAATTTAAAATGTAAGGTAAAAATATGACACAATATAAAAGAATCTCCATGTGCTATTGGGATAATAAGTTTCTAAACAAGATCAAAAAATTCTACCAACCACAGAGGAAGTAACTGGCAGATATAACTGCTAACATTACAAAATGGCTATGTTACATCACCATAAATGCTATTGCAAGAAATTGATATACTCTTTGTAATAAACACAGGGTTAATTTAGATAATAATATATAAAACCAAGGTGAAATTATAAAAAATGACCTTTCACAGGAAATGGGAAAGCGTAAGTAGCTTAAGACTAGTAGTTACTGCCTGGCACATGCCTTGTACCAATAATCCTAGCTGCTCAAGAAACTAAGGATTGCAGTTTGAAGCCAGCTTGGGCAGAAAAGTCTGTGATAGTGTTATCTCCAATTAACCTGATAAAAAGGCAAACTCAGAGATGTGGTTCAAGTCAGGAACTCCACTTGTTGAATGAAAAAGCCAAGAGAGAGCGTACAGCTCTGAGTTCAAGTCCTGGTAAGAGTAAAATAGAAGTAATAAAATAATACTAACAAAACAAACAAACAAATAAACACACATTAGTAACTAGAGTTGGTTATATTTCACAGAGGTAGAATTGAGGGAGGGGCAATTTGTCCATATTTAGAATAATTTTAACTGAATATATTTTTTCATATATTTTTCATTGTAATTAATAGAAGGGTTACATTACATTTGCCAGATGGAAGGTGCATTACTTCACACACATTGATACCCTTTTTCATGTCTTAGTCCCCATTTCCCTTCCCCCCTCATCCCCATCTTGTTTTCCCCCCTTTCCTATCCAATTTCAAATAACCAAATACAAATATATCTGATATATCAGATAACAAAGTGAAATACTGTAAAAATATGACATAATCAAGCGACAGCAAAAGAAATGAGAGATAGCATAGTACATTAAGGACAACAATCACTCATTATATGGCTTCTGTTTCTATATTCTAGAGGTCCTTTCATTTAGCATCATACTGTATGTAGGTTTTGTTCTATTGCAAATCTCTGCTAGAAGAGCCCAAGGTTTCTACTGATTATGACAAATGAGGGAAACCATTGAGCCTAAGTTCCTTTGAGTATGGCTTACTTCACTTAATATGATTTTTTCTAAGTCTTTCCATTTCCTAACAAATGGGGCAATGTCATTCTTTCTGACAGCAGCATAGAATTCCATTGTGTACAAATACCACATCTTGTTGATCCACTCATCAACTGAGGGACATCTAGGTTGGTTCCATATCTTTGCTATGGTAAATAGTGCTGCAATGAACATGGTTGTGCTAGTGGATTTAGTATGTCCTTGTTTCTGGATGATTGGGTAAATGCCAAGTAGTGGAATTGTTGGGTCATGGGGGAGCTCTATGTTTAGTCTTTTGAGGAACTGCCATACTGCTTTCCATAGTGGTTGAACAACTTTGCACTCCCAGCAACAGTGTAGTAGTGATTCCTCCTGGCCAAATCCCCTCCAGCATCTGTTCTCTTGGTCCTGGCCATTCTAACTGGAGTGAGGTGGAATCTTATCATTGTTTTGATTTGCATTTCTTTTATGGCCAGAGATGTTGAGCATTTCTTCATGTGCCTATACGCCATTCTTATTTCTTCTTCAGAGAAGACTCTCTTTAAGTCTTTGGCCCATCTTTTAATGGGATGTTTGTTACTTTGGACATTAGTTTTGGATTGATTCAATTTTTTAAGCTGTTGATATATTTTAGATATGAGGCCTTTATCCGTTGTATGGTTAGTGAAGATTAAATAGGCTTCCTATTTAATTTACTAGTTTTGTCCTTTGCCCTACAGAAGCTCTGCAGTTTAATGCACTCCCACTTATCCAGCCTGTCTCTGATTTGTTGTGTTTCTTGGTCCATATTGAGAAAGTTTCGACCTGTGCCAAGGAGGCCTAGTGTATCTCCTATTCCTTCTTGTAAAGTTTTCAGTGTATCAGCTTTTACCTTGAGGTCTTTGATCCATTTGGAGTTAATCCTGGTGCAGGGTGACAAAGAAGAATCCAACTTTAGTTTTCTGCAGGTGCTTAACCAGTTCTACCAGCACCACTTGTTGAAGAGGCTATCTTTCTTCCATTCTTTTTTTTTTGGCTCCCTTGTCAAAGATTAGGTGGCCATAGGTCTGTGGTTTAATATCTGGGTCCTCAGTTCTATTCCATTGGTCTTCAGGCCTGTTGTTGTGCCAGTACCAAGCTGTTTTGATTATTATAACTCTGTAATAGGGTCTAAAGTTTGGTATTGAAATTCCTCCTGCACTGTTCTTTCTGCTAAGAAGTATTTTTCTATACAGGGTCTTTTATGATTCCATATGAAATTTTGGATTGCCTCTTCTATTTCTTTAAAGAATGCCATTGGGATATTGATGGGTATTGCGTTGAATTTTTAGATAGCCCTTGGCAAGATTGTCATTTTCACGATGTTGATTCTTCCAATCCAGGAGCATGGGAGATTTTTCCATTTCCTCAGTTCTGCTTTAATTTCCTTTTTCAGGGTTTTAAAGTTTTCATCAAAAAGGTCCTTTACATTCTTAGTTAATTCCTAGCTGCTTTATTTTCTTTGAGGCTATTGCAAAAGGAGTTGCTTTCCTGATTGTTGCCTTGTTCCTCTCACTGTTGGCATAGAGGAAGACAGTTGAGTTTGAGGGTTAATTTTATACCCTACTACCCTTCCAAAGTTTTGAATCAGCTCAAGGAGCTTGGGAGTGGAATCTATAGGGTTCTTTAAATACAGAATCATGTCATCTGCAAAGAGGGAAAGTTTCACTTCCTCTTTCCCTATTTGGATCCCCTTTATGCTTGCTTTTTGCCTTACTGAGTACTTTTTTAAGTGACCTGACCATTATGCGTTTACATATTGGTCAGTATCAGTAAGACATCACAGACTTGTGACTGAGAGAAAATCTGACTAAAAATGTCACAGCCTGAAAAGAAGTGCATTGGCTCATATCTCTGTGAAGTACAGAGATACCTTTTGTTTGGATCAGAAACAGTCTCATGGTCAATATCAGGTTTACAAGATTCACTTCCCTCTCCCTTTCTTGGCTAGGTGTTGTCTACGTTGGCTCCATTCTCAGACAGGTTCATTCATGGGAGTGGCAGAAAGGTTATAGAATTTCCAGTGTTGTGCTGTATCCTGGTTACATCCTGCAGAAAACAAAGGTTCTCTTCTTTGCAAATGAAGTGAAAGTCCGATTCTCATAGACTCAGTGGGTCATTGAGCCATCTCTTCACTGAATTATGAATCTTTACTGGCTTCAGCCCAGACCACACACTCTAACCTTGATCGAAGAATCCTCTCTGAATTGAATACAAGGGTGATGGAAGAAATTCCAACAGATGTCTCCTAGAACTCCTTTGAAATCAATATGGACTTTGAAGAGCCAAATATCTAAAGGTGACTACTAGAAAATAATCAGAATTATGTTAGTGATGAAAGAGAATGATACTAAGAGCAGTAGTTAAGGAAATAGCATATACATAAATACATAAAAACAGTAGTTAAGGAAATGAGGGATATTTATTTCACCTAAATGAAATTAAATTATATACATAATTAAATGTAGAGAACATATTAAAAGAACATAAACTATAAAAAGACTTATGACTTATAATCATATATTTTACATTTATATGCAACATATTTAAAGTCTGTGGTTTTTATCACCTAATGAATGGAGAACATGTGTTTTTAATACATAATGGACTATGACTCAACCATGAAATGAATGGTATCCTGTCATTTGTGATAGCATGGATGAAACTGAAAATCATTATGTTAAGTGAAATCAGCCATACCTGGATAGACAAGTACCAGAAAAGTAAACTCTTGGAACTTAACTTAGTTGGTGTTGGCCAGAGGCCAGATAATATAGGAGTTGGCAAAAGTAGAGAAATGTTGGTCTGTGACCACAAAATTACAATTAGAAAGGAGCAAGAAGTTCTGATGTGTTGCTCTACCTTGGGGTGAATATACATACAACAAAGTTCTGTGCATTCCAAGGAGCTTGTAAAAAACTTATTTTGTGGTACAGAGGTTTGAACCATAATTACAAAGTAAGGATTCTACCACCACCACCTTTGTCACACTACCAGCCCTTTCACTCTCACATGCTTTTCCTCAATTCCATCTCTTGAGTAGATACGATTCTCAACACATCATTATGTCCAGTGCTGGAGGCAAGGATTTTGAGTATATTTCTTCCTTACAGTGTTTACCAAAGTATCAGTGTGATAAAATGCAATGTAAACTACAAGAAAGTCATATTTTTAGAATTTCTCTGATCATTTTGGTTATCAATTCTTTGACTCATTAACTGCCTCCTAGATTCTTCCATAGATATTGTGGAAACAGCACTCTACCTGAAAAATGATAAAATATAAGGTATCAGGGTTTCTTTCATAGTTGTTTTACCATCTTAGCATTTTATTTGAGGCTTGGTGGTAACTACAGTGCACATTCTGCCAGACTAATAAAATTCTTCTTCACTGGGTTTCTTCAAATAGGCTTCACAGTTCTGCTTTAATTTCCCTTTTCTGGATTTTAAAGTTTTCATCAGAAATGTCCTTTACATTCTTAGTTAGGTTAATTTCTAGGTACTTTATTTTCTTTGATGCTATTACAAATGGAGTTGCTTTCCTGATTGCTGTCTTGTTCCTCTCATTGTTGGCATATAGGAAGGCAGCTGATTTTTGATGGTTAATTTTATACCCTGCTACCTTGCCAATGTTTTGAATCTGCTCAAGTAGCTTGAGAGTGGAGTCTGTAGGGTTCTTTAAATACAGAATCATGTCATCTGCAAAGAGGGAAAGTTTCACTTCCTCTTTCCCTATTTGGATCCCCTTTATGCTTGCTTCTTGCCTTATTGCTCTGGCTAGGAATTTTAATACTATGCTAAAAAGGAGGGGAGAAAGTGGGCATCTTTGTCTCATTCCTGATTTTAGAGGAAATGACTTTAGCTTTTCACCATTAAGTATAATGCTAGCTGTGGGTTTGTCATAAACAGCCTTTATTATACTGAGGAATGTTCCATGGATTCCTAGTTTCTCCAGAGCTTTTAGCATAAAGGGGTGTTGGATCTTGTCAAATGCCTTTTCTGCATCTATTGAGACAATCATGTGATTCTTGTCCTTGCTCCTGTTGATGTGTTGACTTATAGTAATTGACTTGCATGTGTTGAACCAGCTTTGCATCCCTGTGATGAATCCTGGTTAAGTACGTGCAGAAAACTAAAGTTGGATCCTTCTTTGTCACCCTACACCAGGATTAACTCCAAATGGATCAAAGACCTCGAGGTAAAATCAGATACACTGAAAATTCTACAAGAAGGAGTAGAAAAGTATGTCTCCTTGACACAAGTTGAAACTTTCTTAATAAGCTCCCAGAAACACAACAAATCATTGCAGCACTATTTACCATAATGCCCCTCAGTTGATGACTGGATCAAGAAGATGTGGCATTTATACATAATGGAATTCTATTCTGCCATCAGAAAGAAATGGAAAGACTTAAGAAAAAATCATATTAAGTGAAGTAAGCCAGACTCAAAGGAACATAGGCTCAATGGTTTCCCTCATTTGTCATAATCAGTAGAAACCTTGGGCTCTCCTAGCAGAGATTTACAATAGAGCAAAACCTAGATACACAAGGCCATATAGGATGATGCTAAATGAAAGGACCTCCAGGAAATAGAAACAAAAGCCATATAATGAGTGATTGTTGTCCTTAATGTACTATGTTATCTTTCATCTCTTTTGCTGTCCTTGGTTATCTCATATTGTTACAGCATTTCACCTTGTTATCTGATATATTGCATATCTGTTTATCTGGTTATTTGAAATTGGATAGGGAAGGGGAGAAACAAGATGAGGGGAGGGGGTGTGGGGTTGGAAATTGGGAACCAAGACATGAAAAAGGGTATCAATGTTTGTGAAATAATGCACCTTCTACCTGGTGAATATCATGTAACCCTTCTATTCATTACAGTAAAAATGATATGAAAAAAGAAAAAAATAGTCTTCACAGATTATGTAACCTCTTTTAGGAGGCTGGACAATATGTATAGTAATTGCTGATCTGGATTATGTGAAAGCCTCCAGATTATTAGTGTAAGTGAATTATTTTATTATCCGGTAATGTTTATGAAACATTTACATTTGGAAGAAAACTAATATAAAATTAAAGAGATTATTTATCAGAAATGAAATAATTTTGCAATCTATTTCTCAAATGATTGTAAAACACAGTGTCACCCTTACAGAATGCTTGTCAGAGAGCCTCACACACACAAAAAAATTCTTATTTCACATTTCTTAGACTATTTAGGTTTTCAGGCATTCTGTGAATTATCTTATTTCATTTTGACAGCGTGTCTATGAAATAAGTGCTGAGACTCAAGGAACAACATAATTTGCCAAAGCTTCTATGTTAGAAATGTCAGGCTAGAATATGATACCAGCCTCAGGACCAATTGACTCGAAGAACAATGGATTACATAGAATACAAAAGGACTACTATACTATTGCAATATCACAACCTTGAGACAGTGTAAACAAGTATTCATTAAAGAAAAGTTAGATGATGACAAGAGAAAATATGCTTTAGTTTATATAATAACACAGGTGAGAAGTAGTCAGGAGCATTTCCATTTCTAACTGTTAAGTACTTACAGTGAGTAAATGGCTAGGTTTTGAAGAAAAAATATTCTTGATTTTTTTAGAATAGAATTAACTTAGAATCTGAAATTTGGGATTTAGCACACTGGCAGAGGTCGTACCTAGTACATAAAAGGCCCTGAGTTCAATTTAGCATCACAGAAGAAATATCTGAGTGCTACTACAGACAAATAATGAAACTAGGATTCAAAATATTTTTTGCCAGTCCTGGTCTTGAGCTAAGGGCCTGAGCACTGTCCTTGGTCTTTCTTTTGGCTAGAGCTCTACCATATAAGCCACAGCACCACTACCTGCTTTTTCTATGTATGTAGTACTGAGGAATTGAACCCAGGTCTTTGTGCATGCTAGGCAAGCACTCTACCATTAAGCCAAATTCCTGGCCCTTCAAAATACTTTATCTTTTTTTTTGCCAGGCTTTGAGGCTTGAACTAAGGGCCTGGGCATTGTTTTTGGGCTTTCTCAAGGCTTAGCATTCTACCATTCGAGCCACAGCAGGACATCTGGCTTTTTCTGTGTATGTGGTACTGAGGAATCGAACCCAGGTCTTTGTGCATGCTAGGCAAGCACCCTATATGAGGTCACTCTGCCACCCCCTTTTACCTTTCTTAATGTGAAGAATTGAAGCACCTGAAAAAGAGAGAGAAGACTATCCAAAGTAGGGAATATGTGTGTGCATGTGCAAGTTGGTGAGTATGTATGTGTGGGTAAGTGTTTGAGTATCCCTTATGTGTTTACTAGCACATTAAGAAAAAGGGTTAAAAGGAAACAAATAGAATAATGGGCTTCACAAAGTGAAATGACTTTAACTTGTGGCTCTCTTTCTCTCTCGTCATTACTGATACTGCTTTACAAGTGCTTTCCAATCGAGTCATTTCCAATCCATTGTTTTTCATAGCTTCTTTCCTTTGTTCTCTTTATAACATTTTACCAGGCACCAATAACTCAATCTTACCTGGATTCTATTTTCATCTTTCTGTACTAACTGAAATGAGCTGGAGTGTATTATTGATTGTCACTGTTTTTCAAAGAGCCTTGCATTGCTAGGTAATACATATCCACTAAAGAAAATCCTTCCTTGCAAACTACATTTTATTTTCCTATCTGCTCAATCCATGTCAATAAATGCCCACTGAACTCTACAAGTGCCAAATAATTGCCAAAGAATTGAAATAAGACATGGTTTTCTATACTAATAAGGGTCACAGACACTTAGGCAATTTTCCAAAGGCAATATGATATGGTTAATGGCTCCTTCAAGATGGAACAGGAAAAATGGTGTGAACATTCAACTGAATATAGAAAGTTAGAAAAGCTAGGAGAACGCAAGAAGTTGGGACTTAATTTTTTATATGGGTACAGTTCTAGTTACAGTTGGTCAGAGAAGACACATGCACAAGATTTGAAAGGTTGAAATTCATTGGTGGCCATTGCCTTTTCAAAAAAAGTTAAGTAGTTATACAAAGAGGTTCCAATGTCATAAGTCAGCTTATGAGTACAATGAGTACAATGCTCCTTAAATAGTGTTATGTAGTTTAACCTACCTCAAACTACGGAATTTATTTTTTACATATACTGGCCATAATGAATGCATTTACTCACCCTTTCTCCTTCTATTCACGTATCCCTCTGTCAAAACAAGCTTTCACTTCCTAGGTCTTTGATTTTGAAAGGTGTTTGAAGGTAGTTTTTGTGGTATGTAGATGCAGACCTATTCTCATTCTCCTTTGGGTCATATCCAACCCATCTTCCTGCATACTGGCTGTTCTGAACTCCAGGCTCACAATAGTATGCTTGGGCCCAGAAGTTATGTTAGCTATACAAATAATGGAGAGAATCCCTCTCAAGTTAATTTTGGGAGTCAAATGAGGAATTAGTGGACAGCCAATGCTATGCATTGTTAATTTCAAAACGGAAATGTAATCTCCACGTAGTAATTTTAGCATTAGACATTGGATCTTGGAGCCCTTTGTTATGAACTAGAAAACTAAATATACTAGAATATGGTTCCAGTATGAAATATTCCACACAGAGCCATGCACAGAGGAATTGGTTGTTTACTAATGAAATTTAGGGAAGTGATTAGACCTGGAGGAAGGACTTATTTAATGACCAGTCATTTGATAGGTTGATGGTATTATGGCATTATTAGAAAGTAGTTTTAAGGTATGGTGCCCAGTTAGAAAAAGTAGGTCATTTGGGGTATATGCTGCCAAACTCTGCCATGTGCTTTTTCAACCATAATGATATGCCTCACCATGGAGCCCAGAAACCTCTGAAACCAGGAGATACAATGAATCTTTCACCCTTAACATTATTTGTGTCAGACATTCTGTCTTAGATAGAAAAAAGCTAATACATGACATAAAGTCCATGGGCTTCCTCAAATAGAGAAGCGTTTTCTAAGTACTAGCTTTCCTAGAAGTGTCTGCCAACTAATACCCAAACTCTTCTAGAATAGTCATCGAAAGCACTCTCAAGATTTTCTGAACTTTGTTTTTAAATTTGTGGGTAGCAGACATTTTTTGGAGCTTAATGAAATCCAAGGAAAATTATGAGAGTAAATCCTACAGAAATGTGGGCAGTCTCTAGCAGTCAGAAGACATGGATGTAAGCAGAGAGCTGGAAACTAGGTCAATAGAATCTGATGCTCATAGAAGATAGATTTCCATTCTGTTAATGCTTCATATTTAGCTAGTGCATGGCCTAACCTCAAATATTTCAATGCATCTTAAATATATTGATTCTTTGAATCCTAAGAGATGAGTGGCACTGTTACTTCTATTACATAGATAAAGAAACTGAGATTCAAAGAGATTAATTAATGTGCCTTTGCTCTTTGAGCCAGTAGATAACAGAGATAAGATTCACACTCAAGTCTCTTCACTGTGATCTCCTGGTCCTTACAATTTATGTTCTACAGTGTCTCATACACAGGTACAGACGAAGACCTCAGAAACCTCTACATTCGATATTTCAGTCCCTAAGCATAGACATGCCACCAACATGGAATCACATGAAGTTTAGAACATATGAGACAAAAACGTGCCAGCAAACTAGGTCCTAGGGCTCATATAAACAGTGCTCACTACTCAGGAGGCTAAGTCCAAAGGATTGCACGTCAAAGCCAGCTAGGCCAGAAAAGGGTTATAAAATCCACTTATAGTCAAATGTGAGCTAAGCAAGCAAGACGAAGTATAAAGCCTTGAGTTCGGGAGAAAAACAGCCAAAAGAAATTTCAGAGTAATTCATATCAGGGCTAAAATACATAAATATGTGTGAGAGCAAGGGAAGAAATTGGAAAGAATAGAGGAGGAGAAGAAGAGGAAAAGAAAAGTAGAAAAGAAAAGAGGAGGGGAAGAGGGGAAGAAAAGGGAGGATGAGGGAAGGTATAGAGAAGATAAAGTAGAAAGAGGAAGAAGAAGGAGTAGAAGGAGGAGAAGGAGGAGGAGAAAGTAGAAAAGGAAGGAAGGCAGGAAGGCAGGCAGGCAGGCAGACAGGAAGGAAGGAAGGGAGGGAGGGAAGAAAGGAGGGAGGGAGGGAGGGAGGGAGGATAATTGAGAGGAAAGGAGAAGGACGAGGAGGAGGAGGAAGAAGAGGAGGAGGGGGGACAATTATATCTCATATATCATATCCCCTTTACTAGTTAGTAAAAGGGAGATGACCTCCCACTGCACCCCTACAAAATAGGGAAGCTGGAAGCCTGGTGCTTGTCTCCCTCCAATTTCACACATGAAGGCTCTAAGGAGATCACACTGAAGTGAATTTCCAGCTGAGACATAGATCATGGTTCTCATTTACCATTGTTCTGTCTTGTATTCTCTGTTTCCTTCAGAATCTAAGGAAGCAAACATAAAAGCAGCCATCCTAAATGGAACTATTACTACAATCCATGTATTTGTTCCAAACTGATTTTTTACTGTTCTTTGTTGAAAATGATCTGCTTTCACCAATCAGTCAGAAGGTCAGATGGTGCTTTTTTAGATTTTTAAAAATTGTGTTCTAGGTACTACATATAGCCTTTAATATTTCATCTCATTTAATTCCCTGAACACCACCAGAAGAGCCAGTTTTCCTTCAGAATTACTGTATATGGCTCATGGTCACTGTTGAGGTCTATGAAAATATACTCAGGGACTCATTCCTTCTCTTTCTGCGGTACACAGTATTTGGGATATTTTTAGTAAAAAAAAACGTATATTTCAACAGAAGCATTGCAGTTGTTCACTTGTACTTTGTATTGTCATCTTGTGTGGGAAACATTCTGTGTAATATATCTCTAACGGATGGATTCTTTCATTAAACAACTTGCAGTGTTATCAATGCAGGAGGCAAGGAATTCTGTGACGTCACAGGATGATGTTCACATCAAATGCAAAAGTTCAAGGCAATACTCTGGAAAAAAAATAAGTGCTGTATGTGGGCTTAAAAGGCATATATTTCTACCTATTATAATTTTAAAGATAAAGAAAAACTAGTTAAAAGCAGGGCTGGATGTGTTGCTAAAGTAGTAAAGTAGTGTAAGCAATTTAAGCAAGCTGACCAAGAGCAAAACCTAGAGTTCAAGCAAATAAATAAATAGATAGATATATGTTTTAGGGTTCTATTCTATAAATAAAATATTAACAGTAGCATACAATTTCAGCAATTTTCTTTGCATGGAGACATAATGTAATTAAACATAAATGAGATAATGTGAAATATTTCAACACATTGATGCACTTAACCAAGTTGAATGTAGCTATCTTTTCTGATGGTTCTCAATTGATTTAGGATGAACAGGTCAAAATCCTTCTAGGTTTTGAATAATATGTTATCATTATCTATTATCTCTCTGATGTTCAATAGGATAAGAGATATTTTCACTCCTGTCCAACAATTATTTAATTTTTTTCTGGACTTGGGGCTTGAACTTAGGACATGGGCACTGTACCTGTGTGTGCTCAAGGCTAGTAACCTACCACTTGAGCCACAGGGCAACTTCTAGCTTTCTCTGAGTAGTTTACTCGAGATATGAGTTTCACAGGGTTTTTTGCTTGGGTTAGAGATCTCAGCCTCTTGAGTATCTAGAATTACAGAGGCAAGCCACTGGTGCCTGGATAATGTGTTTATTTTGAATTTGGTTAGCTTTGAACTGCCAAATGTTATAACAGTGTACAGTATTTTTAAAAAATATGCCTCTTTAATATTTTCTCTCATTAGTAGAACTTAGGTGTAATTTATGTATGCATGTACATGAAAACATATATGGCCATAGGCATATATGCACAAACATATTGCGATGTTGTAACCTCCTTTGAGCAGCAACCACACAGTTGAATGAAATGATTAATACCACACAGCTGAACCATGCTTTGTCAGGTGGGAGGATGGGGCGGTCATGATGAAGAGAGGAAGGACATGTGTATATGGTCAGACTATTGAATGTACATATGTGAAAAAGGAGCTAGATGACGGTAGGGACATGTGGGATTGGGAGAATTGGGGTAAACAGTGGAAGGGGTGATAGTGATCAAGATACATTGAAACTCCTCTATACAACCATTTAAAGATAATTTAAAGTATTCACAAAAGAATTCTACATAAACTCTTGCAGGACAAGGATACCTCAGAGAAAGATGTAACACACCAAATGGAGATAGAGTTGAATTCTGAAGCTGGAGATAGGAAGGGGAAAATATGTTTTATATGAGACAAAAAGCACAGTCTGCATATTTATGCATTTTGCTCAGACCAAATGAAAACTTTTAAAGCTCACAATGCCATTGCTAAATTCTGTATCGTATGCATCGCATGCGATTGAGTTTTATACAACTCATAGCACCATGCTGCTTTTTTTCACCATATTGTGCAAAATACTATAAATGTCTGTGTAACCATATTTATTTACAAGTGATGTCATTTGTTCCAAACTTTAATTCAGATTTAAGATACAGACACAGAGTTTAATATGTGATTGGGAAAATTTAAACTAAACACATTTAAAATATCACTCGCGTTTATTTGCTTATACCTGAGAGGTCCAAACCTGCTTGAAATTTGTCTGTTTGTCAAAGCTTGTCGTTGTATATGCTGATTGCCTCCAGGGCAAGCTGTGATATGTTTAGGTTCCAGAACAGAAGACTGTCATCACTTCTAAACAAGCCCTTCCTACCATCTGCCACCAGCTCCTTAAAGAAGCAGTGAGAAATAGCCTGGCTAGCATAGGTAAGCTAGGCAGTTTCATGGGAGCTTCATGGAAACACTGTCTAAAAATAGCCAATGATGTGATGTGTGCTAAGATACAGAAGCATGTGTTGTGTACAACACAACACAGACACACACAAACACACACACACACAGACACACACACTCATCCATGTAAACTTTTTATTTTATTTTATTTTTTTGCCAGTTCTGGAGCTTGAACTCAGGGCCTGAGCATTGTGCTTGAGCTTTCTCAAGACTAGCACTTTACCTCTTGAGCCACAGCACCACTTCTGGTCTTTTCTGTGTATGTGATACCAAGGAATTGAACCCAGGGCTTTGTGCATGCTAGGCAAGCACAATACCAGTAGGCCAAACTCCCAACTCCCACATAAACCTTTTTAAATATCTCCCAATATAAAACCTAAATCATAAAGTCATAAAATGCAATGCATGCTCTACAATTTTTTTTTAAAAATTGAAGGAAAGAGTAGAGTTGGGATGGATGGAAAGGAATGATGAAAGGCCTGACATTGATCAAGGTGCATTATATTCATAAACTGATTTGTTGAATGGTAACTACCTTGTACAACTACTTAATAACAATTTAATAGAAAAATAAATGTCAGTTTGACCTAACTTGTGCAAAATGCTCATGTATTTTAAAATAGAATGTCATGGAATCATACAAAGAGAAGACAGAAAATTCACAAGAGTATATTTCAACAACTTCCTATGTAATACATTGATATATGCACAGAGAACCCATATTCCAAAACGTAGCATTCAGAGTATCATGCTCTCCTAGTGGGTGTCTTACACCTGACCTTCCAACACTGTGGTAAGGAGATCTTTATGAAGTTGACATAAATGGAATAGTACTATATACACTTGTGTTTTACCATAACATTTTGTGAATTGTACCCATAACACGTATGTAGCTACTATTAAACTATTAACTGATGTTTCTTCAGATGCTGGGAAGGTGAGTTGTTCCCACCTTTTATTATTACTAACAATGCTGTTTCCACCAGCGACTAATGCAAACAATACCACATGAATTCAGGGTACATATGTATCTATTTGGCTTCTATGCTTATTGGACACTTAAATATCTCTTTCTTTGAGAAGACTAAGATTTCATTTGAATTAAAGCTGAAAATCCCCCCTCTCCATAATTGTTACTTTTTTTGTCAGTGGTGGGGCTTGAACTCTGGGCCTGGGCATTGTCCTTGAACTCTTCAGCTCAAGGCTACTCTGCCTTACCCCTGGAGCCACAGTGCCACTTCAGGTTTTCTAGTGGTTAATTGGAGATAAGAGTCTCACAGTCTTTGGTGCCCGGACTAGCTTCGAACCCCAATCCTCAGATCTCAGCCACCTGAGTAGCTAGGATAACAGTCATGAACCACCATGACAGGCTTGCTACTCTTTAGAGAGCAAGTTTAGGTTCACAGAACAACTTCCACACATTCCTAAGCACACCCACCTTAAAACACAATGCCCGAGAGTTAACATGTTACAACTAACATCTAGGCCGGCCCAATCTCATTACCATGCCTGTAGCATACTGGTGTTTTTGTCCCTATTGTCTTACAGATGTATCACTATTTATTCACCTATTCACCTACTGAAGGAAATCTTGTTGCTTTCAAATTTAGGCAGTTATAAATAAAGCCATTATAAACATCCATGTTCATGATTTTATGTGGATGCTGTTTTCAACTCATTGAGGTGAATACTGGAGAACTTGCTTGCTGAATCATATATGGTAAAGATGTATACTATTTTAGCTGGGGGGACAGTGACTCATGCCTGTAATCCCCACTACTTAGAATCCTTTGATCCAGCTTTGGGAAGAGAAATCTGTGAGAACCTATCTCTAAATAGCAAAACCCAGAAATAGAGATGTGGTTCAAGTGGTAGAGCACCAGCCTTGACCAAAAAAAACCCCAAAACCACAAAACATATGACAGAGGGATGTTCTGAGAATGTCCCAGTATCAGCACACACATGCACAAAAGAATATGTTTTATAAGACTGCTGAACTGTTTTTAAAATGATTGTATGATTTTGCATCCAATGCAATGTTAAATGGCGATAACAAGGACCTTTGTCTTATCCCTGTCAAGTCAATTAAACTAATAATTTGACTTAGGGCAGGCACTGGCGACTGGAGTCTATAATCCTAGCTCCTTAAGAGGCTGAGTTCTGAGAATTGTGGTTCAAAGCAAACCAGGACACGAAAGTCTGTGAGACTCATCTCCAATTAACCACTAGACAACTCAAAGTGGTAGAGAACTAAACTTGAATTTAAGAGCTTGGGAACAATGCCCGGGCCCAGAATCCAAGTCTCACAACCAACAACAACAAAAAAGAAAAGGAAAGAGAAGAAAAGAAATGGAAAGAAAAGAAAAAATAACGAAATCCCTCTCCAAATCCCACATACTTATTACACTATACTTTTCTCTAATGTTTTAATATAGATGGATATGTCATTTTTATGGATCCCTGGGAATACATAAAATGGTATGAATCTCTAGATGTGGGGTTCATAAATGAATGTTGGTCCCAGCTGATAACTGCTCACATCCATGTCAATGATAGTCAGTAGACATTCTTCCCATAGGTAATTTTGACATAATCAAGACTGTTACATACCCCTCTCTCCCCATCAATCCTCCTTGCCTCTGTGGGTGTTTGAGCGTCCATCATGGTCTGAAATATCTCTCCAGCTTGAGTAGGTGGCAAATAAACGATAGTTCCCTACCTTTCCTCATCCTCATTACCTTTTCTGTGCTAAAGCAGACTCTTTTTCACTTTCTGATTAAGGCTAACATCTGTCCTCCATATACAGAATTCAGTTATTTTTTTTTCTCTGTCACACAGATATGATGTATGTAGGAGGATACAAAGTTATCTTCTTAATGGCCAATTTATGCCCAGCAAACTCCTTCCTGACTGTGTGCTTTATCTCCATCCTTGCTATATGGCCACCTTCTTTTATGCTTATTTCTCTTTTCATCCCCAGGTACAGAATTAGCTCCTGGCTTTCCTTCTGGTTTCTTCCCACTGATTGAATGACTTGCATTTGGCTTCCAGTTTGGACTTCTTAAAGAAAGTCTCATTTTTCACAGTGAAGACCATTATTTAAGTCATTCTTACATCCTTCATCTCCACAATAACCATCTGAGCTGTGTTCTCTTATGCATTTACCATATCCAATTCTTGTCTTTTCCTCTCAAGTGCATAACTAATCTCCACTGTAATCCTTTCATATTATTGGTTTCTGCTCAGTTTCTTAGCACACATACTTTATCTTTAAAACATGATGCAAAAATATTTTGTTATTGTGTGAAATGTTAGTGATTCCAGAATTGGAGAGGATTTTAATACATTTTCCAGTCATGAGCCTGTGGAGACAGTGTAATGGGTCTGGAATTAGGTCTCATTTTACCTGATTAAGAATGCTACACTTTGTCCAACAAACTGTTTCAAAGATATTGCTCTTGTTTTTCTGATTCCCAGAACTTATTCAAATACTATTTAATTTGAAATAAATGAACTCAGCCTCTGTCATGTGAGCATTCTGGTCATATCACTCGGGAAACAGCAGAGGGCAATGCAATCACTTCCCAGTATTCATGAAGTAGATAAGAATATGTTAAAAAAAAAAACTGAAAAGTAAACAGAAAGAGTTTCTGGTGGCTGGAAGCATTCATCTCAAGGCAATAGGGATCACATCCAGGGATGTATTCATCAAGGAAACTCCTAGTCTTAGAAAAGCTGTTCTCACTGTCGACAGTAAAGCTGTACTAAAAATCACATTTCCTATTCCTTCCTTTCAGCAGCTCTTTATTTCATGTGGTACCACATATGGGTAAGCAAATCCTAGCAGTTAAAACCAGCTGTGTGCCACTTATATCTGCAAAAGCAATGTGTGCACCAGGTGAGTTTCTTGCTCAATCCACCTATTTAATCCATCCTGCAGAGAGAAAAATGTGACTTTGGCTCAGGGATGAAATTGCTACCCAATTTCATTATAGCACTCTCATTAAATCTGTTATTTCTACTTTATTACAATGGAAAATATCTGAGCTAAGTGCTCGATCCTAGTTGGCTTCTCTAATTTGCAAAGCAATTATTGAATCTTTGTTTTTGCCTCGGTAGGACATTGTATTGCTTAGGACTTTAAATTCTGGCAATCGGTTTGAGGAGAGGGGAAGGTCACATTAAAGTTAAGCACAGCCCCTGTTCTCTCTGCTTTTGCTTTTCTTATTTTGACAGGATAATGGCTTCATATTACAAATAAGTCACATTGTTTTTGAGCCTGCATCAATCATCAATGCAATAAATAACTTAAACTGTGTATAAAATTTCTCATTTAATTTGATAGGAATTGTAGGTGCTTATAAATAATATTTGTGTGGATAGTTAACCACATTGCCAGGCATAAAGGACATATTTAGAAAGTAGTGCCCCCTTGTCCCCACAGTTGCACACATATTTATGTGTGATCACTGAAGTCACAGGTTTTTATTATGTTAAATTACAAATGAAAAAAAAGGTTTAAAGAATGAATGAGCAAAGACAGTCATAATCTTTAACATACATATGGGAAATCAAATGGAAGGAACGGGTACATTAAGGGTGATGGAGGAATGATGGAAGGGATAATATTCATCAAGATTTATTGTGCTCAGAAATTGGTATGTTGTGTTAAAATCCCTTTGTACAACTACTTAGAGATAATAAAAAATAAAGTAGTAAAATAAAAACAAAAGAAAGAGAAAGGAAGGAAGAAAGGAAAGAAGGATGGAAGAGGAAAAAAGAAGTAACAATCAGACCCTGGGCTTCGAAGTCTGAGTTTTTCTCCCATAGCTTTGCATATGGTGGATTCTGCTGTCATTCTGCTGCTGTCTCTAGTAAATTTTCATTAAGGATACATTGAGAATGTGATTTCTTCTGTTTTGTTTGTTTGTTTTAAGTTCAATGTGGTTTAAAACCATCCTGTTTTTGTTTTGCAAACTCATTAGATAGAATCATCATTGATGAATCAGGTACTCAAAGTATGTTAATAATTATGAAACCTAGAGTAAGTACTGCTTTTCAGTAAGCCATAATTCATTTATTTTTATTTTATTTTATTTTTGCCAGTCAGGGGCCTTGAGCTCAGGACCTGAGCACTGTCCTTGTGCTTTCTCAAGGCTAGAACTCTACCACTTGAGCCACAGCACCACTTCTGGCTTTTTTCTATGTATGTGGTACTGAGGAATCAAACCTGGGCCTTTGTTCATGCTAGGCAAGCACTCTACCACTAGTCAAAACTCCTGGCCCCCATAATTCACTTAAAAAAATAAAAATTCTGCTGCATATCTTCTAGCATTATGGAAAATAAAGGCAACCATATCTGGATAGTGCAATGATATCTACACATATTCAATGTAGTAGTCATTATTTTAGATTTTAATAAGGGCCTGTCAAGGCACTCATTTTACTTTACTGTAGTAGCTCATCAATCTCTTCAGAGGATAAGCTCTAGGGCTGGGAATGAATGCACACCAATAATTTATATGTGTAACATTATCTACTGAATTAAATTTCTATGTTTATCAGCAAATTTTTCAGAGAAAAATTTGTGCTCTATCTTTATTTTCTAAGCCAACTAGTTGTGGCAGGAATTACTAGGATTCTTATGGTTTCTCGACTCAATGTTAGGCACATATACCACCAAACAAAGTCAACAAAATAGTTCAATTTCCTCCTGATGAACAAAACAAGTGTAGTTTTTGTTTTTCTTACAATTCAGTGAGACGGTGTCAAGGAATACATGGATGAAATGTACAGTCCGCTAATAACATGTTGCTCTTACCTATACCACATCTCTTCTTTACTCTATCTCCATGTTAAAACTTTGCAAATAAACACAGCTCAAGATGATAGTCATGGGATGAGACCTTGGCTTTCTAAGTCATAGTTGACAGTAGATCCCTTCAAAGGACTGTGATAGAAAGAAAGAAAGAAAGAAAGAAAGAAAGAAAGAAAGAAAGAAAGAAAGAAAGAAACAAAGACCAGACTTTCATGTGTTGAGTAGCTACAATTGGACTCATTTTTACTATCCTTAGTTTAGGCTATACTGACTGATGTACTATTTTATTTTAGGGGACTTAGCATTCCATTTCAATCAGAAGAGTCATTATTGTTTTGAATGGAATCAGTAAATACATGCTAATGAATACTTTTCCATGATGTCTGCTACATGTCTGCTCTAATCATAGTTCCCGTGAAACTCAGTCTTTCATGTTTAGTCACTAAGTGATCAGTATTATTCATGGATTCATTCATTTTTATTCATATTTCCATAATTGTAAGTTGAATAAACCTACAGTAAGCATTGGATTTAGAGTAGTGAACAAGAAAGCTAAGTCTTCTTCATGGAATATAATAATATATGTGATATATATTATAGGTATACTGAATTTATAGTAGAATATCAATGATTGTGGTGTTAAGATGAAAAATAAAAGAGGTTGTTTGTCTCGAGTTAATTGTATTGTATTGCTTCATAGCCCCTGACATACAGAAAAGAATGAAATAATGTAGGCTCTTTAGAGAAATGGACCAAGAATATTTGTTAACTTATATCTTACCAAGGACTATTGTTTGAAGAGATAAATTTCAAAGTATTAAAGTTTTAGTTAGCTGTTAATAAAGAGTTCTGGCAATTTCTTTTTTGTTCTTTCTACTTCTATGTTTATTCATTTCATATTGTGTTTTTTAGATTTTGGTCATTCCTAGTGTTTGAACATGGGGTCTCAAACTCACCAATCAGGTACTCTTATCACCTAATCTCACATGTCAATCCTGTCTATTTCTGGTTATTTCTGAGGTAGAGTCTATTTGGGGGCTAACCTGGATCATGAAGCTCCTGTTTATGCTTTCTGCTTTGTGACAAGCAACCACAGCCATCTTTTTCATCTCCAAAACAACTAAGATAATAGGTATGAAGCAGTGTACCAAGCTGCATTCCTTTTAGTTTGATCCATGTAACCTGGGTATGAACTCATTTTCTATTCTGAGCCTACTTCATTTCACCTGTCACTCTTCTTTATTCTCTTTGTTTCTTTGTAAAAATGCTTTCCTGGCTCCACAATGATAATAGAAACTGGATTATTATAACAATATTCATTTTTCCCAGTTTGAGGTACTTATGAATTAATAGGGTTAGTTTTTTGTGAGTTTACAAATTAGCTCACTTATCCATAAAATGTTTTATCTTACTTGGCTCCAGGTTCCTCTCCTTTTCTTCTTTTGCTTCTGCTCACCTTCTTGTTCTCCAATGTTGTATTTTTAGGGGAAAAAAAGTATGACAACCCACGTTGATGATCTGAAACTGTGCTTCAGTTCACGCTTCAGTGTCCATGCCAAGTCTCCTGATACCCAATGTACAAAATGATAGTTGGTGCTGGGAAGATAGACCATTTGCAATAACTATCAGTGTCAATCATACTCCCATTATTTTTCCTTGAAGAAGTAAATCAAGTAGATCTCAACTCTCTCTATATTTATTTATTACCAGTTTAATTTTATTGTCAAGGTGATGTGCAGAGGGGCTGCAGATACATAGTAAGGTAATAAGTACATTTCTTGTCAAACATTGTTGCCTCCTCCCTCATTTTCCCTCTACTTTACCTCCCCACCAATTTGTAAAGTTAATTTCCAGCATATTGTCTTGTCAGTATTGCTGTTGCAGATTCTCTCCTTGTCCTTTGTCTCATCATTTTGTTTTTTCCCTTCCCTCCCACCCCCAATTCAGATGAACATATATACAAGACACAGGGTTCCCAAATCAAATACAGTGGCAACAGGGTGATAAACCAAAGGAAGGAAAAAAATGAAGGGAAAAAGATATAATTTCACACAGATGTTCTGCTTTAGTTTCCTTTTTCAGGTTTTTAAAGTTTTCATCATAGAGGACTTCACTTCTTTGGTTAAGTTAATTCCTAGATATTTTTGGAAGCTATTATTAAAGGAGCTGCTTTCCTGATTTTAGCCTTGCTCTTCTCATTGTTAACATACAGAAAAACTACTGATTTGTGTGGATTAATTTTATACCCTGCTACTTTGCCAAAGTTTCAGATGAGCTAGAGTAACTTGAAAATGGAGTATATTGGGTTTTTTTAAATACAGGATCATGTCATCTGCACCCCTACCTGGACCCCCTTTAGGTTTGTCCCTTGTGACAGTGCTCTAGCTAGAAATTCTAATATTATGTTGAAGAGGAGTGGAGGGAACCGATATCCTGGTTTCATTTCTGATTTTAGAAGAAATGGTTTTAACTTTCTGCCATTAAGTATAATGTTTGTTGTAGATTTGTCATACACAGCTCTTAGTATCTTGAGGAATGGTCCATGTATTTCTAGTTTCTACAGAGCTTTCATGATAAATGGGTGTTGCATCTTGTCAAATGCCTTTTCTGCATCTATTGATGCATCTATTTTTCTGCAACTGGTTCTTACTCCTATTGATGTACTGTATTACATTAATTAACTTGTGTATAATGAACCAGTTCTGCATCCCTGGAGTGAATCCTGTTTGAACATAGTGTATACATTTTTGATGGCTTGTTAAAGTCAATTGGCCAGATTTTTGTTACGAAATCTTGCATAGATTTTTATCAATGAAATTGGTCTATAGTTTTCTTTCTTTGATGAGTCCCTGTCTGCTTTTGGGATGACTCTCACTCTTTTAATACAAGTATTTCACACAAATCTTAACTCTTTAATAGTCCCATAGGATATCTCAAACAATCCTGCTTGTATCTCTAATACCATCTAAGGTATTTTAGGGATAGGGCTCAATCTGTTTTCTTTAATTATCTGTATCTCAGTTTGAGATAATAAGCCATTATATACAGTAGGACTACAATTAGTGAAAGAAATTCCTTTCTGTGCATTTATAAGAATGTGTGGCCTATAAATGTGCCTAGAAATCTAGGCAGTGGATTCTAAAACTTAATTTAAAGAAATACAAGTATCTAGGTACCTTATAGTTTTTATCCCTGAGCATTTCTACAATAAATCTAAGGAATGCATATTTTCCACATCACATTAGGATTTCAGACTGCAGATTATTTTTGAGAACTAGTTTGCATTCTACTAACATATAAAATCCTTCCTACTCAGTGTTATGATATATAATGCTGTATCCAAATCAAATAAACTAGATCTTGTCTTTCAAGTATAATAGGAAGTGTAACCTACAATATAAAGAAGCAATGTAACAATGAAGGAAGCCACTATAAACATTTCCATAGCTGGCCTTCATTTGATCTTTCTGTCATTAACACTTTTTACTGTCAGCAGAAGAATTTTGGCAATACAGATTATTCCATGGAAACAAGATAACCTACTTTCTTAAGTAGCATTTCAGTTATTTTTCAGAAAGTAGCTTTATGAGGCATGATCTTTTTGAGCCTTTCCTCTCTCCCCAAGACAACAATAAGTCTGGCTGATTTTAAAATGAAATTTAGTCTGTATTTTCCGTTTTTCTTACTCTGAAAGACAGCTCTGAGGTCCAACAAAACTCCACTGGAAAGGGCTGATTTAATTTTCTTTAATTTATTTTTACATTGTAAAATCTATTTATAACTTGACAGATAAAACATGGCAGAGCCAGTTTAGCTAAAGTCTGGAAATGTTCTCATTAGGCTTGTTGTTGATTGTTTTGTTGGCAGTGGTATTATTCAGGGCTAATAGGATATGCCAACCAGAGCTCCTTTAACATTCATCATAAACTTTGTAGCACTGAGATAGATCCCTATGAATCTATCTGTTAGGGTAAAAGTCTCTCCACTACCTCTGTAGTCACTCAACAGTTGCCGTGGAACTAAATGCAATTAACTAGAATCTTTGGTTTGTCAAATCCTTAATAAGGCAGGTAACTGAAAGAAGTAGATAGAAACAAAGCCTTCAGTTTAGGATGTCTTCAACTTTGTTTGATACTTTTTAAATAGGTCACCTTTGGCCCTATCATGCCTCTGAGCCATGATGCCCCATTTCCAACATGTAGACACAAGCCTATATATAATACTTTAGTTGGGAAGGTAATGTGATATACAAGAAGTAAAATAACTCTTGTTACAGTTAGAAAAATGGGTCCGCAAAAATATCCATATGTTATATAAATTATACAAAGAAGCTTTGGAGAAGTGATTAAACTTAAAGACCTGGAGAGCACAGAGGAACATGAGCTGCTAAATGTCCCCCAGTAAATTACTTCAAGAAAAAAACAGAGGTCCCCCAAGGCTATTACTAGAAAGTTGTGTTAATGGAAGTCAGATGAGATAGATGCCATGGTGGTGGGTTAGAAGATAGTGGGAGGGATCATGAACTAAAAAATGTGGGCAGTGCACAGAACCTAGAAAAGGCAAGGAAACTCTATCATCGATCTTTTAGAAAGGAACTGTCCTGTGTACTCCTTAATGTTAGATCAGTAAGAACCCCAGCCCACCTCAGAGACTGATCTCCAAAAATGTAAGCTAATACATTCTTGTCATTTACAAAAACTGAATTTGTGATGAAACTAGAAAAATCATACACGTTTCCAGATATTATTAACCACAGTGACAAAATTGAGAGGCTATGCTTTTCTCTTGTGAATGATTAAGCTTATAATGATGATCTTGAATTCTGGTACTACTGACCTTGAAATATTATCATCTAGACTTAACTTTAGATTGGATACTTCAAGGTCACCAGTAAGTAAAATGGTGAACTACTTGAACAATGGCCTTTAAATGAGCATCTGATGGCATTACTTTGTAATTAGTTCTGTTCCCAGAGGTGAAAATACCTATCAGAATATAAGAAGGAATAAAGGAAGACAGGACTCTTGGGAGCAGGGGATGAACATATGTGATTCCCTATAGCTGAGTAGGTTAATAATGGAAGAAACAAATACTTGCCAAGACTGGTAAGACATGAAAAACAACAACCTTTTCCTAGGATTGTTGTGAGGACTAAAAGAAAATTTATGGTGTGTCATACAACTTAGAAAATGATAGGATCTTACCAGCATACAGGTGCATCTTGTCATGCCAGTCCTGGAGGGTTTTTTAATTTACATCTGGGAAAGCATAAAGTCAAGAATGGATCCCAGAATTAGGTGGGTCATTTTGAACACAGATGTTGTTTATATCATATATGAGTGACACAGAAAGACAATATAGAAGGAAAACTAATATAACAATACGATGAGCACTTCTTGTTTTAGTTGCTGCTGTCTTAGACAAGCCAGGAAGGTTATTGAATGGTACAGCATATTGAAAGGGCGCTCTGTAGTTCCTTGGCGATTCACTTCCAGCATCTTACCCTGCATTAAAGTCTCCTCCACTAGGGCCATTCTTGCTGTTTACTTTTTGGGGGGGATCAGCCTGCTCCCTGACCCTGATTTGGGGAGTGCATACCCACGTTCCAGGCTCAGTGTTGGTGTTCTGGCTCCACTGTAGCGCTTTGGTGGCTGATGGAGCAGAGGCAGCATGGATGGGAAGAGGATTCAGCGATCTGCCTAGACTGTTGATGAATTCATGTGTTGTGTAAAAGACCATTCTCGAGGGTGTAGACGAATTCAAAATCATCACTGGTTCATACCATCCCATTGAGACAGACTTGGCGCATTGTCCCTGGGAAGTAGTCGGGGATACATGGTGAGAAGGGTGGGGACACAGCTGCTGCTGCTTGTCCCCAAACACCTGGCCAGTGCTGGTGGTTATCCCGGGGGCTGGGGAGGGAGGGAATCCAGTCATTGGTTGTGACTTCGTTGGTGGAAGTGCATTTTCTTGGGCCCCATTTCTTTGGGTGAGAAATGGCAGTGGAGGTGAGAACCAAAAGAGGTGTCATCTTCACCTGAACGAAGCCAGTTGAAGGGGCGGACGCCATAGGGGACAGGACCAAGCTTCTGATAGATTCACCTACGGGTGCGCCACTGCCAGAAGCCATTCCAACTAATTTCCAACATGGGGCTGACTGCTGTCCACCTCCAGCATCGTTGTCCCCGCAAGCAGTCTGGAAAAGGGTGACTTTGGCCATCCTATTATTCTTTATTGGCACCATCTAAGTCAATATGATGACTTAGAAGCAAATGTGACATGGATTGGAATCCGTGCAAGAAACAAATGGTCTTCTTTCTGTTGCAATAGTCACATTCTTGACATGATTCTGGCACATTTTTTTTTATAATTTACATGAGCACCATATGCACATTTATATCTTAGATTCTGATGTAGTTTTTTTTTTGTTTTTTTTTTTTGTTTTTTAGTATAGGAGGCACAGTGAGGGGATTGAATTCACCCAGGGCAGATCTGAAACAGAAAGGGTCAATGTGCTGAGAAAATTAGCATTTTTGATTTACTAGGGGAGCAACACCTGACTAAAGTCATGACATCACCCACAACTCCTGGAATTCTGCTCATCTCGAAACAACCAAGAGTCGAAAGATCAAAACTGACATAGACCCAAATTTCAATTTCACCACACTCAAGCCAGTGACCCTACACATATAAATTCACCTCTCTGACTCTCAATGTCCTCAGTGTAGGGAAGATAATCTGCTCAAAGGTGGGGAAGGAACGAATCAGTCTGCATTTGTACAAACACTTTTATTTTATTTTTATTTTCTGAAGTTAAACAGTTTTATTCCACGCCTAGCATGGAGAATCATACTGACTGGTCAGGGCCATCTCTAAGATGTGAGTAAGAGATCACTACTGCCTAATCTCACAGGCTACTTTTATAGGCCCACCAGCCATGCGGTTGGGCTTGGCCATACACAGGTGGCCAATGGAATCTCAACATACTTGAGTGATGGCTGGAGCAACCACTGACACTTTTGCTGTTTGAGCTGACCTATCATCTCGTGGGGGTTCTGGTGCACTGCTCTGATGACAAAGGAAAGGGAGGGAGTTTCCTGCCAGGCAAAGGGGGGTAGGGTGAGAGAGGAACTCTGGTAACTCCATCTGATTAAGCTGCTCTTGTAATCTGAGTTATCAGGGAATTTACAGCCCCCAGCTTGAGTCAAGTTCTTTGTCATGAAGATGGGAAATGCCTATAGGGGATGGAAGAGAGGTTTCAAGGGGTCTCTATATTTTAAAGGGAAATCTAGAGAGGGGTCCCTTCATTTCACCATGTCCTCCCTTTTTAGAACATTTAAGACAATTCCTTTCAGATCCTTTCTTTTCCAGAATAAACCATTTTTTCTCAATTCCTTTCCCAAGGTTTCTTTACTCATCTTTCTCTCTTTTCATTTGCGCATAACCCTCGTTCACATTTAGCACCTCTCACCCCTAGACTTCTCAGCACAGGGTGGGGAATTCCCCTCACCAAGCCAGAGGCACCAAGATGGCTGCAAAAGGCTACTTAGGTGCATCCTCACTTCATTTTCTCTCCCTTGACTTACTTAGGGGATTTTGAACTTAGCACAGATACAGCATCCCACCACCAAGGGCTTAGTTCCAGTCCTCTCTGGTAGCAACTGTAGAGGTGTGGAATCAGGCAGGACAGAATGTGTAGCAGTAGCTCCAGTGGAATGTCACACCTCCTGCTGAGTTGCCTACAAATTCCTGCAGACTGGTTAAAGAAGCTTAACACCTAAGGCCTGAGTTTGGTGAATTCTCCCAATGACTTACTGGTTGCACACTAGTTTTTCAGGCTGGCACCCCATTGGTTTTCAGGACAGTATAGGGCTGAGATTCCAAAGTAATACCAGGGTGACAACTTTTAGTAACCAAATTTCCTTTAATGAGGTTAGGATTTGCTAGATAGATATAGAAGACTTGAACCTGTAGCCATTCCCTACAAGTGCAGTCTCCACTCTTGCATATATGTTACTATGTTTTCTCATGCCTCTAATTTATCCTGTCTCACTTTCCAAAAATGACTCTGGTCCCTTCAGCTTAAGGGAATTGATGTGTTGTCCTGGGGCTTGATCTCAGGGCCTGGGCTCTGTCCCTGAGCCTCTTTGTGTTCAAGGCTAGTGCTCTACCACTTGAACCACAGTGTCATTTTCAGCCTTTTCTGTGTATGTGGTACTGAGGAATCCAACCTAGGGTGTCATGAATGCTTGGCAAGCATTCTACCACTTAGCCATATTCCTAGCCCACAAACAATTTTTGTATACTAACCGTCACCATTCCATCTTCTCCTCTGCTCTTCTGGTAAACATTCAAACACATACTGTTAGAAGGATGGCCTAAGGATGCAAGATTGCAGAAATGCAAGTAGGGACTGGATTGCAGCTAGGATTATTTCATTATTGATGTTCTATTAGATCCAACTTCTCCCATATGCATTTCAGTGCATTCATTATCAGACGAATATGGAAAAGAAAGGACAACCCAGAACCAGGGACTACTTCCAAGGAGATAACCCAGGCAATTAGTGCTGTCCAAAGTCAGCAGCACTTCAAGGAAAAGACCTCTCCCTAATTAGTTCTCATGCAATTCTAAAGAGAAAAGCAAAAGCAAAAGCAAAACACTGTGGAACAGCAGACTCACTAATAGCTCTGTTTTGTTCTTAGCAGCAATCATTTCCAAAGTTTGAAAATATAGATATCAAAAAAAGAATATGACTTTATATTTTTCTCCAAATGAAAGAACTCCTTGTTTATGAGGTCAGAAAGCTACTAATGTGCCCTCTGCCAGTAAATCCAGGAAGAAGACAAGAGATAGACACTTTTCTCCTACCTTCATCTCTTTCATGACACAGGGGCCAAGGAGAATTGAATGCACTGAACTCCATTAACCTTATCCCTCTGCTCAGGATGCACTACCTGCTTTCTTTCCGTACAATTTTGTTCATTTCTTCTAATTTGTGTGAATTGCCTCATAATTATGTCATTGAGAAAGCTATTCCTAACTTGTTCAAACTATACCACTCTCCTGCATGTGTGTAATAATAGCAAAGATAATAACAATAATGAGAATGTTGGTCACCAATAATGACAATCAATGATACTCCTAACAATTCTAATAATGATAATTGCTATGTTTGAGTACCTACAATGTGGGAAGTTGTTTGCATATGTTATGTGATGTGATCCTAATAACATTTCTGTAACAAAGACATGGTATCCAATTTTATAAAATACCCACACACTCTAGTTAAACTACCCCATGTGATACAGTAGCTATAGAACATTAGGTTTAATTCAAGATGTTTTCTGACTTCAATTGGGTGTTTTTTTCTATAATATATTTCTTCAAGATATGGAGTTAATCTTTATGACACATAATGCTGGACTTACATTTACCTTCATGCAATTAAAATATATGCCCTTTTGGCAGTCAGCATATTTTCCATCTATATTTTAAGTATCAAATAGATTGAACATTATTATACTTTAGGTTCACTAACTGTTTAGAAATGTGATTATACTTGATAATGCTGGGCCCAATTTCTAATGCTAAAACAGTATAACAGCAAGAATGAGCAGTGTACCAGGAGCTCAGAAAAAAAGAAAAGCACAAATTATTACAAATGAGGGAAACCAGGGAACCTATGTTTCTTTGGGTCTGGCTTGCTTAATGTGATTTTTTTCCCCAAGTCTTTCCAGTTCATTACGAATAGGGTGATGTTATTCTTTCTGGTGGCAACATAGAATTCCATTGTGTATACATAATTCATCTTCTTGATCCATTCATCTACTAAGGGGCATCTTAGCTATGGTAAATAATTCTGTAATAAGTACATAGCTAGGATTCTCCTAACAGAGGATCACAATAACTCAAAATCTATGTGCATATGATCAGATAGGATGAGGCTAAACTAAATGAACTCTAGGATAGGGAAACAAGAGGTTTATCTTTGTGTTTATTATTCTTAATGTACTATGTGCAGTTATTTTTTCTCTTTTTCCCCCCTTATGGTTTATCTACTGTTCTTACTATATTTGAACATGGTACCTGGTATATTGTATATGTGTTTGTTTATTTGAAGAAGGGAAGAGAAGGGGGAAAATGATGATTGGAAGGGGTGGGTAGAGGGAAAGTGGGAGAAAAAGATGAGAAGGGGTATCAATGTTCAAGAAGTAATGTACCCATTAGCTGGTGAATATAACTATAACCACTCTAGATGTTACCCCAAGTAATAAAATACAATTTAAAAAAAGAAAATGGAAAAGAAAGAAAAAGAAAAAGAAAGGAAAAGAGAGAAGCATTTACTTCACGTAATATTGCCTAGATCCCTCCAACTCTAAATATCAGCAAATTACTCTGATTTCCAACCAAGCATCTCTTGGAATACCCATGTTCTCCAAACTACAGTGTGTTTTTACTTTGTATTTGCTGTTCAAGAAGTCTTTGAGAATTTGTCTGCCTTTGTTACTTGTCCAAGAGGGTTTTGTTTTGTTTTTGCTGCATTTGAAATCCAAATATCTGTTTTTAAAAATAAGAACAGAATGTCCAAGTTTGATAGGGGAACTTCTCAAACTGTCACCAAAGAACAAAGGCATTTGAGTTTCTTTATCTGGTTGTTGGCAGCATGGTTCTATTCATTTTGGGAAAATTCATTGAAATGCATATTTATGATTTGCATGATCTTTTGGAAATATTTTATATTTCCTTTGGCACCAGTGGCTCCCAACCATAGCTTTTTTTTGTGAAAGGTCACCAATTCAAGCAGGAACAAAACAAGAAGCTTTGTTTCAATGAAGCCTGAAGTTTTCAGCCAGGTTGTATTGATATATTGTCAATAGTTTATCATATTTCAAAGGTGATTTTCAAACATCCTGAATGTCTTATCCCTCCAGGAGTGATATGTGTATACTTTTCCAGCGAACACTTTTTCATCCCTCCACGGAGTCCTTGGTTCAGTCCTTACCAGGAAAATATTTTTCCCAGAGTCATATGTGTTCCTTGTTACTTTCTATTTGATGCACTTCCACCAGGTAAAAAAATTATTGTAGATATTTGGGTAAATGCTCTAAAGTGGGATTTCTGGGTCAAAGAGGCCATTATCTTGTCATTTGAGGAAACTCCATACTGCTTTCCAGAATGCTTGAACACGTTTACATACCTACAAATAGTGTAGTAGTGTTCCCTTCTGACCACATCCCCACCAGCATCTGTTGTTAGATTTCTTGATCGTGGCCATTCTAACTGGAGTGAGGTGAAATCTCAAAGTTGTTTTGATTTGCATTTCTTTTATGGCCAGAGATGTCGAGCATTTCTTCATGTGTCTGTTGGACATTCTTACTTCCTCTTCAGAAAGTCTCTCTGAGCCACTTTTTAATGGAATGGTATGTTTTGGGGGTGGTTAATTTTTTGAGCTCTTAAGTATATTTTAGATATGAGGCCCTTGTCTGTTGTATGGCCAGTGAAGATCTTCTCTCAATCTGTGAGCTTTCTATTTATTTTCCTAGCTATGTCCTTTGCCTTCCTGTCATATTTTCCAGTTAATCTGCTTTTACCTCAAGATCTTTGATCAATTTATAACTGATTCTGGTGCAAAGTGATAACAGCACAGTCAAGTTGATTGCAGCATTGTTTTCCATAGTGAAGATATGGAACCAACCCAGATGCCCCTCAGTAGATGAAAGAATCAAGAAGTTCTATGTTGCCATCAGAAAGAGTGACATCACCACATTTATAGTTGGGAAGAATCATATTAAGTGAAGTAAGCCAGAACCAAAGAAACATAGACTCCAGGGTTTCCCTCACTTTTAATAATTAGAATAGGTCTAGGATTTTCCTAGCAGCAGTTCACAATAGCTCAATATCTATATACACCTGACCATACAAATTGATGCTAAGTGAAATGCACTCCAACGTGTGGAAACGGGGTGTTTTTCTTTGTGGCTATTGTTTTGAATGTTCTGTGTAAAGTTATTTCTTTTTTTCATTTTGGGAAAGAGAATAATAATATGTAATAATTTGTAATTTATAATAATTTGAATGTGCCTTTAAATCTACAACTAAACTTCTATGAATTTATTTTACCATATGAAATAGTTTAAACATTTCAGAGTGACATTCAAAGCTTTCAAACATTTCATCAAATTTACTCCTCTTGATTTGAAACAGGTTGGGTACTCTAATATATAATCTAAGTATTTATGAAAGACTCTCTTTTCTCCATTGTGTAGACTTGGCACCATTATCAAAAACTATTTGAAAAATACATCCAAAGTTTATCCCTATCCTCTCCACTATTGTGTTCTGTGGGTTTATATGCCTGTCTTCGTTCTATTATGACTACACTGTCTTGATTACTGCATTTCTGAACCCTAGACATATAGGACTTCTGATTTTGTTCTTTGCAACATTTTTAATTTCTGAGGGTTCCTTGAGATTCTACACTAATACTAGTTTGCTGGTTTTCTATGTGTAAAAAAGACAAGAGAAAGTGACCAAAAGGATGTCTGGTATGCCAATCTATGTACATTGAATGGATGCGTGGGTGTATCAAAAATGCCCTAGGAAGAGGGAAAAAAAGAAAATGAGATTTTGACAGGAGTTATATTGAGTGCAGAACATTATGGACAGTATGTAAATCTTAACTTTAAATCTTCCAATCTCCAAGAACAGAGGGTTTTTCCACTGACTAACATCTTGTTTGACTTTTTGGCAATAGCTTTCATTATACACATCTGCTACCTTCTTGGTTAGATATATTTCTAAGGATTGTATCCCCTTTGATGCTACAAAAAAATGGAATTGTTTATTCAAAGGAAAAATAGTACTGAACAAAGGTACCAGTCAGCATTAGCAATTGGGATGTGAGGAAGAAGGAATTGATGAGAAGAGAGAAAGAATGTACTATTCTCATAACAAAGAAGTTTGGTTAGCCAGAACCACATATGTTTACCATAGCAATATTCTTCAAAGGGTGAAGTGATTGATGACAATTTTATTAATAATATATTGCATCATATTCAATATATTTCCTAGACGAAGAACTATCCTACAATAGACCAGAAGAAAAACTTTAAAAATATATCTTTATTGTAAAGGTGATGAACTGGGGGTGGGAGTGGGGAGTGTTATACTTATGTAAGTTTGGTAATGAGTACATTTCTTTTAAAACTCTTAACTTTTTTCCTCTTAAGTGAATTACTTTGGGATTGATGCACAGTAATTACTTGAACACTAATTCTGTGGTTTGGGTCCCTGATAGGATGATATTTAATACTCAATCTGGGGCCATGTGTTTAAGTAATATCAAATATGCCTACAGTACTCTGGGAAATATCTTGAACACTAGATAAATAGATTGACAGATATCTAGTTATATGTATCTATCGATCAATCGATCTACATGAATATTCAGTCTATATCTATCCATACATGTCTATCTATGGATATATCTATCCAGATAGTTATATCATTCATAAATATCTTTCTAGATGCATGAATCCATATATATCTATATACCTAAGATATCTATATCTGCCCAAGTATATGTATATTAAGGCATTTCACATATATGTATATATGTATAGATAGATGCAGATATATGAAATCTATAAAACATCTATATTTTTATTTATGAAATATCATGTTATTGATCTATCATCTAAGATCCACCTATCATCTATCCATAACTACCTATTTTCAGACAAAGGTACATAAGTATGTACATATATTGTGCATGAATACATTAATTTATCCCTCAAAACATATGCATGAACTGAGAAGATAATGTAGGTAAAATTTTCAATATTGAGGAGAAACTAACTATAATCTTAGACACACTGGATCTTTGCATTGAAGCAATTAGGTATCTCTGATAACAAATGAGACCAGGTGAGACTCTTAGAATTACCACCGATTACCATTACATTAAGTCATTCCAATTTGTATAAAAGAAATGTGCTCTTTTCCTAACCTCCTCTAGCTCATTTTGGAGGGTTCATAAAGTTCAACAGAAATGCTTACTTAGCAACCAGGCTAAATTTGTTTAAAAGGAATAATAAAACTGACCCCAATAACTAACAGGCTTGAATGGCTCTAGTGGGATCTAGGGAGAAAACTCAGCTTGTCTGATATATGAGGTGGCTGCTGAGCCGAAAGCCATAAGCCATTCCTGCCTATAGCAGATATGAGCCACACGGCATGGATGGGGAAGGGCATTTCAAAATCATTCTTTCTTGGTATCAAATTCGGAGTGTAGACTGGGAGAAAGACACAAGCTGTTGAAGAGCTAGGTTGCACTGTGTTAATGGAGGAAGTTTGTCTCGGTGCCAGTCAGGCTTCATAGGACTTTTATTTGGAGAGCAAGAACAGGGTTGCAGTTTCCTCACTCATTTCCTCTCAACCATGCAGTGGATTTGGGGGTAAATATTTTCATTTAGTTCTCCCATGTTCCAATCAGTCCTGTCTTACAGATGAGCAGTGAATGCAGGCAGCTACACAAGAAGCTTCTGTGGTTGAGAAGTTCACTCTATTCTTTAGGGGAAAGGATCCTGCCCTGCTTTGTCTCTGACAAATTCCATTCCTTTCTGTGCATAATTCAAGGAACAACCACAAGGGGGTCACCTGACCACTTTGATTCAGTTTATGAAGTTGCAAAGATTGACTTTACATTTTATTTCATTATTTATTTATTTATATTTTACTTTTGTATCAGTACTGGGACTTAAACTTAGGGTCTCAGCCCTGTCTCTTAGATTTTTTGCTCTAAACTAGCATTCTACAACTTGAGCCACACCTCTACTTCCAGCTTTTTAGTGGTTATTTGGTGATAGAGTCTCATGGGCTTTCTTGCCTGGGCTTGCTTTGAACCATGATTTTCATGTGTAGTTATGATTACAAGCATAAGCCATTGATGCTTGGCAACTTACTAATATAAGATACAAAGCACGTTATGATGAAGTATAGCTATAATGAAAAGCACAAACTAAGTTTTCACGTGAACATTGCCCAAACATACTTTTTCATTCCACATGCTTCTGGTTTGTGTGTTTCTTTTCACATTCCTTCTAAACGAATTAAGCCTGTCCATTCTTTGGGAAGTCATTTAATAATTCAGATTTTTTTTATTGTATTTTATTGTCAGGGTAACATATAGAAGAGTTACAGTTATATTCTTCAGGTATTGGGTACATTACAGTTTGAACATTGATATACCTTCCCATGTTTTTCTCCTATTTTCCCTCCCCTCACCCCCTCTCAATCAAATTCAGATGCTTTTGAAAATGCCATTTTAACACATCGGAGCTCTATATTGACTAAATCTGCACAAAGGATGAAAGGAAGAGAACAAAGTACAAGAATGATTCCTGTTTAATACTAATCCCTGAAGGGAAATTAGAGGTTAGACTAACCGAGAAGGATTAACATCTTGCTTCATTCTGGATGCCAGGAGCTCATGGCTGCAATCCAGCTGCTCAAGAGACTCTTGGTTCAAAGCCAGCCCAAGCAGAAAATCATATGAGTCATTCATCACCAAATAATTAGCAAAAATAAAATCCAAAATGGAACTATGACTCAAATGATACAGTACCCCCTTGCGTGAACAAGTAAAGGGACCAGGCCAAGGTCCCTAGTTCAAGTTTCAGTACCAGCAAAAACAATTCTTGCTTTGGCTACTTAGTATGACCACAGCCAATTCACAAACTCCATTTCTACAAAGACATTTGGAAATATACCATGACAAGGGACCACTGAACTTCCATCCAGCTCTCAGAAGCATGAATTTAGTTCATTCTAGAGATAGACCACAAGAGGTTTAGAGGAAGCATCTGACCCCAAATCAGGAAAGATAGTGTTTGCTTGAATCTAGTCCCATACACAGAAGGAAAAAAAAACAGTTTGAAATGGATACATACATAATATATCAAACACATTGTCCACCTATATGAATTATGACGGAGAAAAGTGAGGAAATCCAGATCTTCATTCAGCTCAAAACATGGCCTCGGGAAATTTTCTCAAGCAACTATTTCCTGTGGGTGATAAAGTGGAGAGTATGAAAAGCCAATCGATGAACCTTTCTGCATCCTTTGGCAGAGGAAGACAGAAAAGGCATCTCTAAATCACACAGAAGTGGGGTCAAATCCCAAATGTTCAGGTTTGGCAAGTTATTTCCTCTACTGAACTGATTCTTCTCCTTACTATCCAGTGTGGTTTGCCTATGTTGTGTGTCTTTGTGAATATTTAAAAGCTACTTTGTATGAAGTACACAGTTAAGCACTCCAAAGAGCCGACATCTTTCTTTCTACGTTCAGATTGTTATTTACTCCTATTCTAATGGCCTCAGGCACCAGAGTGATTCATTAATATTTTATGTACTTGTAGAATGATGTGTTGTATATCTTTCATTTAGATTTCCTGTTACTGATCTTCCTTCTGCTTTTGCAATGTGAGTATCCAAAAATCACTATAACTAGGGCTGTATTTTCAACAACAGTTGAGAAATTAGGTAATTCAAAAGTAAATAGAAGAAAAATATGCAAATACGCACTTAAATATTTCTTCAACCTTGTGTCCAAATCAATGTAAAACATAAGGAAAACCTCTACACCCCCTTGTCATTTCTCTTATATGTTGAAAATACTAAATCAGCCAATTTGCCTATAGATCTGGCCCCAAACACTACCTGCTGATACTTCTGTGAATATTCCATTGGGGAAGAGTGTAAATATTTTATGATGGTAGATTTTGCAAACACTGGTCTTTTCTATGCTTCTGGCAGTATCTAGCTTCTAAATATTTCATTGTCTAGGGAGGCATGCAATATGTTTAGTAAAGTTATGCTTCTCAGATCATAAAATCCTAAGATTTGAAAGTTAATATTGGATACCATTAAGAAAGGTTTTTGTGTTTCCCCTGTAGTGTTATTGTTGTTTTCTGTTAATGAAATGTTGAAATAGTAGAAATTGATTCTGGGGAGAGGGAAATGAGGACAAAAACATGAGAAGGGATATCACTGTGTGAGAAGTAATGCACCTACTACCCAACAAATGTGACTCTAACTCTGTATACATTATCCTGACAATGAAAAAAAAAGAGGTGAGCCAGAGGAGAAAATGTAAGAGGAAAATATTTTTATTACCAATTAATGTATAATATATGCAGTGAGAAAATATTTTGTACAATATTCTAGTGCCTTCAAATACAAGGTAAGATGTAACTCAGCCTCTGAAAGATTCACAAGGCTGGCAGCAAAAGCACCTCTAAGAGTTTCCCAGTACATATATATTATACCTCCTGAGGTATATGCCTACCGTTACTTCATAAATACTTCTTGATTTAGAATATTGTCACTTTACAGTATACATGATGCTTTCAAATAGAGGATCTGTCCTAATACAGATTAACTTTAGAACCCTCAAGGCCATATATCACAAATCAGAAATCCCTCAAACAAATGTGAAAGTGAAAAATCTTATTTGTATCATGAAAAGAATGCTTAAAAATCAAAAGAATGGATTGAAGTAGCTGCTTCTGTATTAAAGTGTTAGTCTAAGCCTCTTCAACAACTTGTGCTGGCAGAACTGGTTAAGTACCTGCAGAAAACTAAAGTTGGATCCTTCTTCGTCACCCTGCACCAGGATTAACTCCAAATGGATCAAAGACCTGAAGGTAAAAGCAGATACACTGAAAACTTTACAAAAGGAGTAGCAGATACACTAGGTCTCCTTGGCACAGGTCAAAAGATTCTTAATAAGGACCAAGAAACACAACAAATCAGAGAAAGTCTGGAAAAGTGGGACTGCATTAAATTGCAGAGCTTTTGTACAACAAAGGACATAGCTAGCAAATTAACTAGAAAGCCTTAAGACTGGGAGAACATCTTCACTAACCATACAATGGACAAAGGCCTCATATTTAAAATATATGAACAGCTCAAAAATTGAATCACTCCAAAACTAATCTCCAAAGAAACAACCATCCCATTAAAAGATGGGCCAAAGACTTAAAGAGAGTCTTCTCTGAAGAAGAATTAAGAATGGTCTATAGACACATGAAGAAATGCTCGACATCTCTGGCCATAAAAGAAATGTAAAACAACTCTAAGATTCCACCTCACTCCAGTTAGAATGGCCAGGATCAAGAAATCTAATAACAACAGACGCTGGAGGGGATATGGCCAGGAGGAATCACTACTACACTGTTGGTGGGAATGCAAACTCGTTCAATCACTATGGAAAGCAGTATGGCAGTTCCTCAAGAGACTAAACATAGAGCTCCCCTATGACCCAGCAATTCCACTACTTGGCATTTACCCAATCATCCAGAAAAAAAAAGACATACTAAATCCACTAGCACAACAATGTTCATTGCAGCACTATTTACCATAGCAAAGATATGGAACCAACCTAGATGTCCCTCAGTTGATGAATGGATCATCAAGATGTGGTATTGATACACAATGGAATTCTATGCTGCTGTCAGAAAGAACGACATGGCCCCATTTGTTAGGAAATGGAAAGACTTAGAAAAATTCATATTAAGTGAAGTAAGCCAGACTCAAAGGAACATAGGCTCATTTGTCAAATTCAGTAGAAACCTTGGGCTCTTCTAGCAGAGATTTACAATAAAACAAAACCTAAATACATAAAACCATGTAGTATGACCCTAAATGAAAGGACCTCCAGGATATAGAAACAAAAGCCTTATAATGAGTGATTGTTGTCCTTAATATACTATGTTATCTCTCATCTCTTTTACTGTCCCTTGGTTATCTCATATTGTTATAGTATCTCACTTTGTTATCTGATATATTTTATATGCATATTTGGTTATTTGAAATCAGATAGGGAACCGGGGGAAAACAAGATGGGGTGGGGGTGGGGAAAGGGAAATGGGGACCAAGATGTGAGAAAGGGTATTAAAGTACATGAAGTAATGCACGTTCTATCTGGTGAATATAATGTAACCCTTCTATTAATTACAATAAAATATATGGAAAAAAAGAAAAGAAAAAAATAAAGTGCTTGTATAGCATGTATAGGGTCCTATGTTCAATTTATCCTACCACAAATAAAGCTTTTAATAAACTATAAAAAAGAAATTGATTGATTCTCCCCCCTAAAATAATCTATATACCCATTTGCCTAAAATCTGTGAAATGCAAGTGTTGATGAAATAAAGTTTAAGAGCTGAGAATGAGTGAATAATTCCAAATTCCCCCTAAAGGTAAATTCCAAATTCCACTTAAAGTTGCCAGCACTCCTAAAATAAATAGCTTTTTTTCTTGTTTCATGCTCAAAATACTCCCATAATTATTTTTCATAACAGTCAGGCAAATGGAGTGGACAGAACACTAGACCTGATATAGACTGACCACAGAAGGAGGGTGGGCTTTGTTAGTTACGATTTAGAAAGCATATCTTGATTGGATGACGAGCAACCACTAAACATCTGTAAGGACTAACAGTAGCAATTGTATCTGTTTTCAATCTCAGTAATAATAATCTTTAATGTTTTTGTCTATAGATCTATATTATATTCAGACTATTTAAGTAAGTTGTAAGAACTATCAACTCAAAAGATTGTAGAGACAATAAAATTGGAAACAGTCCTGTACCAGTAACTCATATGTGTAATTCTAGGTACTGGGAAAACTAAGATGGAAGGATCATGGCTTGAGGCCAGCCCAGGCAGAAAAACTCATGAGATCTAGCTTAAAAATTACTCATGAAAAATCAGGACCAAGGATAGGGCTCAAATTCTAGAGTACCTTTCCAACAAGCCCCAAGTTCTGAATTCAAACTCTAGTATCAGAAAATAAAACATAGTGATATGAACTCAGAGTACAACATAATCATTTATTTGGTTGTGCCTAACAAGTATGAACTAATGTACAGGAAACTAAACTGAGACCTGAAGTAAAATCTAAGTTGATTTGGTAAAGCAGGGAATGGTGTGGAATACTGCTATGAAAAACTCCATCTCACATCCATAATCTTCATATTCACCTAAGCCTCAAAGCGCAGAAATTGCAGAGCTGAGTGGGAATTACATGGCTTTCTGAGATCCCTCAGCTTGAGAGGTGAAAGAAAGCATCTATGGTTATCTGAGGTCCAAATGTATAAAAATCCATACACCTGATTATAAAATAACAGTCACACATGCCATTTAAGTGAGCATCTGAAGGTGGAAGTTGCCTTTTTGAAATACTCATCTTTGCAGCCAAAACTTGCTCCAAAGATAATCTACTGCTTGACATTCCAACTAGCACTCACTGTTCAAAATAGTAATCTAATTCTTATGGGATGAAAGATTTTAAAGACTGGGGATTGAACTCAGGGCCTAGCACTTCTTAGGCAGTGTACCACTCGAACCAAACTCTTAACCATTTGTTTTGAGATATTTTTTTTCAGTAAAGTCTTCCTTATTATCCAGGCTGGCCTATACCAAGATTCTCTACCTGTACCTTATTCATCTGGGATAACAGTGCATTACCATGCCTGAGTTATAAGTTGAGATGAAGTATGCTATGACTTTTTTTTTGCTTGAGTTGGCTTTGAACTATGATCCTCTACCTCCCCAGTAGATGGGTTTCCAGATATGAACATTATACCTAAGCTTTAATCTAATCTTAGTCTGCCTTTTTAATCTGCTGCCAAAAATCAGGAAAGAAAGGAGAGAAGAGCTGACAAGGGATGGGAAGAGAGGAAGTGAGCAGAGGGGAAGGGAGAAAGCCTATTGCTTTCTCCTCTCAGTCCAACATCTTGTTTTGTCTTGTGTATTTTACCCGATTCCTTTATTTTTTTTTAAAGCAAAGAAAAGAAACTTCATTAATACAAACCATAGTGTACTAGGAACTTTAAATATCCAAGTTATAACTCAGGAGGCAGCTGGACACCCAGGGAAGAGAGAATACTGGAGGGAGACTAGGACAGATCAAGTTCCCACTCAGGACATGGCTTCTTTATCAGTGAGTGGGGACCCAGCTGGGGTCAATGAGGACAATGAGGGAGGGAACCCCACCTGGGGAGGTGTGCAATCTGGTGTTCTTCAGACAGGTGGAAACTCTCAAAGTCTATAGGGTGGAAGGGAAAGAAAATTTTCTATTGTTGGGTGGGCATCATCTGAGGCAGGGACAGAGCTTGATGCTTTCCCAGTCTTCTCCACCATCTAGCATGCACGAAGCCCTGGGTTGGATTCCTTGACATACACAGAAAAAGCTGGAAGTGGTGCTGTGGTTCAAGTGGTAGAGGGCTAGCTTAAGAAAGTCCAAGGACAGTGAGTTCAAGCCCCAGGACTTTTCGCCAGTGAAGTTTAACTGCTTTTGTTTGATGGGCTCATCAATCTTCCCTGGTTTCTCTGTAGCTCTGTTACCTAATCCCAAAGTCTTCTTGGCAGTTTTAGGTAAGGCCTGTGGTATTGAAACAAGAGTTCTCCCATCTAATGCTTTGACAGGCCCGGGCCCCAGCTTCAGTCTTTCTTTAGGAGCCACACAAGTGCCTGGTTGTCCATTTTCCTTGTCAACCAAGAGTAGCCATCCTGGATTTCTAGGGATGAGACGCGCATGTGCCCATGCGGACATGCGCACCCACGAGCTCACCAAACAGATCCCAACAGTCAAACTCCAAGACGCATGCAGTTTCCTTTCTTTACTGACCCTTCCCCTAAGCCTTTCTGCTCTTCTCTCTAAATATTTTGCCCTAATTTTAGCTAGTTCGGACAAATCTTCAAACTTACTGCTGAAAATGTCTCTGTACCAATATTAAATATTATACAGCGTTCTCAGAAGCGCCCTAGCTCTCCTGCCTCTCTAACTGCATATTAGACTCTCAGAGGTGATTTTTAAATCACTGATAGCTGAGGCCTATTTCCAGAATCCATCAATGTTCATTAAAAGTTTCCTAAGTGAAAAGCAAAAGCTTCCTAAGTGAAATCCAGTGAGAAATGATTCCAGAATCTGCCTGCCCCTAACCCATACTTTCTGCTCCTTTCACAGGACTGGTAACTAATGAGATAGAGCAAATATTCACAGAAATAAGAAGCGAATTCATCTATCCACCAGAACTCATGAGGCTTTTATTCCAGAAATTTTTTCCCCGAAAATGTTGTGGTCAGTTTGGAGCTCAGCTCCCCCATAAGAAAGCTATAAAATTGATATTTTTGAAGAGTTTTATCCTATCAATAGCCTTGTTTCATTTAATCAATACCAGTGATACAAACATCAGTTTGACAGTGCTTGGAAGTATATTTCCCAAGAGTGCTAAACTCATCCTTACAGTCTCAACAGAACAACAGATATAATAACTTAATGAAGGTTAATAAACAGAACCGAAAAGGTCAGAGGTTAGACAAGAGGAAAAAAATCCCATATGCTCAACTTGAACAGTCAATAATTTCAGGGTGCTATACTTCACTGTGACTCTGAGAACTATCATTCTATTTCTGAAGAAAACTCAAGGAGCATTAGCAGTTATAATCAGTCAGGAAAGCCTGACAGGTATAAAGGTATAAGTCAAACTGTTCATGTGATAGAGTATGTCATGGCCTATGAAACAAATGAAATCAATTGGTACTTAAAATATATTGCTGTATTTCCAGGGAGATGATTTAAGTGTACATTTCCTCTGTTACATTTTATCATAGATGTGTTGCGTTTGCATATATACATGAAATTTGATTTTTTGGTACTGTTCAAAGTCTGGGAAAAATATGAGTATTTATATAACAATCTCATAGAGAAAGAACTTAAGAATTAGAAAAGGGATAGGAAGGCTAGTACTCAGGAAATGTATGCCACAGTGCTACTGTTGGAGCAAAGGTTGCTTTGTCTATACACTCAGCTTATTTTCTTTGACTCGCATTTTTGAATTCAGGGTCACAGTGCTGTCCCTGAACGATTCTCTACCAATTGAGCCACACAATTCCATTTCCATCTTTTTTTTTATTATTATTGAGAGGAAGGAGCCCCAGCTAGCTTTGAATTGCGGTCTTCAAATCTCAGCCTCCTGAGTAGCTCAGATCACAGATGTGAGCTACCTTGTGACTAGGTTTTTGTTCTTTATGTTTTTTTCAATATAAATTAACTATACAAAGGAGTTTCATTGTGATATTTCCATACATGTGTACAATGTACTTGATCAAATTCACACTTTAAAAAAAATCACTTTTCTACTGATTATGATCAGTAGAAACCTTGGGCTCTACTAGCAGAGATCTGCAATAGAGCAAAATCTTGATACATAAGGCCATATAGTATGAAGCTAATTGAAAGGACCTCCAGGATACTGAAACAAAAGCCATATAACGAATGATTGTTGTCCTTAATGTACTATGTTGTCTCTCATCTCCTTTGCTGTCCCTTGGTTATCTCATATTGCTACAGTATCTCACTTTGTTATATGATATATTGAATTTATTTGTATTTGGTTATTTGAAATCTGATAGGAAAGGGGGGAAAACCAAGACAGGTGGGGGGGTGTGGGTGAGGGAGGGAAATGGGTACCAAGACATGTGAAAGGGTATCAATGTATGTGAATTAATGCACCTTCTATCTGGCAAATATCATGTAACCCTTTTATTAATTACAATAAAAATATAAAAAAATCACGTTTGTTTATGGACACAATGCATTTTGGTTGATGTCACCCCTTTCATCATTCTTCTCATCCCTCCCAGCCCACCCCTCCCATCAACTTTGTTAATTATTTTTTCAATTCTTTTTTTATTGTCAGGATAATGTATATAGGAGGTACAGTTATATTCATCAGGTAGTAGGTGCATTACTTCTCACATATGGATACACCTTCTCATGTTTTTGTCTTTGTTTCACTCCCCTAGCCCCTCCCAATCATCTTGTTTTCCCCCCTTCACTTTCTTATTTCAAATAAACCAATAAATGTATATATAATATACCAGGTAACAAAGTCAGATATATAAAAATATGAGATTAACCGTAAGGGCAAAAAAAGGAGAGAAATAACATACCACATTAAGAACAATCACACAAGATAAAGCTCTTGTTTCCATATCCTAGAATTTTTTTTATTTAGTTTCATCCTATATGACCTTATGTACGTTTGAACTACTGTGATCCTCTGCCAGGAGAGTCCTAGATGTGTACTAATTATGACAAATGAGGGACACCATTGAGCCTATGTTTCTTTGGGGCTGGCTTACTTCATTTAATATGATTTTTTCCAAGTTTTTCCATTTCCTTACAAATGGGGAAATCTCATTCTTTCTGATGGCAGCATAGAATTTCTTTGTGTATAAATACATCTTCTTGATCTAATCATCTACTGAGGATCATCTGGGTTGGTTCCATATCTTTGCTATGGTAAATAGGGCTCCAATGAACATTGTTGTGCTAGTGGATTTAGTATGTCCTTGTTTCTGGACGATTGGGTAAATGCCAAGCAGTGGAATTGTTGGGTCATAGAGGAGATCTGTGGTTAGTCTTTTGAGGAATAGCCATACTGCTTTCCTGAGTGGTTGAATGACTTTACACTCCCACTAACAGTGTAGTAGCGATCCCTCCTGGCCACATTTGTTATTAGATTTCTTGATCATAGCCATTCTAACTGGAATGAGGTGGAATCTCAAAGTTGTTTTGATTTGCATTTCTTTTATGATTAGAGATGGTCTATAGGCTATTCTTATTTCTTCTTCAGAGAAGTCTCTCTTTATGTCTTTAGCCCACCTTTCGATCTGATGGTTGTTTCTTTGAAGGTTTGTTTTGGAGAGATTCAATTTTTTTTGCTGCAGATATATTTTAGATATGAGGCCCTTGTCTGTTCTATGGCTAGTGAAGATCTTCTCCCACTCTGTGGGCTATTTAACTTGCTAGCTATGTTCTTTGCCATATAGAAGCTCTGCAGTTTAATGCAGTCCCATTTGTCCAAACTTTCTTTACAAATTCACACTTTTATTAGACTCATTACCTCGCATACCCCTTTCCACTTTGAAAATAGTATTTAGTTAGTTTTATTAAGCTATTTTCACTGCATATATAATGTACTTTGAGTTATCCTCCATAGGCCTCAATGCCCTCTACCCTCTGCTTTTTCCCGCCCTACAACTGTTTTCCACAAGTAGAGAGTGTGCCTTTTACACTCACAGCTGCTTCATCAGCAGTAGCATTCTACGTCTAAATTGTACATGCAAATTAAATATAAGGTACTTTGCCTTTTGAACTTTGTTAATCTTGCCCAACATGGTAACCCCTACCTCCATATTTTGTTTTGTAGATGTGATACACACACACACACACACACACACACACACACACACACACCCCACATATTCTTTAGCCATCCATTGGGTACTGAACATCCAAGTGGATTCCGTAGTTTGATTATTATAAATAATATTACTGCAATGAAGATGGCTGTGCAAATAACTCTATTATATTTTTTAACTAGGACCTCATGCTTTCTTGCTTACTTGCTTAGCTGGCTGGCACTGTACTACTTGAACAATGCCTCCTGATATGTTTTTGCTGTTTATTTTAGCCATGTTTATAACAAACGCTTTATATGTTAATTAGTTTATTCCATCGTCTTTGTCCGGTGTGTACCACTATGTTCTAATTAATATGCCCACTAATTATGGTATTTTTTCTATTTCTTCACATCTGTACTGTATATGCTTGATTTGATCTTTGACATCGCATTTCAAGAAGATTGAGCTTTATAATTGAAGAGTATTAGTTTACTTGTATATCAGCTTGATCATAATGAACATTTGATTTTTTTAAAAAAGGGGGGTTGGTAGACTGGAATTAGATTGGCAAAACTAATATATCATACAATTGTCTGAGAGGTTCAGAAAGAATCCAGCCTCTGTATCTCATGAAAATTAAAATTTTTCATTTGGGCAATATTTTGGCTTATCTAAATTCTGTTTTTCTAACGTCCATTTTTTTAATTCAAAAGGGAAAAATAAGATGATTGAGAGGGGAGGGGAAGAAGAAAAGTGAGAGAAAAACATGAGAAATGGTATCAATGTTCAAAAAGTAATATACCCATTATCTAATGAATTTAACTGTAACTCATTTATACACCACCCCAACAATAAAATACAAGTTAAAAAATTATGATGACAATGATGAATCTCTATAAATTAGCTAATCTTTCATTAAATAACATCTATTTTAGTGATGCAGTAGGAATTCAATTCAATGATTCCATTTAAATGTTATATGCATTTGTACCTTACTATAGTTTGAAAGCCTATATAAATCCAAAGTAGTGGATCAAAATTGCATATATGTGTTTTCTGGTATACTAAAATAATAGTGTAAAAATAATCTGAAACAATATTTAACATGAATTCTCTCATGAATAGCTTTTGGTGACTGTATGAGAGGGACCTAGATTCATAAGAGAGAATGAGATCTTTGTGTTCAAAAGCAAATGATACTGAATTTACAGATTAAGGAAATAAGAAAGATCAAATCCCAGTCATCAAGAAGATCTAAAAGCCCAGAGCTTACTCTTACAAAGAAAATTTTTCTTTGTCCCTAATATGTCTAATCTTGATCTTACAGAAAGAGTTTGGTACTTGAGACAATGTCATCAGAGTTAAAACTCCCACTTTCTCTTAACATGAGTGATCACTTAATGGTGAATAAATTGGTAACGTTACGGAAATTCCAGGCTTCTAACACAATTTCTAATTCCATTAAATTGGTGTCTATCACAGCACAGTGAGTTCTGCGGAAACTAAATAGAGCCGCAGACTCAAATACTTACTTAGAATTAATCTCCATCTCATTTTCCCCAAGAGGTGAGAGCTTTGTGTTCCCATATTTGTGACTTTAGCACCTACTACTATGCCCATCATAAACCAATTTACATGATGAATAATATATGTAGACTCTAAGGGTTATTTGCAGCTTGTATAATTTTTAAATGTCAAACAATAAACATCAAGTCACAGCAAAACAAATATGTTTGGGAAACTTGAAATTGACAATTGGTTGCTAGAAAATTAAGGTTCTCACCCTAATGAGTTCGGTCATTCAGGAACAATATTTCCCTGATGGAGGTGTTGAGATTGTTTTCATTCTGAATATTAAGAAGAATGGTGCATTTGAAAAACATCACCTTATTTAAGAAATTTAACATTCATGGATTGAATGAATCAGCAGAGCTGAAAGCTGGCATGTTGGCTCAGGCTTCTAACCTTAGCTACTCAGGAGGCTAGGACTTGAGAATCACAGTTTAAAGCTGGCCCAGGCAGATAGAAGTGGAGCTGTGGTTTATGTTGTATAGTGGCAGCCTGTAGCAAAACAAAAGCTAAAAATAGTGACTAGACCTCCAGTTCAAGTCTTAGTGCTGGAACACACACACACACACACACACACACACACACACACACACACACACACACACACACAATCTTAATGGAACGCATTTAATCATATTAAAACGGTAGATGCTTCTCTGTTCATTGTGATTCCTCGGGTTTCCAATAAAACCATCACAGACTCCGGCACAAATATGTATTTCTGAGATCCACCATTATTATTCTTAAGAATCATTCTCAAATGACTCTTTTTCTTTTTTAGTTTTGGGTCTTCACTTCTCCAAGACTCCTTTTGGGATAATTCATACTTTACTACTCCTGTTAACATTTAAGAGTTAAGAAAAATGGATACAATTCCACTGGGATGGTTTCCTAATTCCCCAGGACTCTATGCTACCAATATCTTAGATCTCACAGCTGTCGGGAGTAGCAGGGATTCTATGGGTCACATCTCTAATTATAGCTTCTATTCAGGAGAAAAACTGGAGCTGTGGCTGAAGTGGTAGAGTGACAGCATTGAACAAAAATGATGAGAGTTCAAAGCCCTGAGTTCAAATCCCAGTAGTAATGGAAAAAGAAACATTGGCAGGAGTAAGGAAAATCTTTCCCATTTGTACAAGATGTATATTTCCCTCTTTGTCATCTGAGCTTCATGGAGCTCAGAATCTTTTCCCTCTGTGTTTCTACAATCTTACTGAAGTATCATTGACACAAAACATAGATGACACACAATCAACAATCATATATCTGAGGGGGGAGAATGTATGTCTCTACACGTGTACATGTTCACTATGATATCATTATAATTAATGTACTATTTCTTTATTCATCTTATAGTTTTTCTTTTATACTTTGATATTGCCCAACCCACACAGGAGTTGTGTAGTGTAAATACCTTTTCTTTTCTTTCATTTAGCAGAATTATTTTCAAGGTACATTTCTATTGTTATGTTGAATCAATTGCTGCTCACCATTTTCATTCACAAAGGAATGTCCCATGTGTGACTACACACAACGTATTCATTACAGTTTTCTTAAGTCAATATTTTTTTTTAATTTTAGGTGTTTCACATGTGATTTTTTTGTTTGCTGATTTTCTGAAGCTGCAGGTCAAGATGTGTCTTCAGATTTGTCCTTCCAACATGAATGGATGATTAATCTCGTCATTCTGTCAGCCACCATTCTTTCATTTGGGGTTCTTTCATCTCTACTTGAATTCTAACTCTTTCGAATGATCTACATTAGAATAACTTTTAGAGTAAATGTCTCTTCTTGGTTCTCAATTGCTGAAACCGTCTCTAAGTATGAACATATAGAAATTATACTCATTCCTAAACTCAGGAATAGTTGAAGTCTGTGAGATATGCCAATACTAGGTCTTTCATACTTTTTATTGTTTTGTAGACCTAACGAAATCAAAGTGAGGAAACCCCTGAGATACAAATGTCACTGTTATTTCCTGATTTATGTCCTTTCAGATACATATCCAAGACTTAGATCACTGGATCTTAGAATAGCCCTACTTTTAAAGATCAGTTCATTTATAATAAATATAAGTAAATGAAATCATGCTTCTGAAGGCTTGGAGTATAAGATTTAAAGCTCCTCTCTGGCAAAGTCCTTCTTGCTACATAACAGTGGGAGGCATCTTGAAATGGAAAGGCTGAGAGAGTGAGAGAGGGCAGGAATGAAGCAGTGAATCCATAAGCCTATGAAGATCCACTTTTGCAATAGCAGCATTCATCCAGTCATGTAAATAACTTGAACATCCCCAGAGATTTTCCTTCTAACCATATCACAGTTCTAACTTGAGTTTTGCTGGGTAGATTCAGATACTACTGGGTACGTTTTTGTGTTCTTTCCTTATTTTACGGTTTTTGAATTAATATTTTTAATCTGGTGTTTCTAAGTGTCTACTGCTTTCTTTTAGTTTTCATTTACTTGGAATATCTCCATCCTTTTACTTTCTGTGTCTTAAAAGATAAAGGGATTCTCCTGTTTTTCTTTCCCTGTAGTTCATTCATTCACTCCATGTCTTTTTTTTTTTTTTTTTTTTTTTTGCCAGACCTGGGCTTGAGCTCAGGGCCTGAGCACTGTCCTTGGACTGTCTCAAGGCTAGAGCTCTACCACTTGAGCCTCCACACCACTTTTGGCTTTTTTCTATGTGAGTGGTACTGAGGAATTGAACCCGGGTCTTCGTTCATGCTAGGCAAGTACTCTACCACTAGGCCAAACTCCCAGCCCCAATTCCATGTCTTTTATTGGAGAATTTAATCTGCAGTTGATGAAGATGTTGATACATAAAGGGTTTACTACTTGAATTTCCTTAATTAATTTCTTATTTTGGTAGATTTTTTTTGCTCCTCTCTTCCTCCCTATGATTTCTTTATTTTTTTATTTTATTGTCAGGGTGATGTATAGAGGGGTTACACTTACATATGTAAAGTAGCGAGTATATTACTTCTTGAACATTGCTACCTCTTCCCATGTTTTTCTCCCACTTTCTCTTCCCCAATCCCCTTAGGTGATTTCATTTAATATATAATTTATAGCTTTTATGGACCTATTGTGTGTGTGTGTGTGTGTGTGTGTGTGTGTGTGTGTGTGTGTGTAAGCTGCTCCTTGGATTGGGCACTGTCTTCAAGCTTTTCTGCTTACGGCTAGCTAGCATTCCACCACTTGAGCCACAACTCAACTTTTGACTTCTTGGTTGTTAATTAGAGATAAAAAAAGTCTCAGGGCTGAGATCCTATCATGATCCTCAGATCTCAGCTTCCTGAGTAACTAGCATTCTAGCTGTAAGCCACCTGTTCCTGGCTCTGGTTTTTGATTCTGTGGCTACCATAAAGTTTTAAAAAGCACCTTAAGGTTATAATAAGCTAGTCAGGCTGATGACATCTTAATTTTAATCATATAAATAAGCCCTACAGCAGCATAGAATTCCATTGTGTACAAATACCACATCTTGTTGATCCATTCATCAACTGAGGGACATTTAGGTTGGTTCCATATCTTTGCTATGGTGAATAATGCTGCAATGAACATTGTTGTGCTGGTGGATTTAGTATGTCTTTTTTTTTCTGGATGACTGGGTAAATGCCAAGTAGTGGAATTGCTGGGTCATAGGGGAGCTCTATGTTTAGTCTTTTGAGGAACTGCCATACTGCTTTCCATAGTGGTTGAATGAGTTTGCACTCCCACCAACAGTGTAGTAGTGATCCCTCCTGGCCACATCCCCTCCAGCATCTGTTGTTAAAGACTTAGAAAAGATCATATTAAGTGAAGTAAGCCAGACTCAAAGGAACTTAGGCTCAATGGTTTTCCTCATTTGTCATAATCAGTAGAAACCTTGGGCTCTCCTAGGAGAGATTTGCAATAGAGCAAAACCTTGATACAAAAGGCCATATAGTAGGACACTAAATGAAAGGATCTCTAGGATATAGAAACATAAGCCATATAATGAATGATTGTTGTTCTTAAGGTTCTATGTTATCTCTCATCTCTTTTGCTGTCCCTTGTTTATCTCATATTGTTACAGTATCTCACTTTGTTACCTGATATATCGGATATATTTGTATTTGGTTATTTGAAATTGGATAGGGAACGGGGGAAAACAAGATGAGGGGTGGGGGTGGGGGGAGGGAAATGGGACCAAGACATGTGAAAGGATATCAATGTATGGGAATTAATGCACCATCTATCTGGCAAATATCATGTAACCCTTCTATTAATTACAATAAAAAAATATATGAAAAAAAGAAAAAAATAAGCCCTACACATTTATTCCACATCCATGCATAATATTCAATGTCACAACACATATGTCTGTTATGTTATACCTCATTAAATTATGATTTATTTGGTTACAATTATTTTAAGCGGTTTTAACAGTTTTGTCTTTATATTAGAAGTATAAATTATTTAGATATTACCGTTATAGTATTAGAATATTCTGAAGTTTTTTCTTTGCTTTGACTGAAGTATCCATTTATTGTTTTAATCAAATAGTTGTAGAAAAAGAGCTATTCTTCCTAGGAAAGAGCTTTAATTTCATAGCTCAGGTTATGGATACAATGCATCTTGTAACATTTCCTTCCACTTTTCTCCTCTTTTCCCCATACCATCCTTACCCTCAAGTTATGTAGTTCAATAATGTACATTGAATATAATGATTATCTATGCCTTTTCCTCCTTCTGTTCATGTGCTCTTCCCCTTCCTTCTCTCCATTTTCTGAAAAATAATATTTATAGTTTCCTTGTTTTCTGGTATTCATTTTGATAACAGTTCGTTAGTTGTTCAGATGAATTATATCACTGAACTCCTCCCCTGAGTACACAATAACTTCAGTCAATTTGTTTTTGAACATATGCATATAACCCTCTCTGTGTTTTCATGTATGCTTGCATTTTTATTCTAACTTCCATAGGTAAGGGAGTTTGTCTCTCTAAGCCTGACACTTGCCTTAGCGAAATTTTTCTAAGGCACTTCATATTCTTTTTGATCTGTGAATAAAATCCCTTCTACATTTTCTTAATTCACGCATCCATTCCAGGGCATCTGGGCTGTGCCCATAGCTTGGCTAATCTGAATAGTGCAGAAATGAACATGGAAGGATGTGAAAGTATCTTTATCATGACTTATAACATTCTGGAGAAGCCTAAGAGTAATATCACTGGACTATAGAGTAGTTCTGTTACGGTTTATTTTTATTATCTCCAGACCATCAGAGTGGTTGTACTTGTTTACATTCCCACCATCAGGATATCACAGTTTCTTCTCCCCAACATCCCTACTAGTATTTGTTATTGTTTGGCTAGTCAATATTGCTAGGGTGAGATGGAATCTCAGGGTTGTATTGATTTGCATTTCCTTAATGCCAGGATTGTTCAGTGTTTCCTTATTTGTTTATTGACCATTTTTACTTCTGTATTTAGCCCCAATTGCCCATTTATAAAAAAGGTTTATTGATTGCGCTTAGTGTTAGTGATTAGCTGGTAACGGTCCTATTCTGCATATTGTCTTGTATTAGTAGATTTTTTTTAGCGTATCTTTACCTGAATTTTAGATTACATCCTTTGCTGTGCAGAATCTTTTCTAGTCTGAGGCAAACCCATTTGTTGTTGTCTCTCTTCCATTTGCTGAGCACAGGGAATCTGACTCAGAAAGTTCCTGCCAGTGTTAATAAGTTCTAATGTTTCTTCTACTTCTTCCTATGGTAGCTTTAAGTTTGCACGTATTATATTAATGTCTTTGATTTTTTAAGTTGACATTAGTGCAAAATGGCAGGCTGATTCAATTTTAGTTTTCTGTATATGGATATCAACTTTCCCCTATACCATTTTTGAGGATACTGTCTTTTTCCAGAAGAAATTTTAGTTTGAATGCTTATGAGTTACTGGTCAGCCTTTGAGTAAACGACACATTTGTCTGTCAGGGAAGAATTCCCTCAGCATTTATTTGTATGGAAAGTCCTCTTTCATATCCAGAGTATTGCTTTGGCAAGTAAAGTGTTTTTGTGTGGCATTTTTTTCCTCAGTTTGTTTGATTGTACCATGCAGTTCTCCTCTGGAGTGTGAATGTTCCTCTGCTAGTATCAATTCTCAGCAAAAACTACCTTGAATTCTCTTCTTTCCTAGATTTGGTAGGCTATTTTCACAAATCCAAAATATGAGCTTTAGGTAGAGGTCTTACACTAGCAGTCTAGCAATGCAACTATTCTCACCAACAGGCAGCACAAACCAACAAAAGGGCTAAGATCACCAATGAGCTTCTCAAAGCTCATGAATTTTCCGGGGCAAATGGCTTTTACCTGCTCGTATCCTATTTTGGCTGTGTACTTTAGGAACTCAGAAAGCATGCTGAACTAGCTTTGGCTTTTATAATCCCAGGACCACTGGTCACAGCTAAGCCATTGTACCACATTGCTTTCAGGCTGCGTGGGAACAAAATCCAAGCTCTTTTCCATAGTTGCTCTTTACCTCAGGGGACTGCACATTCATAGTACATTCTCTCTTTTTTTTCGCCTTTTTTCAATCTTTAAGTGGTCATAAAACATGGTTTCAAGTCAATATGTCAGTTTGTGAGTACAACGCAATTTGATCAGTGTCATCCTTGTCTTCCCCCCCCCCCCCACATCCTCAACTTTGCCTGTCTCCACATTGAATACTATGGCTGCACTCACCCACCCATCCTCTCTCCATTCATCTAGCCCATGACTCTTAATAATAAATCATCTAAAACACAGGCTCCAACTTCCTGATATTCATTTTGGTAAACTGAGTAGTTATTAAAAAGAGTTACACCATTGTAACCCTTCCGTGTATGTACTACACTTTAGTTAATGTGATTGTGTACAGTCTATACTGATCTGTGTGTTTACATACATATTTTTAATTTATTTCTAACTTCCATATATGCAAGAAACCATGCATCCTTTGTTTAAGCCTGCCTTGTTTTACTTAATATGATTTCCGTATTATAATTTTTCCATGGGCTGGGAACATAGCATAGTGGTAGAATGCTTACTTAGCAAGCATTAAGCTCTGGGTTCATATACACAGGCACATTCCTCCGTACCACATACACAGAAAAAGCTAGAAGTGGTGCTGTGTCTCAAGTGTTAGGGTGCTAGCCTCGAGCAAAAGAAGCTCATGGACAGTGCCCAGGTCCTGTGTTCAAGCCCTAGAACTGGCAAAATAAATAATTTGTTTACAACATTTTTTGATTCATTTGTTCATCGAAAGGGCATCATCTGGGCTGTTTCCATGACTTGGCAAATAATGCATCATTGACCACAAATATGCAAGTGTCTTTCTTGTATTTTTTTTCTCATCGTCTTTGGAATGGATGCCAAATGGTGATTTTGCCAGATTATAGGACAGTTCTATGAATTCATAACCCAATTTAAAAAATTTAAAAACTAAATAGAGACTTCTCAGGAGAGTATAAAAATGGTCAACAAATTCATGATGAAATGTTAACATCTTTGGTCATAAATTATATATAAATCAAAACAGCACCAAGATCCATCTCACTCCAGTAAGAATGGCCATCATTAAGAATACAAACAAATATACTAGTGGGGATAATGGAGTCAAGGAATCTATCATAATGTCAAGGGGTCTGTAAACTGGTGCAACCAATTGGAAGGCAGTGTGGCGATTTCTCTTAGCATATTCTATAGTTACCATCCTGAGAGTGAAATGCAGAAGAGAAGAGCTGAACCAGCCAAATTCAACTGTCCATCCTGCAATAAGACAGCTTTGACTGGTCTGAAAATCTATTTTGCAACTTTTTTTGTAGCAGTCCTGGGGCTGAACTCAGGGCCTGGGCACCATCCCTGAGCTTCTTTTGCTTAAGGCTAGTCTATTCTTCCACTTGAGCCACAGCACCTTATTGGAGATAAGAGTCACACAGATTTCCCAGCTTAGGCTGACTTTAAATCATGATTCAGATCTCAGCTTCCTGAGTAGTTAGAATTGCAGGCATGAACCATCATTAATTTTGTTTTTTTCAAACTCTCAGTCTCACATCATAGATTCACAGAAATTGTTGATATCAACCTGGATTCCACCCCCTTTTTCATGTATGATATAGCCTGAATGGTCTTCCACAGCAGTAATTATAACAACTTTAAGGGAAATTTTAATTATTTCCTATTTTTTGTGGTGTATTCTCCTTCACTTGGTATATTTCTGATTTCAAACTTTTTATTTCCTGTATTTTGTCTGTTTTTTTCTTTTGGACTTTGGTTTATTATTAGCAGATCAAATAAATTTTTATTGTTTTATCTTATGTGGAAGAACAATCCAAAGATATACCAGGCTCATTTTAAATTGCATAATTGCAGCACAGATGCTAATTGCCACAGGCTGATACTGAAGACGAACTTGTTTTCTACTCCATAATTGTCTCTCGTTCTTCAGGTATGATAACATCATCTCTGGGCATCTTCTCCTGAACACTGAGAATAAGGTTAAGTTTCTTTCTTAACGTGGTATTATAGCATATGCGCATGCGCACACACTCATATGCACAGACACACACACATCTACATGTTATATGCAAATCTATACAAAGTCCTTGAGTTAGGTTGGATTCATATAATTTTTCTTTTTTCTTTTAAGAGAGTCAAAAGGCAACATTTATGTAGTAGGAACCATTGAACTAGATGTTCAATAGTTTAGTTTATGTATTTCATGTATATAATGTGTTGATCAGGGTGCAATAGCATCATAAATTAAGGGACATTTGTAGACAGAAAATAGATGGATACATAGATAATATATTTTTAGATGGATGATGATATACTCTATGTTTATAAATATAGGCATAGATAATAATACTATATGTAAGATTATGAATAAATTTGTTATTTTCTTTGTGCTATGCATGCCTTTCACTTGTTTTCTCTTTTGAGCTGAGATTAAATTCTCCTTTATGCTTAGAGAAAAGTACCCTTCCAGTAATTTTTGTTGAATGAATGAATTAGTAAAAATGTTGATTAGCAGATGCTCTTTATTTTCTCAGATAGCAGAGGATTTACTACCATCCAGTAGAAAGCCCATTTGGAAGAAATGTATTCTATAACCTCTATTTAAAAAAAAAATGATCGAGTCTTCTCAGCCACTGAAGCATGTGAGCAGAAGGATAAACTGGAGCAAATTTAGGACTCGAATGCCTAGGAGGAAGGAGCCACATGGTTGCCAGGTAGATAGAGAAAAAGTTCTTTTAAAAGCCACTGCATCTTTTCTTCTGAAGAGAATGTTTTAAACACATACTATATAAGGAACTAAGCAATGTTTTAGACTGGTTCCATGGCAGCATCTAACTTTTATGACTGTAAATATTTCCAGAACACAATAAACCCCACTTCTGTGCCAAGATGCTTCACGTAGCGTGTCACTTTAGATGGTAATTATATTGCATTAGGGAGACAGATTGTGCAACCTCAAAGTAGAAAGAATATACTGAGGAATCTGCCATCCACCCCCACAGTGCACACCCTCGAAAGAGCAGAGTTATTATTTCTGGTATCCTCTTTATTTTGCATTTATTACAATTTTTAAAAAGCTCAAGTTACCTATGTGAAATTTTGAGAAGCTGGACAATTTCTGGGGAAAATGTGCTTATTTCAATCAAAAGAACATCTTGTTTTTTTGTATATAGAACGTGCCCCCACATCATTCCTTTCACCCTTTTAATAAAGGGCAAGGCTGCATTGCCTGTCATATTCTTGTTAAACAAATCATTCAAGATTTCCAGCCTCATCTTTTTCTCTGACATTAAAATAAAAGATAATTGGACCATCCTACAGAGATTTTTTTGACTCTTAAATGAAGGAACTCAATTTCTTCTGTTCACTGCAAAGCACTGATCCAAATAAGTTTAGGCAGTAAGTTTCAGATCAAGGAGATTAGGCAGTGAGTCACCTTTTAATCCTGACTCTAAATGTTCCATCCAGTGGCTGGAGACTGTTCAAACCCAGCACATATTTTACTGTATTTATGCCATTTTTTATTTTGTTTTGTTTCGATTTTTATTACTCTTTGTCCTATTCTGTTGCTTGGCTTTTCTTTTTCCTGAAGCATAGCACTTAGGATCCTCAGAACCTGGGCTGTTGAGCAACAAGGATTACAGGCATGAACAACAGGCATCTGGCATCTAGCACATATTTTAAAGATATAAAAAAGGATGGAAGAAGTGAGGACGCAAGTGGAGGAGAAAGAGAGAGGAAGGAAAAATGGGAATAGAATGCAGAAGGAAGGGTGAGACATTGGAGGGAGTGTGGAAGGAAGGGAATAAGAAGGGGAGAAAGAAGGAGAATAGATATAATGAAGTGGAAAGGGAGAGGTGAGGAAGAGGAGAGAAAGGGCAGAGAAAAGTATGAATGAATAATCCTCACAACCGTGTGGATGATTTGTTTTGAGTCATAACAATTGATGTCTTATCTGCTTCCCCTCAAAATGAGAAAAGAAGATGTTAGAAAGTGACTAATTTTATATGAGTTTTAGACATGGCAGACTCATGCTGGGATAGGAGAAGTCAATATTTGCCATTTTTGTAATTATTGATATTACTAATAATGCCTTTGTGAATGAACTGGGAAAATGTGACATTCCCAGAATAACTGAAAGAAATGCCAGAGAAGGTTTTATCAAGGGGATTGCACTTTTAGTGTCTGCCTTATGAGGGATAGAGTCAGGAACCAGCAGAGAACTTGCAAAACCTCCATAGATTCCTATTCTTTCATTAGAACTTACTTTGCCTTTAAGTTTTAATGTAGTTCATTTATGTAAGCACATATAGCCGTTCAAACTGTTTAGTGGAAGCAGTGTTTAGAACTTGCTCTAATAAGCAAACATTGTGTGTGGGGGGGTGAATATTTTGGAGGACCTAATCAGAAAGGCTATTAGAAAATAATGTTCACATATACCATGCACACCAAACTCTGCAGGGGTGCCAGGAATAGTGTGAGCTGGTAACATGGATGCAGTAATTGAAACATTAATAATGATTACCACAATTAATTAAGCACCTGTTCTGCACACAGCCTTTCACAAACTCTATCCCCACCTCATTCTCATGGCAGCACTTCACAATTGTTATTTGGATCTGTTCTATAGTTGAGAAATCAGAGCCTCTGAGAAAACAGTGAACTCTTTCTTATTAGCTAGTGGTTCTTCTCATTATGTTTACTGCTTTCAGGCAAATGAGTGTCTGAAAACCAGAATAGATCAACTAACCAAAAATGCATCTCCGAGTCTTATCTTAGAGGTCAAAATAAGGAATTAAAGTACATAATCAGTCTCTGTCTTTCTATGTGTCTCTCTCATTGTCTTTACATGTGAGAGTAGAGAGGTATTCTCTCTGTCATTGTACTAAGTTTTATTAATTCATCTTAGATGGTTCTCTTTTCTTTTCTTGTTCTTTTCTTTTCTTGTTCTGGGCCTTGAACACTGTACTGTCCCTAAGCTCTTCTTGCTCAAGACTAGTGCTCTATTTTTTGAGCCATAGTGCCACTTTCCATTTTTCTGGTGTTTAATTGGAGATGAGAATCTCATGACTTTCATGTCTGTGCTGGCTTTGAATCATGATCCTCAGATCTCAGCCTCTTGAGTAGCTAGGAATATGTTTTAGAGAACAATGTTTTCTTATTTAGCTGAAGGAATTTGGAGTATCTAGTTTAGAAAGCAATGAAATCATTCTTTGCACTTGAGATATCCAGACCTTGGTAACCTGTGCTCTTCTCCATGTGGCTTTGGCCTTTAATTGCTGGGTGAACACTTGGCTGCTGAGGATACTTAAGGTGAGGAAAGGTAAACAAGACACAGCCAGGAAGACAAAGAAAGGAAGTCAAGATCAAGTCTGAGTTGGTGCAGCATCTAAGATTATTTGCAAAGGAATGGCTTAAGTTCAGCAGCTATGAAATTAGGAATTCTTTTTTATTGAACAGATATCTTATAGAAAGAGGTCTTGATAGTATTTGGGAGAAAGTAGAGGTAACTCTCATAAGAGGTCCACAAAGAAGTGAGATTTTCCTTCACTCCAGCAAAAGACAAGACTTTCAAAGGTAGAAGACAATTTTCTGTCCCAGAGGGAGAAGTATATATTTTAAGTAGAAGTTCTGAGATAAAATGAGAAACTGTTTTGTGGGATAAGAACTCTTTTACCTTTACAAATGAATAAGCTGAGGTAGTAAGTGGTAGAGATAAGCTTCAGATCAATGTCTACTTTTTACTCAAAGCACCTAATTTTAGTACTGCTTCCCACTGTCCCTTTTTTATGGTTATTAACATGTATGTGTGTGTTTATATGAACACATAAGTGGTTGTGTAGTGGTCTTTCTTTTCTCACTGTAGATCATCTATTTTTGCACTGCACAGAGTTTAGGGAGCAGATGTTTCACAATCATGTGTGGATTTGATTCTGTGGCTCACACCTGTACATTCAGCATTCAGAGAGATGATGCTAATTTTTCTTGTCACTTGGACACGTGCACATGGGTGGGGATTAAGAGAAGCACTTGGAGGATGGGGTGGCGTAGTGATGAAATACTGAGGAGCTCTTGACTTACAATTCACCTCTCTCACTGTGGGTGCTGGAAAACCAGAAAGGGATGGTTCCCGCCTTGAAAAGCCACAAAACAGGTTGAATGGTAGGAAGCCATTCTACTGAAAGACAAAACTGAGTTTACTTTATAACCTCTTAATTTGTGTAGATCATGGTACTTAGTGTTCAGAGATTAATTCTCTCCTTGCCTTCTTCCCACTGATTTTTTGGGAGGTTATTAGGGTTTATTTTTTTGCATTTTTTATTGTAATTAGTAAAAGGGTTACATGATATTTGCCAGATAGAAGGTGCATTAATTCACGTACATTGATACCCTTTCACATGTCTTGGTACCCATTTCCCTCCCCCCCCACACCCCCCACCGATCTTGGTTTTTTCCCCCCTTCCCTAAGGTTATTAGGGTTTAAACTCTGAGTCTTACCTCTGTTTGGCTTACTTTCACAGTTACTGCATTACCACTTGAGCTAGGCCTCCATCCCAATTTTTTGCTAGCTATTTTGGAGAATAAATATCTGACTGTGAAACATGATCCTCAGGATGCCAGCCTTCTGAATAGCCAGGATTATAGATGTGAGTACCTGCATCTGACTTCCTCCACTGTGAATACTAGAAAATTACCTTTACAAGTATTTATCAAGGAGCTACAATCATCAGACATTGTGATAGGCATCTTTGTTCATTTTTTAACCTTCCATTTTTATACTGTTCATTGCCAATCATGTTTCACTATAATTGTTTCTCCAAATTTTTATATTGTGAACTAAGAAGAATAGTCTCTTACATGTTTGGGATTCTTAGATTTTAGCATAGTCTAAAATAGAGTACATACATAATAAATGCTTGTTTAACCAATACGTTTCACAATGCACTGATGATTTCTAGTGCAGATGTTTGTGATTAATTATAGGTTAGAGGATATTAAATCTGAGGTGATCAATTTACCTGCTTCCAAAGGAACTCTTATATTTTCTTTTATTATAAAGGGGTGTTGGATCTTATCAAATGCTTTTTTTGCATCTATTGACAGAGGGTTAGAAGAAGGCAATAATAAAGGATGAACTTATAGGAATAGATGACTACACAAACGAAAGTAGCACTTTTTTTTCTTGCTAAACTATTAAATTGTAGGGTGAAAGATCTCTAGAAACAATGCACTTCCCAGCACACAAACAAATAAACAAATGTATTTGTGTGGGGCCGGGAATTTGGCCTAGAGGTAGAGTGCTTGCCTAGCATGCTCGAAGACCGGGTTCAATTCCTCGGTACCACATACATAGAAAAAAGCTGGAAGTGGTGCTGAGGCTTAAGTGGTAGAGCTCTAGCCTTGAGAAAGTCCAAGGACAGTGCTCAGGCACCGAGCTCAAGCCCAAGTCTGGCAAAAAAAAAAAATGTATTTGTGTGTAGGGAGTGATCTACAAAGATTCCCATGTTGCTTTTTACCCAGGCTTGCTGAGATCTCTGTTAACATTAACATCTGCCATCCACACAACTGAGAAATTTTTGTGGAGGAAACATCAATGACTTGAAATGAAGAGGAAAACTGTTCATGCAAGTAGGTCCTCCTAGCTCTGTATTCGTGTAACCTTTGTGCAGTACTGTCAGGCAACATTTACTTCTTAATGTAGACTGAATTCATCATCCATGAAGCAGAATCCCACCCATGAAATAATCACCACTTTGGAACTAGTTTCAATGTCACCTCTCTGTTCTAAAAGCTCCAAACTTGTCTACCTGGTTTAATTACAGAAAAGTTACTATATTCCGTAAAACTAAGAAAAAAATCACAAAATAATGCAAAAGTCAAGTCCATTAAAAGGCAGTGGAAAAGTTCTGGTCTTGTGGCTCAAAAAATCAGCAGCTGAGTTCACCACGAAATTGTGTAACTACAAAAATGTCAGTTTGCTTCCTTTCTGTAAAATCACATTGACCAAATCAGAGCTCCCAAATGTTCCAAGCATAAGTATGAAGTAATCAAATGTTATTTTTCCTGAGTCTGTAATACCAAAAAAAGTTGCCATTGGAATAACAGAAGGAAGCCAGATTTTTTCCTAAGAAGTGCAATACTGTTACAGATGGCTCTAAATGGAGATTAGGTGAGGCAATCCACCAGTTACCAGCCTATAGGTGACCTGGTCACACAGCCACACAGGCCTGGTCATCCAGTCTGGAAGAAAACACACATTTGTCCAGGAAAGGACTGCAGGAGTAAATACAACTCCCTCTCTTCCTCTAGGCTTCATTTTATAACATCAACCCATTTCCCAAGGATCCCTGGCTGATAGCTTGTTTTGAATACATTCTAGAATAGCACAGGGATATAACAATAGCAGAGGAAACAAGTCCAACATCCCAGAAAGTTTACTCAGAAGAAAGGCAGTAAATAACACAATGACATGTGGACTGACATCTGAGCAACTAGGTACAAACAGATTTTGGCTATATAGTTCCAACTGCTGTTCTTTATATATAGTTTTAACAGACCAAGAGATTTATACAGAAAAAAACCACAGGTGTTAAATGCTCAGAAAGAGACCTTCCACTAAAAATACTATGTGCCAGATGAATGTATTTGTGGGTACAAATGCACTTATATAATATTTTCATAATACTGCCCAGACCTGGACTATGTCCTACTTTTACATTTTTTTTGTTTTAAGCTTTCTTATAGTATAATTGATAAATCAAATGTAAACACTTGAGATGAGCAATACAAATCTTTTCTATTCACATATTGACTATAATTTACTTAGGGAACATTTCATTATGGACAGTATTTTTTTGCCAGTGCTGGGGCTTGAACCCCAGGGCCTGAGTTTTTCTTGATTTTTCTCAAGAATAGCACTCTACCATTCGAGCCACAGCATCACTTCTGGCTTTTCATCTGTGTACATGGTTCCAAGGAATCGAACCCAGGGCTGTGTGCATGCTAGGCAAGCACTCTACTCCTACGCTACACTCCCAGCCTTGGAAAATATTTTTAAACTATATAATAAATTTTGAGTGTATTATATACTGTCCATATTTCCAGCTTGTTTTTATTTTGTTGAAAATATATGATGGCATTGACAATAATTTATAATTCCATGTTATTATTAAATCTTTAGTAGGTCACATCCTGGTGTGTGTGTGTGTGTGTGTGTGTGTGTGTGTGTGTGTGTGTGTGTGTGTGTGCACGCGCGCGCTTCTGTCTCTTTCTTTGTGTGTGCATATGTTTGTCCTGGGGCTTTAACTCAAAGCCTGGGCACTATTGTAAGGTTTTGTGCCCAAAACTAGCACTCTACCATTTAATTACAGCTCTCCTTCCAGATGTGAGTAGTTAGTTGAAGATAAAAATTTCACAGACTTTGCTTTCCTACATAGTTTCAAGCAATGATCATTAGATCTCAGCTTCCCGAGTAAGTTAGGATTCCAGGCATGACCCACTGGAACCAGATACATCATTGTCCTTTAATCATACTGTTCTCTACTTGAAGGTGCCGTTAGGTGAAATAGAATCTAATCTGAGATATCTTCCTGGTGTCCCTGAAGAAATTGCTTTTTCCCTTCTGTAGCTTTCAATACATCAGGGTTTATGCAGCTCTGAACAATTTTGTATGTCCTGAGCCTATTTATGCTTCTCTAGTGCTGTACAGACTTCAAGGTTCATAAGTTTACTCCACCTGTTTTCTGATGGCCACAGAGAAATAAGGAACTATAATCATCTGTGAATTAGTATATATAATTGACAAATGGTAAGCAATTATTAAGTTGAAACTGTTTATAATAGTCACACTTTCCCATCTGTTCGTGTTATACGTTTTAAGAAATCATTTCTGATAAAGATGTTTTAAAAAATAAAATTGATACCTCTTCAGACTCTATTATACATATATATATATATATATATATATATATATATATACACGGTTTGCATGAATGCCTTGGGAGGTTGATAACATGTGATCATGTATTCTTAGAATCAACTATACATTTGACAGCTTTCCTGAATTCAGTCTCTCCAGAGACAAATACCTCTTATAATCTGTTAACATTTTGGTCTACCTTGTGTATGAGTTTTGGCAAACTGCTTTTTGGTGCTGGTCCTGGCACTTGAATTCAAGGTCAGGGTGCTGTTTCTGAGCTTTTGCACTCAAGGCTATACTAGAATCTCCACTTCTAGCTTGTTGATGGTTAATTAGAAATAAGAGTCTTATGGACTTTCCTGTACTGTCTGGCTTCAAACTATAATCCTCAGATCTCAGCCTCCTGAGTAGCTAGGATTATAGTTTTGAGCCACTGGCACCTTGTTTGAGTTGGATAAGTATCAAAGAAATCTTAAAGTGCATATACATATATTTAAATAGAATTAAACCTAAGTTAATCTTAAAATGAGTAATATATGTCAAGACAAACTAATAAATTTTAAGTGAGCAAAAGTAGATCAAATAGCAAACTACACAGCCAAGAGAATTCCCTTGCTTGCTAAAACACTGCAGATAAAATCCAATGCCTATCCTACAAAACGAAGAAAATTGAGGGAAGGTGTGGAGTTGGGAGGGTTGTGACAGAGTGACAAAAGGGGTGATATTGGTAAAGACGCATTGGCTTCATAAACAGCTTCATTGAATGGCAAATACTATGTAAAACTACTTAAAAAATAGTTTTTACAAGTCAGCAATAATATCCAAAAAAGTTTAAAAATGGTTCATATTTGGATAAATTTTCTTTTAAAATATCATAATTTCTGAGGGGAAAAACAATGAGGGGAGGGGGCTGGGGAGGGAAATGGGAACAAAAACATGGGAATAAAACTGTAACCTATTAACTACAAAAAATGCACTTTGAAATCAAAAAATATCATAATTTTAAATTTTTTGTCTTTATGCTTTAAAAAAATCTTACATGTTCAAAGAAGAGAACCATAAATTGTTGCAAAACAGTTTGCAATATGAAATGCAGCATGATTAACCCAAATTTTTCAATACTGTTTTGAATGATATGACACGAAATTAAAAGGTACCCAGCCTAGCCTATCTAGTATTCTTCTGGAACTCTCTGCTGAGATAATCACTGTTAACAATATTGCTCACATCAGTAATCCTGGCTAATAAAGATGAGATCTGGATAATCATGATTCAAAGCCAGTCTGGACAGAAACATCCATAAGACTCCATCTCCAAAATAATCATAAAAAATCCAGGATGAAAAAATGGCTCAAGTAAGTAGAACACCAGCGGTGAGCAACATATATTGGTTTAAGACAAAAGTGTCATATTACTTAGTCAAGCCAATAAAACAAGTTAGTAAAAGGCAAAGGGTATGCACAGTGTATTGTAACCTATTCTGTCTGCTTAGCCCAATTGACACCCTTTCATATGAATACCTGTATCTTACTCTAATGAAAGACCTCACCATTTTCCCCTGATATGTGTGGATCTACTCTATTTAGGCTGATCTGAATGAAGTTTGACTTTTTGGTGACATTGTGTTCCAAATAATCCTTTGGAAAATTAGTTTAGCTGGAAAGATGATTTTAACTTTTCAGATCACCAAATCAATAAATGCAAGAAAAACAATCATTAGACATAGAACTAATATACTGAGATCCATACACTTGAAGAAAAATTAATACATACTGTTGGAAAAAAGAAAAGAAGTTAGGTAATGTGAGTTTTCTATTTCTATGTGAAGTCTCTCATCGTAGCTCAAACCAAGGATAAAGAGCAAGCTGTCCCATGAGTGAGATAGCATAGACATCTCTTGTCAGCTGGGTGTTGGCACCATTTCTTCCTTGGGACACTCTTGAGTATGGAGGCATCTAGCAGGATTGGAATTGGTAAATCGCTTGTTCTCTGCAGGGCAGCTGGCCCTTCGGTACCATATGGCTCCTCTGAATTGTGAATTCTCTGAACACCGAGCACACCAGTATTTAAATGTCAGAACAGAACAATTTTCAAAGCCAAACAGAAAGTATATTTAGATTGCCCATAGTATCAGTCCCGTCTGTTTGCTTTGATGATTCAGAAGGCGTGTATGTGTTCAATTAACAAGTAGACTAAGAACTTTTGACATCTGTAACCTTTTCCTTCATTAGTACACAACACGCCTCTGTAATTCTTGTCTCCATTCTGTTTCACTGCTGGGCAAAAAACAAATGAAGTGTGTATATGCTTCTGAGTAAAGAAGCAGCACGGCTTGCTGAGGGAAAATGCACAGGGAAATAAAGCAGAGGAGAAAAGACGGCATATCCAGGAGGAGGTTGGAGGACAGTGAAAGCCTTGTGTTTTATTGTATAATTGGACCTTTAAGTAAACCTGAACAATGTGTCCTCTAGGTTCTGTTTCTCAAGAATTGTTTACTTTCCCTGTGCCCCAATTCTAGGTCCCTGAATTTGAATCCAATATTCACCTGTCACATATAAGCAATGGAAATATTTTAAGAAATGATTTTTAGGCTGGGAGACCTGGGGCTTTTACCTACAGGCTTTATAAGAGTGGATGGAAGGAAAGACTCTAGAGTGTAGCTGAAAAAGCATCTTGGGAGAGTTTTGTCAATGAGTTTTTATTCTTTCTGGGTGAAATGGTGGCTCAGCTTTATTATTTCTCCAGCAGTATGATCAGAGTCACCTCATGCAATCTCAAGGAGCCTTCTCTGGGGTCCTCTTACTTCTGTTGGCATTTGGTCCAGAAAAATAAAATGCATCTCCCTTAGAATCTGGTGGTCACCTATTGTAAAAATTCACACAGGCTAGACACTGATGGCTTACGTCTGTCATCCTAGTTACTGAAGCTGATCAGAGGACTGACATTCCAAGCTGGCCTTGTATCTAGTATAAGAGGGCCCAGGGTCAGAGCTCCAGCCCCGATTTTAAGTTCTAGCATCAGCATAAACTAAACAACAACCAAGACAACTTGAGCAAGCTAATTTCTTCAGAGCTGCTCCTTCTTTTGTGTTCAGTATTGAATTGTAGCTGTAAGCATCCTTCCCTCCCTGTTCTTCTGCATCCATTCAATGTGTGCATAGAAACTGCTTGGCTCATCTTGCTGTACCTTCAGGACCACAGAGGCCTCAGGTTGCTCACTGATCTGGTCGCTCAGATCTTCTAAATTGGACACTCCTAATTCCAGAATCAGCAGCCAGGGGACCTAGGGATGGGTCATCATATTGAATTTTTATTTTCTTAATTTGGAGGCAAGGCATCTTGGTTGCAATTAGGAGAACACAGATTCTACCGTCTGCTAAATTTTCTTTCCTCGGGAGTACCATCACTGCCCTTAATAAGGGGACACCACCCACAGGAGAGTGCATGGAGGTCCATCTTAGAATGACATTGAATTCTCAGTGACTCCAGCAAAGAAGCTAACTCAAGTTCCAAATTAGCCATGCAGCTGCTAGGCATCTTGAAAGCAGAGAACCCAGCTCAGAGATTTTGCTTGAATACATTAGCTGTATAACTCAGGTAGAAAAGCTACGGGCCTGGCTTTGAAATAAAGCACTGTGATGTTTGTCACCATAAACTGCATTTGAGGGGCCAGGAGTTTGGCCCAGTGGTTAGCATGCACGAAGACCCGGGTTTGATTCCTCGGTACCACATATAGAAAAAAGCCGGAAGTGGTGCTGAGGCTCAAGTGGTAGAGCTCTAGCCTTGAGAAAGTCCAAGGACAGTGCTCAGGCCCTGAGCTCAAGCCCAGGACTGGCAAAAAAAAAAAAAAAAGAATAGATATGCATTTGAAATACTCATCTTTGGGGGTTGTTGAGGGAACGTGATGAAGGATTGTTCAAATCATAAGCCATTTGAAAATGTTTATAAATGACATCTTAAAGGTAATTCTGGTGAAAAAATTCATATGAAGGTTTAGTTAACGTGTGTCAGATAACAGGAAAAGATGAAGAGAGAATGTGGAGGAAAGCCTGAAGAATGAGATGCAGGAAACAGTTACAAGGAAAGACAATGTAGTTATCCAACTTTAGAAAGCATGAAGAAGGAGCCAGGGAGAGGTGGACTCACATCTTTTCTTTATCTTTGAAAGTGCATGAAGTTAGTTATGAGAATACTGAGAGAAAGCAACCTGGCTGATGACCTAGAAAACGGCTGATCACGTGGGCAATCCCTCACTGGAACAGCAAGCATACACGAAAAGACACACACTTTCTCATTTTTCATGCTTGCTAGTTTCCTAAATTCTAGATTGATACCAGCCAACGATAAATGTGCTACACAAAATATCAGTGAAAAGCATATGCACTATAAAATGCATAGTGCAGTGTAGTCAAGTGGCTCAAGATTGGGCTAATTATCATGCCTGAATTCCTGAAAAACTTGACCAGTACTGAAACTTAAATTTAGAATATGTCTGTAGCCCAAATGCCATCCATCACAGAAACTCACTGGCTTCCAGTCCTACTTAGCTTTAAAAAATTGCTGGGAAGGGGCAGTTGGAGCTTTGATATCTATCTACATACTATGATTTTCACACCATAAGAAGTCTTCAAGGGTCCTGCATTTGGGCATTATTTCCTTGATAACTTTTATTTTCAACCTCATTTTTTCCTGGACCCTTATTCTCATTGAAATTTCATTCTATATGGTTATCCTTATTTACCATCATCTGAAATAATGAAGTATGACAATTGTTTACTTTCAATTTTGAAAACTAACTAGAAAATATTTTCCTGAAGGTTTAGAGAAAAAGAAGTTGTCATGACACAGGAAAAATATTAAGTATTGAATATTTTGGTAAAAAGATATTCAGGAAGTTTATCCATTTAAGACAACTCTCTGGACTGACTTTGCGGGAAGGAGATTTTGAAATATATACCTGGTCCTCCAAGTTTGAACTGACACACATCCTTCATATCTCATTTCCATTTTTGCATCTCTTTCCTGAAATTCCTCCTTAAATTTCAATTTTTTAAATAATTTTCAGTAATTCAACTTTCTCCCCATACTGCAGTTTCTCACTGTAGATTAGATCCCTGGAACAAGTCCTTGTATGTGTAGAAGATATATGTAGTGCTTTCTTATTCTACGAGAATACTTTGGATGCTTTTTAAAACCAGATACAACTCATTATTATTAGACTATTATTAGCAATTTTTACTTTGAAAAAATTATAAATTCACATGCAAGTATAAGAATAATATCCAAGCCACTTGCCAGTAGTTCACGCCTGTAATCCTAGTTACTCAGAAGGCTGAGATCTGAGGATCATGGTTTGAAGTCAGTCCAGGCAGGAAAGACTAAGGGACTCTTATCTCCAAGAAATTAATCAGAAAAAGCTGGAAGTATTGCTTTGATTCAAGTGGTAGAGCTCTAGCCTTGAGCACAAAATGGCTCAGGGACAATATCCAGGCCCAGAGTTCAAGCTCTATGACTAGCAAAAAAGAAGAACAACAACAAAAAACAGAATAATATCCAGATAAATATAGCATGCCTGCATTTCCCTAGGGATCACCTCTTGCAAATTTGTAGCATAGGATTACATTTAAGATACTGGCATAGCCAAGAATCAGAAGATATAGTGCCCCAAATCATCCTTCACATTGCCTTTTGAAGTCATCTAATTTGCCTTCCACCACTACTTCTTCTATACTTCTTATAACCACTAACATAGCCTTTATTTGCATAGATTTCAGAATATTATATAAATGGAACAAATGGTATGAAATTTTATTCAATCTAAGTTGTTTTAATTGACATTTCTTTAATGGCAAGCAATTATGAATATCTTTTATGCTCTTATCTGCCACTGCATCTTTCCTTTGGTGGAATGTTTCTTCATGTCTTTTGTTCATAGTATAATTGGACTGTTTGCTATTTATTATTTATTGCTTACTTATTTATGTGCTGCTGAGTTTTGAGAATTCTTTCTAGGATCTGGTAACCAGCCCTTCATTAAACATGTAGGCTGAAATATATTTTTCTCTTTTTTTGCCAGCCTTAGAGCTTGAACTCAGGGCCTGAACACTGTTCTTGGGCTTTCTCAAGGCTAGAGCTCTACCACTTGAGCCACAGTACCACTTCTGGCTTTTTCTATGTATGTGATACCAAGGAATTGAACCCGGGTCTTTGTTTATGCTAGCCAAGCACTCTACCACTAGGCCAAACTCCCAGTCCCTGAAATATATTTTGTCTAATTATTTTTTATCTTCTTAGTAAGCGTTCTGGCAGAGTAAAATTTTAAACATTAATAAAGTACAGTTTTTCTGTATTTTTCTTCTCTAAAGTATACTTTGGGAATTAAATTCAAGATCTCTTTTCCTAGTTCTAGAGCACTAAGATTTTCTCCTGTGTTTTTATTCTAAAAGTTTCATCATTTCACATTTTATATTTCATTTTATATATTAAAGCCTAAGATTATTTATTTATTTAATTAAATTAATAGCCAATTATTTCATTTTTGCCTAAAGATATCCAGTTGTTCTAGCATAACTTGTGTACTCAGTTCTGCATCAGAACACTAACCAAGAGTAGCACTTAGACTTGACTACTTTATGCAAATAACAACTAGATTGATATCTTTCCATTTATTCTTTCTTGGTAGAATAGTTTTAGATATTCTAAGTCATTATCATTTCCAGTATAATTGTGTAATTTTCTTTAATATTTAAAAACAACAACCTCATCGCAGTTAGAATGACCATTATCACACATATAAACAATATGACAGATGCTGGCATGGGAGCGGACAAAAGAAAAGGAAATCCTAATACACTGTTGGTGGGAATTAAACTTGTTCATCCACTTTGGAAAGCAATATGGAGGTTCCTCCAAAACTAAAAATACAACTACTCCATGATCCAAGAATCCTACTCCTGGACATTTATCACAAAGATGACAAAGTAGGATAGAAGTAAATTACCAAGACAACATGTGCATAACAGTACAAATTGCCATAACCAAGGTATGAAATCAGCCCAGATGAACCTCAGTGGGAAATATGGTATATATATATATGTATATATATATACACATATATACATATATATATACATACATATATACATACAATGTAATTTTTATTTATCTATTAGAAAAGGATGATACTCTTTCATTTGCTAAAAAAATGGAAAGACTTGGAAAAAATATTATTTTCTTCCACACGTGTAAGCTAGAATTAGTTTATAAATACATAGCTAACTACTATGGATGGTTTGCAGCATATACAGTTGCATAATTTAAATACAGTAAATTCAAGATACAACTCAGAGTAGTAATTCTTTAGGCAAAATCATAATTTGACAACACAGACATCAGGAAGTGAGTACTTGAAAGGAGTAGAGTTAGTCAGGGGAAGGAATAGATGAATGAAGGGAAGAAATGGGAAAATGTAGTAAAAAATAAATGTATATTCTACAAAATTATGAAAAGTGAAGGAAAATAGGTTGGGAGGGTTCGATGAGATTGTTGAAAGTGGTGACATTGACCAAAATACATTATAATCATAAGCTCATTTGTTGAATGTACCACCGCTTAAAATAATATTTTTAAAACAGAAATTAAAAAAAATCCTGACTTTATTTTAATACGAGTGATGTCAAATCTAGAGACAAAGTTGGAGAGAACTAATATAACTATTGTTCTACCTTCTTTTTTTTGGCCAGTCCTATGGCTTGAATTCAGGGCCTGAGCACTGTCCTTGGGCTTTCTCAATGCTAGAGCTCTACCACTTGAGCCACAGCACCACTTCTGATTTTTTTTTTCTATGAATGTGGTACTGAGGAATCAAACCCAGGTCTTCATGCATGCTAGGCAAGCACTCTACCACTTGGCCAAACTCTCAGCCTTGTTTTATCTTCTTATGTCTCTTTTCACAGGAGTGGTATACAACACATACTACTTAGGCGTTAGGGCTTTATCTGGTAGAGCTCACTGTATTTCCTTTTCCTCTCTGATCAAGGAATATGATTTGATTTCTTTCATTTCATACATTTTAACTCTTTTAGATTTACACATAATTGCATCAAATTTTTACTGTAAGCCAAATTATTTTTTCTTCATCGCAGTGCCAATGTGATAACTGATAATATCTGGAATTATAACTGATGTTTGTATACTTGTATTATATAACCTTGCTAAATGAAGTTATTAGTTTGAGGGCTATTTGTATTTATTTATATTCCTAAAGATTACTTTTTTTGGTGGGTCATGGAGCTTGAACTATGTCTGGGCACTGTCCCTGAGCTCTTCAGCTCAAGATTACTGCCCTACCCTTGAGCCAAGCCCACTTCCCGTTTTCTGGAAGTTAATTGGAGATAAGAGTCTCAGGTCCTTTTGTGCCCAGGCTGGCTTTGAACCTCCATCCTCAGATCTCAGCCTCCTGAGTAGTTAGGATTACAGGCCTGAACCATTGTGCTCGGCTGCCCAGAACTTCTTTTGTGTGCAGGGTCAGACAATTTTATTTATTTCTTTTCTTCAGAATAGAATGTTTTCTGTTTTCTTTTGTCACCTTATGACACATGGGTTAGACCTAGAATTATGAGAACTGTGTTGTACAGGAGTGATTAGGTGTGTTGATCTTAGGATGAAGCATCCAGGCTTTAATAAGTGCAATGCTAGATGTGAGCTTTACTGTAGATTCTCTTTACTAAGCAACTACTTCTGGGAATGATTTTCCTAAGTTAATACTGAATTATGCTAAATGCTTTAATGCTTTTATGCATACAATCAGGTATTTTTTTTCTAGTCCTGGGAAACTTATGGCCTGAGCACTGTCCTTTACCTTTCTCAAAGCTAGAGCCCTACCACTTGAGCCACAGCACCACTTCCAGCTTTTTCTATATATGTGGGACTGAGGAATCAAACCCTTTGAGCATACTAGGCAAGCACTCTACCACTGGACCAAACTCTTGGCCCCAGCTAGTTGATTTTGCCATGAGAAAATAGTATATTCTATTATATATGTTTAGAATATTAAACCAAACTTGTATTTCTCAAAGTAACTCAATTATGTCATCATTCACTATTGTATTCTATGAAGATATTGGCTTAGTTATCACTGTTTTACACAGTGATTGCATTTAAGAATTTGGGGGCTGGATGTAGCTCAGTGGCAGTGCTTTCCTAGCAAGTACAACATCCTGGGTATCCCCAGTATCAAAAAAGAAAAGAAAACATGGGGTAATATTAATTCAATAAAATGTATTGGTAAGTATTCTAGCTCTTCTTTACTATGATATTGTAAGAGTTAGTGTTACTTTTTAAGTATCTGCAAGAACCATGATTTGAACTAAGGATCTTACACTTGCTTGACTTGATTGCATGGCTTGAATTTTACCACTTGAACCATGTCTTCAGTCCAGCATTTTGCTGCTTAATTGGAAAGGGAGTCTCCTTTACTTTTCTGTTAGGGCTGGCTTTGAAACAGAATCCTCTAGATCTTATCTTCCTGAGTAGCTAGAATTACTGGTATAAGCTAATGATGCCTGGATTTAGTGAAATTTTATTATAGATGATTTATATTCTTTTTCATATATTTTTTATTGTAATTAATACAAGGGTTACATGATATTTGCCAGATAGATGGTGCATTAATTCCCATACATTGATACTCTTTCACGTGTCTTGGTCCCCATTTCCCTCCCCCCCAACCCCGTAGGACGCTAAATGAAAGGATCTCTAGGATATAGAAACATAAGCCATATAATGAATGATTGTTGTTCTTAAGGTGCTATGTTATCTCTCATCTCTTTTGCTGTCCCTTGGTTATCTCATATTGTTACAGTATCTCACTTTGTTACCTGATATATAGGATATATTTGTATTTGGTTATTTGAAATTGGATAGGGAACAGGGGAAAACAAGATTTATATACTTGTAAGAAAATTCTAACTAGCATCTTGATGTATTTATCTGTTATGGTTATAATAGCTCTTCCTTCAGTGTGAGATCTTTCTAGTTCTTAGTATGGTAAGCTATTTTGAACATCATTTTGTATTATGTTCCGAAATTCTGCATTTTATTAGACCCTTTTGTTAAAGATTCATTACCTGTACCTTATAAAAACTTGTTTTTTTTTTAAGTATTTTACTTTAGATTGAAAACTGAAGTGTCCACACTGTTCGTCACAAAGATACACAGTATTCACGAATACAATGCTGGTCGTTGAGGAAATGTATACACACCTCAAGTTCTCCTTCATGCTTTTACTTTTAGAAAGAGACTGTTTACAAAAAAGAAACTTCAGCAGTACAGGAAAAACTATTTTCCCAATAAATTTATGAAAGCCTAAGATTCCCAATGGAATCAAGATTACCTTCCCGCTACCACCGCCTCAATATAATCACATGCTTATTGGAACACTAATAGTCGCACCCTAAGAGTACATTTACTTTCAACAATGAGGGTGATTCTTTAAAAACAAACCAGTGTGGTAAATGTAACATGAATTTCTGTGAGTATTAAGTGTCAGAAATAGGCAGCTAATACCGGATTTAATATTATTTTATAAATAACTGTTCCCTTAGCAGTAAACATAAGTCTACACATTCACAGTAATCCTATAAAATAAATACTGTGCTTATGCACATTATGACAAACTAGTTTCAAAAAAACCCAAAAGCTTCAATATCTTAATAAAAATTCTGATTAGAACAAAATGTGACTCTAAAACATTGTCAAAATAATATCACATTTAAAATCTCCCACGGTTTACACAAGTACTATGAGTTTCCAGTTGTGGAACATCTTTTTTTTACTGTGAATTAAAATATGAACATATTGGAAATTGTTGATTTCAGTGATGATACTGGTTTTGGGCTTACTTTTAGCATCATTCTCATTATAAAAGGTTGCACTAAGTGTGCATTAATGGTCTAACTGGTCTTCAGTATTTCATAAATGTATATTATATATAAAAGAAACCTTCATACATATATATGTACACACACACACACATATAAAAGAATCTCATCTCAGAAATGGCCACATTTAATAGTCAGACATTGACAAGAACCTGCACCTTAGAAGAAAGCATGTGCAGAAATGCTCCTTACATTCCATTATATTAAATATTTCCAACTGAGTTTCAAACTCAACAGGTGATGAATAACAGAATTATACAGCTCATCTGCACTCAAAGTTGACCACAACCAAAATTTACAGTATGATTAAAACAAGCCAATGTTTAAAAAAGTTTTAACTAAAGGCAACAATTCCATGAAAGTAGAGGATAAAGAATAGGATGACAAGAAATATTTGGTCTTAATAAGGCAATACAAAATAGATCCATTTACAAAGAACATTTAATTTTTAAAGATCAACAATACCAAAAGCATAAAGTGGAGTATAAGAAAATAGTTTCATAGTATGATTTAATTAAAGTTGCATACAATTATTTCCTCCTACTGTAGTGAGTGTGAAATGACAATAGATGAGAGACAAAGCACACCTAGCACACAGGGTAGAGTGGCCGCATGCAGTCTGTGAGCTCAAGGTCTCACTGAGATGGGAAGAGAGCACAGAGCAGACTGGGTGGCCTTTACTCTCCTAGTAGGAAGAAGCTAGGGAGTGAGGGGATGGGAGAAAGGAGATGACTGCAAAGGAAACAAACACAGTCATGTAATTGCCCATTGCCCAAGAAGACAGCACTATAGAAAACATTCATTATATGGTATTTGTTTCTATATCCTAGAGGTCCTGTCATATGGCCTTATGTATCAAGGTTTTGCTCTACTGCAAATCTCTGCTAGAAAAGCAGAAGGTTTCTACTGATTATAACAAATGAGCGAAACCATTGAGCCTATGTTCCTTTGAGACTGGCTTACTTCACTTGATATGATTTTTTCTAAGTCTTTCCATTTCCTAACAAATGGGGCCATGTCGTTCTTTCTGACAGCAGCATAGAATTCCATTGTGTACCAAAACCACATCTTGTTGATCCATTCATCAACTGAGGGACATTTACGTTCCTTCCATATCTTTGCTATGGTAAACAGTGCTGCAATGAACATTGTTGTGCTAGTGGCTTTAATATGTCCTTGTTTCTGGACAATTGGGTAAATGCCAAGTAGTGGAATTGCTGGGTCATAGGGGAGCTCTAGATTTAGCATTTTGAGGCACTGCCATACTGCTTTCCATAGTGGTTGAAGGAGTTTGCACTCCCACCAACAGTAGTTATCCCTCCTGGCCACATCCCCTCCAGCATCTGTTATTAGTTTTCCTGATCCTGGCCATTCTAACTGGAGTGAGGTGGAATCTTAGAGTTGTTTTGATTTGCATTTCTTTTATGACCAGAGATGTTGAGCATTTCTTCATGTGTCTATAGGCCATTTTTGTTTCTTCTTCAGAGAACTCTCTTTAAGTCTTTGGCCCATTTTTTAATGGGATGGTTGTTACTTTGGAGGTTAGTTTTGGAGTGATTCAATTTTTTGAGTTGTTGATATATTTTAGATATGAGGCCTTTGTCCGTTGTTTGGTTGGTGAAAATCTTCTCCCACTCTGTAGGCTTCCTAATTAATTTACTAGCTATGTCCTTTGCAATACAAAAGCTCTGCAGTGTAATGCAGTCCCACTTATCCAGCCTTTCTCTGATTTGTTGTGATACTTGGTCCTCATTAAGAAAGTTTTGACGTGTGCCAAGGAGACCTAGTGTATCTCCTATTCCTTCTTGTAAAGTTTTCAGTGTGTCACCTTTTACCTCAAGGTCTTTGATCCATTTGGAGTTAATTCTAGTACAGGGTGACAAAGAAGGATCCAACTTTAGTTTTCTGCAGGTGTTTAACCAGTTCTGCCAGCACAACTTGTTGAAGAGGCTGTCTTTCTTCCATTCTATTTTTTTGGCTCCCTTGTCAAAGATTAGGTGGCCATAGGTCTGTGGTTTAATATCTGGGTCCTCAGTTCTATTCCATTGATCTTCAGGCCTGTTCTTGTGCCAGTACCAAGGTGTTTTGTTTATTATAGCTCTGTAACAGAGTCTAAAGTTTGGTATTAAAATTCCTCCTGCGCTGTTCTTTCTGCTAAGAAGTGTTTTTGCTATATGGGGTCTTTTATTATTCCCTATGAAATTTTGGATTGCCTCTTCTATTTCTTTAAAGAATGACATTGATGGGTATTGCATTGAATTTGTAGATAGCCCTTGGCAAGATTGTCATTTTCATGATGTTGAGTCTTCCAATCCAGGAGCATGGGAGGTTTTTCCATTTCCTTAGTTCTGCTTTAATTTCCTTTTTCAGGGTTTTAAAGTTTTCATCAAAAAGGTCCTTTACATTCTTAGTTAAGGTAATTCCTAGGTACTTTATTTTCTTTGAGGCTATTGCAAATGCATTTGCTTTCCTTATTGTTGCCTCATTCCTCTCACTGTTGGGGTAGAGGAAAACAGTTGATTTTTTTCTCATTTATTTTATTATTGTAATTAATAGAAGGGTTACATTATATTTGCCAAATAGAAGCTACATTAAGTCACATACATTGATACCCTTTCTCATGTTTTGGTCCCCATTTCCCTCCCCCCCACACCCACCCCTCACCTTGTTTTCCCCCTTCCCTATCCAAGTTCAAATAACCAAATACAATATATCCAATATATCAGATAACAAAGTAAGATACTGTAACAATTTTTGAGGATTAATTTTGTACCCTGCTACCCTTCCAAAGTTTTGAATCAGCTCAAGGACCTTGAGAGTAGATTCTATAGGATTCTTTGAATACAGAATCATGTCATCTGCAAAGAGGGATAGTTTTACTTCCTCTTTCCCTATTTGGATCCACTTTATGCTTGCTTCTTGCCTTATTGCACTGGCTAGGAATTCGATTACTATGTTAAAGAGGAGTAGAGAGAGTGGGCATCCTTGTCTCATTCCAGATTTTAGAGGGAATAGCTTTAGCTTTTCACCATTAAGTGTAATACTAGCAGTGGGTTTGTCATACACAGCCTTTATTATAGTGAGGAATGTTCTATGGATTCCTAGTTTCTCCAGAGCTTTTAACATAAAGGGGTGTTGGATCTTGCTAAATGCCTTTTCAGCATCTATTGAGACAATCATGTGATTTTTGTCCTTGCTCCTGTTGATGTGTTGAATTATATTAATTGATTTGCATATGTTGAACCAGCTTTGCCTCCCTTTGATAAATCCTGTTTGATCATAGTGTATACTTTTTTTGATGAGCTGTTGTAAACAGTTGGCCAGTATTTTGTTGAGAGATTTTGCATCGATGTTCATCAAAGAAATAGGTCTATAGTTCTCTTTCTTTGATGAATCTCTGTCTGGTTTGGGGATGAGGGCTATACTGGCTTCATAGAATGCGTTTGGCAAAGAACTTTCTTTTTCAATTTCATTGAAGAGCTTGAGGAATATTGGTGTGAGCTCTGTTTTGAAGACATTATAGAATTCAGTTTGTGAATCCATCTAGCCCTGGGCTTTCATTAGGTGGAAGATCTCTTATTGCATTTCTATTTCAGTGCTTGAAATAGGCCTTAGTTGGGTTAGTTCTTCTTGGTTCAGTGTGAGTATGTTAATATTGTCTAGAAATTTATCCATTTCTTCTAGATTCTCAAATTTGTTGGTGTAAAGGTTTGAGAAGTATTCCCTCATGATACTCTGGATCTTGGTAATTTCTGTTGTGATATTACCATTTTTGTCTGCGATTTTGTTTATTTCGGTATGCTCCCTTCTTTTTTGGTAAGATTTGCTAACGGTTTGTCAGTTTTGTTAATTATTTCAAAGAACCAACTCCTTGTTTTGTTGATTCTTTCTATAGCTTTTTTTTGGATTCCAAATCATTTAATTCTGCTTTGATTTTAATAATTTGCTTCCTTCTACTGGGATTAGGGTTGGTTTGTTGCTCTTTTTCCAGGAGCTTAAGGTGACACATTAACTTGTTGGTTTGCGATATTTCCAATTTGTTACTGTAGGCACTCAGAGCTATAAATTTTCCTCTGAGTACTGCCTTTGCCGTGTCCCAAAGGAGCTGGTATTTTGTGTGCTCCTTATTGTTAAATTTCATAAACTGTTGGCTTTCTGTTCTGATCTCTTCAATGACCCATTGGTGATTCAACAATGTGTTGTTCAGTCTCCATAAGTTACAGGGTTTTCGTTGGTAGAGATGGGTGTTCAGTTCCAATTTGATGCCCTTGTGGTCTGAGAGCATGCAGGGAATTATTTCAGTGTCTCTGAATCTGTCCAGGTTTGTTTTATGGCCTAAGATGTGGTGTATTTTGTAAAATGCTCCATTTGCTGCTGAAAAAAACATATATTGTGTTGTTGCTGGGTGGAATATTCTGCCGATGTCTGTTAGATCTAGTTGGTCTATATAGTAGGACAATTCTAAGGTTTCTCTGTTGAGTTTTTGCCTTGTTGATCTGTCCATAGGTGAGAGTGGTGTGTTAAAGTCACCACAATCACTGTGTTTAGATCTATGTATGGTTTCAGTGAAAGTAAAGTTTGCTTGATGAAGTTTGGAGCTCCGGGATTAGGTGTGTAGATATTTAGGATCGTTTTGTCCTCCTGGAGGAAACATCCCTTTAGTAGTATTTAGTAACCTTGTCTTCTCTAACTAATTTTAGTTTGAAGTCTATTTTATCTGATATGAGGATGGCAACTCCAGCCTGTTTATGGGGGCCGTTAGCTTGATAGAGTTTATTCCAACCTCTCACTTTCAAAAAATGTTTGTTTTGGGGGGTAAGATGTGTTTCTTGAAGACAGCAGAACAATGGATCTTGTTTTTTGATCCAACTAGACAGTCTATGCCATTTAAGGGAGAGTTAAGTCCATTGATATTGAGAGTTAGGATTGAGAGATATTTATTAGTTCCTACCATTTTTAAAAGCTTTCATTAGGGCCTGTGTCTTGACAGTTCTTGTGGTACTTAGATGGTATGATGTTTAGGTGCCTTTTCTTTCTCTGTATTGTATTTGTGTTGGTTTTCTATGTGTAGAACATCTTTCAGAATTTTCTGTAATGTTGGTTTGGTTGCTACATAATGTTACATCTTTTCCCTGGAATGGAATGTTTTTATTGTTCCCTCAGTTTTGAATAAAAGCTTAGCTGGGTACAGTATTCTTGGTTGGTAGTTATTTGACTTACGGGCATGGCATATATGCTTCCAAAAAAACAATACAGAATGAAAAACAGAGAAACAAAAAACAAAAACAACAGCAACAACAACAACAAAAGAAAAGAAAAAGAAAAAGGTCGGGGGGATTCCTCACTATTGCAGGCTCTTACTTAAGAAATACTAGGGTTGAGACAGGAGATTAAAAAGCAGGTGTCTGTATCAATATAGATATCATTTGTTTGTATTCAGACTGTACCCAGAGCTGTCACTTTGTTTCCAGGAACAACCACAGTGACAGAGGGATGCGGGAAAGGAAAGAGGGAAAAAGAAAAGGTGTAGGTAAGATACTAAAGAGAAAATCAGAACACCTAAAAAATGCAAATAAAAAAGGGGTGGAAAAAGAAAAGAAAGAAAGGAAAAAAAAACCAAAACAAAGAAAAAGAACAAACAAATTTTTTTAAATAAAAAAGGGTATTCTTCAGAGCCAGTCTTGGCTCTGACCAAATATGTCGGTACAGACTTCCTCAGAACAGGGGACCAAGCCCCAGCTGCTTCTTGAGCTATGCTATGAATATGATGACCCTCTCACTGGAGCACAGGATCTGACATCTCAGCACATTGCCTCAACCCCTAATAAAAACTTGTTTTAAATGACTTTCCTAAGTGGACAAGTAGAGACAGAAGTCTTGATTTTCCATGTGGCCTTGAACTTTGAATTTGAAGGGAAGATGTCACGTTCATTGTTGGCTTGGGATGGGATTTTCTGCATTTTATGACTACTATTTCAGTAACAGAAGAGACACTCAACATTTTGTTTTGCCCAGGCTTGCTGGGCTTGAGAGTGGTAAGATATCAATGTGGATCTTCTTGGTGTGTCAAAACAAGGATGTTTTGAAGTGGTCTTGCGCAGAACATTGCTAGACACAAAGGGTATATAGTTGAAATAAATCTACATGGGAACTAGCATGTGTCTACCTGTTTATTATATAAAGAATACAGATCACTTGCTCCCAGGAAAGGTTGTAGCTACTTACTTAATTAAAAAGTTACATTACACTCTTGATTCAATCAGCAGATATTCCTAATTGAGTAATTTGTGGATGTCTGTCAGAAAGTGTTAGCTCTGTGAGACCCAATAGCTACAAATTGATTCTTACCTATAGAAAACCCTGAAGTTTTAGATATGATGGTAAATTGATTATTTTTTGCTAGTAGTACCATTCAACAATATGACATGGTCTTGTTACTTATTTTTCCCATTTTCATTAGTGTCTATTAATTGTACAATGTGGGAGAGTACATTATGATATTTCATATAATATATATCATATATTTATATGCATATACATAATATATAGCACATTTTATATGTTTCTATATGTTATATCTGTTATGTAAACTATAGGTTACGTACTATATAAAAATTTATTATAAGACCTAGCGTAATATACATACATTGGACTTATATCCTACACATGTGCAATGGACTTAGAATATATTCTTCCACTGGGCCTGATGGCTCACGCCTGTACCCTAGCTACTCTGGAGGCTGAGATCTGAGGAGAAAGGTTCAGAGCCAGCTGGGCACAAAAGGACCTGAGACTCTTATCTCCAATTAATCTCTAGAAAATGGGAAGTGAGACTTGGCTCAAGGGTAGCCTCTTCAAGCCTTGAGCTGAAAAGCTCAGGGACAACACCCAGACCAAGGGGTTGGGTGGTAGGCTAGAGCTGAAGTGCTCAGGCCCAGTTCAAGCCCCATGACCCACATACATACAAAAAAAGAATATATTCTTTCTTCAATTCTTCTGTTTTCCTTCCTCTGGTCCTCTGATTGGCCACCATTTATATTCATGTATTTTTTCTTTACTACTCATCTTTTTTTAATTTCAAACAAAAATAGCTAGTGTAACAAACTGATACAGAAATTATTATTTCTTGACAGAGATAAATGTGCAAGTTAGACCCTACAGTGTCTTTGGGTTTTATCTGTCTCGTGCTAGATACAACATTTTCATTTCCTTCCAATGAGAAAATATGAAGCCTGAATCTCTGAAAAATCAACAGACATTCTCACATGAGGCCACATGAAAGGAAAATGCATGTTTTTGTTAAAAATCATTTTTCCACTTGATTCTCTTCCCCATTGCACTGTGAAGATAGCTAAAAATCTTGGGTTTTGTATCTCAAGCAACAAGCATTGAGTACATACTTAGCAAATGATTGCGGAATGAATGCAAAAGGAATGAATTGTTTCCAATAAATCATACCAATCAAGCAACAGGAAAGATTTGAAGTGTTCTCTTCTTCAAAATTACTGAAGCTTTTCAAGACCAACTAAAGAACATGATTAATTATAGGATGGATAGTGTGACATTCTCAGTTTTGTCCTGTTTCACTGTGAGAGTCAAGTTCAAGGTCAGCCTCAGAGAAACGCATTGTTCTCACCTGTCAGTAGAATGAAGCCTTATTCCTGAGATCTTCTCTGCAAAGTGTTTCATTAGTTCTGCCTCATTTTTTTTCTCCATTCCTGGTGTTGATAGTAATCCTGCTGATAGCCTGTCTGTGACACATGAAGCCTGTGGCCTATAACTTTCTCTCCAGGAAAATAGGGTACAACCTGACTTTAAGTTACGGGTTGCAATGATATTTCGCCTTATAAATGATCCTTTGGTTTGTAGATTGTTTTGCTCACCATTCACTGGATCCAAAGTAGGAACTCCTGGAATCATACACTCAACTGATTCTCACACTTTAAAGAGAATCAACAAGAGGTCATATTAAGTTCCTGATTTTGCTTAATAGGATTGAGTAGTTCTGAAATGTTTTTAAAGAAGTTCCTCTTGGATGTGGCAAGCTTACCTACTGGAATGTGAATAGGAAAGACAAAAAAGTATTTTTGAGCCTCAAAATTTACTACTGAAATATAGAATGATAACCTATGTCCTGATAATTTTCAAGATTGTGAGAAGTGAGGCACATAATACAATTAAAATCTTCAGGATTTGGACTCACTATACATTCCTAAAGTAAATATTTGTTGGCTTGCTTTTGTGCTAACTTTAGTGATTTTTTTTCCAAACTCAGGAGTAATTCTCCAGTGGAGATTTAAATATTGAGACTTGAGTAACAACTAAAAACATTTGACTCAAAGTAAACTTCCTCACTGTGATTTATAGATAAAATTCTCAACTGGATTATCATCTGCAATAGAAGGTTATGAAATTGGTACTTAAACTGGTTTTGCTGGAAAGCACTGACTCAGGAAATGCAGATTTGAGGATCATGATTTGAAGCCATCCCAAGCAGACAAATGCAAGATACTCTTATCTTCAATTAACCAGCAAAAGAGCTGGAAGTAGAGATGCAGCTCAAGTGGTAGAGTGCCAGCCTTGAGTGATAAAGCTAATTGAGAGCACCACAGGTTCAAAGTTCAAGCCACAGTGTCAACACACACATAATCTCCACTGTAGCACATACTATGGAAGGTACTTTCCACTTACCATGCCTAGTTCTCTCTGTTTTATAGGTCGGATGTCTAGGTCACAGATTAGGAAATGGAGGCCTAGAGAAATGAATTACTTGAGTTCACATGGGCATTTTTTTTCTAGAGAGATACTTTTAAATGTTTATTCATTTTAAAACATATCCCCTTAGTCCTCTCCAGAAACAATGAACTTTTCATTAATCTCACGCCCATTCCTTTCTGCCTTCTATAGAACCTGTAAATTTTTTCTTACTACATCATTCAAAAGTTTAGCTTTAGGGCTGGTAGTAAGTTCAACTTATGAAATAAAAGATGTCTTATGCAGGGTGCTGGTGGCTCATGCCTGTAATCCTAACTACTCAGGAGGCAAAGAGCTAAGGATTGTGGTTCAAATCAAGTCCAGGCAGGAAAGTCCAGGAGACTTTAATCTCCAATTAACCAAAAAACTGGGAGGGCAACTGTGGCTCAAAATGGTATAGCAATACCCTTGATCAAAAACACCCACAACCCATAACCACCAAAAACAACTGGAGAAAAAAGAAAGACAAAAAATGCAAGCAGAACCCAGCAGTTCTTACCCTTCATTTCAGATCTGGACTTTTCTCAACCCAGTTATCAAAAAGCCCTAGAGGCTTGGGTGCTGTCCTTTAGCATTTTTGCTCAGGGCTGGTGTTCTACCACTTGAACCACAGCTCTACTTCTGTCTTTTGGGTGGTTAATTGGAGGTAAGAGTCTCATGGACAATAGCTCTTGAATCATCAAAATAAACTAAATTGATGCATTTCATTATCTCCTTTTATCACATTTGCTTTACACTTGAATCTTATGTTTTACAAACTAATAAACATTTCAATTCAGTTCACTTTTTTTTTGGTGGGGGGGTGGGTCATGGGTCTTGAACTCAGCCTGGGCCCTCTCCCTGAGCTCTTCAGCTCAAGGCTACCACCCTACCCCGGGGCCTGGGCATTGTCCCTGAGCTAATCAGCTCAAGGCTTACTGCCCTACCCTTGAGCCAAGTCCCACTTCCCATTTTCTAGAGGTTAATTGGAGATAAGAGTCTCAGGTCATTTTGTGCTCAGTTCACTATTTTTAACTAGTAACTTTTATTATTGTATGCAGAACTTTTAATGAAAGTATTTTAATTGTATTTGTTTATTTATTCTTTTTTCCTTTCTTCTTTTTTTGCCAGACCTGGGGCTTGAACTTGGGGCCTGGGTACTCTCTTAGAGCTTTCTTAAGGGTAGAGCTCTACCACTTGAGCCACAGTGCCACTTCTAGCTTTTTCTGTGTATGTGGTACTATGGAGTTGAACCTAGGGCTTCATGCATACTAGGCAAGTACTCTACTGCTAGGCCACACTCCCAGCACAAAATTATTTTCTTTACATGTGCATTTTATAAGCAACTGATCAAACTGAAAAATGATGAAGCTTTATAGCTCTAATGATATTTTATAAACCCCAGTACATTTGTTATTAGTTAACTTGCTAACATAAAAGTATTTCCCATTCTTAGTTATAGCAGCATATTTTCTTCCAAATCCATTCTATATACATTTAAACACATGATAAAAATTAGATGACTTATACACAAAAAAAGAAAATAACTGGAAATAACAATTCAAATGTAAATAAATGAAAAAGAAGTTAAAGAATATTTGACTTAAAAATCAATACAGCGTCCTTTTCGTTCCCAATCTCCATATCGGGTAGGTTCTGGGCCTCTGGGTCCACCTTTTTCTTTGGTAACTGGATTAATATCACCTGGAAATTTTTTCAGTTGTTCTTTCTCTAAGATGGAATCTTCTGGTGCATCAAAACGGCCAACTGGTAACTTTGGTTTCCTCATGGATTCTTTGACAGAGTTAGGCTTTTCTCCTTCTGAAGAGCTTGTTTTTCTCGAAGAATGATACAGAAGGGGTGACTCTGTCTCGCTCCAAGCCAAGGCTGAGAGACGGAAGAGCTACGGTGCTAGCCTCCAATCCCTCCCCCACATGGGCATTTTATAACAGGTCTGAATAGAGACCTTAATTGATCTGATGTCATTAGTCTCATAGGAGGAGATATATAAACCTATGTAAGAGGTTGCCTATATAAGAAGTTAGGTCTTGAATCAGCTCAAGGAGCTTGGGAGTAGAGTCTATAGGATTCTTTAAATACAGAATCATGTCATCTGCAAAGAGGGATAGTTTTACTTCCTCTTTCCCTACTTGGATCCCTTTTATGCTTGCTTCTTGCCTTATTGCACTGGCTAGGAATTCTAGTACTATGTTAAAGAGGAGTGGAGAGAGTGGGCATCCTTGTCTCCTTCCTGATTTTAGAGGGAATGGCTTTACATTTTCACCATTAAGTGTAATACTAGCAGTAGGTTTCTCATACACAGCCTTTATTACATTGAGGAATGTTCCATGGATTCCTAGTTTCTCCAGAGCTTTTAACATAAAGGGGTGTTGGATCTTGTCAAATGCCTTTTCAGCATCTATTGAGACAATCATGTGATTTTTGTCCTTGCTCCTGTTGATGTGTTGAATTATATTAATTGATTTGCATATGTTGAACCAGCTTTGCCTCCCTGTGATGAATCCAGTTTGATCATAGTGTATAATTTTTTTGATGTGTTGTTGTAGACGGTTGGCCAGTATTTTGTTGAGAAGTTTTGCATCTATGTTCATCAAAGATATAGGTCTATAGTTCTCTTTCTTTGATGAATCTCTCTCTGGTTTGGGGATGAGGGTTATACTGGCTCCATAGAATGAGTTTGGTAAGGAACCTTCATTTTCAATTTCGTTGAAGAGCTTGAGGAGTATTGGTGTGAGCTCTGCTTTGAAGACCTTATAGAATTCAGCTGTGAATCCATCTGGCCCTGGGCTTTTCTTAGGTGGAAGTTCTCTAATTGCCATTTCTAATTCAGAGCTTGAAATAGGCCTGTTGAGTTGGCTTAGTTCTTCTTGGTTCAGTGTGGGTATGTTAATATTGGCTAGGAATTCATCCATTTCTTCTAGATTCTCAAATTTGTTGGTGTAAAGATTTGAGAAGTATTCCCTCATGATATTCTGGATCTTGGTAATTTCTGTAGTGATATTACCATTTTCATCTGCGATTTTGTTTATTTCGATATGCTCTCTTCTTTTTTTGGTAAGATTTGCTAAGGGCTTATCAATTTTGTTAATTCTTTCAAAGAACCAACTCCTTGTTTTGTTGATTCTTTCTATAGATTTTTGGATTCCAAATCATTTAATTCTGCTTTGATTTTAATAATTTGCTTTCTTCTACTGGGATTAGGGTTGGTTTGTTGCTCTTTTTCCAGGAGCTTAAGGTGAGACATTAACTTGTTGGTTTGCAATTTTTCCAACTTGTTGTTGTAGGCACTCAGCGCTATAAATTTTCCTCTGAGTACTGCCTTTGCTGTGTCCCAAAGGAGTTGGTATTTTGATCAACCCTCAAAAATCAACTGCCTTCCTTTACGCCAACAGTGAGAGGAACGAGGCAATAATCAGGAAAGAAACTCCTTTCAAATAGCCTCAAAGAAAATAAAGTACCTAGGAATTAGCTTAACTAGGAATGTAAAGGACCTTTTTGACGAAAACTTTAAAACCCTAAAAAAGGAAATTAAAGCAGAACTAAGGAAATGGAAAAACTTCCCATGCTCCTGGATTGGAAGAATCAACATTGTGAAAATGACAATCTTGCCAAGAGCTATCTACAAATTCAATGCAATATCCATCAATATCCCAATGTCATTCTTTAAAGAAATAGAAGAGGCAATCCAAAATTTCATATGGAATAATAAAAGACCCCGTATAGCAAAAACACTTCTTAGCAGAAAGAACAGCACAGGAGGAATTTCAATTCCAAACTTTAGACTCTATTACAGAGCTATAATTCTCAAAACAGCTTGGTACTGGCACAGGAACAGGCCTGAAGACCAATGGAATAGAACTGAGGACCCAGATATTAAACCACAGACCTATGGCCACCTAATCTTTGACAAGGGAGCCATAAAAATAGAATGGAAGAAAGACAGCCTCTTCAACAAGTGGTGCTGGCAGAACTGGTTAAGCACCTGCAGAAAACTAAAGTTGGATCCTTCTTTGTCACCCTGTACTAGAATTAACTCCAAATGGATCAAAGACCTCGAGGTAAAAACTGACACACTGAAAACTTTACAGGAAGGAATAGGAGATACACTAGGCCTCCTTGGCACACGTGGAAACTTTCTTAATAAGGACCAAGAATCACAACAAATCAGAGAAAGGCTGGATAAGTGGGACTGCATGAACCTGCTGAGCTTTTGTATGGCAAAGACATAGCTAGTAAACTAATCAGGAAGCCTACAGAGTGGGAGAAGATCTTCACCAACCAAACAACGGACAAAGGCCTCATATCTAAAATATATCAACAACTCAAAAAATTGAATCACTCCAAAACTAACCTCCAAAGTAACAACCATCCCATTAAAAAATGGGCCAAAGACTTAAAGAGAGTCTTCTCTGAAGAAGAAACAAAAATGGCCTATAGACACATGAAGAAATGCTCAACATCTCTGGTCATAAAAGAAATGCAAATCAAAACAACTCTAAGATTCCACCTCACTCCAGTTAGAATAGCCAGGATCAGGAAAACGAATAACAACAGATGCTGGAGGGGATGTGGCCAGGAGGGATCACTACTACACTGTTGGTGGGAGTGCAAACTCGTTCAACCACTATGGAAAGCAGTGTGGCAGTGCCTCAAAAGGCTAAACATAGAACTCCCCTATGACCCAGCAATTCCACTACTTGGCATTTACCCAACCATCCAGTAACAAGAACATACTAAATCCACTAGCATAACAATGTTCATTGCAGCACTATTCACCATAGCAAAGATATGGAACCACCCTAGATGTCCCTCAGTTGATGAGTGGATCAACAAGTTGTGGTATTTGTACACAATGGAATTCTATGCTGCTGTCAGAAAGAATGACATCGCCCCATTTGTTAGGAAATGTAAAGACTTAGAAAAAATCATATTAAGTGAAGTAAGCCAGACTCAAAGGAACTTTGGCTCAATGGTTTCCCTCATTCGTCATAATCAGTAGAAACCTTGGGCTCTACTAGCAGAGATCTGCAATAGAGCAAAATCTTGATACATAAGGCCATATAATGTGAAGCTAATTGAAAGGACCTCCAGGATATTGAAACAAAAGCCATATAATGAATGATTGTTGTCCTTAATGTACTATGTTGTCTCTCATCTCCTTTGCTGTCCCTTGGTTATGTCATATTGGTATAGTATCTCACTTTGTTATCTGATATATTGAATTTATTTGTATTTGGATATTTGAAATTTGATAGGGAAGGGGGGAAAACCAAGACGGGTGGGGGGTGTGGAGGGGGGGGAAGGGAAATGGGTACCAAGACATGTGAAAGGGTATCAATGTATGTGAATTAATGCACCTTCTATCTGGCAAATAACCCTTTTACTAATTATAATAAAAAAAGAGTTAGGTCTTGATCATTTATTCAACCTTTAATGATATGATTTGACACCCATACCAGGTGTCAAAAAGTATATTGGAGGCTTAGTTTCCAAGATTATTGTGGGATCTTCAACAGGTGGCCCTGGAGGTCCTGTCCTCAGATAAGATTAAAATAGATCTGTTGATAGGGTTGTTACAAAATGAACAAGCTTAGCTGCATGTGTTAGGAATACCTGTAACCCCAACTCAACTCTGGAGCACCTGAGAAAGGATGGTGAGTTCCAGGCCAGCTTGGGTTATTGTAGAGAGAGACTCTGTCTCAAAAGAAATGAACAAATGAATGCACACAAACAAGCATATGATATGTGCACATACACATGAGATGGACAAGCCTCGCCCACACCATCTTCTACTTCCTGATAATGTGGTTGATCACTGGACCTCACTAAGGCTGTCCACATAGTATGATGCATCTGAAATGGCCCTTGTTCAATACAGACCTGAGCCAAAGCTCTGAGCTAAAGACCACTTTACAGATGAGCTCATCTCAAGTGTTAGATACAGACTAATACACTTTCAAAACCACATATGAGAGTGATAGGCCATTCTCAATATGCAAGCGCTTTAGGAATTCAATCTTTGATTTAACAACTGCATCTCTTTTGTGACTCTTGGCCCGAGTCACAAAATCCTCATTCACTGGCCAACTAGAGATGGCCGTTTCTGTGAGACAGTTAGCACTTGATGAGACTGGCAAAATCAGACATATAATAAGTGAATGTGAATGTACGTGCACTTGCAAGCACATGAGCACTCACACACACACACTTATGTAAAGTTGGAGAAGAGGATGGAGGATAGAGAATCACCATCAATCGATGACGAGATCATTTTCTCAGTGCAGTTATAGCATCTGTGTATTCATCATGTTAATTTAGCTTTATAGAAATATGGAAGGAAGATGGGGAAAGTTAGTATTTAAGGAGTTGAAATGAGATAACAATGAAGACTAAGCCAATAGTGAGAAAGCCCCAATGTGTATGAAGAGCACACTCCACCTTCAGTCCTTGAGAACTGTGGCATTGTCAAGTTCAGTTTCCAGCAGCCTGGCCTGTGACATGGACGTTATCCATACCCCCCTTGTGGAACTTCTGCTTACTCACATCTGAACCACTCTGAACAGAGGATATTGAATAGCGCTTTAACAACCCTTCAATTATAATTTGCTTTGCTTTTTCTTGGTGACAACAGTATTGTCCTTAATTGGATCTGTCTTTCCCATTCTAGAATCAATTAAGGGAAATATATCAGAGAAAATGGCAACAATTAGAATGTGTAGAGTTATGGATTATTTCTAGGTGATGGATACCACAAATAAATACCATTCTCATTGCACATAATCACAGTTTTAGAGGTCTCCTGAGAAGGACATCTCTGAACATTTTGAATCCTTAAAAGTTGTTTGGGAATCTGTGTCAACTCTAATTTAAAGAAATGACTGCATTTTTCTTGTACTGTTTTGATAAAAAATAAAAGAGAATTGTATCGTGAATTAAGATTTTGTTTATTGACATAGAAAGAAAGGCTAGATCTTTTAAGAAATAGAATATAGAAAGCAACTCCTGAAGAAATATTCACTGAATTGCTTATTCAGTTATATGTTTAAACATATGGTAAAAGGAAGTTGAAATTTGCTATTACTTGCCATTTCAGAACTGTGATTGGTCCAACTTGGAGTAGAGTGGTTAGAGGAGCTTGCCTGGAGAAAGTAATACCTAGTACATGCAAAATAAAAATGAGTCCGTTAAAATAACAAGGAGCATTTATAGCAAGGGAATATAGCAGACAGATGTGGAGAGATGAGAAGCAGCTTCTAATTTAATTCCAATTAGATCAGACAAAGCTATTGCTAAGAGAGAATCCAGGGAAGGTTGCAATATGATATCACTTTAAAAACAAACAACCATGTTTCCCATTTATTCATTTGTCATCAGGAGAAAATTATTTCAATGAACCGTTTGTATCCATTTTTGTGCTAGAAATAAGACTGTTCTTTACAGAAAGGGATATACCAAAATATGTTTAACTTGTGTGTACTTAACAATAAGAACATATTTGCCTTCATTTAAAGTATGACATAATTTAATAAGAGCAACAGCAACATTATTATTCTCAAGTTACACAAGAAAGGATAAGGACTTAAATTAATGGAGACTATGTTCTCATCCATTCTAGTTATGTTCGTGATACTTATTGCATTAGCAATATTCACAGTAGTCAAATGACTTCACACACTTGACTATAGTTAACCTTTCCAGTTGGGAAGATCAAATTTCCACCCTTAATTAGAACTCTTAAACTCTCCTTGGGAATTCTCATTATTTTACTTTCAATAATGAAATTTTTTAATTGCTCTTGTTTTCTATAGAATTGAAAGAAATCAACTATTTATCTAAAAACAAATATATCTGTAAAAGAGACTGCCCAGGACCCAATGAAACTCTCTCTCTCTCTCTCTCTCTCTCTCTCTCTCTCTCTCTCTCTCTCTCTCTCTCTCTCTCTCTCTCTCTCTCTCTCTTTCTCTCTTTCGGTCTCTGTGTGTGTGTGTGAGAGAGAGAGAGAGAGAGAGAAAGAGAGAGAGAGTGAAAGAAAAGCAAGAGAGAAAAATTAAAATAGTTAAAAAGATACAGTAAAAGGCCTTTGGATTCTGGATATTCTACCAACTTGGAGGCTTTCAAAAGGTTTCTTGGCTGTCTAGGACTTAGTTTGTAATGCCTGTAAAATGGGAAAACCTATACTTTCTTTGTAAGGTGCTTTTTGATTAGTTGAACAGACTTCTGCAAAGCATATAATTGAGTAAGCAAACTTTATTTCCTTTACTTCTCTAAACATGTAACAAGACATGTAGCATTTTTTTTTGCCAGTCCTGGGCTTGAGCTCAGGGCCTGAGCACTGTCCTTGGACTTTCTCAAGGCTAGAGCTCTACCACTTGAGCCTCAGCACCACTTCCGACTTTTTTCTATGTATGTGGTACCGAGGAATCGAACCCGGGTCTTCATGCATGCTAGGCAAGCACTTTAACCACTAGGCCAAACTCCCGGCCCCGACATGTAGCATTTTTAATTTTCCTTTTTTTTGTCAAATAAAAAGGTTTGATTAAATTCACTGCACATGTTTATGTGCTATTTTTTGTGAGTGCTAAAAAATTATCCACATGAAAAGAAAGTACTGGACTATAGGCAATGAGAGAAATGCCAGAGAATGGTTTTTATAATTGCATGGTTGATGGGGTAATGTTCTCTTGGATACTTGTTTGCAGCTTTCTGGGTATCTATGGGGAAGTTCAATTTCCACCTCAGTAATGATCTTAAAAGTCAGTGAGTCACTTTATGCAGGCTTCTATGTCTCTTCTCTATTTCCCATGGATCTTGCCTTTCCTGAATAGCATAGGGAGGTGGAAAAAGAGGCAAGAGTGTATCCAACTCATTTGGGAACTGAGACTTCCCTCTTCCCAATGAAATAATACATTGTTTATGTGCTTATGTAGCCTTTCTTCTGGCACAGAGTAGGCCTCCTTAGTAACTCTCAGAACCTTGGAATTTTCATCTTAGGAATTTCTGTGATTTGTTTAAACATGGGCTTTAGTGATCTGAAACTTCACCAGCAGGAACGTATAATAAATCTCGTCGACATGAAGGGAAGACTTGACTTTTATTATTTTCTTAAAATATTACTAGTGTATATTAATTGTACAAATAATGAGCTTCAGTGTGATATTTTCATACAGGAACATAATGCAGTTTGATCATATTCCTCTCATTATTTCCTTTTACTACCCTAATAGTCCTTCCTTGCTCCATCTACTTTTATGCCTATCTTTTATTTTTTTAATCTAAATTCATCATATAAGAAATGAAATGTTACAATGTTTGTGAAGTAATGCATCTTCTGTCTGGCAAATATAATGTAACCCTTCTACTAATTACAATAAAAATCTATTCAAAAAGAAAAAAGAAATGGCATGCTACAGTCAGAATAACAATAATCATAAAAAACAACCATGAATTTTGGAAAGGTTGGGGGATAAAGGCAAAAATGAACCCTGATGCATTGTTGGTGGGAAGATGAGTTTCTCCAGTTACTCTGGAAGTCATGGAGTTGTCAACAATGTGAAAGTAGACCTGCAATCTGCAATGTGATGCTGTTATATTACTTTCGGACATGGTAGAATGAATCAGAGGCATCATGTAATAGAGATATCAGTACATCCTTATTAATTCAAACATTATTTGAGATAGCCAAATTAGAAAAAACAAAACAAAAGCTTGGGTAACTACCTATTGATGAAGGACAGCATTATTTGCAAGTAAAAAGCAGAAATAACAACAAGAAGTCAATTTTGAAGCACCCTGGACTTTGTTTCTGGTTCTCTGCTTTAGTATCTCAGACATGGTGATATCTCTAAATTCAATCCTTCTTCATCTCACAAGCAACTTTCTAGCTTAATCTTCATCAGACCTCTGTATTTCTCTTCCCTTCTGGAACAGGAAATTGAATTCTGTGGTAGAATAATATGTTTTTTTTATATCAAAATGGTGTTAAACAGTAGCATGCATACATGTGTCATGTAAATACAGAGAAATTATTTAACTTTTCTTAATATGCTACCTTGTAAATAAAATTGGGATAATATAAAGTTATCACAAAGGATCGAAGAAAGTAGGAATGTATTTGAAAAGTATCTGGATAGTTCTTGGAAAAATAGCAGATAAGAGGAATTATAATAATAATAATTATCATCATTACTTCTAGCAGTAGTAGTAGCACAATCATTATTATTATACTTAGAGCATAAGACTGGAATACAGAAATTTTGGTAGGGAAAAGATGTTGTTTAGGCACCTGAATGGAGACCTCTGTGTGCAAACCTAACTCTTTAAAGCATGGGATTGGACTAATTGGACTTGTGGCTCTTTATTCAGGGATTTGTAGTTTTCACTGTATAGATATTTCACTGTCTATATTAGGCTGATTCTAAGGTATGTTATTTATTTGGGGGGGTACTGTAAATAGAATTGTTTTCCTGAATTCTCTATCGGCATACAGAAAAGCAATTGATTTGTTGATGAGTTCATATCCTACTCCTTTGCCAAAGTTATTGATAAGCTGTAGAAGCTTAGGAATGGAGTCTGTGGAATTCTTCAGGTTTAAGGTCACATCATGTACAGATAGGGATTATTTGACTTATGTCCCTATTTGAGTACCATGTATATCTTGCTCTTATCACTCTGGCTAAGGATTCCAGCATTAGACTGAAAAGGAATGGAGAGTGTGGACATGCATTTCTTCTTGATTTTAGAGAAAATAGTTTTGTTTTCCACCATTTAGTATAATGTTGGCTGTAGGTTTACATAGTCTTTATTACGTTGAGATATGTTCCTTCTATTTCTAATTTTCCAGAGCTTTTCTCAGAAATGGATGTCGCATTTTGTCAAAGCTATTTTCTGCACTGAATCTTTGGATTCTTTTCCTTAATTACATTAAGGAAAAAAAAACTATAGTACATTGACTTGGATATTTTGAATCATCCTTGTACCTCTGGGATGAATCCAACTTGATTGCTGTGAATGATGGTTTGATTGAATTCATTTAGTAGTTATATGATGGGTCTTTATTCATCAAAGATATTGATCTGTAGTTCTCCTTTTTTGGGTTGGGTCCTACCTGATTTTGTGATAAGTGTAAATCTGGCTTCATAGAATGACTTTGCACTTCTTCATAGAGCAAGTTAGTAATCTTTTCCTTTCTAGTTTGTGAAAATGTGTGAGGAATCGCAATGCTGGATCTTTTCTAAAGGCCATGTTAAATTCAGCTCTGAATCTAGCAGAACCCAGACTTTCCTTGTTTGGAGACTATTGGTTCTTCAATTTGATTGCTTGCTTTTGGTCTGTTTAGGTTTATATCCTTTCAGCTCAGTTGTGGCAGATTGAATGCCTCTAGAAATTTATCCATCTGTTCTAGATTTTTCAACTTGAGTATCGTTTTTGAAAGTAGTCCCTCATACTCTTTTGGATATCTTTTTTTTTCAGTCCTGAGGCTTTCTCAGGGCCTGAGCCCTGTTCTTGGGCTTTTTCCTCAAGGCTACAGTCTTGCCACTTGAGCCACAGTACTAGTTCCATTTTTTCTATGTATGTGGTACCAAGGAATCGAACCCAGGTCTCCGTGCATGCTAGGCAAGCACTCTACCACTAGGCCAAATTTCCGGCCCCATATTTTTTTAAACATTAGTTGCAATGGCTCCTTTTTGATCTCTCATCATTATTCTGTTTGGGTCTGTCAGCTCTTGTAAATCCAGGGGTGTTTGTTTAATAAAGTTGCGTTGTCTACCAATAGGTATGTATTTGTTGGCCAGTGTAATTTGCTCTCCATGAATCCTTCCTTTCATGGATATGAGGTGACATTCTTTGTCTCTACTTATTAAATTTAGTACCAACTCTCTTTTTGCAGATATAATTCTGGTTATTTCTGCTTTCTTGCAGTAGGTGTTTGTGTTTATTGTTTATAGTGAAAGTATGTTCCTTAAAGACACTGGATGATTGGCGCTTGTTTTTGATTCAGGCTAATGCTCTACGTCTTTTCATTGGAGAGTTGAATCCATTGACATATCCCATTACTATTGAGAGAATTACTTTGTGTTTCCTGCCATTTTATTTCTTTTATGTTTTTTGTTTCTTTCTTCTTACTGCTTTTCTAATCATTAGATTAGAAAACTATTCTAGGTTGGCAAAAATAGGCAACACTTCACAAAAATGTGTGTCCTCCTTGAGCAATAGCAATTCTAACATCATCTATATTGTTTCATTTTCAGTATATATGCGGCTGAAGCAAGCATAAACCAAATTCTTGACAAGCATTTCAAAAACAAAGGGAAGCAAGAAAGTCAGAAAGACCCTACCACTTAGAACCTGCCAATGTGAAACGAGATATTAGAGCTTGAGGTATAATGCTCTGAGCCCCAACCCTTTAAGTTCTCTTCCCTGGAATCACTTTCTAAGTGAAATATCTGCACATAAGACTTATAGTCAGGCTTTGCTTATTGGAACTCTACCCTAAGACTTCTTTGTATCTTTTTTTATACCCACCCTCATCTTCTTGTTCCTTAGAAAATGAACTCCAAGGAAACAAGCCACTAGCAATGCTGTAAGATGCCAAGAAACTGCACTCTTTTATTTCTAGCTTCTAAAAGTATTTTGTAAAGTAAAAAGAAAGTGGAAAATTAGGTCACCTTAGGCCTTTTAACATGGAAATTTCAGAGAACATTGTTTGTGAGATGTAAATACAGTGGCAGAAAAGTTGTAACAAGTTTTTGATGTCATAATTAATAGGGCTATCTCTAATAAAGAGCATTTTTGTGAGAAGTAATACACATACTGTCTGGAGAATATAACTGTAACCCCTCTATACATTACAAGAAAAAAAGAGATCAAACAAACTGTCCTGTTGGAAAAAAGAGCATTTTTCTTAACGGGGCATGTTTGCATTGTTTATAAAGACAAAGCCGTATTTCTGCTCTGCCAGAGTAAATGGCACATGCAATTCCTGTTTAATACTCCTTTTAAAAATTCTGCTTATTTGCTTTTTATGTTTATTTCTGCAAATTGATTAGAGAGAAATTTGTTTATACCCAAAATAGGACAATAGAGAACTGTAATTCTATTTCAATACAGGCTCACTATTTCTGCCCTACAGAAAATCATCAAACAAAAGAGACACCCACCCCTTCTTTTGTAATAAAAGTTGTGCTTTAGGCTGTTGGCATGATTTCTACTATGCACACACCACTAATCATCAAATGGGCCCTGGGATTATGATGACTATCTCAGGCAGAGAGCCAGAGTTTGCACAGCAATTAAAACTTGTTACTTAGAATTGTTTGATAAGGAATTCAGGACATACGAAGCATTCTAATTAATTTTAGATATTTTCTGCCTTGCAGTGATTCAATGAATCAAAATATAATCGGACATAAGATTGGAGGTAGACTCTTCTAGGCTATCTCACTCACATACTAAAATTTCTATTTTATGGACCAGGTAATGAGAATTAGTGGCTCATACTCATAATCCTAGCTCCACAGGCAGTTAAAAATCAGAGGATAATGGGTCAAAGCCAGCCTGGGCAAAAAAAAGTCAATGAGACACTTATCTCCAATTAAATACCCCCCAAAAGAAACTATAAATGGAGGTATGGCTAAAATGGTAAAACACCAGCTTTGAGTGTAAAAGATAAGGGAGTGTGCCCAGACCCTGAATTCAAAACCTAGTTCTGACAAATACGATAATGAGGGAGGGGGTTAGAACCTCTTAAGAGGAAATAATGTTCCCAAGGTCATATACTATGTAGGAGCCAGAACTCTCCTTTATTTCTATGATCTCTGGTTCTTCAGTGCAATACTGCTTCATTCCAACTTTCGGGAATGTTTATTGTGCTCTGAGAAGGGCCCTTATGTGATTCCATGTGTATCTATTCCATGTGTCAAGATTCATCTATCTACTGACTACAGAAACACACCTTGCTGACAAAAACGAACATACACTCAAAGTGAAAGGATGGAGTAAAATCATTCAGGAAAACAGTACCTATAAACAGGCCAGAGTAATAATACTAATACTAGATAAAATACTAGATAAAATAGACTTCAAATGAAAATTAGTGAGAAGGAAGGACGTTATAAACCAAGTAAAGAAAAGTCTCTTACAGGAAGATATAACAATTCTAAATATCTACTTTCCCTTAAATCACACATCCATGTACATTTATGCTTGCTGACTTCAATATATCATGGTTACCTCTAGGTAGATGATTTAGAGGCAATTAAGCAAAGAAACCTCAGACCTGAACAATTGCATTGACCAATTAATCTTAAAAAACATATGCAGAATATTTGACCAAATATCCCCTTTCTTTCTTCTTCCTCCAGACAACTTGACATGCCATCATGGAGCCCAAGATACCCCATAAAGAAGCAATGCCCCCAGAAAAAGAGTGTATCACAGAAAAGAATTGAGCCCTTATGTAACAGAGCAATGCGGAACCATGGATCATTCTGGGATCACTGGAGTATAACATAAGATAGAGATGCAATATTTGTTCAGATGACCATATTTTGGCTTTCTTCTATGGTGTAGTTTAATTTGAACCTGAAGAGTAAAACCCCAAAGAACTTTGTATACATTACAAAAGAGGGAATGGAACCAAAGAATAATTGTTGGAGAGACCATGATATTTCTATCACATGGTAGAACATGTGGCAAAAGCAATCCAAGAACTTACCCTATACACATCAGTTATCTATTGCTGTGTGAAGAACCACATCACACGGTAGTAGTTCAAGATATAACCATTTATCATGTCTCCTGTGTTGGTTTTACTGGCATAAGCTATCTATGTGAGGCCTCACCTGAACTTACTTTTGAATGTGTGAACATTTGGTAGTCAGCAATTATAAAATTAATAGCAAATCAAGTAAGATCTACTTGCTTCAAAGGATTTTTTTTCATTTTTAAAATTTTGGTCAGATATTTTCTTGAGAACAAATGGAGTTATGACCTTTAGACTTAGAACTGGTTCACCAGTATTGTTCCTCTTGCTGATTGCAGAAACAGATGGCATCATTTTAGATTCGTGGGATTATATATATCTACATATATATATGTAGATATATATATATTGAGAGTAGCAGTTGCAAATCAAAATAGCAGATGCAAGACAGAATGTAATAGGAGAATAGCTCATTTTACAACTAGTAAACCAATTAGCAACAGACCCAGAATACTGTGCGATGTGACCCTTGCTATTTCTGGAGTCTGCTGTGGCCATTTGGTGGTTGCAAACACTAATTCTCTATGAAGCAAAAGATCACATATGAAAATATGTTTACTTATTGCATTTTCTTGGCATTTTTCCTTTATTTACAATCACATATGGGTTCATTCAGATTACAAAACCATATGTTACATTAGACTAGACCACCAACATTTATTTATTGGATTTATTGCACCAAACTTTTTTCAGTCACAAGTTTATTAGCTTCGTTAACAGCTATCTTCTAGCTTTTCAATATGGAAATAAGCTGGTGAATCATATCCACAGTCAATCACTCTCAGCCTGCTAATATTTTTGGCTTGATCCTTCTTCATTGTGTTGCTTTATTCAATGCATTATAGGGTGCACAGTAGCATTCCTGGTCACTCTAGATACTAGCATCTCCTCCTCAGGTATGACTAACAAGAATGTCCTGAGAAACTCCCAATTGGCCCCTTGTGGGGAGCAACAATCACCCCCACTACACTAGACAAACAGAAGTGTGTATAACCCACAGCCTTTTAACTGTGCTACAACTATTTGTCAATGTCAAGATTTTAGGTAAACATTGTCTGTTAATATGTCACAATAAATAGAAACTGAAGATCACTGTTCCTGAGAAAGACAGACTATTTTTAGAGACGAGTGATGATTCCCTAGTCTTAATATTTGCTTATATAATGAGAGAATGCTGTGTCATGGCCTCTCCGCTATAATTGAGGTGAATTGAGAAGAACTGATTGAGTACTCATAATTACTCTCCATTTATTTTGCCTCCCAGAGCAAACTACATATGATCAGCTCCACTAGGAAAATCTCAGAAAAAGTTAACACAAAAAAATATTGTAATCTAGTGCACTATTCATGATCATTGGGAAATGGAATAATAAAATGAGGTTTGGAAAAGTATTATACATGGACACCTATACATTTGCCAAGGCAAATGATTTAAGTGGACATCAAAAAATCTATAGCCGGACTTTTTAGTTGCTGTTCCTGAGTGTTTAATCCTTTCAGATGGAGTTAGTCAGAAGGCAATTGGAAATGTTCTTATGTTCATTATAAGGAACTTTGAGTTGAAAGCAGCTTTATCTTTCCTTAAAACAATATTTACACAAGCAGATGATAATTAAGGAAATGATGGATGGAATGCTTGTTTTAAAGACAAGCAAACACTCAAGAAAGGCAAGAGCTGTGGGCCTTACTCAGTACTTAGTACCTCTTGGATTCATATAACTAGGCCTCAAAAAAGGGTAAGTAAGACATGTCATAATGGTGTTTCAGCCAGTCTGTAGCTGAGAGTATTTAGATTTCTACCTGGGTACTGGCTACAGTGCTACACTTAGCAACAACATTAGCTACAAGAATCTCAACCAGATGATAGTGACCTCAGAAAACATGTGGCAGGGTAATTGTCTGTGGAGGGGAATTCCTTTCCTTCCTAAAGAGATGATGTTTAGATCTAAGTAATTTCGTACCAGAAGACTCCAGTGTGCCAGGTCTGAAAACATATAAAGATGTTGTCATTACATAGATCATACCCATTTATGCACAGAAAATCGAAGCATAAGGTTCAATAGTGTTAAACCTGGCAAAGAAGACATTTTCATAGTGCTAGATGGAAGGCAAAAAAGGTTTATCCTTTACAACAGGGGCTGTTGCAAATGTATGTTTATAAATTTGCAAAAAAAATAATAACCAGTAATATTTCAAATGTGACATGTAGCAAGGGAGAGTAGGTGATTTTCTCTTCTTATATAGCAAACCAAAAAATGCCAAAAACAATTTCCCATTTGAGTTTATAAAACACAAGTCATCTGCTTTGGATAAATAGTCATAGTAATATATTTTCTCTAAACTGAAACATGAAAGCTTTCCTCCATCTTACCTTTCTCATTCAGATTCAACCAAGTCTCTGTGGTATTGCCTGGCAACATTAAATACTTAATCTTATCTAGGAGAACTTCTAGGGGACTGAGGATTAGATCATTTTCGAAATTTCTTGGGTATAGATCAGTGCTATGATTCTCTTCTATATTCTACTAACTGTATGGAATTCTTGTAAGGGAGATACAAGACAGCTCTGTGTGAAACAAAGAAGTACCTAAGGTTTTGAAGTACTCACAAACATTCTGGTAGATGAGGGCCTAGGCTTCAGCTGAAGAAATCCCAGCTCTGGCTGGCCATGGATAATGCCTCTGGCTGAAAATAAGCTGAATGTGAACTTGGAGAGGAAATGATGAATGGTAGCGAATTTAATTTTCAAATTTAATTCTGTTGAGCTATAAAATCCCTGTAATTTAACCGGCAAACAGATTTATGTTGTGAACTTTCCATCTCTACACTGTTTTGAGAAACAATTGTATCCGATTTGGCAGCAACTGAAACTTGGCAATTTATTATGGGAGTATTGTAATATTGTTGTTCAATTGCTTTGAAGAATTTGTGATGGATTATACTGAACAAATTGGCCTTGATAGGAAATTAGTATGTTGCTTTGACCAATTTATAAGCTCTCTGGTGTCAAAGTCTACAAGGTCCACAAAGGTTCAAGAAGTGTACCAAATAATTCATGGTCAATATTTTGAAAATATGTTCGTGATAGTGAAATGAAGACTATCACAAGAGGTCGTAGAGCTGTATGCAAAAGTGCAATGGCAAAAACACCAGTTGCTCTTCAGTGTAGCAGATAAGCTTGATGCAGTAAGACAGTAAAAACCTGGGAATTATGAAGAATAAAGAGCTCATTGTCTCCATTTGCGATGTTTTCTTCTAGGTAGAGTTTTGTTATTAATCCACTGCTGAGTTTTTTCTGCCTCTGGAAATAACACTTTTTAAAAGAGAAGGAAATGATTCATTTTATGGGAAAATTGAGGAGGAAGAAAATAAATGAGACCACCTTAGTTTCCTCCTTTCATGGCTCATTTGGGAAGGATCACATATTTAGAGCCCTTGTGCTCCTTCTGAGGGACTTTCCTGAAAACACATTTGCTTACAAACAAAGCAAAGGTCTCAAGAAAAGTTTTTTTAAGTAATAAAATTGATATAGGGCCTCACATTTGCCTTAATTTGCTTATTATTGAAAAGATTTAGAACTCAACAGAGTAAGAAAAATACTTCTTACTGTGCCATTTCTGGAATTATTTTTATTATCATTAAGTAGCTGTACAAAGGAGTTACCACTTCTTTTACTAAACATCATCACTAAGAAAAAGCAATTACTGAACGAAGCAGTGTGCTTAGGTTTGTAACGCTTTTCCTACTAATGCAGCTTGTTTATGTCAGTGCAGTCCTGTTACCGGGTTGAATTTTGAGTGGAATTGCCTAGGAACATTCCATAAGCGACATAACGAAAGAAATCTGGGTCGTTTGAGAATTGTAGGAAACACGGCCATCTTATTTCTGGGACATACAAGTAGCTAGTTTGCATGCTTTTTTGTTTGACGCCATGTTATTTAATCTGCATTAAAGCTATTGAAACGGTGTTCCCATGAATGAGCTTTTGAAAAGCACTCTACTCTTTAAAGCATACACTGTGTACTTTGTATCTCAACAGTATCTATCTGAAGAAATATGTTTACCAGATTATTTGATATTCTTTTGGGTTTCTTTTTTGAGGAATTTAATATGAGTCCTTTGGAGACAGGGTTCATACAAGTTATATTAGCAGTTAAGAAGGAAAGTTCATTTGCTACTTACATATACATTATATATATATATATATATATATACAAGATGCCATATTTTGATGTATCATTGCACAGCTACTTAGTGGCTTATGTCTGTAATCATAGCTACTCAGTTGTCTGAAGTCAGGCTAGGCAGAAGAATCCATGAGATTTTTATTCCAATTAACCAGCAAAAAAGAGTGATGAGAATAAAGATATATATCAAGTGGAGTGCCAGCCTTGCGCACAAAAGTAAGAAACAGTCCCTGGACCCTGAGTTCAAACCTTACACACACACACACACACACACGGAAGTATCATGAATTGCTAATGTAAACATTAAAACAAATAATTAATAATCACAAGAAAGCCATCACTAAGCCAAACATTTAAACAGAATTTGTTCTTTAAATGCCACATGGCTTACATTAAATTATCTAAAATAATAGTGCCCATAAAAGATGAAATCTAGAGCTTTAACTAGAAATGATTTCATAAAGTTCTTCTTCAAATAGTGTCTCTTTTTAATTTTTATTGTATTTGAGTACAAAAGATTTGCCACTTAACAAAGCAGTTTATGAATACAATGCATCTCAGTCAATGTTTTTATCCACCATTTCAATATTTTTATCCACCCTACCTGTACCCAATACATCCCTCACTCTTAATTTTGTAAAATATACATTGAGTTCTTGACTGCATTTTCTTCTTATCTTCCTCTTCATAAGTCTTCCTCTTTTTTATTTCCTCTTTCTCCAACCTTTTTCAGGATCCTGCTGTTTTGTTTGTTGAACTTTAATTTTTGTCTTTCTAAGGTATGACACTATTTGATTTCTCCCTTGTTCTACCCTATTTCAGTTAATGCAAGTTAGTTACATTATAAAAATCACTATAGTTCCTTTTATATTATTTTTAGAATGTCTGCTTTCCATAGCAAAAAAATCAAACAGAAAATACAGGGACTTAGGTATAAGGTTCACAGAAATGAGCACACCATAGAAAGAAAGCAAAAGCAATTAATTCGAGTGCAAACTACCAGGCTGACATGAAGCAGAGAGTGCTGCAGCTTGATCAAAGATGGTAAGGGACAAAAAAAAGTAGGGGTAAGTTGTTATCACTGGACAGAGCTGACATCAGTACCAGGTCACTAGTTTCTGGGATGGCACACTTTCATTCCTTACACAAGCTCCGGCAGGAATCCCTTAAGATTTGTTTTCCCAGCCAGGCCAGACCCTGCCTTCGAACTTAAGGAGGCAACAACAACAAAAAAATCTTTTGTTTCACAACTTCCTGCTGGCACAGGGCTTCCTGCTCAAGGCCCCTGAAGAGAGATAAAGGATCTAGAGCTGGTGAGAGGAGCAAAATTTCCCTCTGGGTTAATGCCTGGATCTGTTCCTGTAAAAAACTGTCGCTCCCCAGTAGTAGAACTGGTGTAAATGTGAGGGATAACGTTAGAAGTAACGAAGGCCCCGTAAGTGGCTTGAATTTGGTCATTGATTTTTTGGGGGCCCTGTCCAGTGATTGTTTGGCCATGTCTCATTCTAGACCTTCTTTGTTGTGGTAAAAATAACAGTCCTCTGTTTAAAAATGGAAACAAGAAGTTCTTATTTTATACTCTATGTAGTGTGTGTGTGTGTGTGTGTGTGTGTGTGTGCGCGCGTGCGCGCGCGCGCATGTGTGTATGTTTGGAGAAAGGACAAACAACAAAATGCAACATTGATGCTCACTTGACAGTATGTTGGATACGAAAAGTTTTGGGGGGAGGGGAATTAGGAGGGGTAAGCTGGAGAAAATGAGGGATGGGTAACTGTTTAAAAAGAAATATTTGGGGCCAGGAGTTTGGCCTCCTGGTAGAGTGTTTGCCTAGCATGCATGAAGATCTGGGTTCAATTCCATGGTACCACAGACTTAGAAAGTGGTAGAGCTCTAGCCTTGAGAAAGCCCAAGGACAGTGCTTAGGCCCTGAGCTCAAGCCCTACAACTGGCAAAAAAAAAAAAAAAAGAAAAAAAGAAATGTACTCATTACCTTATTTATGTACCTGTAATTGCCCTGCTCATTACCTTTTCAAAATGGAGTCACTTTGTGCTTTTCCTTTCAAAATTAACCAGAGCCAGGAAATCAAAAGAAAACAATTCATAAACATGCCTAGCTACTGGCCATACCTGCCTACCTTCTAACTGGACAGGAGCATGCATTCTTGCCTCTGTTGCCTGGTATTTCTAGTCATAGTGAGTCTTGGGATAGTTTGAACCTTCTTGAGTCTCCCATCCATACTCTATAGTCCAGACATCAATACAACAGAAAAAGATTGAAGACTCCCATTGGGGCCTTGACCACTCCAATCCAGCCCCTGCTTCTGAGTTTGCTCTAAACCAGTCCACCATGCTCTCCTGTACCCAGTCCACTCCAGATGTTACCAGTCAGGAGTAGTTAAGCACATGATCCCTGAGAGGCAGGAGATCAGAAATAGCCAACTCAGCCATTTTTTTTTCTTTTTCCACCCAGGACAGATGGCTGCTCTCCCCCCTCTGTCATTTGTAGGCCTGCTAATAATGCTTGTTTCTCCCACTTATTGTTCCGCCTCTGCCTTGTTAGACTTCTTTCAGATTTTATCCAAGGAACACTTGCTGCTAGCTTCTCCCCTAGTGGATGTTTCTGCTTTTTACTCCTAAAATTGATGCCTCCAACCAGCAGGAAACATCTTGAGAATATCTCATCAGCCCTCTGCCTTTTATGTTTTAAACGTATACATTTTAAAAAGATAGGAATCTAAGGCCTTAGAGTCTGTTTGCCAGTGCTGGAAAGTTCCCACCCTGCCTGTTTACAAAAATCTGTTAAGTTTCTATTTCCCTAATGCTGTACTGTTTCCCCTGTGTGACACACAAATCTCTGTCCCAATTGCAACAGGCTCATTCCACTCCTTCTCAGGCCACGACCCTCCCCAAATTCCTGTATCCCATGTGATATGGTGCACAACAGCACCCTAAATTTTTGTTTAGATTTCACCCACACCTATTCGCCACTACAGTGTCCATTCCAGCTTGGGAATCTGTTCCCCAGTACAACCTTGAGCTTTCATGAGCTGCTTGCCTCTTCTTCTTTATATTGGGGTCAGATCCCTGGCTTCTTCCTGGTTTTTATTTATTTTGAAGTTGTTTTGTATTATACTTTTATTTTGAATTGTTAGTATAAAAGTGATGTGCAGAGGAGTTACAATTATGTAGCTCAGGTAAAGAGTATATTTCTTCATGTTACCCCTTCTCTTGCTCTCTGCCAATATTTGCCTCCCATATCCACACACAGTTTATATTTTCAACTTAGTGTCTAGTGAGTACCACTGCTGTATTTGTTCAGCTTTTATCCCTTGGTTTCCTTGACCTGGCTTACCCTCCAACAGATAGATAAAAGAACAAATAAAATCAATCAATGTAATACATCATATCAATAGAGCTAAAGATAAGAATCATATGATAATTTCTCTGGATGCGGAGAAGGCATTTGACAAAATACAACATCCATTCGTGTTGAAAGTACTAGAAAAAATAGGAATAAGAGGCACATTCCTCAAAACAGTGAAAGCCATATATGAAAAACCTACAGCCAGTATTATAGTCAATGGTGAAAGACTGGAACCATTCACCTTAAAATCAGGAACTAGACAGGGATGCCCACTCTCTCCACTTCTTTTCAGTATAATACTGGAACCCTTAGCCAGAGCAATAAGGCAAGAAAAGGACATGAAAGGGATCCACATAGGGAAAGAAGACATTAAACTATCCTTATTCGCAGACGACATGATCCTCTACTTGAGTGACCCAACAAACTCCACTCCCAAAGTACTAGAATTAATAAACCACTTTAGCAAAGTGGCAGGATATATCTTCAGAAGTTAGTAGCCTTCTTGTACACCAACAATACACAAACAGAAGGCCAAATCAAGAAAATGATCCCATTCGTAATAGCCCCCAAAAGAATAAAATACTTAGAAATACAAGAAAATACAAGAAATACAAGAAAAGACCTAGAATAGCCAAAACAATTCTAGGCAAAAAGAGCAATGCTGGTGGTATTACAATACCAGACTTCAAACTCTACTATAGAGCCATAGTAACAAAAACTGTTTGATACTGGCACAAAAACAGACCAGAAGATCAGTGGAACAGAATAGAAGACCCAGAAATAGAACCATATACCTATAGGCAACTTGTATTTGACAAAGGAGCCAAAGATATACAATGGAACAAACACAGTCTATTCAATTATTGGTGCTGGCAAAACTGGGCAGCCACGGGCAGAAAACTAAAAATTGACCCTAGCCTTTTGCCATGCACAAGCATTAACTCAAAGTGGATCAAAGACCTCAAGGTCAGACCGGAAACCGTGAAATTGCTACATGATAAAGTGGGAGAGACACTGGAACTCATAGGCACAGGCAACAGATTCCTGAACAGAATCCCAGGGTCACAACAGATTGGAGAGAGGTTTGATAAATGGGACTACCAAAAAATAAAAAGTTTCTGTACAGATAAAAACATAGTTGCAAAAGTAGAGAGACAGCCAACCAACTGGGAAAAGATATTCACCAACAATACATCTGACAAATGCTTAATATCCAGTATCTACAGGGAACTCAAGAAACTAATCCCCCCCAAACCCAATAAACCATTCACTAAATGGGCAAGGGAACTAAAGAGAGACCTATCAGAAGAAGAGATTAAAATGGCAGAAAAACATATGAGAAAATGTTCATCATCTATGGTCATAAAGGAAATGCAAATAAAAACAACCCTAAGATACCACCTTACCCCAACAAGAATGGCCAAGATTTTGAACTCAGACAATGACAGTTGCTGGCAGGGTTGTGGAGAAAAAGGAACCCTACTGCACTGCTGGTGGGATTGTAAACTAGTTCAGCCACTCTGGAAAGCAGTGTGGAGGTTCCTTAAAGAACTGAAAATAGACCTTCCCTATGATCCCGCCATACCACTTCTGGGCATCTATCCTAAACAACATGACCCAGGATATTATAAAGACACCTTCTCAGCTATGTTCATCTCTGCACTATTCACAATAGCCAGGCGATGAAACAACCCAGATGCCCTACTGCAGATGAATGGATACAGAAAATGTGGTATATATACACAATGGAATTCTACATAGCCAACAGACAAGATAAAATAATGGCATTTGCAGGGAAGTGGATGAATCTAGAGCGAATCATGCTGAGTGAGACAAGTCAAGACCTAAGGAACAAAAGGCGCATGGTATCCTTAATATGCAGTTATTAAATCCAAAGTGTACAAGAGCGAGGACTCAATAACTGCATACCCAAAGCTATGGACATGGTAATGGAAACACAAACATAACTATATAGACAAAAAAACCTATGACTCTATAATCATAATGTTTTATTTCATAAACTGATATGTTTCTATGACATACAAACCATTAGCCTAATTTTGATTAAGTTCTAAAGACTAAGTCCCAGAGAACGTAATTAGAGATTTCCTCCTTGAACAATTGTTTGTTAAACTTGTCATTTAAAATATGATGTAATCATAAGCCATATAATTAATCATTGTTGTTCTTAAGGCACTATGTTATCTCTCATCACTTCTACTGTCCCTTGGTTATCTCATATTGTTACACTATCTCTCTTTGTTACCTGATATATCGGATACATTTGTATTTGGTTATCTGAAATTGGATAGGGAACAGGGGAAAACAAGATGAGGGGTGGGGGAGGGGAGAAGAGAAATGGGGACCACGACATGTGAAAGGGTATCAATGTGTGGGAATTAAGGCACCATTTATCTGGCAAATACCATGTAACCCTTCTGTTAATTACAATAAAAAATATATTAAAAAAAGAACAAATAATAAAAGAGCAACAAAGACAAAAGCATCTTATTCCCATTTTCTCAAGTTCATTTTAATAAATATTTTATATGATCAGATACATATGAGTATTGAGCCTTTGTGGTCCTCTCCTAAGGATATCATCCTCCTTTGGTCTTACTGTTTGTGAATGCCTATAAACCTATAAAATTTATATGTCTCTGTATTTTTATTGTTATGTTTTTAACCATACAAGATGTTAACTTGTACATTTATAGGCATATTCTAGCTACTACAAATGAGAGAAACAATGCAGGTTATACATTTCTGGGTCTGGATTACTTCACTTAATATAAATTTTCCAAGTCTTTCCATTTCCTTAAACGTGATACAGTATTTTTCTTTCTTATGGATGGGTAGAATTCTACTATCTGTATGTACCACAATTTCTTGATCCATTTGTCCATTGAGGGCAACTGGGGGTGATTCCATATCTTGGCTCTGGTAAATAATACTTCAGTGAACAAGTCTGTGCTACTAGCTTTAGAGTGTCACTACAATTTTTTAATTATCAAAATTTTAAAACATCCGTAGTCACAAATCAAAACAATGCAACCTATATATCAAGGATCCCAGAGGCAAATTTATGTCGGAAAATCATATTTATATAAGATAGATGAAATTGTAATATGAAATAGGTTTCTTTCTTTCTTTTTTCCTTTGCCAGTGCCAGGTTTTGAACTTCAGGCCTCAAGCTTGCTTGGCTTTCTTTGTTGTCCGATATTCTACCACTTGAGCCAAACCCCCATTTCTAATGTTGTTTTCTGCTGTTAGGAAATAGAGTCTTCTAGATTTTTCTGCCCAGGATGGCTTTGAACCTCAATATGCTATATTTTAATCTTCTAGTCCTCTAGAATTAAAGGTATGAGGTACTGGCACATAGTAAATTTGTTACTTTTAATCACATATTTTGCTTTCAACTATTTTTTGATAATGATTATGTTATGCTAAAATGTGTTAGCTAATTCAGAGGAAAAAGCACAATTTGAAAATTATATTGAGTTTAACTTGAGGACATGTGAATATTGGATTTCTAGAAAATCCTCTCTTTTAGTTTCTAATTTAATGTTATTAGCTGTAAACGTTTGTACAGTGCTTTTCAATTTAACAGGTCCACTTATGCTACAAAAGCATCTTGATCATAGAGTCACATCTTTCTATGTTTAGTTTTCTTTTGCCTTAACTCATCTCACTATTACAATTTAGCAGGATACAGCAGCAACTTGGCTGTTTGCATAATTGATTTTTAATCTTCCATTTGTGATGATACTGCCTGGTGATTGGAGCTTTCAAGCTCCATGTGGCTATGACTAGGGAAGCAAAAAGAGCTCTGAGTCTATGGAGAACTGCTGCTCAATAAACAAGTGGTTGGTTCCCACAGGAACTTGTGACAGACAGCTCCATTAACAAAATAGCTGAGAGTTCAATAGGAAGAGTGACTATTTCAAGAATCAAGAAACTCAATGTGAGAAGATACACAGGAAACTTTCAGGCAAACAGGCTCATAAAAGGAACAGAAACAGAGCTGGCTAATGTTTAAAATACTTTAAGTAGAACACACAATTCAGGAGAATAGTTGAAAAGAATTCAAAAAATGTTAATAACAGTTACAAATAATTTAAGAAAGTATTTTTAAAAATTAAAATACAAAACTATGTACTGTATAAAATAACAAAATATGTAATCCCTGACTAGCCTTTGTTATCATAATCCTGGCCCTAATGTTTCCTGTATTCATTGAAAATTCATGATGAAATGTTTGTAATCATTTTGCTTTGTAAAAAATATCTCACTAGCTGGATTCCAGTAACTCATAGCTTCTCAGTAGGCTGAGATCTGAGGATAGGGTTTCAAAGTTAACCCAGGACAGGAAAGCCCATGAGATTCTTTTCTCCAATTGACCAGCAAAAGGCTGAAAGTAGAGCTGTGGCTTATGTGGTAAAACTAGTCAGGAGCACAAAATGTCTGGTGCTCAAACTGCAGTACTCACACACATTTTTATCCCACTAAAGTGCTAGTTATTTTGATGAATGGATTTACTGGAGATAATGTACATGATTTATCCATTTTATTCAAGTTTGAGCTCTGTCTAGGAGGCCCAAATTTTTAACACACACAAGGAATAGACATATATTATTGTAGATAGGTCAGACTGTCAAAATGTAATCAACCAGTGGTGTGTAATTCTTTTAAGTGGAAGACAAAGAGTTGATGATCATCAACATCTCTTTAAATCTGAGATTACCAGGTGATCTGGGGAGCACTGGAATGGGGGAATCTTAGAAATTGGGGCATATATGGACATATATGCATAATTAAACTAGGGCTTTCAGAGGAGGCAGAACTATGGGTGAAAAGTGAAGGAGTAAAAAGCTGACACCCATCTTTACACATCACCATTAAGTCCCTTATATGTTGGTCTTTGATTGGTCCTTTTTCTCTCAGATACTGAGACAGCTAGAGAACCCTGTCAAGAATGGTTAGTTGGGCCCTCAAAAATGAACTGCCTTCCTCTACGCCAACAGTGAGAGGAATGAGGCAACAATCAGGAAAGCAAATGCTTTTGCAATTGCCTCAAAGAAAATAAAGTACCTAGGAATTACCTTAACTAAGAATGTAAAGGACCTTTTTGATGAAAACTTTAAAACCCTGAAAAAGGAAATTAAAGCAGAACTGAGGAAATGGAAAAACCTCCCATGCTCCTGGATTGGAAGAATCAACACCGTGAAAATGACAATCTTGCCAAGGGCTATCTACAAATTCAATGCAATACCCATCAATAGCCCAATGTCATTCTTTAAAGCAATAGAAGAGGCAATCCAAAATTTCATATGGAATCATGAAAGACCCCATATAGCAAAAACACTTCTTAGCAGAAAGAACAGTGCAGGAGAAATTTCAATACCAAACTTTAGACTCTATTACAGAGCTATCTCATATTGATTATCTCATATTGTTACAGTATCTTACTTTTTATCTGATATATTGGATATATTTGTATTTTGTTATTTGAAATTGGATAGGGAAGGGGGGAAAACAAGATGAGGGGTGAGGGTGGGGGGGAGGGAAATGGGGACCAAGACATGAGAAAGGGTATCAATTTATGTGAATTAATGCACCTTCTATCTGGCAAATATCATGTAACCCTTTTATTAATTACAATATAAAATATATGAAAAAATAAATAAAATAAATATTACCTTTAAAAAAAAGAATGGTCAGTTGGGATAGGCCAGGTATTTGGTCTAGTGGTTACAGTGGTTGCCTAGCATGCACGGAGACCCAGGTTTGAATCCTCGGTACCACATATGCAGGAAAGCAAGAAGTGGTGGTATGACTCAAGACCATGGTAAAGTAGTAACACTGAGGGGGGCGGGGAAAGCCCAAGGACAGTGCTTAGGCCCTGAGTTCAGTCTCCAGAACTGGCAAAAAAAAAAAAGAATGGTTAGTTAGGGATAAGAAGGTGGCTTTGTTGTAGAATATTTGCTGAGCATGCATGAAGCCCGGGGTTCAGTTCTTCAGTACCATATAAATGGAAATAGCCAGAAGTGGTGACGTGGCTCAAAAGGTAGAGCTCTAGCCTTGAGCAAAAGAAGTAAAGAGACAGTTCCCAGGCTGTTAGTTCAGTCCCCAGGACTGGCAAAAAAGAAAAGAAAAAGAATGGTTGGTTATGTAATATACAGAATTTATGTGTACATAATACATATTACATGTAGTAATGTGTAATACATAATATATAGTATAGTATGTTATCTATAGTAAATAATACTTGTTACATATAACATGCAAAATAATGTAATGTATAACATATATATGAAACACTTTTTTGTTTCTTTAAGAAATAAATTCTAACAGAGTTCAAGCCCCACAACCAACAACAACAACAAAAAATGAACTTCTATAGAAGGTCTCTGAAAATGTGTTTTACAAAGTATTTTACTGAACAAAAGAGATTTCAAGTTCAGGTTGGTTTAAGACACTCTTGCTTGAGCAAAGTTAAGCATTTTTTTTTATTAAAAGACTTGTGGGACCTTCAAAACAAAGGATGCTGGCATGAGCTGAGGAAGTAGTCATGTAGTAGCATCTAAATGTCACTCTTGAGTTCTTGCATTTGGAGCACAAACGAAGCACCCAAGTACACAGAGTTATAACTGCTCTCGGGTGGGTGGTAAAAAGGTTCATTATACATCTAGGGCCACATTCCAACAGGGTAGTTCCCAGTGGTGTGCAAAGGGTTTCAATCACTTCTCACTGATGATTCCTGCCTGGTTATCAGGGTGGTTTTTCAGCTGACTAGATTTCAAGCTATTGAAAAGCAATCAGAGAGCAAGGACTGGCCTCAGAGCTGAGCTAGAGTGAATTTAATTGGCTATGAGATGCTCTGGCAGAGAAGAGAGAGGAGGGCTGTGCAGTCCCAGAATGCTAATGTGTTGCTGCAGCTGTAATGAGGCAGGAAGAACATTGCTTCAAGGGTGTTTCCAGATGGGTTTATTTTGTTGAAATAAAGTCAGGAAAGGCAGGAAGGCCCTGCAAATTGTGTTTTCCTGTTGGGAAGTGACAAGGCTGCCACAGATGTGCCTGCAAATTGTAGAAAGCCTGGACTAATATGCCACTCAGAAGGTTCCAGGGAAAATCATCTCAACTCCTATCATGCTTGTTCATGATTTCTTGTCCCTCCTGCTTTTGTGATAAGGTAACAGGGACACAATGTGTTTGGAATCAAACTATTCCTTCTGGCTTCAGTTCTACAGATACAGATTTAAGGGTACCAGGTAGTGAAGTGAGTCAGGCATATAAGCTTTAATATGTGGGAGAATGAAGGAAGGGATTCTAAGCTGATGGAAGGGTGACCTAAATAAAAGTTTAAAGGACCACTTTTTTTATTATTATTTTGATCATTTGTGGGGCTTGAACTCAGGGCATGGGCGCTGTACTTGACCTGTTCCATGCTAGCTCTCTCCCACTTGCATCAAAGCACTACTTCTGGATTTGGGAGTGGTTAATTGTAGTTAAGAGTCTCATAGGGACTTTTCTTCCCTGTCTGGCTTCGAACCATGATCCTAAGATCTCAGCCTCCTGAGTAGCTAGGGTTATAGGTGTGAGCCACTGGCTCCAGCTAAAGAGCCTCCTTTTTGAGTGAATCCTCAGTTACTAACTCACAATCCTACTTTAACTTTGATGAAAACCAGTTGAATCCTCTTTTTGAGTTTAGTACACTGAATGCACATGCTCATTATTATGACCCCCTCACATCCTACTAAACAAACCATCTTAAACAAGTATCTTTTTTTGCCTATCCTGGGCTTGGGCTCAAGGCTTGAGCACTGTTCCTGGATTTTCTCAAGGCTAGGGCTCTACCACTTGAGCCACAGCACCACTTCTGGCTTTTATCTATGTATGTGGTATCAAGGAATCAAACCCAGGTCTTCATGGCATGCTAGGGAAGCACTCTATAATCAAACATAAACGAAGTTAATAAAAGTAGATATTGAGATGATCTGATTATTTGCATTAGTAGTTATTTGTATTAGATGCTATAAATTGAGACTTTACAGAGAACCTTAGATAGGAATTTAAGTATAGAAAAGAATTCAGTATGACCCTGAAAATAAAAAAATTTAAAAAAGAACTCAGTGAAAACTATAGAACTGAAAACCTTAACTTTGAAAGACAAAAAAAAAGGCAAATGAGGATTAAGAGCACACTGGGTACTGGAAAACAAGGCAAGAAAATGATATATAAATAAGAATATTTATTAAAATCATTTTCCATTTTATTTTAATAAGAAATTGTTGTGATTCATGATATATGGAATATTTTGCAATAAAGTCTCAGAAGAAACAAGAGAAATAGTAGTTCAGAAACTGTTTCCAAAGACTTCTCGAAATTAGGAAAAATAAGTCTACACATCCAACAATATCGGACAAGTTTTAATTACGTAAATATAAAAAAACAGACTTCTGAAAACCACATTTAAAAAGAAAAGTCTTAACGATAGCTTATTTTAAAGATACTAGACATTTTTATATTATTATATATAATGTATAATATATATTATCTTATATAAATTACAGTGCTACCTTCACATCAGAAACAGTGATTATCAGAAGAAAAACAGCTAACATGTTAAAGATACTCAGGACATCCCTGTTCACTGTATTCATTTATTGGGGCTACCATAGTAAGTCGCCACAAACAGAGTAGCTTCCAACACCAGAAATTCAGGTTCATGGCTAGAGTTCAGAAGTCCTAATGCATCCTGCATCTCTGGAGCTGTGGAAAGGCACTCTGTTATGCTATGGAAGCTGGCACTCATCAGCTCACAGATGACTCTTCGCTCTGCTCTCTGCCCATCCTCACTCATTGTCCTCTGTGAGCTTCTCTGTTCTCCTACTCTTCAGGTGAGGGTACCACCATAAGATCCAGGGTGCCTTCACCCTCAAAATCCCAGTTAACTCCACATCTGCCAAGGAGTCATTTCCAAATAAGGTGACATTCTGAGATTCCAGATGAACAGGAAATGAGGAGGAACACTATTCAATCCACTATAACTCCTAATTCTGTATGCAGTTCAAGTGGTTTTCAAAGATGTGATGAGTTAGTGGCCTTTCATGCTATAGAACCTCAAATAGTTCTTTATCAGTAGATTACACTTGGAGAAACAATAAAAGAAAATGTTCACACAAAAATGGAAATGATACCTATGAAAGACAAAACTATGAAAATAAATGAAGATGGCACTATAACTGTGTGTATAACTATGAGACTTATAGAAAATTGTGAGGCTATTTAGAATAATTTGTCAAGATAGATTCTACTCAGGGCTGGGAGCATAACCTAGTGGTAGGGGGCTGGACTAGCATGCAGGAAGCCCTAGGTTCAATTCCTCGGTATCACATACTCAGAAAAAGCCAGAAGTGGGGCTCAGGTGTCAGGGTGCTAGCCTTGAGTTAAAAAAGTGTCCAAGGACAGTGCCCAGGCCCTGAATTCAAACCCCAGGACTGGCAAAAAAAATAGATTTTATTCATAAAATGCTGTGTTAAATGACAACTCCTTTGAATGACTAAAGATAATAATAAAAAGAAAAAAGTGTTCATATGTAAAATAGATTCTTCTTTTGACAATCACATGAATTAAAATTAACACTAAAAATAGTCTTAATAAACATTTTTTGTCGAAAAAAAGAATCTGTAAACAATATAAAATTCCCAAAAGTTCTAATACAAGGATTCTATAAGACATTTAAAAAATAAAACCAATATCAACTGCATATAAATTTTCTGAAAATAAAGAAAATGGAGAAAATTTTTAAAATCATTTTATGAATCCACAAAAATTTCACTGCACCAATAATGAAGATATTGATACATTATCTATATCTCAATTATGAAGATATTGATAAATTGTATATATTACCCACATGTACATTATAAACATTTGAAGATACGTGTGTGATTCAATGGGTAGGGTGGTAGCCTTGAGCTGAAGAGCTCAGGGACAGTGCCAGGCCCAAAGTCCAAACCCCATGACAAAAAAAACCCCAAAGACTAGTTTGTTAAAGATAATCAAAAATGTAAAGATAATCCATGGATAAATAAAAAGCATGTATGATACATGTGTGTGTCTATAACATCAACTATATACATAAATATATATTTTTCTCCAGAGTATGTAAAGAATTTCTGTACATCAACACAAACTCCACAGATACCTCAAAGAACAAAATGTATATCAAAAAACTGCATCTGTAGTTGTTAAGTAAGTGTGAAATAGTAATTAGGTGCCACATTACATAGAAAAGCTTTAAAAAAAAGTAGGCACCAAACAGCCTGGCACTGGTGGCTCATGCCTGTTATCCTAGCTACTCAGGAGGCTGAGAGCTGTTTCAAAGTCAGCTCAGTCAGAAAGACAGTAAGACTTTTTCTCAAGGCTAGAGCTCTACCACTTGAGCCTCAGCACCACTTCCGGCTTTTTTGCATGTATGTGGTACCAAGGAATCGAACCCGGGTCTTTGTGCATGATAGGCAAGCACTTTAACCACTAGGCCAAACTCCCGGCCCAGACAGTAAGACTTTTTATCTTCAGTTAACCACCAAAGATCCAGAAGTGTACCTGGTAGAGCAATAGCCTTAAACAATCAATCAATCTATAAATAAATAAATATAAATATAAGATAATTAATTAAAAATAAAACAGCTCAGGGACAGCACCCAAGGCCCTAAATTCAAGCCCTAGGACAGCACAATTTTTTTAAGGTAGGCATCATCAATATTAGTAAAGATACGTAGAAATACAATATCCTTTTGCACTGAGGTGGAATTATGATGCAGTACAATTGCTTTAGGCAAAACCTCATCAATTTTGTATAAGGTTAAACGCATTCCTAACCCAACAACACATCTACCTGTAGATAGAAATAAAAACACATGCCCACAAAATTCATGTACAGAATTGTCTGTAAAAATTTTGTGTATTAAAACAAGTTAGATGCAAATGGGAACCTCATTGTGTATTTAGTTAAAAAATAGGTATTTATTTAATGTATTATTCCTCATCAATTACATCAAGTAAAACACTTTTGCATGACACAGTAGGGATAACGCACAAAACATACTGAAAGAAAACAAGTCACCCACAAAGATCAGAATAAGACATTGTTACTCAATTTCAGAAGTTACGGTTTTTTTCTCTTTTTTAGCAAGTTTTTGAAGATGTGTATTGCATGACCAAGAAGGTAACATGGATCAAAATCAGATTCCAAAACAAATTTTAAAAAGAGAGATACAAAAAAGATAAATCTACTAGACCATACCCGCACGAAAACTGTGTGGAAGATTTGGACAACAGATTCACATTGCATAGAAAATCTTGATGAGCTTGATAATGTGGGAAAACAGCATTGAGAGGTTTCTATTTTAAGTATTTGGGGAAAAATAATCACTAAGATGAAAATATTAAGGGAATAAAACTTAGGCAATTGTCAGTTCTAGAGGGGGAAAGTCAAAGTTAGAAAGCAAGTGCTAGACCATTATGAACCACTATGTCCTTTGGGGAACAATATTGACCTAAGGTTGTAAACCCAGAGCAATGGTAGATCAAGACTAAACAGAATAGCTGGTCTCCAGTCTCATGTTTTACAAATAGAGTTTTAAGGATGTTTCAAAGATCAGGTCTTTTGAGTTGTACTGTCGCTGACACCTTGGGCACCATTTTAGCAGTATCTCTCAGGACAAAAATGCTTGCTTGTCTTTTGTGATAGAGGATTGACTACATAAGTGGCAACATCTCTCATTGTTGGGGCAGTTTGACAACAGGCAATGAACTTTATTCCATATAGTTGAAATTAATATTTGGTCAATTGAGATAAATTCTTAATTTTCTCCATCAAAGCACATAATGTGAATAATATGATGGGTTAAGTAGTCATTAAGAAAGCAAAGATCCGTAGCTGGGAGCGGTAGCTCACACCTGTAAGCCTTGCTCTCAGGAGGCTGAGATCTGAGGATCACAGTTCAAAGTCCGTGAGACTCTTGGGAATTAGGGCTCTGGCTCCAGGGGTAGAGTGATAGCTTTGAATTGAAGAGCTCAGAGACAGTGCCCAGGCCCAGAGATCAAGCACCACAACCAACTAAAAGAAAAAGAGAAAAGAAAGAAAGCAACAATCTATTTTCAAAGAATAACTATATAAATAATTTTTTATACCCTTAGTATCATTTAATCCTTCCAACGATCCCGAAAATTACTGTTATGTAAGAGGCGATATTAAGGACAAAAACGATATCAGTTTTTGCCCTAGAGGCGGGATTTAAGGTCAGATACCCATTCTTTCAGCCTATTTGCTTTCCATGCAGTGGCCTGTTAAGTACCGGGCTCTATTCCTTAGCATCTTCCATTGCCTGCCTGCTCCTTGAGTGTTCTCAAATGTTGGAATTTGCTCTTTCTTTTCAGAAATTGAATTTTCAAGTGTTCCAGAGATCTGCAGCATCCTTCTACCTTCACCTTCACTCAAACAGATCTCCCTGCTGTGTATTTATCTTCACATTTTCAAAGCCGTGGAAGGACTCATGGTGGTTATCTAAGAGTAGTTATTACAGGTGACAAATGTTAAATGGTAACACCAATCCTCTTAGCTTTTCATCTATTTTAACCAAGGAAACACAGATAAAAAAATTCTACTTTTGGGGCAAGACATGGTATGGGAAGTTTTCATAATATACATTGTATATTTATTTCATGTAACAACTAGCGATTGAACACTATAATTATGTGTGAGGCACATTGCCAGATATTAGGAATACTGTATTGGACAAGATAGACTCTCATTTATCTAATTTATAGTTTCAATTTAATATAAATCCATCTCTCTCAAGCATGCATTTATAACTTTTTTTTACAGATTCAAAACCTAAACTTTGAAGAAGTAAATTGACACATTTACTTAATACAGTAATAAAGAACTGGACAGTTCATATTCAGATCAAACCTATATATGACTCAAAGCCATGTTCTCTTAACAACAAAATATTTATTTTGGTTTTGTTAGTGTATCAAATTTTAAATTTTAAGTAGAGGGACTCATACTTGCTTCTGCTGCTTCACCATTTGAGCCATGCCTACGGTCATGCTTTTTATTGCCAGTCCCAGGCTTGAGCTCAGTGCCTGAGCACTGTCCTTAGGCTTTCTCAAGGCTAGAGATCTATCACTTGAGTCACAGCAATACTTCTGGGTTTTTTTCTATGAATGTGGTACTGAGGAATTGAACCTGGGTTTTGTACATGCTAGGCTAGCACTCTACCACTAGGCCAAACTCCTGGTCCCCAGCCATGCTTTTATTTATGCCAGTATTGGGACTTGAACTCAGGGCCTGAGTGCTGTTCTTTAGCATATCCACTTAAGACTGGTGCTCTACCACTTGAGCCATAGGTCCATTTCTGGCTTTTGGTTAACTGTACCCAGGGGTCTCAAGAACTTTTCTGTTTTACTGGCTTTAAACTGCAATCCTCAGATCTGTCTTCTGAATAGCCAGGTACCCAGCAATAACTAATCTTTGACAATCATCATCAACTTATAACTTAAAGATTTCCAGAAAATTATAAGGTTAAATAAAATAAGACAATGCAAAGCTAATCTTGTCAGAAATCATTCCAGCCTTGATCTGTGTCTACTAAGTATTTCCCAGGTCTTTCATATACATTATGCCATTTCGGTCCTTCAAGATATCCTGACAGTGTAAATATCATCTTTTTTATACATAGACTAGAAAACCAAGGTTTATATGAGCTCAATTTTTTTTTGAAGTTAGACTGCAAGAAAGCAGGACAAATGAGACTCGGTATAATTCTTTCCAACACCAAATCTTTTGTAATTAAGTGGCTAAAATATATCCTCTCTTTTTTTTATTGTTTTGTTCCAGTTTTTGTTTGTTTTTATAGACAGGATCTTGCTATGAACTCACCATTCTAGAACCTGCTTTGTAGTTCAGGCTGGCTTCAAACCTCTAATCCTCCTCATTCCTCATTCCCCTCTCAAGTGTCGTGATTACACCCATGCACACCTGAACCCTTCTGGATGGTCTCTTGAACACGAGATTTTGTTTCAACCCTTTGCCATGCACCACCTCCTAGTATTCCACTCAAATATGTATCTATCCATGATTGAATCCATTGGTTAGGTTAGGCCCTCATTATGTAATGATCAGATCTGTTGACTGGGGACCAGACCTTCACTATAGGGGTCCTTTGAGGAATATGTCATGTTCAAACCATACAACCAGGACTGCTCAAGGATCAAGTCACTTCATCAACTTTCTGATCTGTTCACCAAGAAGTGTGACACTTCTATTCTCCACACAGCTCCTCACTCATTGGCCAGCTGGTAGGCCCTGGGGTGGGCACTTCCAGGGACTGCACAGAGGGTGCCTGTTCACAGGAACCGACAGGTCTTGCTGGGAGCTATTGCTGTAGACAGCCTCCCTTCCCAGAATGTCAGCATGGCTCTCTCTTCTCGTCCTCTGAGGCCCAAGAGGGAATCCGGGAAACAGAGTCTCACAGAAGCGGTGAGAAAACTCTAGATTTGAATAGCCAAGCTCAGGGCAAAGGATCCCGGGTCTTTGGGGCATTTGACTGAGATCAGAGTGGTTGTTTGAAAATAATAATTTATTTCAGTGTCAAGAAGAAAAGAAATACTGTCAAGTGAAGTCTAGCCCTCTGATTTGTGAAGCCCTGGATCACCTTCCACCCAGTGTCTCTGCCTCTCTCCACTGGAACAGATTCAGGAAGAGTCCCCATGGGTCTCCACTCCTGGAATAACATTGGTGAGGCCACTGATAAGGCATCCAAGGTCACATGATCTGCAGCAAGGGAAGCTGCCATGACATGGGGGGAGGGGGAGGCCAGGACTATTGGTAACTCACAGGGAAGGAGGTGGTGGTGGATCTCTAGGATCTCATTGGTTTTATTTTCTTTTTTTAAATATATTTTTATTGTAATTAATAGAAGGGTTACATTATATTCACCAGATAGAAGACACTTTACTTAACAATCATTGCTACCCCTTTTCATATTTTTGTCCCCATTTCCCTCCCTACTCCCTCCCCTCATCTTGTTTTTCCCCCTTCCCTACCCTATTTCAAATAAACAAATAAACATATATATAATATATATAAAATAACAAGATCAAATGCTATAATAATATGAGGTAACCACGGGACAGCAAAACATAGGAAATAACATAGTACGTTAAGAACAACAGTCACACATTATATGGCTCTTATTTCTATATCCTTTCATTTAGCTTCATCCTATATGGCCTTATGTTATCTAGGTTTTGCCCTATTGTAAACCTCCATTTGGAGAGTCCAAGGTTTATACTAATTATGACAAATCGTCCAGAAACAAGGACATACTAAAGCCACTAGTATAATGATATTCATTGCAGCACTATTTACCATAGCAAAGATATGGAGCCAACTCAAATGCCCCTCAGTTGATGATTGGGTCAACAGGATGTGGTATTTATCACAACAGAATTCTATGCTGCTGTCAGAAAGAACGACATCGCCCCATTTATAAGGAAATGGAAAGACTTAGAAAAAATATTAAGTGAAGTAAGCCAGACTCAAAGGAGCATAGGCTCAATGGTTTCCCTCATTGGATTCATTCTCATGCTATACCTTCTTTCAAGCAAAAAAAAAATAGTCTGTGTGTATGTTTCAGTACTGAGTCTTGTGCTTTCACTGGACTGATTTTGCTCAAGGCTGGTGCTCTAACCTTTGAGTTGCTCCACCACTCTGGCTTTTCCTTGCTTGACTGGAGATGACAATCACATGGGCACTTTCAGCCCACCTTGGCTTGGATATAAGATCTTCAGAACTCAGCACTGAGTAGCTAGAATTTACAGGTGTGAGTCACAACCACTAGGCTTTCTTTAAAAAAAATGTTTGTAAGCCTAAATATCGAGAATGGCAGGTAGTATATTCTGGACTTAGGATGGGGATTACAGCAAAGAATAAATGAGTTCCCCTACAGGAATGAGTGCCTTTGGCTTGTCGACAGCTTCTGGCACTGAAATTACTGGACCACAAATCACAACGAGCTACGTGAGAGAGCAGTTGGCTGTATCTGCTGCTTTGTGTTGCACAAAGAGGATTATGCCTTGGTTACATTGATCAAACTTTTCCTTTCTTCTCTCCATCCTTAGTACACCCTGGATGCTGAAAGAAGTGAGCTGAATTGAATATCAGTAGTGTGGCTGTACTATGCTACAGGACAAATCTGATATTGTTTTATTCCCTAAGAGAATCCTATTCAACATATGCAGTTCTAAAATAATTATAAAGACTTTTCGCCAACAGAAAATTATTATCATATTATAAAAAATTATCTCCTCTGAACTCCCAAAACATAATTCCCCAAGGAATAAAGGCCTTGATTTCCTCATTTGTAAATACAGTGTTGTCTCTGAGATTTGTATGTCTAAAGTAGTTTCAAGTTCTTGCATTCTTGTAGGTTTGTTGATATTTTGGAGTTCCTTTACTTCATAAGGGCTGTAAATAATAAATTTTCATGTAACACTAAACATAATGCAGAAGGTAACTTTAAATAATTATCTGATCTTAGATACCTTAAAGAATATCACTGGAAATATAGATAGAAAATTAGAACCAAGAAATCCTTTTTGCCCAAAGTAGAGCTGAGGAAATCACACTTCAATGCTTCAATTCAATAATTGTTTAGTACAAGCACATGTTCAAGAATATAAGAACAAATATTGTTTTATTTTCTACTAATAGCATGCAAGGATGTCGCTTTGTGATTGCTTCACTATTGTGATTCGCTTGTTTTGTTTTCCAGCATTTAAAATGATTTAAATAAAAACTGAAGAATTAATTGAAAACAGCAAGAACATAAAAAGCAAATGCTGAGATTCTGTTCAACCTGATTCAATATCTGATGATTTGGGGATTTGTGCTTGCCTATAAACTTCCCCTGGTGACATCTGAAGAAAGAGCTCAGGGCAGTTATGTCAGAAACTATGCAGTCAGCGCATATGGGACACATTAGCAGGTACTGGGGCTGAGGATGCATATAAAGAAAAGATATAGGGACCATGAGTGTGGCCTACTGGTAGAGTGCTTGCCTAGCATGCACGAAGATCCGGGTTCGATTCCTTAATGCCACATACATAGAAAAGGCCAGAAGTGGTGCTATGACTCAAATGGTAGAGTGCTAGCCTTGAGGAATGCTCAAGGACAGTGCTTAAGCCCTGAGTCCAAGCCCCAGAACTGGAAAAAGAAGAAGGAAGAGGAAGAGGGGGAAGAGGAGAAGGAGGAGGAGAAAGAAGAAGAAGAAGAAGAAGAAGAAGAAGAAGAAGAAGAAGAAGAAGAAGAAGAAGAAGAAGAAGAAGAAGAGGAGGAAGAAGAAGAAGAAGAAGAAGAAGAAGAAGAAGAAGAAGAAGAAGAAGAAGAAGAAGAAGAGGAGGAGGAGGAGGAAGAAGGAAAGATGTATAGATCAAATCCTCTTTTCTATGATTCTCCAAAATTTATGGTTTAACAGTCTTATGCATTCACCCTGGCTTGCAAGAACCGATGGGCTGAAATAAATTAGTTATTTTCAAGGCCATGCAATAAAACAAGATTGAAGTCAGACATGTAGAGATTAAAAATTGATAATTCAGGTAAAGTGCATCTATTGCTTCATAAACAATATCAGAATTGCAACAGCAATAGTAAGTCATATTGAAAGTGATTGTAAGTTATTCTTTTTTGACATCTCATTGTTAACTGGGAGACAGAAGACAAGTTCATCACAAGAAACAATCTTTGCTCCTGTTCTCCAGTATCAAATGGCCAAGGTAGAAGAAAGTCTACTATCTCTGTGTATATGCTATATATGTGTGTATGTGTGTGTGTGTGTGTGTGTGTGTGTGTGTGTGTGTATATATATATATATATATATATATATATGTGAAGTCTCATTTCTCTACTCCATATGGTAGGTAGCTTCAAATGTATATTACAGATGGGGAAACTAAAGGTCAGTGAGTTGACAAAAGCCTGCAACTTTGCACAGTTACAAAGTTAAGATGCATTGGGAGGGGGTGGGGGAAGGAAATGGGGACAAAAACATAAGAAGGAGTATCAATGTGTGAGAAGTAATGCACCTACTATCTGGCAATTGTAACTGTAAACATTATCTCAATAATAAAAAATAAAATAAAATAAAAAGATGCAAACCCATGGATGACCATGCCTTACTCATCTGCTTCAAAGCATCTCTAATTTTCTTTCCTAATGGTAAACACAGTGGGTTTATTGGCAAGTGAAAAGAGCTCCATAAAAGGAAAGTAACATGACATAGCAAGGCCCTCCATTCAGAGAGGGGCCTAGAAATGGCTGCCAACACCCTGAATTTGGTAAATCCTAAATGTTTCAAAATGGAAATGACCTCTAGAATGAGAACAATATTAATATATAGGTATTAGTGTCTCAATTCAAATGCCAGCGATTATCTTTCCTGAAATGGCACAGCCAGGAGCAAGGTAGCTGAGAATGGCATTGGGTTGGCCTTTAGATCTGCTCTTCATTGTCCCTCTACTTCCATGAGCCAATCAGATCCATCCAAGTCAGTCATAGTGGGTGGTTCCTTGCACTACCCCTGACCTATTCTAAAGGCAAAGCCTACTTTCTACCTGACAATCTTGTGGTTTCCAGAGGATTCGTCCTCATTTCTTCATCTTCTGTTGATGCTTATTACAAGCATTTAAGCTGGGCTGAGAAGAGACAATTTGGAATTTATGGAGCAGAGACCAAAGCAAGACAAGCTCAACCCTCAGAGCAACATGGAACATATAATTTGAACCTGCAGTGTTCTTTAGATGACATCCAGAGATTCTTAAAGGGAAAACAAGTTAACAAAGCTTATGAATTTTGTGAATTTTTTTTCCTCTGCAATTAATGGGTTTTGAGCTCTAGCCCTTACACTTTTCACACAGAGACTTTACTACTTAAGGTATGCTCTGTGCCTTTTACATTGGCAGTTATTTCTCAGATAGGGTCTTGTGCTTTTTATCTAGGCTGGCCTCTTTCCTTCCCAAGGAGCTGGGATTAAAAATGAAGTACTAGGCCAGGCTTTCATTGCTTGTATTTTGATTTTTATCATTTATTATTTATGATCTCCTCCAGTGCTAACTCTTGATGGGAATTTTAATTATGATTATATTCCTAAAAAGCACATGCTCACCAGGCAAGCTGTGTGTTCAGGAGCAGCCTTCGCTTTGCTTTCACTTCTATGGCTCCTCAGTATCTCTACTCAACTGAGCATCTGTAGGTGAAGGCTCAATTCCTTGAACATTTTAGTTTTTGTTCTTTGGACAAAGTCTCAAGAAGTTGGTGTCAACATTTAATTCCAGATTTGCAAGATACTTGCTCCAACCTTCGTTGATGTTCAACCCAAATTTTTGAGCCTTTGATGATGAATACATTTTCTGTGACAGTTACCTCTTATAATCATGTAAAGAGAACATTTATCACATAATAAGTGATCGAATAAGTGTTATCTCTGTTGCTCATTGCCTTGTGGAGTCTGGAAATGTAGGAATCATGTTCTTTTGGTGATATAGGTATTTATTAGAAATATTTGAGGGGAGGAGTCTGAAGAGGAAAGTAGGTTAGGAAAGCATTAGCCAAATCAAAGCTTATGTTACTCCTTTTAGTATCCACTCTTCCTGAAAGCTCCTTTGCAGGTTGCTACATACTCCAAGGTAGGTACTCCAAGGTGTTAATCTTGTTGAAAAAACTATCTTGATGTTTAGAGAAAAGAAATATTTCAGGCTGGGCTATGGAGTAGTTTGGACTTTCCACTCCTCTCTGACCTCTATTTAGGTAAAATATAAGAACCATTCTGACTATTTGTGTATTTTGAGCTTCTGGATCAAATAAATCCTGATACTTTTAGCCATATTTTTAATTTAATTTTATCGCCAAGTTGATATACAGAGGCTTTACAGTTGTATACATAGGGTAAGGAGTACATTTCTTATTGAACATTGTTACCGTCTTCCACGTTTTTCTCCCCCAGAACCTCCCCCACCCCGAGTTGTAAAGTTAATTTCCAATTTATTGTCTTGTTAGTATCTGTGTTGCATTGGTCCACCCTTTGTCTCACCACTTTGTTGTTTCCCCTTCCCCTCTCTAATTCAGATAAACATATATAAAATACACCAGGTACCAAAATCAAATACAGTGACAACAAGGGATAAACCATTGTGTGGAGGGGGGGGTTGAAAGAAGGGGAGACAAGTAAAACAGAAATAATTCAGCCATTTGTATCTTGTGTTTCCAATTGTAACCTTTATCATCAGCTAATATTTTGGTGTTTGGAGACTCCATGTAGGAAATCACCTTGAAGCTTTTGATCCATTTGACAGTTATCAGAATTTGAGTGGTAAGAGTTGCTACGTTATTCTGCAGTTGATCCAAGTGTGCTTCCTAGCTGATCAGGCGAGTGTGTGGGGTGGGGGGGGAGCACACACAGATCAGGTCCCAGGCCTAATGCTCCCAGACTGTCGCTTACACACTCTCACTTGTGTTTGCCTCACATTAGAAAGCCTCTTTCAGCATTTATGTTAATGACAGAGAGAGCATTTGCCTACGAACCAACTCAGATGCCTGGGAAAACAGTGGAAGACTTGTGATAAAGGCATCTTTTCCTGTGCTGAGAAGTAATGCCCTCTCCTAACTCGCTTCCGTGGGGGACATGAGTTGAGGGATAAACAGTTATTTCCAGCTAACTGGCTCAAGAGAACTTGCTAACAGACTTTGAGCTGTCATTTTTGTCGCCCCTTCCGGAAATGGCCACAAGGGGGCGCAAGCCTCCTATGATGGCCTCTGCCATGCGCTCACCTCCATGGGCGACCTACCATTTCTAGGCATAAAAATGTGTTCTTCCATAGATAAAGATACAGGAAAAACAAAAAGAGGATCTAAACTGAGCAAGGAAAGAAAAGACTTAGCTATTTTCTTGGTTAAATGCTGCCATTAACTTGAGTAAGTCTCCTAAGCTATTCTCCCTAGGGAATTCATTTAAATTATCAGGCATTAATTGAAGTGATGATGATCAGAGGTGAAAAGATGGAGTGCCTGTCCTTAAGGAACTCTCAGCACCAGTGGTTAAGCAGGCATGCGAATAAATAGGGTGGATGTAGGCTCCCCTAAGTTTCATTCCAAGTCAGAAAATAAAATAAATAGTAAAGAGATTCATAGAGCCAGAGACATGACAAGGCTTAACTTGAATTTAAAGGGGAAGTAGCCATTGGACCGTAGGAAAAATAAGAGACAGAGAGATAAAAATAGTAACTACTCAGTATGGCCATACTGGAGGGAAGCTGCCAATAAAGGGTGCATTAGAGATAGAACCCAGACTCTCACCTATTGATTTGGGAAGTCTTCTGCAATAATGCTGGATATATGTGTCTATATGATTTTTTTGGTATTTACTAAAATAGGATAAGGGTTGGGGATTTAGTTCAGTAAAAAAACACTTGCCTGGCAAGTGTAAGGCCCTGAGTTCGATCCTCAGGTCTTAAAAAAAAGGGGGGGGGATATAAACATTAAGTACATGATCTCATATATATGGTATAAATAAAGGATGTATCTGTTTTATTTATGTGTATACTTATCGTCTATCACTTTATATCAACATATATCTTACAGTCCCTCTCTTCCATATGCCATAGATTTAATTGGAGACGCCCAAGCCCCATACTATACACAAAGTAACTTAGCAGTACTTGGTAGAAACATTTTTCCAGCTTGCATCCTAACTCACTTTTCTCCTGCAGACAAACTTTGCTTGCTTCTCTTCCTTTCCCTACCATATTGCCTTCTCTTGGATGCTTTCCATATATGAGCTGGGACACTCTCCATTAGTAATGTTTCCATCAAACTCTAAGGGACAATGTCTCTCACTTGGCCCCCTGCAAGAACTGCTTCGTAATCACTCTACTTTTACCATTTCCTTTCTTCTCTTCTGCAGCCAATACAATATTCTGAAAGCATAAGTAATATAATGTCAATCCAGCTGTCAATACTTGAGAGACTCACTTCCCATCCAAAGCTGGCCCTGCATGCTTGTCCTCACTCCATTCTCCCACCCTCCTTGTTCCTCATCCCTGCTTCTGGAACATTCCATGTGGCACACACCACGTGGCACACTCCATGTGGCACCCCTGCTTTGGTCTCACAGTCACAGTCTTCTCTGGCAAGAATCATTTTTTATCAAGCCACTGGTCTCAGCCTGAGGTTCTCTTTGAGTCTCCTGTGACCTCTCACAAGGAAGGAAGAAAGAGAGGAAGGGAGGAAGGGAAGAAGGGAAAGGAAAGAAATATAAAAAAAAGAGGAAAAAGGCTGGAAGAAGCAAACACAGAAGGAAGAGAACAGAAAGCTAGGATATTGTGATAGAAATAGTAGGTGACCGAAACAAAACAAAAGCTGAGCTTCTGTGTGTGTGTGTGTGTGTGTGTGTGTGTGTGTGTGTGTGTGTGTGTGTGTGTGTGTGTGTGTTGGCTCTGATTCTTCCTTATGAAGATGACAACAGCCCAGATTCCAGAACAAGATTCCTTATTCTAAGCTGGGACTTTTTTTAATTAAAATCAATCATTACAAACCTATAATCATTTACCTCATTGCGGGTGGTTTTTGTAAGTACTGAGGTTTGAACTCAGGGCTTAATGCTTGCTAGACAGGCACTAGACCAGCAGGCACAGTAGCCTTTAATCCTAGCTACTCAGGAGGCTACGATCTGAGGGTCGCGTTCAAAACCAGCTGGGACTAAAAAGTCACAGAGACTCTTATCTCCAATTAATCACCAGGAAACCGGAAGTGGTGGTGCTGTGGCTCAAGGGGTAGGGTGGTACCCTTGAGCTGAAGAGATCAGGCACAACGCCCAGGCCCAGAGTTCAAGTCCCACTGACCACCAAAACAACAACAACAACAACAACAACAAATAAAAAGGCACGATACCTCCTGGTTCATGTTTCCACTCATTTATGCTTTTTTTTTAAAAAAAAAAATCAGTTTAATAAGTAGTTGTACAAGGGCGGTTAGACGTCATCCACTCCCCCAATTTCTCTCCTCATCTCTATTCTCAGATTACATAGTTCAATTAGTGCATATTGTATATTGAGCACAATGACTCACTCTTCTTCCCTTTATGTTTGGACTATTTTTCAGATAAGCACTCACTTTTTGCGAAGCATGCACAGACAGACGTCTTCCTATTTCTACTCCCCCTCCCCTACCACCTGCCCTACTCTCACCCCCTCCAGGCATCAGAGATGACACCCAGATGTGAGATGAGACTCACAATGTTTCTCACCCAGATTGATCTGGAATCACACTTCTCCTGACCTGGTCCTTGTGGGTGACAGAGGTGACAGAGGTGACAGATGCATGGCGCTATGCACATCTCTTGGTGGAGATGGGGTAACAAGAAACTTTTTTTTGTTTGTAGGTTGACCTTAAATCATGATCCTTCTCAACTCCAGTTTCTGAGTAACTAGCATTGCAGACATAAAGGCCCAGCACATGGCTCATAATTGTGATTTTTTTTTCACTTACAGAGGTTTTATATGCATGTTTAGCCATGTAAGATACAGTAAAAAAAAGAAAAAAGAAAAAGAAAGAAAAGAAAAGAAAAAGAAAAAGGAAGTGGTGCTGTGGCTCAAGTGGTAGAGTGCCAGCCTTGAGCAGAAGAGCTCAGGGACAGTGCCAGGCCTAGAGGTCAAATCCAATAACCAATCAAAATCAAAAGAAAAGACACAGAGAAATAAGAAAACAAGAAATAAAGAAGGGATAGAGAAAGGGAAGGAGGAAAAAATGAAAGCCGGGGTGGAAGTTGAAAATTAAGTGGAGTTGAGACAAAGAACCACATTTTTTTGTTTCCAGAAATGCCCCTACCAGTGGCACCTGGTGTCTGGAGCCATGGTTACATAAGTAAATTAGAATTATAACCACCCAACAAGTTCAGCTGTGTTCTGCAGAACATCCAGCTAAAAGTTTTCTGACAGTAGAGAAAAGAGCATGATTAGCTGAACTGATTGCCTGTGATGTAATTTATGATATTGCTTTACCAATGTATTTCCTCAAATATTGTTACAATTATTACATAAGTTCACTTAGGATTGTTACACATCTATTTTTTTTTCTAAGCATTGAGTCTTGATTGTCAAGAGACTCAATGCTTGATTGTTTTTATTCTCATTTGTTCCAGTATAGTCCTATACTGAGTAAAATAAATGGAAATTTTAGTTAAACATTTTTCTACATAATATCAATAGCATGACATGCAAAATCCAAAAACAAGGAAGAAAAAAGATAAATGATAAGTAAGAACATTGGAAGCCGTTGTTCTAAACTGGGCCCCTGTGGCTCATGTCTGTAATCCTAGAGCTACGCAGGAGGCTGAGATCTGAGGATCCTGCAGAAACTAGACCAAGCAGGAAAGTCCATGAGACTCTTATCTCCAATGATCTACTCAGAGAAGGCCTGAAGTAACCCTGCGGTTCCAGTGGTAGAGCACTAACCTTGAGCAAAAGAAACTGGGGCCCTGAGTTCAAGCCCCAGGACTGTCTAAATAAATAAATAAGCGTTTCTTCTATATAAAAGAAGAAAGGAGGGTCGGGAGTTTGGCCTAGTGGTAGAGTGCTTGCCTACATGCACAAAGACCCTGGTTCTATTATTCGGTACTACATACATAGAAAAAAGCTAGAAGTGGTGCTATGGCTCAAGTGGTAGAGCTCCAACCTTGAGAAAATCCAAGGACAGTGCTCAGGCCCACGACTGGGAGAAACAAAAAGAAGAAAGGAAAAATTTGTAAATTGTTTATATCTGGCAAAGATCTTTAAGTGCTCTGCCACTTGCTCCACTTTTCCAGCCCTTTGCTTGTGCTTCATTTTTGTATTTTAGTTTGTATTTTATTGCTGTATTCTGTATTTTATTTCTCAGTAGTTACTCTTTCCCCTTATTCGACCTCAGTCTGATGATCTTCCTTTTTTCTGCTTCCTAAATACCTATATTATAGGTATTCACTCTCCTGCTTGTACCTCAAAACTGAGTCCTTAACTACCATTGGTCTGCACAGGAAGCAGCTACTTGCACCATACTTTAACCTTGGTATATTAAAATAAATTCTTGCTAAAGCTATATTTTTTTCCAGTCCTAGGTCTTGAACGCAGGGTCTGGGCACTGTTCTAAGGATTTCTCAAGACTAGCACTTTAGCACTTGAGCCACAGCACCACTTGTGATATTTTCTGTGTATGTGGTATTGAGGAATAGAACCCAGGACTTCATGGATGCTAGGAAAGAACTCTACCATTAGGTTACTTTCCTGGCCCCAAAAGCTATTTTTTTCTTTTTTTTAAAGAATTTATTAACATTGATTTTCACATCATATTTTAAATATCATGTTTTAACAAACAAGTATTTAAGAAGGGAATCTCTATATACAATCACTGGCACTTAGGTTTTAGAACATAATTAAAATTAAGCATTAATCTATGTAATAAAACATTATGTCTATAGAGTATATAGCCCATCATAGATTTTTATGTCTATGTAGTTATGTTTATATCTCCAAGATCATGTCCATAACTTTGGGTACCCAAATATTGAGTCATCGCTCTTGTACTGTTTGGATCTGCATACCATGAACCTTTTATTCCTTTGGTCTTGACTTCCATCACTCAACATGATTCACTGTAGCTTCATCCACTACCAAGCAAATGCCATTATTTTATCTTGACTATTGGCTATGTAAAATTCCTATACATATATATATATATATATATTCCACAATTTTTATATCCATTCATCTTCAGTAGGGCATCTGGGTTCTTTTCATTGCTTGGCTATTGTGAATAGTGAAGAGATGAACATGACTGAGCAGGTGTCCTTATCATATCTTGGGTTATGATGTTCAGGATAGATACCCAGGAGTGGTATGGTGGGATTGTAGGGAAGGTCTATTTTCAGTTCTTTAAGAAACCCCCAAACTGAAAAAAAAATCTATTTTTTTAAAGAACTTACAAACTATCTCACAGAAACACACACACACACACACACACACACACAGAATATCAAATAAAAAATGAGCAAGGGACATGAACAAGGGTATTCCTACAATGCTGTTTACAAGCAGGAAATAAGTCCAAGAAAATATTCTCAATATTACCCATTAATGTAATACAACTTAAAACTAGAGTAAGATATCCGTAGAAATCTAATTTAATTATTTTTAAAAGTTGAAAACAAGGGGGCCAGGAGTTTGGCCTAGTGGTAGACTGCTTGCCTAGCATGCGTGAAGAAACAGGTTCAATTCCTTGGTACCACATACATAAAAAAGCCAGCTGGAAGTGGTGCTGTGGCTCAAATAGCAGAGCACTAGCCTTGAGGATAAAGCCCAATGATACTCAGGCCCTGAGTTCAAGCTCTGGAACTGGCAAAAGAAAAAAATGCTGAAAATGAAGCTGAAGCTGGGCCTGTCATCCTGGCTTTTCAGGAGGAGATCTGAGGATAACAGTTCAAAGCCTAGGCAGGAAACTCCATGAGACTCTTCAATTAATTACTAAATCTCTGAAGTTCTGCTCAAAGGGCAGAGCACTAGCCTTGAGCAAAAATTGCTCAGGGACAGTGCTCAACCCTGAGTTCAAGCCATAGAACCAGCACAATACAAACCAAAAAATCAAAAATGATACTATGAAACTGGAAATATTTAAACATTGCTGTTGGAAATGTGTAATGGCATGTAACTGCTCTTAACTCAATTTGGTAGTTTCTTATCAAATTAAACATGAAATACTACACAATCTAGCCTTGTACCCATGGGTAATTAGCCACAGAATGTGCATTTACATTCTCATAGAAACTTATGCATAAATATATGTAATAATGATGTATAATCTCCCCAAACTGAAGCTATCTTGAAAGCAACAATGGACATACTACCAAACAGGAAGCAATATACCTTGGCAAGGAATATTCCTTTACTGTAGAAAGGCAAACATACAGTGCAAAGGTTGTATACCGTATACTATTATATAGCACCCAAAAGTTTATATAATGTATTATTCCATGAATAACATTGTTGAGATGACAAAGTTACACATGCAAAGCATAGATTAATAGTATTGAAGAATTAAAGGGTGAGGGAGGGCTGGGAGTTTGGCCTAGTGGTAGAGTGTTTACCTAAAATGCATGACGACCCAGGTTCCATTCCTCTGTACCACATACATAGAAAAAAGCCAGAAGTGGTGCTGTGGCTTAAGTAGTAGAGCTCTATCCTTGAGAAATCCAAGGACAGCACTCAGGCCCTGAGTTCAAGATCCAGGACTGGCAAAAAAGAAAAAAGGTGATGGAGTTCTGTGTGGTGAGTAAAGATACAACATATGCTTGTGCTGGCAGAAATATTTTGGCTCTTATGGTGGACAACAGGCATGACATGACAACATTCATACAACTGAACACAAACAAATGTACAGACACAACTGTGAAAACAAAATAATCTTAGTAAACCTTATTCAGTTACATATTGGGAGAAATTTCCATGAGATTACTCTGTATTAGATATTACAACTGCAAATCAAATCCAACCCTTCAAATGGATAACCATTAGAAAATGGCTGGTACAATGTCTTAAAATTAGCAACTTTACTGCCTTATCCAAAATGAATATCTTTTCAATAGCCACAGAAAAAAAATGGTGTCATACAAATCATCTGCAGCATAAGGAAAATTTCTTCGTGAACTAAAAATAGATAGGAAAAGAGTTGGAAATAAATATCTAAGCAAGGAATTTGATCTAGCGCTAGAGTGCTCGCCTAGCATGCACTAAGCCCTGGGTTTGATTCCTCGATACCACACACAAAGGAAAAGCCAGAAGTGGTGCTCTGGCTCAAGTGGCAGAGTGCCACTGCTGAGCAAATTGTCCAAGTACAGTGCCCAGGCCCTGAGTTTAAGCCCCAGAACTGGCAAAGAAAGAAAGAATGAAAGAAAGAACGAAAGAAAGAAAGAAAGAAAGAAAGAAAGAAAGAAAGAAAGAAAGAAAGAAGGAAAGCAAGCAAGCACATCTAAACTATAATGAAAGGAATGGAAATGATAGGACACATTGTGCTCATGAGTGATATATTGACTGCAATAATTTTGTGCAGCTACTCAATCAAACATAAAGTTTAAAACTCTATGACAACAGGTGGGTGATGAACATGGTTATAATCCATTCTATAAATGCATCAGTGAGTTACACTGAAACACATAACTTTGTGAAATTAATATACAGTCTTTTATAATTCCTATTATGATAAATATCAGTTGAACAAAAATAGTTTAGAACTAATGGGGAAATGTAGCAAATTCAAGGTCAGTTTAAAACATGTAAAGTTAGAATTACAAAAATCATTCCTATTTTTATATATTGGCAATGAGCAATTGAAAATGAGTAGCCAAACTGGAAATATAAAATGTCTCAACTATATGGGTTTGTCTGATCTAACTCAAGATCTTACTAAGGTTGAATAGTTTCAATAACTGCATGAACATTCCATTCCTCTATTAATTCTCATGGAAAGTTAGCATCCATTGATTTAATGAAGTTCTTTGAGTCGACCATTACAGAGTAGTTGCAAAACAACTACTGAAAACTTCAATGTTTACCAGCCATCATTCCATGAAGAAAATATTTTGCTCTTATCTCTGAGTATTGCTAATCCTTTATTAATTGTTACTATTGCTACTAATCCTTACTATTGTTATTAATGGATTTCAAATAATTACTACTGCCTTTGCAATGTTCAAATGCAATACTTATTTTGAAGTATCACACTGGAAGGTTGTGTAAGCAGTAGTCTGGTCCAGGGTCAAAGGTAAGAGTAATAGATGTACTTGCATAGGAAGAATGCAAATCTAGACTTTGTTTCATTTATTTCAAGGATAATTTCATTTATTTTGTGATAAATTCATATTTTTCAATAATTTTTGAATATGCTGCTCGCAATTATTTGAAGTTATGTCTCTCAAAGCTAGCTTGTCTCTGGGTGTTTCTCCAATCTATGTTTTTCTTGAGTTTCAGTTCTTTTTCCTCATTTTTCTGGTAGTTTTTTGTCTGAATGTCACACATTGTTTAGGGAAAAAAAATTAAAGAGGTTCTGTGTTCTGTGTTATGTTTCTCTCTCCCCCCCACACTCCCAAAAAATCTGTTTCTTTATGGTAGGCAGTTAAAGAAGGTTAATATAATGTTGATAACAGAGGCTGAAATGGTTTAAACCTCCATGTTTTGAGCTTTTGTGGTCGTCAAGATACCAATAAAAGCCAGATGCTTTCAAGACTTGCTGTCTTCCTTCAAATTCCACTTTTGTCTCCCAAACTCTGTGAAATTTGGAGAAATCTCTACTTTATTTTGTTTCTTTCATTTAATGTCTGACTATTGCTCCTGTCATTTCCTTCTTGAGGATGTTTGTCCTAATCCCAGAGTCCTGAACTGCATTATTTTTTATCCTGTTGTGGTATGCGTGTTATATTTGCTTTCTATAAGGCAAACTGACACATTTTAGAAGGAATGTTTCTAGTAGTACGAAGCTAGGAGTAATATTTTTCCCAGAAGTTTCTATATTGAGATTAAGTAGTTACATATATTTCATAGTACTGTGGCATAGTTATACTTAGCTAAAGTCACAATCACATTTTTACTTTCATAGTAAAAGCATCATCATTCTAATCTACAAAACATAAATGTTGATAAATACCAAAGCCTCTAGTCTTCATAGGAAAAAAGGTTTAACTCTGCTAGAAGTAATTTTAGCACATGCATTTCTTTTCTTGGTCCACAGCTCCCACATTCTATTCATCTCTAATTACCTCAAACCACTGATTTTTTTTTAAATCAAGGTTTTAAAATTAGGGCAGTAATAAGATACAGTGCTTGTTCTTCAGAGCTAGAAGCAAAATCATTATTTAGTTACTCCTAATTTCTACAATGGAATTGAAATTGGCATTAAATTTGATTCTGTGTCATTTATGTCCTTTTACAAGCCCTTAGTCGGCGACTTGTGTCTGAAATCCTAGCTACTAAGGAGGTTAAGATAATGACAGCCAATGTTCAAAGCCAGCTTGTGCAGACAAATCCAAGAGACACCTATCTCTATGAACTAAGTAAAGTATTAACTTGAGTGAAAAAAGCCAAGCAAGAGCACAAGGCCCTGAGTTCAAACCCCTGTGCCAGCATTAGCAATAATAGTAATAGCACTACTACTACTAATAATAATAATAATAAATCACATGAACTAATTGGTTAAACAATATGTGATTATTATAGTATGTGTGATCTCTACTGGGTCAAAACATTACATTTCTGCATCTGGGACTGTGGCTTAGTGGTAGAGTGCTTGCCTAGCATGTATCAAGCCCTGGATTCAGTTCCTCAATATCACATAACAGAAAAGGCTGAAAGTGGTGCTGTGACTCAAGTGGTAAAGTGCTAGCCTTGAGCAGAAGAAGCCTGGGACAGTGCCCAAGCCCCAGCCTAAGTTCAAGCCCCAGGCCGGAACAAAACCAAAAAAAAAATTACATTTCTATATGACTTCTAGGATGGGTGCACATTTAAAATAATATGATCAAATTACCTGAATTAATCTTTTCTATGGGAATATGTGATCAATTCACATACAATAAGGCTTACTTGTTTCTCATTTCTGTTTGATTTTGTTGAGCATTATCAATTGAAACAAATGTATGATTATTTTCAAAACAACTATTAGTTTAAAATTATATTAGTTGATTCCCTAATATGTTATGACTCCTCCAATGTATTATTGAAGGATTTAGTTTGTAAATGTTAATCCAAATTAACATTTATAAGGGAAATGTTTTCCTATATGTCTTCTATGGATTATCTTTATTAGGTTTAGTTTACAATTGAACATAGTAAATAGTTTTCAAAGATTTGTAAAACCCTCTCATTTTTGTAATTTTGAACAAATAGCTCTTTATTCATCTTTGTTTATATGCTAAGCAGTCTGCTTAAGAAATCATCAACAACTACGGTCAATTATAATAAACTACATTTTCAGAAGATTTCAACCACATTACTATTGAAGTGAAATAATTTTGTGTATATAATTCCCCCTTCAATTAGTTCCTATTTGAACAGACCTAGACATTCTTCCTCCCTTCATTCTTTGATTTGTTACATTGTAGTGGTCTGTTTAGTTGATAGATTTTTCAAAAGATACATGTATTATTCCAACTTTTAAATTTTTGACACTATTGGTTTATAATTAGGATAGAAATAAAGGCACTCGTTTTAAGCATAAAATTTGAGCACCACTGAAAAGGTGTTCTGGAAAATACACTGTAGTCAAGATATAAGGTGTTTTCTTTTTTACAAGAACGCTTTCATGCATGGTATCAATAAAAAATACTAATCTGTTTTCCAGAACACCAGTGATATGCTTTCACCATTTTGCCTGTCTTGAGACATGTTATTAATGGTGCTTTTGTTGAATCTTGTTATATCCCATACAACATATCTCACTCACTACCTCTGGGGTCTGAAGATCATGTAACTAAAAAGTTACATTTCAGCAAATGTAAAAGCTGTTTTAAAAACAGTTTATTAATTTTTTAATTTAAATTATCTTTCAGTACTTGTTAAATGGAGTTTTAATTCAATATGTCAGTGTACGGATTCAGTGCAACTTGATCAATATACCCTCTGTTATCATTCTCTCCTATCTCCCTCAACCCATTCATCCCCTGGTTCCATTTCCACTTACTTACGTTGAATATTATCACATGTGGCTATCCTTCTCTCCATTTATCTTCCCCTTCCCCTTGACCTCCTTATTTTGCTAAACTATAGTTTACTTTGAAGGAGATCACCCCATTAGAATGCTCCCACAGGTACATGCCACCTTTCATCTGTTGTAGTGCATCTGGTCTGTTTTCATGACCTCACTATGGTGAACTGTGCAGCAATGAACATGGGTGCGTAATGATCTTTACTGTATCTGACTATAATCATTTGGATCAATGCCTAAGAGTGGAATGGCTGGATTGCAGGGAAGTTCTATGTTTAGGCTTTTGAGACATCTCCAATCTGCCTTCCACAGTGGTTGCACTTTTTTACATTCCCTACAGCAGTGTAACAAGATTCCTTCTCCTCCCTTCCCAGTAGCAACTGCTGTTGTTCATATTCTTACTGATAACCTTCCTTACTGGGGTGGTGGAATCTTACTCTTGTTTTGATTTGCACTTCCTTTATGATTAAAGGTGTTGAGGATTTCTTCATGTGTCTATTGATCATTTTTGCTTCTTTTGCTAAGGCTCAATTTCACTGAGTTGACTCTTTATTCATCAGGTTATTGATTTGTTGAGAGTTTATAGTTTCTTTTACTCTTTGTATTCTTGATATTAGACCCTTTTCAAACATTTAGCTGACAAAAATCTTCTCCATTCTGTAGCCTGTCTCTTTAGCTTAGTAACTATATCCTCACCCTAGAAACATCCTAGCTGGATGAAAACCCATTTATCAATTCTCTTACCTATTTGGCCCTGGAATTCCATTTAAGCAATTCTTGCCTCTGCCAATAAGTTTGGCTGTTTCTTCTGCCCTTTCTGAAGATCTGAAGCTGCAGTGCTTCAGATCTTACACTGAGGTTGTTGATAAATTTTGATTTGGTATTAGTAGTAAGTGACAGACAGGGTCCAGCTTCAGTCTCTTGTACATGATTATCCAAATTTCCCAATGGCATTTGCAAAAGAGGCTATCTTCTTTCCAACCCAATTTTCTGGCTCCTTAGTCAAGTATCAGATGGCTGTAGGTAAAGGGGTTTATTTCTGGGTCTTCTTGTCTGTTCCATTGGTTTCTAGGCCTATTTTTATGTCAGTACCAAGCTGTTTTTTGTTAAATAGAAAAGCTGGATTTTTTTTTTGCATCCTGACTAATACTTAGTAAACCCACAACCATCTGTCAATAGGTTCCCCAGTGTCAAAATATCCAATCCACAAAAACAATCATTACCATTTCAGAGCCCAACCTCAGAGTAGTGACCTCATACTACAATGCTAACCACACAGCCATTACAACACTGACTTTTATTTTCCTCAGGAAAGTAGATGTATACTTTTCTCTAATTCACTTCTCATTGTTTATAGATTTACTATTTTTGTAAGCTATTTTAAAGCTTTCTTTTTTACTATGGTTATATATCTTAACTTCTAAATTGATTGCATTTTTATTGGCAAAGACTTTTCCTCACAATTAGAAAACACAAAAAGAAAAAAGAGCATTCAAAACTTACTGACTTTCTTCTGTTCTACTAGAAAAATGTCAACTTTTACTTAATATTCTCTCCAGGAATTCAAGAATTATTTTCTTAAGACCATTGAACAAATCCAACAACAAACCCTACCAATTCTTTAATTTGAATTCTGTGATTCTTTATGTTTACTATTATTTCTTTTCCCAGATAGATCATTTCATACATAAATAATTCATTCTTTTTTCTCCCTTTCTGGGGTGAAACTTTGCAACAATTTGAAAGGCATATTCCCCATACAGTTACCAATAGCTCCTAACATTCAGTCCACTTATTTCCATACTCAGTATGAGCAGCCACTATGCTATGCTCTGTAGTTGTGAAGATGAAAAAGGAAGCCCCTGGCTCTTTTTTTTTATCTAACAGAGCAGACAAACTTAAGAAAAAATAATAAGGAATCAAAGAAGCAAGCCTGAGTCAATTTATTTGAGAGCACATAACTGGAAGTAAATATTTGAGCTGAGCCTTGAAGGAAGAGGAGAAATTTGATTGTTCTGTGTTTCTTAGCTTTTTTCATTATAGCCAAGTTGAAGAATAATTTGGATATGTACAAAGGATGGGGGAAGGGAAACTGGCTCTTTTTTATTTTTAGACTGTACTAGTGGTTGTAATTTAGAGGCTTCGTGGACTCAGGTAATTTGTATGACTATGGAGATTGTTTAGAATTTAAGCAAGAAGATTTGCCATTTAAATTTTCTCATCTTCTTTAGAGCATCTGCTTCAGGTGTGCCATAAATCAGATCTAGTTATTCTGTAAAGACATACAAAACAGGTCCCTTAGGCCAAGATAAATCAAAGAGGCACCTAATACCCTAGATAAGGAGAATGCTGGCATGGGAAAAATGTGCACAGATTTAGTGGCCCCTTAGGAGGAAGGAATTTGTATTCTCAGCTCCTTTATTCTTGAAATTTAGTGCTATCTCAGTTTTACTCATGAATTTATTAAGTTCCTTAGAAGGCACACTGATTGAGAAAGCCTAAAGGAATGATACCAAAAGGGAAGAGAGAGACTGCCTGGAGAGTGACATTCAAAGCAAAGCCCAAATGGAAATAAGGCTGAGCTGAAACTGTATACCCACTCTGCAGGCACAATGACTGGACCTTCCACTAAAGACTGGGACCTTATCATTTTAATCTGGTGCCTTTTTAAATAAAGAGAACTATCCTAGGTGTAAGATCATACAGGCCAACTCATCTTTGCAATTGTTCAAGATATATTCAATAAGGTAGCGACAAGGTTCAATCATACTATTTGGCAATGACAACAGGCACAATCAATAGTCCGAAATAGCATCCATTTATGACATATTCAAGTTTTGAGTCCCTTATTTTGCCTATAAATAGTGCTAGCTACTTTGGTGTGAATAGCCCCACAAGTGTTATTACACCATTGATTTTTATTGATGAAATCCCAATAAAAATTCTCTAAAAATCTTTGCTCAGTATCACTGACTGAATGGTTTCAAAGGCAGAAAGTTGTTTTTCTCGCAATTCTGCAGGCTGCAAAGAGCCAGCAGACCCTGTGGTTTTTCTCCTGCCAGGTGATTTCTCCCCTGGGAAAGTCTGAGTGCTGGTGAGACTTATTATTTCTATAACAAAATATCAGATGGAACAACTTAAAAACAAGCAAAGGTTTGTTTTGGCTCATGATCTTAGAAGCTTCAGTCTATGGTAGACTTAATCTATTCATTTCCAACCATGACTAGAGAAAAAGTGTCATAGCCAAGAGGAAGGGAAGTCACTTCATGGCATCCAGGGACAAGTAACAGCTCCTAAAGACACATTCACAATGATTTACTTCCTCTAGCTGGGCCCTGCCCCCTCAGAGTTTCTGGAATCTCCCAAGACAGCACCACCAGCTGGGAACAGAACCTTTGCCAAGAGAATAGACACTTTGTTTTCAAGCCTGTGCCCTAATTTCCTGTTCTTATAAGCACACCAGTCATGTTGGATTAAGGCCCAATTCTAATGGCCTCATTTTACCACGGTTATCCCTTGAAGATCAGATCATCCAATAGTCACATTCAAAAATAACAATTAACTAAGACTTTCACATATATAATTTGGTTAGAGCATAAGGTTTAGTTTATGACACTTGTCAAGATAAACCTATAAAAACATAAGTGATTTTGGATATTAAAATAGATGCAAGCCTTGAGACTAATGTAATGGGTGACATTGATCATAATGCTTTGTACTTATAAACTGAGTTGTGGAATTGAGAAAAGATGAAAGCCGCATTATTCTTTAGTTATGTTAATGTGAATATTAGCAAAATGATGACAGAAATAATTCTTAAAAAAGGTAATTCTTTTCTTTGTTGTTATTTTGTCAAATACTTACCTATCGCTAATTTTTATCATAACTAGGACTAGACCAATTTGCTTTAGAATACTTTGCTAATATATAAACACATATAGCAAGACATTGGTAGCTCATGCCTATAAACCTAGCTACTAAGGAAGCTGAGATCTGAGGACTGAGATTCAAAGCCAGCCTGGGTTTACAAATCCTTGAGACTCTTATGTTCGATTAATCAGCAAAAAGCCAGAACTGAGGGTCAAGTAATAGAGAAATACCCTTGAGCAAAACAGCTAAGTGAGAGCTCAAGGCCCAAAATAAAGCCCTAGTACTGGCATTAAATAAATATATACATATATGCAAAGATATATACATACATACACACACACATATATATATATATAATAGTAAACATAATCAAGGTTTCCTGTGAGTGTCTCTATTCCATTTCATGAATATTTCTCTCACAGATTATACTGGCATTTCTACTGAAAACATTGCTATGGATATTTTTCAGTATTTTGTTTTTTGTTCTGTTGTTGTGCTTGTTGTTGTTGGGTTTGATCTCTGGGCCTGGGCACTGTCCCTGAGCTCTTCAGCTCAAAGCTAGCATTCTACCACCTTAGCTACAGAGTCACTTCCAGTTTCCTGATAGTTAATTGGAAATAAGAGTATCATGGACTTTTAGTGCCCAGGCTGGCTTTGAACCGTGATCCTGAGATTTCAGCCTCCTGAGTAGTTAGGATTATAGGTGTGATCCACTGGCACCTGGCTTTTTAGTCTTTTCTTGTAACCCATGTTCTAAACTGTTGATGTAAATAGCACCAGGTATAGTTGCTTAATTTTCTTATGTAAATGGCAATTTCAGACTCAATCTATACTCCTTACCCTGGCATTTTATTTAATCGTTTGTCCTTTCCTGACTCTCCTATCTTGTTCTCTGCCTACTCCTCTGCAACTGTGAGCTGAGCTTGCCATTTGCTCTCATAAATCTCCATTCCCTCATAATGTTCTTCTCTGCCTGCAATGACCTTGCTTCCTCCCAGCTGGTTTGTGGTCCTTCATTTATACTCAGACGCCACTGAATTGAAACTTCCGTCACTATCCACGTTATAGAAGATTAAAATCATACATTTTCAAAAGATTCTGAATGCCTTGAATGTGAGCTGTGCATCCATCATAATTCAATGTCTGGAGTCTGATACACAAAATGTGATGAGCTCGAGATTTGTTAAGTGAATTTGGAAAATGTATGAGTTAATTGGTTGTTGATGATGTTGGTGATAATATTTAGTTATTGACTAAATGTGAAAATGATGCATTTCTGAGTTCCCTTTGACAACAGAAATGGGATCAAGACAAAGAAAACAGAAGATGTAGGCGTTTTCTATATGTGGATTTCCAGTCCTGGGGCCTCAAACTCAGGACCTAAGCACTGTCCTTGGGTCTCTCAAGGCTAGTTCTCTACCACTTGAGCCATAGCACCATTTCCTGCCTTTTCTATGTAAGGGGTATGGAGGAATCGAACCTAAGTCTTTGTGCATGCTAGACAAGCATTTCCACTAAGCCAAACTCCAGGCCTTGTCTTTTTATTTTTTATTTTTATTTATTGGTTGGTTGGTTGGGCTTGAACTCAGGGGCTGGGCACTGTCCCTGAGCCTCTTTGTGCTCAAAGCTAGCTCTCTACCACTTGAGCCACAGCGCCACTAACAATAATTGGAGAGAAATATAGCACTCAGACTTTTCTCCACAGACTGTCTTTGAACCACGATTTTCAGATCTCAGCCTGTTGAGTAGCTATGATTACAAGCCTGAGCCACTGGCACCCAGCTCTTCTTGCCTTTTCAACGTGGAGAACTGGCCCTGAAAAGTAAATCCACCAAAACATATGGCTCAGAAAAGAAAGAGAAATGAAAAGCTACCCAAGTTGAAAGATCAGTTCAGGCTCTAAACTTTTGAAACCCATTACAGTTACATGAGTTCAACATTTGCATACTCTAAGCTCTCTCTACTGAAGGAAACAAAATATCTGTCTAACAAATCATTGGCTGTAGCCTGACTTCTTGGAGAAAGTCAGAAGCCAATCTCTCTCTAGGTAACACATTCTCCCAGAGGAAGAGCTAATTCTGCTTGCGACTTACTTCCTAACTTGGGCAGCTACTTCCTTGTGCAGATCACCACTTCCCAAGAGCCCACTTTCTAGGATGTGAAATCTGGCAGCATCTCTGGGGCTCACATTCATTAATTTCCCTCCCAGACACCATCTCCCGGCAGGTTGTCCTAAAGTAGCTTGGGCAAGTTAGGCCACACCTGGCTCCCTTTCCCTACTCCTTAAGGTTAAAAACTTCCAGGCATAGTGTCTAGGGAAGTCAGAGAATGTACGGGAGACTGGAGATTCCCGCTTAGAACTGGTCCTTGAAAGCAGGCATTCTAGGCCTGCAGACCCCAGGGAATGGCAGGCTCCAGGAATACTACAGCAATAATTAAGTTTGGAGTAGATCAGCAAGTTTTTGAAACACATGCAACCTTTATGTAAATTAACAGTGATCCAGGAGATCATTTTCTGACTTATTTCCAAAAGAGAAAGTCTATGCAAAAGTAACAAGTCTGGGAAACATAGATCTATTTGAAACGTTTCAGAAGGAACTAGAAAGCCCATCTAGGCTACTGTGGTATCTGTATGTGAATTGTTTCTGGCTCATTTCAGCTCTTCTCTATGGGTATGTCTGTGCACTGAAGGAGAAGCTGATGCTTGCTTTCCTTTTCCATTTTTATTTTTCAAACTCATCTACTTTTAGACACTACATTGTCTGGAAAAGTGACAGCGCTACAATAGTATTTCTAGAAAAGACAGAAAGAAGCAGAGAAGTAGCAAAGGCAAGATGAAAGAAGGGAGGAAGACAGGGAGAAAATGCATGTAAGGGATATTTTAAGATTATCCAGAATTGTCTAGAAATTCATTCTCTAAACCAAGATATAGGTTGGATTATTTTAGAGAAATGAAATTGTCATTTATGAATTTGACAAGTAGTCAACAGTGCTTACACTTAGCTCTTATGTTCCAGTCATAATCAATGATTATATATTTACTTACATCCTATAATGTGTTTTATGACCATCTGCGTAAACCTGTTCCTTTATATTTGATAATAAAAAAATAAAATAAAATGAAAATATTTGTGGACTGAAGAGTGAGTAAGCAAAAATTCTACTCAAAGGAATACAAATAGGACACTGGAATGTGTTTTTCAATATTTTTCCCAGTACGTATGCAGATTGATAAAGAAAAAGAAGCACTAAACTTGACCTACCTCATTTTTAAAAATGTACTATCCATGTATGTTTCTTTCCTATAAATATGGATAGTCTCATTATAGTCAGAGCTACCAAAAGCAGTGCTCAAAAGAAAGGTTCTTATTCCCATGGTTTCCCTGAAACATGAAAAAAGAAGACAAAAACTCATAAGTACTCAATTACAACTTTTTCATTTATTAATTTTTCTAGGATGAAAGAAGAAAAGAGAAGATTATACAACTTTCACAACGTAAATTTCATTATAAGAGATAAACTGTTAGGGCAGGCACCAGTGGCTTACACCTATAATCCTAGCTACTCAGGAGGCTGAGATCTGAGGACTGCAGTTCAAAGCCAGCCTGGGCACTAAAGTCCATGAGACTCTTATCTCCAATTAACCAGAGTGGTACTGTAGCTCAAATGGTAGAGCACTAGCCTTGAGCTGAGGAGCTCAGGGACAGTGCCCAGGCCCAGAGTTGAAACTCCATGACTGACATCATTATCATCATCATCATCATCATCATCATCATCATCATCATCATCATCATCAAGTGTTTCACTAGGAAAATCATTTGATACATTCTATTCTCCCAAAACTTATTTCCATTGGCAACATATCTTCCCTTAGTTCCAAATGGCAATTTAAGCATGGCAGTATTAAAAAAAATGACCAGGTGCTGGTGCCTCATGTCTATAATCCTGATTATTCAGGGAACTGAAATCTGAGGATCACATGTGAAGCCAGCCTAGGCAGAAAAGTGGGTAAGACTCTTACCTTCAATTAAGCACCCAAAAAGAGTTGGAAGGGAAACTATTGGTAGAGCACTAGCTCTGAGCACAAAGCTCAGAGACAGAGCCTAGGACTGGAATTCAGTCCCAGGACCAGCACACGCGTGCACACAATACCCCCCCACACACACACACATCTTCTCTGGTTTTAGCTCACCTAAGATAATATAAGCATGCCTATTTTGTGTTTTGCACCAAGTACAGTCCAATACTTGCACAGGATTCATAGATCAGCTGCCTGCATGCTTTGACAATTAAACTTAGATGTGCCATGAATGGACAGGATTCATTGTTTTTTCCACTTGTCTTCTGCTTGGCCTCAATTAGGGGTGGAGTTGTGCAGGAGTTAAATGAGGATGAGAAAAGACAGAAAAGATGGTGACATGCAGAATGGATCCTGTGTTTATTGTAAATTTTAGAATTTTATTCATTATCGGTTTTTGCACTAAATTTTCTTTTTAAAAATATATTAAATGCTCTTTACCTTAGGTGTTGAAATCCTTGTGTGCTGTGCCAAGTTTGTTCTTAACAAATTTTGCCAATCTTTACCCTAGTTCCTGTCCATCCAGCAGAGGAAGATAAGCAGAACCTTCCATTTCGGGCTGGAGCTTTCAAAAAGATGAGCAAGAGGGAAATGGAAACTTATGACCAATGGCAGGGCTCTGCTGAAACTGGCTTTCACTCCTGGGAATCACCCCCATGGTGCTGATTTTTAACCAGCAGCATCTCAAACACTGGCAACAGAACCAACCGGATAAAGAACATATAAAGAACAAGAAAAATCTCAACTTATGTGGACAAAGGTAATCAACTCATTTCAGCACCAAAATGACACAGGTGTTAAAATTATGGGACCAGGGGCTGGGAGTTTGGCCTAGTGGTAGAGTGCTTTCTTAGCATACACAATGCCCTTAGGTTCGATTACTTGGTACCACATACATAGAAAAAAGCCGGAAGCGGTACTGTGGCTCAAGTGATAGAGCTCTAGCCTTCAGAAAGCCCAACGATAGTGCTCAGGCCCTGAGTTCAAGCCCCAGGACTGGCAAAAAAAAATATGTGACCAAACCTTAAAGTTAATCATCATAAAAATGTGACAAACCAGTTGTGGTGGCTTATAGCTGTAATGCCAGCTGTTTGGGAGGCAGAGACATAATGAGCATGAGCTGAAACCAGCCTGTACAAAGAAGGTCAAGACACTACTTGGAAAAAAGCTAACACAAAAAGGGCTAGAGCAAGGAGGAACTGTGGCTCAAGTGTGAGAGTCCTTGTTTAGCAAGCTCAAAGCCATGAGTTCAAATCTCAATGCATCCAGTAAAATAACTTAATAAAAATAATGTTCTAAAAAGTAATTGTGAACATTCTTGAAGCAAATGGAAAGCTGAAGGTTTTAGCAAAGAATCAGAAGACTTAAGGAAGAACTCAATAAATACCTTAAAGCCAAAGGGATAACTGAAATAAAGAAATAAATCATTAGTTTCATTTCACAATGGCATATAGAGTGCAAGAACTTATAGAATGATCATCACAAGTTATTTCCTCTAACCAACAGAAAGAGATAAAAATAATAATAATGAGAAAAAAGTAAAATTTGTAAGAAAGTGCAGAGATCTACTCCTTATATCATGAACATCTGGAGATACGTAGGTGCTGAAAATAGTAACAATGCCAAAACATTTTGATATTGTTGAGTGAATTTTAATCCTTGCAATCATGCTTGGAATATATGTGTGCAGTTCTAAACATATAATCCAGTATAATTTGAATTTAATTCTTGGAGGTGTTTGTTTGTTTTTTTCCACTTAAAAGGTTCTTCTCTTCTTATCTGTGTTTCCTTTGGTCTGTTTTTTTTTTTAATTCTACCACATTACCATTCTTGCTGCTAAAATATCAAGAGAAGAATATTATTTGGATATCACGATTTCTTCCATTCTCAAAAGTTCTTGACACTGACTTATCATTGCTGCAGTAATGTCCGTTATCCTGAAGTTTCCCCCATAGCTGGACATTTTTTTTAATAGCCAAAGCTTTCCAGTGACCTAAAAGAAATTGAGGCCACCTTTGAAAAGCAGCATGGACTCTTTCAGTCAGTATATGGGGGCCTCTTTACTTGCTGGGCCTTTGACTGCCAAAAATAAGTAAGTGGGTAGATAGAGGTTAATGTAAATTTTATACAGCTCGCAGACATTTTGGGAAGCATGAGAAAAACCTATATATAATAAAAGGGATAAATTACATCATATGTAGGTATATATATATAAGCATATAGCATATATATGTATATATATATATATTGAACCTACTGTTTGTGCCATTAACAAGTACCATATCAGCATGAAAGTTTTCAGAAAGCTGTTTGCACAGTGAGAACAAAATACTTAAAAAACAAAAAGAAAACAAAAGCAACAGTTTCACTTATACTAGGAAAGAAATGTAAATGGTATCAGGATGGGCCATGGATCAAGGCAAAGGATTCAAATGAGCTCCATCTGAAGCCTTAATTACACAAATATTTGGCAAAAACAAATAGCCACTCAACCAGATGTACTGTTCCAGTAAAGAATTCATAAGCAATGTCTTCCAACCATATTACCAACAAGCAGAAAGAGAGAAATTCCCAATAACAGAAGTGAGAAAGATATTTATGATATCAATGCTCATAAAGCAAGTAAAGCTCATTTGGTAGAGACTCTAAAGCATATATGCTATCCCTCTTAGAGCTTGCATGTTAGAGAGGCAGTACTTTTCTTGTCTTCAGAGCAGCAGATCTTCTCATTTGAAAAGCTTTTTATCATGACTTATGAGCAAGAACCCTGGGATGAACCTTGATTTCACTGAGTTGACCACGTTTCTGTGTATTTCACTTCCTTCCAATAGACTCAACATTTATGTTATTGAGTGGGGAATGTAATGCAGAAGACCCTTGGTTTGTGCCAACGGATGATCCCAAAATTACTGCCAATGAAGAAAACCCTAAGTGCTCAGAAGGCATAGAGGTTTGTCCTGTATTGTGTATGTTTGATTCATTTTTTTTCCAATCACACAAACCAACTTCTTCTAAACACATGCTCTCAAACTTTTCACTTCCTCACTTCCATCAAGTATATTAAATGCCACATTGCTTTTTGGATACCGTGGCTTGTTGGAAGCACATTTTGCACAAAATGAAAAGCAGAGAAATCCTCAACAAATCACACAATGATTTTAAGCACAGCTAAAAATAATGTGGACATGCCTGAGAACTTAGCTAGATAGTGCATGTGCAGAATTTAAATTGTTTTGTTTTGAAATTTATTTAATTCATTTACTATATTATTATTACTATTATTGTAATGTTATCAAAATTAGATATAATAAATCTGTGAAGCCAGATTTCAAGTCCAATGACTGACAAAAAATAGATTCTTAAATCAATTATCCTTTAATCAGAAAACCATAGGCCAATACATAGTCATGATGTTCAATAAGCATATGTGAAAATGGCCTGGGTAACTAGAGGGGATGATGGAGTCAGGAGAAATGTGGACAACAGTAATAGGAATGACATTGGGGCAAGAGTTTGGCCTAGTGGTAGGATGCTTGCTTAGCATGCACAAAGACCCGGGCCCGATTCCTCGGTACCATATACAGAGAAAAGCCAGTAGTGGTGCTATGGCTCAGGTGGTAGAACTCTAGCCTTAAGGAAAGCCCATGGACAGTACACAGGCCCTGAGTTCAGTCCCCAGGACTGGCAAAAAAAAAGGAGTGACATTGATTGTAATGCATTGTACTCATAAGCTAGTATAAAATTGAAGCTCCTTTGTCCAACTATACAAAGAAAATTAAAACATGTTTAAAAAGAAAACCGTGGAAATTAGAGTAAAAATATTAAACAGTGTACAAGGGTAGAGAAAAGGTTACTATGGAGAATAAGAGATTAAATTTGTACATCTCAGGAGCAACAGAACAAAATAGAAGATGTAGAAATAAGCTCACAGACCAATACTAGAAATGGGAGCAAAACACATAGGATAGAAAAGATAACCTCTTCAATAAATAGGAAAAGTGAATGTTCCTATGCAGAAAACTGACATTGGCTCTCTATATGTCATGCTATAATAGCATCAATGCAAAGCTAATTGAAGACATCAATATAATATCAGAATCATGAATTCTATGGGAAAGACTAGAGGAAACATTTTAACTTCTCAGCACAAGCTGAGTTCAGGAAATCACAGAAAGAATTGGCAGACGGGACTGCATCAAACTAAAACATTTCGTCACAGTAAAGATACACTTAAGTGAAAAAGACAGCCTACAGAATGGAAAAAAGATCTTTTCCAGGTATACATTCAAGAAATTAAACCCTCCCAAAACAAACAACCCAATTTTTTCAAATGGGCAAATGAACTAAACAGAAACCGTTCAGAAGAAATCAAAATAGCCAGTAAACAGTGCAGAAATGTGCAATATCCAAGGCCAAAAAGAAAATGCAAATCAAAACAACACAGAGATTCCACTCCATCCCAGCCATAGCTGTTGGCTCAGATACGCATTAGCAGGAGGAACCATAATATATTGTAAACTTGCTCAACTCCTTTGGAAAGCAGTTTGGAGATTCCTCAAATACTAAACCTAGATCTATTATCCGATGATCCAGCAATTCCATTCTTGGGCATTTATCCAAATGATTGCCGACTAGGATACAGTAAAGCCAACAGCACAATGCAACTATACTGACTGGCTTAGTGCCCCTAAATGGATGAATGTATCAAAATGTGATATATATATAATAGAATTTTGCTTATCCATTAGGATTATATCAAAGGCAAAGAAATAAGTGTACCTGGAAAAAGCTATGTTAAGTGAAATGTTTGTCCCAGAGACACAAAGGATATATGTGAAAGGTAAAAAATATATACAAATAAATACACAAAAGATGTAAATATACTCAGATGAGTTAAAGTATGGCATTTTCAGAGGAAAATTAAAGTGATGTAATTTCTTGGAAAACTCACAGCCCAACAAAATAACAAGAAACTGGCACTTACAAAGTGTGTAAGATGGGAGGTGGACACATGAAGAAAGGAAGAGAGAGATAATGCAGTAATAATATTCAATGCATAGCCTATGAAATTAAGAATGTTGAAAGGAGAGACTTGGTTAGGATAGATGGTGGGGGGATGATAAAAGAGATGACATTGATCAAGATGCATTGCATTATAAAGTAATTTGTTAAACAATAGCTACTTTATAAAACTACTTAAAGAGACAGGGATAAAAATATTTGATGATTACATAAAATTTTCACTGGTATTTGGGGATTATAGAAACCACTAAAATACCAGGTCTGGTACTCTAATTTTTACTTTTAATTTCTTCTGTGTCCCTCATGTTCTCTTTCTGAGTTTCTAAAAAACACTACTGACTTCTGTGACTCCTTTCCTCATCCAGCTTCAATGTAGCTTTTCCCAAATCTTTAGTGCTCTTCTGGAAAGACACTTCAACCAAAAACATAAACCATGAATTAGAAATGGAGATCTTTCCCTTCTTAGAATAATTGTGTTCAGAAACTAAGCATGAAAATTCATTTGGCCTTTCTTTTACCTGAACAAAGGGCACAAACATCCTGGGCGGAATTTGTTCTCTATTTTCCGACTCACATGTAAAGCAAACATTTTCATGTTTAAGGTTTCCTTACACATGGACTCCTGATGTATGATGTTGAAATCTCAGTGGCCATGCTTCATCCAGTGCAATTAAGTAAAGGCTTCAGTTTTGTGAACTTCCCTGTCATCATCTCTCCAAAAAACTGGTGAAATTATGGTGAGAATCCAATAAACAAAACCAAGAAAGGCACAGTGTGCAGTGCATACATGTTTTTGCCTTTGTGTTTCATTAGCTCATACAACTGTGAACTTCTCAACACTTTGTCTTTCTAATCGTCAAGTCATTCAAAGGAGCTTCGATTCAAATCAAATTGCATAAACAATGTGTCCTGATCATTCCCTGTTACCCTAAATATCTTCCTTCTTTCCCATCCCCCAGTGAACAGTTGCTTAATTTCTCTGAGTATGCATTTCCCCATGAAGCTATCAAATCCTTGAAGAAGGGAATGAGTGTCATTTGGGCCCTCGTTCACCGCTTGGAACCTTTCAGTTGCTCTTCCTATCTACCTGTCCTTTCCCTCACACTACCACTCCAATTTTTCCCATTATCCAGAGACGAAAACAAGAAGACCGTAAGGGTCTCTTGTTAACAGGAAGTGATAATAATCAGAGATTAATTCTCTGGAGTATCCTCTCAAATGGAACTTGTTGCACATCAATTCTCTGTATCCATCAGGGGAAGTACTTACCTGAAATGTAACGTCCCACAAATGTGTGTCCTGTACATTTGCCCACAAGTGGACAGTTTAGACAGATAAAAAAAAAAGAGAAGGAAATGTAATTATTTATATCACCTAATTTGAAAAAGAAAACAGAAGCATTAGAGAAGCATAATTATCCCTGGTACTAAAACCACAGTCATTTCTCTAGGGCCCCACACAAAAAATAATCTAACTTAATTAACAATCCCCACTAGAGCATCCTTCTCTAAATTCAACACAAAATTTAAAGGCCATAACCATGAAATCCAGGAACATTCCTGCTAGCCATTCGTAGTCTGGAGATACATTTTTTACAGAGTGCCTAAAGGAATTAGTAGATAGCATGATATGAACAGAGTTATTATAAACATCAGTTTTTCTTGGAGCCAATTGGATTTGATTGGAACATGTAGAACTTTGGAAATTTAATCCCTTTGTGGTCTAGTAGCAGAAACGCCTTGTGGTTGCTAGTCCAGTCTGAGGATCCACATCACCTAAGCACCACTAGAAGTGTGACTGACAAAAGCACGCATGGTCTTTTAGCTTCAGTTTCCTCCACCATAGAAGGGAAACAAGGACTGGAAATATATCATTGGATGGTGTGAACATAAATGTGGAAATACACGAAAGCGCTCAATGTGTAGAAGATGGTGAACACTGAGCAAGCTTAGTAACACAGATTTTGAACATTGATTTTCCTGATCACTTATTTTCTTTCTTTTTTTTTTCTTTTTTTCTCAGTCGTGTGGCTTGAACAGTGGGTCTGGGCATTGTCCCTGAGCTCTTCAGCTCAAGGCTACAACTCTAGCCCTAGAGCCACAGTGCCACTTCCTGTTTTCTGGTGCTTAATTGGAGATAAGAATCTTTAGTGCCCAAGCTGGCTTTGAACCAAGATCCTCAGATCTCACCTTCCTGAGTAGCTAGGATTACAGGTGTGAGCCACCGTGCCCAAGAGATCACTTATTTTCTACAGTCCATTCTGCTTTGTCTCTTTCTGAGTTGTAATTTCTATTCATTCCCAATAATGTGGACTGTTTGCATGTGAGAACGTAAGCCTCACTCCTTTGAGGAGGCATGGTTTTTCAGGAATGGTTCCTCAAAGATCACGAATGACGAGTCTCAAAATCCTTCACAGAAGCCACAGGTCCCCTGGAGGAGACTTCCCCAGTCTTGGCTCAGAGGATTCCTCTTAGGAGTCCGAGTTAGAAAGAAATATGCAGGTTCTATGAGATGCTTCACTAATTATTTATGAAACACCTACTATGCTCAAGGCACTATGTTTCTTTGTTTCTGAGTCTGTTACAGTGAACAAGATGCCAGCCCTACATACTAAGTCTCAGACCAGGCTTTCTTGGCGCTCTGTGGCCTCTCTCTATCATGAGCTTCAACACATGTTTTTAATATGTCTTTCTGGTAAAGAGGGAAAGTATTCCATGACTCTGCTCCCACTCAGTGCCAGGGGGGACTGGGGTTTTGCCAAGGGACTTGCCAACCCACTCTACTATGTTCTGATTCTATGGCTGCTCACAGTCCACTGGAAGCTCCAACGTCACTATAAAAATCTTCATAAATGTTAAGCCTTTGTGATTGTATGAGATCATTTAAGCAGTCAATTTGATTAATACTTCCTTAGCTCAAGAAATGGGTGGAATTAACATCTTATTAGTGCTCTGGCATGCTTTAAAAATAGTCTATGCTTGAGAGCTGAGTGCCAAAGAGCTCTAAGTAGCCACCAGAAGGAGATGGCAGGAATCTTCATTTTTTTGTTCTTTTTTTTACACACATCTTTTTGATCAAGACTGACTTTTTTGTGTTTCCAGAGAGAAATAATAGACTAAGCCTTATCATAATCCATTATTAAAACCCATAGATCTCTGGTTCTTTTTCATTCAAAGATGCTTGGGTCTTATCAACAATTTTGTTGATATGAAAGTTTAAGGAAAATTCATGTATGTTTGAGTACCTTTGATGGCTTAAGCATTGAAACAGTTCCTTTTTATAATTAATATTTTATTTAATTCCCCTAAAATGGTAGGAATTAGGAGAAGTCAAGCAATATGCTCGTGTAAGCAAGTGAATAATAGCTGAGTTTTGACTGAAGCCTAAGTCTCCAAAGGTGTTAGTACACTCAGCATTTAGGACTGATTTGTTCTTTATAAAAGCTGCATATTTAGGGATGTTTTGCAGTATCCCTGATCCATCCCTACAGATGTCAGTAGCACCCAAAATTTGTAATAAACAAAATGTTTTCCAAACATTGTGAAATGTCCTTCCATGAAAACCTCTGCCCTAGAGCTTGGAGTATGGCTTAGTGATAGAGTACTTGCCTAGCATGCACAAAGCCCTGGGTCTGACTCCTCGGTAGCATATATACAGAAAAAAACTGGAAGTGGTGCTGTGGCTCAAGTGCAAGAGCACTAGTCTTGAGAAAGCTCTAGAACAGTACCCAGGTGAGGTTATTTCTTTTTTTTTTTTTTTGCCAGTCCTGGGCTTGAGCTCAGGGCCTGAGCACTGTCCTTGGACTTTCTCAAGGCTAGAGCTCTACCACTTGAGCCTCAGCACCACTTCCGGCTTTTTTCTATGTATGTGGTACCAAGGAATCGAACCCAGGTCTTCATGCATGCTAGGCAAGCACTTTAACCACTAGGTCAAACTCCCGGCCCCGTGAGGTTATTTCTTTTCTCTTATTTTCCCCTGTGGTTTATCTCATGTTGTTACTGTATCTGACTTTGATACCTGGTGTATTGTATATGTGTTTGTTTATTTGAAAGAGGGAAGGGAGGAGATGGGAAAGGAAAAGTGGGAGAAAAATATGGGAAGGGGTATCAATGTTCAAGAAGTAATGTACCCACTACCTGATAAATGTAACTGTAACTCCTCTATACTTTACCCCAACAATAAAATCCAATTGAAAATGTACATATACAAATTACATAAGGAAATACATTAGCGACTGTGCTGCTAAAACAAATGTACATAAAGCATGCTGTCTTAGGAACCATAATAAAGATGCATTCAAATCAGGGTAGAGACTAGGACTGTTTATAGGGCTAAGAATTGATTCTCAAGAGGGGACTATTAAGCATGAACTGACATTCATTCATTCATCAGTGACCCTAAAATGATGACATGTAAATATCATAGTAATACCAATCCTGAAAAGCTGACAGACATTTATCTACTGATTTTACAAATAGGAAGTATTGAGGCTGAGAGAGTTGACACAAGGTGCAGCAGATGAAGTCACTGGGAAGAAGAAAGGGCAGACAAGTACCCATTTTTCTCAGGATCACTAAGGGCGAACAGTCAAAGGTGCCCTGAAAGACCTAGAAGCAAGAGGACAGCACAAGCCTCCGACGTAAAGTGAAAATAACAAATTACATGTGAGCCTCTGCGCTGAGAAAAATGAGAAAATTAATTATGTGTATTTGGAAGAGACAGCCCAGATGTCGAGAGACATTTGCCTGCTTATGTATCATAAATGAAGACATCACTTTGTTTAATAATCATTTAAGAATCAAATTACAGCATGTGTTTGCCTCCGAAATCAAAGGCTGATTCTAACTAGAGTAAAAGACGAACAAGGAGAAAATGGAAAGAAACTTAAAAAAAAAACATAATCTTAATTGTTCACAGAAAAGGGAACTTCAATGAGACATTGTTTTTCATGGGTCCTTAGAAAACTGCCTGGGATACAGTTGAGAACAGGTGTGAAGCTTGATTTCTTCTTATGCTATCCACTTACAGCATACCAGCAAAGACCTGCTAACAGGTGCCACAGGGAGACTATCTGATGTGATAGAGAGGCCAAGGTATCACTAGAAGTCCAAGACCATTTTATTGACATAGATATCATTTACTGAATGAGTGCAAAAGACTTGATTCATCTATGCTGAGACAAAATCCTGAGTCCTCTGTATGACTCAAGTTCACTGTTTCAGAAAGTTCTTTTTTCATTTCCATTTAGGATTATTTAGAATTTTCAGATACACACACATACATCTGTGTGTACATATGCATATATATTCCATTACTAAATATAATAAAGGCAGATATTTAATGAATGGAGAGAATTACATAAAAAGCATTTGAAGAAATAGACAGAAGTTAAATACTAATGTCATGCTATTCCAATTCATTTGTTCCATAGTGCTTTTAATTTTGTAAATCTCTTCTTCCCATAAGTACCTGCAAGTTAATTGTGAAAGATCATTATTGATTTTCTGCTAAGTGATAAGCAGAGTGAGACTAAGAATTCAGAGAGGAAGTGGTGCTATGACTCAATGTGGTAGAGCACTAGCCTTGAGCTGAAGAGCTCAGAGACAGTGCCTAGGCCCAGAGTTCAAGCCCCATGACTGACAAAAAGCAATTGAATTCAGAGGCTGCAGTTTTAGTTCCATGTTTCCCTCACTTGACTCTTCAACAAATCACTGAGTTTTTCTTGGTTGTTTTTGCCTCAATTCTACACTATATGGCTTCTATCTCCCTTAGATAGAAATTTAAGACAGATGATTCATTAGTGACTTACTAATATCTCGGTTCTTTTTGCCCCTATGGGGTTAATGAAAGGAGTAGAAACAAAACTAAAATTATGTCATTATTTAAATCATTTGTTGAAATCTCACCTAGTGAAAAAGAATGCTTTGGGGAGTGATATAGATCTATTGTTTTCTATCAATAACTGCTTTAATTACATTTTTATTATAGCTACTCAACTTACCAGTTTATGAGTATGATGCATTTTCTTTACTATCTGTATGTAATTGTAGAAAGTCATTGTTACTTGACAAAGTAGTTTATGAACACAGTGCATCTGGGTCAATATCACTCCTGGAGCATCTTCAACATACCCTTTCCTTCATTTTACTTAGGGCATGCTGGGTATGTAGAGTTTCTGAGTGTGTTCCCCCACTCTCTTCATTTTCCTAGCCCTTTCTTTGGCCCCTCCCCACCATTTCCTGGAGTTATTTTGTTGACCTTTGGTTTAACTTTTCTAAAGAATTACACTGTTGAGTTTATGAGAACATATTTAATATAGTTGCAACCTCTGTTAGAGGCTCTCTAAAGGGGGACCCTGGTATCTAATGAGCTGTGCTTTTCATTGAGAAAGAGCCCACTTCTAAGTTCAGTCTGACTATTGGCAGAATGACCTGTCTGAATGACCTGTAAAATTTGGTAGAATTTGGCAGTGAATCCTCCAGTCCTGGGATTTTTCCCTGGTGCAATTATTTATTATTATATCAGTGTCATTACCCCTTATAGGTCTGTAAACTGCTTATACCCTCTTGATTCGATTTTGGTGGTTCATGGGTGGCAAGAAATTTTATCCAGTTCTTCCTTTTCCAGATTGTTGAAGAACAAACTTTCAAAATGAAATTCATTAGTATTTGTCGCAAACACCCTTTCATTTACTTATTTGGGGATTGGATTGTTCTTGGTTTGCTAAGAGCTTGCTGTACAGCACTAGATTATACCGTTGAGATCTCCGGTTTTCTGATGTGGTCAGTGATGGCTATGAACGTTCCTCTTAGCACTCTTTTTGCTATGTCTCATGTGCTTTGGTAGGTTGTATCCTCATTTTCATTTGAATCTAGGAATTTTGAGATTTCTATTTTATTCTTTTATTCATTTCCAGAAATATATCTGACAAGAAATTACAATAACTAGTATATGCAAGGAACTAAAAAAAACAAACAAACAAAAAAGGAAATCCCCAAAGAACCAACAACTCATATATTGGCAAATTAATTAAACTGACAATTCCTAAAGTAGTACAAATGGAGAATAGATGCATGAAGAGAGAAATGTTTAACCTCCCTGGCCATAAAGGAAATGTAAGACAAGATAAAACTGAGATTTGCTGCCATTCTGGAGTGACCATCATCAAGAATATGAACAATAAATAGGGAAAAAGGAACTATTATACTCTGTCAATGGGAATGTGAAGTAGTGTAACCATTACAGAAAAAAGTATGGATATTCTCAAAACACTAAAGATGAAACTACGATGTGATCTGGTGCAACCACTCTGAGGCATATGTCTGAAGGAACATAAGTCATGATATAATACACATTCTCATAGCCATGTTTAATGTAGCACTATTCAAAATAGCCAAGTGATACAATGAGTTGGGTGACCAGAGGTGTTACTGAGATACTATTTGAATAGGCTACCTGAGTTTATTAGTGAAAAACAATACCTTCAGACTCTCCCACAATTCTTGGAGAGTCATACTGGTTCTGATAAATTTATCTGGGTCTCATCATCCTTACTGGTCATTTTTAGAGAGGTATGCTTTCTATGTAGTTTTGTTTAAAAAATATGGAACTCCCTCTTCCACAGTTGAGTTGAAGTATTTCTGAACCTGTTTTTCTACCCCCACCTGCGTGATGTAGTACTTAATGATAAATTAACACAGTGAGAATTTTGCAAGATGAGGCAAGATGAATTGGTTTGTCCAGTGGCAGTGTTGCTAAATCATTAAATTCCTGGGCTGTGAACTAAAATACAACTGGATCTGACTTTGGCACAATCAACAGCAAATAAGAACTTGAATATATTACCTAATCATTCAGGTATTTTCTTACCTGAGGAAAAAACCCTAATTTCATGGAATATTTTAAATGGTATGTCTTTCCTCTCCATTTTTCACTGAGATACAATATATAGACAGTTAAATATCAATAAGATGGGTGCAATTTCATGAGATTTTTCACATGCACACAGGATCCTATCAAAACAACACATTTTTTATCATTCATAAAATTACTTGGGGTCTTTTCTAGTGAATCCACACTGGCTCCCCTCCAGCAACAACCCACTGTTGTGATTTGTATTAGTAAAATTAAATTTCCCTTAAGAAGATCAATAATTGTGCTCCCCGGGGAAGCAGAAGATGGTGCTGAGACAATAGGGATGCTGCCTAGCTCTCTCTCACAAAAAGAGAGAACCAGGGAGTCCCACGAGTCAATTACCTTAAGAAATCCACAACAACAAAATCAATTAGCAATGGAGAAGAACTCAAACCGGAAAAGAAATCCATATAAAGCTTATATCCAACTTTCTCAAAGAATTCGGAACGCGAGGACCCCTCCCCCACCCCTCACCGCCAGCTCCAAGCCGCAAAAAGCCTCTGTGGAGGGCACTGGGCTGGGCAGCCCCGACTACTGCAGAAACCAGCATAGGACCGGGCCAGAGAGCCGCAGAAGCAGCGGAACCCAGACGCGGAACCAGAACAGCAAGCAGCGGAACCCAGACGCAGACCACAGGCAGAGGCGGAGATCTGAGGGGAGTGAAGGATTCTCCAATACCGTGCAGCACCCACAGATGAACACAGAGGCGTGAGTAGCGCAGCGGGTCCCCAAACACATTGGGAAAGCAGAGCTGGTGCCAAGCAATAGAACTTAACTCAGACCCCTCCACCCCACCCAAGAAAGACCAGCAGGAGCAGAGGAATCAATTTGGCCGAGAATCACATATTCCCAGAACCACCGGTCCCAATCCAAGTAAAGACCGCTACCTACTGACCACAGAGTAAACTACAACAACAGTACTCGATGCCGAGGAGAGCGCAAAGACGAATTACGACATACATAATCAAAGTCCCACGCAAAGCCCAAAAGGTAACAAGAGCGAAGGGATGAGAGAGATGTCACCATCCCAAGAAATGATACCTGAAGAGACACGAAACATGACCCTATTCAAGGAGATGATTGTGAACATGACTAAAGAGATTAAAACAGAATTCCAAAAACAATTCCAGGAACATAAGCAGGAAATCACCAAAGAGCTCCTGGAATTCAAAAGAGAAATGGAAGAAAAGATTAATACCCTCAGAGCAGACATGATCAGCTCAGTGTCCACACTTCAAGCAAAAATGGAGGCATTAAGCAGCAGATTGACGGAGATGGAGAATAGAACATCAGAAACGGAAGACAAAACACAAGAGCTGGAACAGAGAATTGCCACCTTGGAAAAATCAGTCAGAATCTACCAGTGAGAGCTCCAGGAACTGGCAGATGCAGCAAAGAAGTCTAATCTTCGTATAATAGGGATTGAGGAGGGGGCCAAATTTCAGGACAAACCTTTATTCACCAAAATCATAGCAGAGAACTTCCCCAACTTCAAAAGGGAAAATACTCACATTATTGAAGGTTTCAGGACCCCAAACAGGCAAGATCCTAGAAGGAACTCATCTAGACATATCATAGTAAAGACATTAGACCCGAATACCAAGGAATTAATCTTAAATGCTGCAAAAACAAAGAAGGAGCTATATTATAATGGGAAGAACATTTGAATTACAGCAGATCTCTCCACGCAAACCCTAAATGCTTGGAAAAACATCATTGATGTCCTGAAGATCAACAACTGCCAACCCAGACTGATATATCCAGCAAAACTAGCATTTACATTTGAGGGAGAAACAAGAATATTTCACTCCAAAGAGAAGCTTTAGGAATACATGCACACTAAACCAGTGTTACAAAGGATACTAATTAATCGAGAACAAATTGTAGAACATCAAGAACCCCTATCAAGAAGCAAACATCTATAATTCACTAAACACAAAAGGGGAAAAAAGAGAGAGAAGGAAAGTTAGAAGTAAAAATAAATAATGACATTGGACACTGACCACTTCTCCATAATCTCCCTAAACGTGAACGGGCTGAACAATCCAATCAAAAGTCACAGAGCAGCAGATTGGATTAAGAAACACCACCCATCCATATGTTGCCTCCAAGAGACCCACCTCACTGCCAAAGACAGAAACAAATTCCAAGTGAAAGGATGGAAACAAATTTTCCACTCCAATGCACCATGCAAAAAAGCAGGAGTAGCAATCTTAATCTCCGACAAAGTTAACTTCTCAGTAAAATCAGTACATAAAGATAGAGATGGCCATTATATATTAGTAAAGGGTACAATCCATGCCCATAATATTACAGTTATAAACATCTACTCCCCCAACACGGGAGCACCCAAATTCATCAAACAAACTCTCTTAGAATTACAGAACAAGATAGACTCAAACACAATCATTGTGGGAGACCTCAATACACCACTCTCAACAAATGACAGGTCAACTCAACAAAAGTTAAACAAAGACACCATTGACTTAAATGACACCATAGCCCAGCTGGGCTTAACAGATAAACACAGAGTCTTCTACCCAATGGCGAAACTTTTTACATTTTTCTCAGCAGCACATGGAACACACTCCAAAATAGATCATATAGTAGTTCATACAGAAAACTTAAGCAGATACAGGGGTCTGATATAATCCCATGCATCCTATCAGACCACAGTGGATTCAGACTAATTCTGAACAATGCAGTCAAAGTCAAAAAACATTCAATCACTTGGAAACTGAACAACACACTTCTGAGTAACTCCTGGGTAACAGATCAGATCAGAAATGAAATTAAAAACTTCCTTGAATGTAATGACAATCAAGAAACATCACAAAGGAACTTATGGGACACAGCAAAGGCAGTTCTAAGAGGCAAATTTATCACACTGCAAGCGCATATCAAAAAGACAGAAGAAGAGCACGTAAATAACCTTAAAAAAACGAAACACCTAGAGGAGCAAGAAAAAGTTAATTCTAAAACAGCTAGAAGGACAGAAATAACAAAAATAAAATCAAATATTTCAGAGATTGAAATAAGATCTACTATACACAAAATTGATAAATCAAAAAGTTGGTTCTTTGAAAGAGTCAACAAAATAGACAGACCCTTGGCAAGATTAATCAAAAAAAGGAAAGGGGAGACTCAAATAAACAAGATTAGAGACCCCACGGGAACAATCACAACTGATTCCCAAGAAATCCAGTCCATAATGAATAGGTACTACCAGAGCCTATACTCAAAGAAACAAGAAAATCTAGTAGAAATGGATGATTTCTTAAATAAATATAGGCTACCCGCACTGAACAACGATGAGGTAAACAAATTGAACAGACTAATTTCTTACAACGAAATTGTGGAAGCAATCAGGGAAATACCAACCAAAAAAAGCCCAGGTCCAGATGGATTCACTGCGGAATTCTACAAGACGTTTAAAGATGAAATAACACCTATACTCTTGAAACTCTTCCGAGAAATAGAAACAGAAGGAGCAATACCAAACTCATTTTATGAAGCTAACATTACTCTCATCCCCAAACCAGGGAAAGATCCAACAAAAAAAGAAAACTACAGACCTATCACTCTAATGAACAAAAGATGTGAAGGAATTATTCAATGAAAACTATAAAAGCCTAATGAAAGAAATTAAAGAGGACACTAGGAAATGGAAAGACATCCCATTCTCATGGCTAGGGAGAATCAACATAGTGAAAATGGCTATACTGCCAAAATTGATATACAAATTCAATGCAATCCCCATCAAAATCCCAAAGACATTCTTAATGGAAATTGAAGATATAATCCAAAGATTCATATGGAACAAGAAAAGACCTAGAATAGCCAAAACAATTCTAGGCAAAAAGAGCAATGCTGGTGGTATTACAATACCAGACTTCAAACTCTACTATAGAGCCATAATAACAAAAACTGCTTGCTATTGGCACAAAAACAGACCAGAAGATCAGTGGAACAGAATAGAAGACCCAGAAATAGAACCACATACCTATAGGCAACTTGTATTTGACAAAGGAGCCAAAGATATACAGTGGAACAAACATAGTCTATTCAATTATTGGTGCTGGCAAAACTGGGCAGCTACATGCAGAAAACTAAAAATTGACCCTGGCCTTTCACCATGCACAAGCATTAACTCAAAGTGGATCAAAGACCTCAAGGTCAGACCGGAAACCGTGAAACTGCTACATGATAAAGTAGGAGAGACACTGGAACTCATAGGCACAGGCAACAGATTCCTGAACAGAATCCCAGGGTCACAACAGATCGGAGAGAGACTCGATAAATGGGACTACCTAAAAATAAAAAGTTTCTGTACAGATAAAAACATAGTTGCAAAAGTAGGGAGACAGCCAATCAACTGGGAAAAGATATTCACCAACAATATATCTGACAAATGCTTAATATCTAGTATCTACAGGGAACTCAAGAAACTAATCCCCCAAACCCAATAAACCATTCATTAAATGGGCAAGGGAACTAAAGAGAGACCTATCAGAAGAAGAGATTAAAATGGCAGAAAAGCATATGAGAAAATGTTCATCATTTATGGTCATAAAGGAAATACAAATAAAAACAACCCTAAGATACCGCCTTACACCAACAAGAATGGCCAAGATTTTGAACTCAGACAATGACAGTTGCTGGTGGGGTTGTTTAGAAAAAGGAATTCTACTACACTGCTGGTGGGAATGGGAATGTAGACTAGTTCAGCCACTCTGGAAAGCAATGTGGAGGTTCCTTAAAGAACTGAAAATAGACCTTCCCTATGATCCCGGCATACCACTTCTGGGCATCTATCCTGAACAGCATGACCCAGGATATTATAAAGACACCTGCTCAGCTATGTTCATCTCTGCACTATTCACAATAGCCAGGCGATGGAAATAATAGCATTTAGTGATATTTTATATTGAAAAATAGTATTTTATAAAGCTATTATAAAATGATATAACACAAACAAACATTTTTCTTTAATACATTTCTATGTTTAAATAGTTGTAAAAGGAGCTTTTCCTTTTAACTCGTCAATTTATGGATATCATGTATTTGATCACTGTCACCCTTTAATCATTCTTCCTTATTCTATGTATCCCAACCCCACCATTCCCTTATGTTTTCTAGTCCCAGTGAGCATTTTATTTTATCTCAGGGTCCTACTTAACTTAAATAATAGATGAACCTTTTCAATCAGGGTATTGCAAGTGCAATATATTGTCTTCACAATGGAACTCTGGCAATACATTGAGAAACTCTGGTCTCAACCCATCGTCATTCAATGAAAATCCATATATTAAGGCAACTTCCTCAGTTCCAATGGAGCTAAAAGACTCTATTCTATTTTCTGCATTTTCCCCTAACTTAAAAATACAGATGCCATCAATACAACAGGAAATAATTTCTTAAGTTTTAATTTCATGAGTATATGAAGGAAAGACAATAATACCTTGAGGATTTAGATCAGTTGTGTCTGTCAAAATTCAGAATATTAAAATAAGTGAAAATAACCACTATGGTGGTATTAGGTGGTAGGGTTTTGTAACTCATAAATTAATGAAAGCACTGAGTTCATGAATAACAATGCCAATAAAAAGATGAGAAAAGCTAGTTCATAGACTTTCACCTTTCTACAATCCTCTATATGGAGTTATACTGTCAGTAAAACGGCACCACATTGACAGAAGGAAACTAAGCTGTCAACAGACACTGAACCAACTGACAATTTGATCTTGTACTTCCCAGTCTCCAAATGTGTGACAAAAAGTATCTGTGGTGCATAAACTACTCAGTGCATGATATTCTTTTATAGCTTCATAGACAAAAATCAAGGAAACAAATCATTATCTCTCTTGATTGCCATTACATACCAATCTTCTGTATTTGCCTCTAGATAATATTGTATATGTACCCAATAGGCATTCAACAATATATACAACCTTCATACATGACAAGACAAGACTGGAAAAACAAATGACTATTGCAGAAAAAGGCACAGAGCAAGTATTTGGCAATAGATTAGATATTGGGAATGGTCATGTAGCAGTAAACTTTGGTGTAAGTTCTAGGGGCTAAGCATCCTAAAATATGAGCAAGCAATTATCAGTACAGGGAAATTGGGGAGGGAAGCCTCGCCATAGTTAATGTGTCTTTGCATGGGACTGTAGCACTGATAATCTGGGGCTGGAAATCAGGAAATAAGTAAAGTCTCACAAATGGATTTCATTTGTTCAAGAAGGAGATGGAATGAAGAAGGGATGAAGAGGTGCAGTAGATTCAAGGGAAAACTCAAATACCAGAAGTCTTAGAAAGGCTAAGTCAGCTTTTAACAACATAAACCCCAAGGAACTGGTGATTGAAAGGGGAGGGCCGGGGTCAAGGGGAAGTGGGTAAAAATAATAAAGAGATGAAGGAGGGGCGAATACAGTAAAAAATAAATCAATGCCTATCCTGCAAAATTGAGAAACGAGAGGGAAAGGCTGGGAGAGTGAGAATGTTGAAAGGGATGATATTGATCAAAACACATTGCTTTGTTGAATGGAAAATCCTATGTACAGCTACTTAAAGATAATAAAAATATTTAAAAGAGAATACAAATGATGAGCTGTCATAGCTATTATGAGAAAAAAGGATAATGACTTGGTGAATGATTCAGGGATTGATCAGAAAGAATGGTAGAAAGTAAAGTAAGACAAGATCTTGCTGTAATACAAGATTCTTGTATTACGGCTCTCCCTTGGTTAGGTGCCTATCTTATCCGCAGGGCAGTGGTTGAGAATTATACCTTTTAAAAATTCCCTTCCCCTTCCTCATATCAGATGTCTCTCATTGATATCGTCTTTTTTGATAGTAGCATCATTTTAAAATACAATAAACTGCTCTTTATTGGGTTTTACACTTCTCCAAGGATTCCATGAGGGCAGGTCTACATCTCACTTATCTTTGCATCATTAATATATGGAATTATAATAGCACTGAAGGAATGTTTGCTGAGTCAGGAATTATAATAATAACCCTGGAAAGTAGGTTGCCTATCTTCCCCTGTTTTTACAAAGATACAATTAAGATGTGAAAAAAATGTATCCCTTTTGTCCTTAGAGAAAAATTACTATCTTTTTGTGTTTGTGTGTGTTCAAGTACCATGGCTTGCACTAAGGGTCTCTTGCTCTTACTTGACTCTTTTGCTCACAGCTGACACTCTACTACTTTAGTCACGCTTCTATTTCTGAGTATTTTACTGGAAAATTGGAGAAAAGAGTCTCTCACTGGACTGGCTAGGCAGGCTTCAAACTGTTGCCTTCAGATTCCAGCCTCCTGAATAGGATTACAAGTTTGAGCTGCCAGGGTCCAGCTGAAAAATATTGTTTAAAGAGAAAATGATTTAATTTCTCAGTTACCAAATTGAAAACCCATACTCATTACAGTGTTAATTATATTTTGGCATAACAAGACTTAGCAGCTGAGTTAGTAAAATCAAAGCCCATGCTATGATGAAATCTTCATGAGGGAAGTAATGGAAGAAAAATTACTATGACAGTGAGAAATTCAGAACACAGTAAACCACTGTTGTAGATAACAGTCATGAACCTGAGATATTCTGATATTTGCTTTTCTGGAGATTTATTCTTTATGTGGTTCCATAGCCTCTCACAAAAAGCCAGTAGTTGCTAGGGTCAACCCAAGCAAGTCTATATCATCCATAGGCCAAATGCTTGTAAAGAATTTATACATCTGAGCCAGGCACGGAGACTCACGCATGTAATCCTAGCTACTCAGGAGGCTGAGATCTGAGGATCAAGGTTCAAAGCCAGCCTGGGTACAAAAGAATCTGAGACTCTTATCTCCAATTAACCTCTAGAAAATGGGAAGTGGGGCTTGGCTCAAGAGTAGGGCAGTAGCCTTAAGCTGAAGAGCTCAGGGACAGCTCCCAGGCTGAGTTCAAGCCCCATGACCCCCCACCAAAGAATCTATCTATCTATCTATCTATCTATCTATCTATCTATCTATCTATCTATCAATCTATCTATCTATCTCAATATATAGATATAGGAATAGATAGGTTTATGTCTATACCTATCTATTTCTATATCTCTATATTTCAGTGTTTCCACTTTCTGCTTTATCCGTACACCATGTCAATTGTCTTCTGTTTGGAATTTGTTAAAATCTAGCATCTCCATAGTCAGATAGGCAGTCTCACAGACTTCTGGCCAGCCTAATCGAACTGACTGCTGATGGATGAGCCTTCACTCTTCATCCAATCTGTAAGAACCAGCAATGTGAATGTGTACAGCACACACAAATTCCATTTAAAACTTGGTTCACAGACTCTGAGCATTGCAGCTACTCGTAGCCTATGCCACTTCCCTTTGTTACATAATGCACTTCCTGAGAAGTGTTAAATGGTTATGCGTGTTCAATTTCCTTAGCATTTCTGGAAATATCTAACTTTTCATTTCCCCCCCCCATGTTTTGTCTCTAACTCTATTGCTATGGACTACAACAGCAAAAGTTGTTTAGAAAAATGTATGTTTGATATTTAGACCTAGGACATGTTAATACTCATTGTAAAGAGCACAGCTATGGCTTCCTCTTTTTTTTTAAGCTGGTCCTATGGTTTGAACTCGGGGCTTAAGCATTGGCCTTAGGCTTTCTCAAGGATAAAGCCCTACTATTTTAGCCACAGCACCATTTCTGGCTTTTTCTATATATGTAGAACCAAGGAATAGAACCTGGGTCTTTGTGAATGCTAGGCAAACAGTCTATCACTAGGCTAAACTCTTGGAATGGCTTCCTTTTTTAACAGTCCGCCTGAAGCCAAGAATGCTCCTTCCTTGCTTCGCTCACTCCCACTCATGTAATTGTCTTGCCTCTCTGTAACTTGTCCCTAACTTGACCTTAATTGCTCCCAGGTGCTTTCCTTTAGCATCAGTCTTGATTTCTGCAATGCTGACTCGTGTCCTCAGTCCTAACAGAATAAATCTGTGTCATATGCTTTGAAGAAAGGGACAAAAAGTCCTCAATTCTCAATACTCTCTTTTAGCTTTTGACCTATTTTGAGAAATAGCTAGTAATAGCAAAATAAGTCAATATTACTAGTAAACTATAGTCAAATACAAATCCATTTTGTATTTGGAAGTATTTTAAGGGATATAAACTTTGTACTAAGAGGATATTTTCAAAAATTACTCTTACTTCATATAGAATTCACAAAAAATTATTTTCATTTCCTCAAGGAAAACACTTCATCAAAAATTTTGTTTAGACTATATGGGGAGCTAGCTATTTGTCCTATATCCATCATCAAGGTGAGCCTTATGTAGGGATGTGAATTGCACTAGTGTTTCATTAGTATGTGAATTTCACTAGAATTTCACCACTTGGTTTACATGAACAACATAGCACTTGTTAAAAAAAATAGATTGATTTGGGTGATAGAAGAATTACCAAAATTGGTCATGCAAAATAGATTTATGGATGAAATGAACTAATGTATGGATTTTCCCCAATGGTTGATTTGTGAGTAAGTCATCACTTTAATGGTAAAGAGAAACCTTGTAACGAAACTTAAGAGAGGCCAGGATTCAGTCATGTTAGTGTTTACTGACAGCCAAGGACAAGGTGCACGTATCAACTTAAGGTGTTTCAAAGCTGAAAATGAGAGAGATATTTTGTGCACAAGAATAGAATTGACAATCGTGGCACTAGAGAAGATTGTCTGATGGTAATCTAGAAAGATAGGTCCTATTGAACATTTCCTATTCCATAACATCAGCTCAGTGAGATCTATGCACCTGGTCCCGTAACTACAAAACCAGCAAGTTATGGTATCAAGTTCAGCTTCTTCACACTCATACCTGCCTAAGATTTAAGTAGATACAGACACTTCCAGGATATAGAAACAAAAGCCATCTAATGAGTGATTGTTGTCCTTAAGGTACTATATTATCTCTCATCTCTTTTGCTGTCCCTTGGTTATCTCATATTGTTACAGTATTTTATCTTGTTATGTGATGTATTGTATATATGCTTATTTGTTTATTTGAAATCAGATAGGGAAGGGGGAAAAAAAGATGAGGGGCGGGGTGGGGGAAGGGAAACTGGGACCAAGACATGAGAAAGGGTGTCAATGTTTTTGAAGTAATGCACCTTCTATCTGGTGAATATAATGTAACCCTTCTATTAATTACAATAAAAATATATGGGAAAAAACAAACACTTGCTGGTTCTAACAACTTGAACAAAGTGTCTACATTATTTGAGAGTCTCTCAAAATAGAAAAATATTTATTTCGTTGGTTGTTGGACAGTGGCTGCCTATATCTTCTCTGGATTATCTTCGATCTTTTTTCCTTGTGGAATAAACTCTTGTCTTTTATAACCATTTGGGGTTTATGGCAATACTGAGTTTTGAACTCAGAACTTTTCCCTGTGTGCCATATCCCCTACATTTCATAAGCCTTCATCAAATATCAGCCATATATTGTACATAAGTCTACCTATCCTGATAGGTTAGCAATATGTTTTTCATAGACTAAATTCAACAAGAAATGAACAATTACAACTATCCTGGTAGGTGAACAGTATGTTTTCTATAGACTATAAATTCAATAAGAAATGAACAACTCTAACCTTGTGTAATGATTTTATAGGCTCTTCTAAATTTATCTTCCCTTTTTCTAATAGAATCCTTATTTATCAGCCACTCTGAGTGTCTTGAGTAAGTATCAGCATTTCCTGTATGTCTATTTAATGCTGTGACTGTGTATGTGTGCATGGCTACATGCAGTAGTGTGCTACAGACGTCTGTCATGAGGTTATTGAAACTTATCTTTATTCCACCATCATTATTTAGTCTGAGCAAAAATCAAAGCTCGTAGTCATTTTAGCCCATCTGTGACCTGAGAAGCTAACACATTTACCTAAATTGTTCCATAGCTACTTCTAATTTCCTGCTTTGGCTCTACAAGAGGTTCAGGAGACCCTAAGGATTCACTCAGAGCACATGGTTATGTAAACAGAGGGGATCTTTGAACTAGAACCAACCATCCAAAAATTAATGAACATGGCCCTTTTCCTTGGAACTTCCCGTCTTTGGTGAATAAATTCCAGGAAAATGTGATTAACAACTTTTCATTAGAATCCCGTGTTAAGTCTTATAATGGAACTTTTGCAAAAGGGATAAGAAATGCAAAGACCCTGGGTATTATAACTGCTAGTACTCTTCCTCTGCTTTAAGAGCTAAATTTTATATCACATGCTATGAACAAGCCTCAGAAAGTTCACTCCATCATTGGCAGGTTAACACCAAATCACATAATGTGCACTTTCCTGTAAAAGAGGGTGGGAGGTGAGGTAGTGTGGCATATGCTTGGGAGAAAATGCAGTTTTACTTTTCTACTTCTTCTCCCATGAGCTGATGACCTCCTAGACTTTTCCTAATCGCATTTTAAAATGAGAATAGTTGGTGTATCTCATGTTATTATAAGAGGTCTCAAAGAGATTTAGTTAAGTAAAGCTCTTGGGCCCCAGGAATGGTGGGCAAAAAATGTCAAGAATGATGAATATGATTTTTATATTGATGAAAATGAAATACTCAATTGGCTGTTGTAACTTACACAGGTACTCCCAGGTACCATAGAATCAGAGATAAGGAAGATCATGTTTTGAGACCAGCACAGGGTAAAAGCTATGAAAACATCTCAATTAATGAAATATGAATAGCAGATTGAGTAGGCTAGATCTAAACATATCAAAACATAGGAGGAAAAGGCCTCTAGACTATGGACAAGCCAGTTATTTTCCTGAGGATCCCACTTATAAATTCTCGGTCTGGGCAGAGAGTTTTGAATCTATGAAGGGCACAAAAAATAAAAGTGTCAGAGTATCTGGAGGCAAGTCTGGGAGTTTTAAACACACTGCCAACTCTTCCCTTAGAATATGTCCTGAGTCTAGAGCTGCTTGAACAGGGCCTAAAAACCAAAGCCCAAAGCTTCGAATGCATCAACAGGAGATTTCAGTAGTCTCCTAAAATGAAGATTTGATTTGTGAACTCACCACTGAGAAAAGAAAAGAATATATCAGGTTACTCTTCTTCGGGAAATAGGGAGGACTAGTAATAAACTTAGTCTCTAGAACTACAACTCAACCACTACTGGGAACTGTATAGGATTTATTAAGGCCCCCTCTGACTACAAAGAAAAGAGATAGGCCAATTGGTTGTCATTGATGCCATTAATGCTATTAACATTTATGTACAATATGCTGTCTAGACATTTACCATTCATCCTGAATAGATTGCTAGAAACAGGATGCCTGATCTAAATAACTACTAAAAATCAGTCTTCTATATTCTTTGGTGTGACAGTTTATCTCCTTCAGTGTCACTGGATTCACTCACTGGTCAGTTATGAACATTTGAAGAAGCTATGTTGCCTTGTTTGGCCATTTTTCTTACATTTCTCTGTTGAGTTTTTTACATATTTTGTGTAACAATTGTACATTTGTTACATTTTTATGTGAGAGTTTCCTTTGACAAGGATAGTGCAATGTTTTGTTCCTTTACTTATTTATTATTTTTTGCCAGTCCTGGGCTTGAGCTCAGCGCCTAAGGACTGTCCTTGGACTTTCTCAAGGCTAGAGCTCTACCACTTCAGCCTCAGCACCATTTTTGGCTTTTTTCTATGTATGTGGTACCGAGGAATCGAACCCAGGTCTCTGTGCATGCTAGGCAAGCACTGTATCACTAGGCCAAACTCCCAGCCCCCCTTTATTTTATTTTCATTTTGCTTTTGTTGTCTTAGGAGAAGGGTTAGTTGTTTGTTTGTTTTTGCCAATCCTGGGACTTGAATTCAGAGCCTGGGCACTGTTCATAGGTACTTTTTGCTCAAGGCTAGTGTTCTGCCCCTTGAGCCACAATAGCACTTCTGGCTCTTTTTGTGTATGTGGTACTGAGGAATCGAACCCAGGGCTTTGTGCATGCTAGATGAGCACACTCCTGGGCTATGTTCCTGGCTCTGGGCGATTAGTGTGGTGATAGGTTTATATTCAATGTCTTGAGCTTATTAGGTAGGCATTTTACTACTTGAGACATTTCCCCAGTCTGTTTTTGCTTTAGTTGTTTTAAAGATAGTGTCATGGCATCTTACTTTTATCCCCATTCTGGCTTGGAGTGCAATCCCTCTACCTGCCTAGCTCAGATAATAAGTATAGACTGCCATGGCATGTTAAATTGATGGTCTATTATGCCACTCTTTCCTCAGTATATTCTCTGTGTTATCCATCAGGTGGAATTCTCTCATCCAATTCACACAGAAATCATAAAAAAGAAAAAAGAAGCCCCCTTAGTGTCAGCAACTCCTAGGTCTTAGCGGCAGCCATTCTCAGAGTTACCAGAATTTAGAATTTCCAGCTCTGCTGAGGGCCTTTTTGCCCAACTTGTGATAGAAATCACCAAGAAGCAGCTGAGTGTCCTATACTAGTAATCCTAACTACTCAGGAAGTTGAGATCTGAGAATCAATGTTTAAAGTCAGCCCAAGCAGACCAAACATAAAACTCTTTTCTCCAGTTAACCAGCAAAAAGCCAGAAGTGGAGCTTATGGCTCACAGGTCAGAGCACTAGCCTTTAGAGAAAAAGCTAAGAAAAATGTCATGACCTTGAGTTCTAACCCAAATACTGGAACACAAAGAGAGATAAAGAGAGGGTGAGAAAAGAAAGAAAGAGAGGAAGGAAGGACGGAAGGAAGGACGGAAGGAAGGAAGGAAGGAAGGAAGGAAGGATAAAAGGGAGTGAGGGAGGTAAGGAGGGAGGGAGGAGGGAAGGAAAGAATTTTCAAGAAGTAAAGCAAAATCATCCCAATGGGATTTTCTTGTGGTTTTTGCTGAAGCATTAGAGATGCTTCATGGAATAGAGATTTCCTGGACTGGTTTACAAGGATGAGAGAAACAAGTCTTCATAGACAGTTGGTTGTGAGCCACATAATTTCTTCAGTCCTCTTTCCACTAGCTGTTGAACATTGGTACTTGGTACAGCAAACTTCGAGTGTATGCAGGGCCATCTACATTCAGGTGACATGAGATGGGGTGAGAAGTTCATCGTTCTCAGGAAGTGGTGGGAAATTTCTAGAAAGCCAGTGACCATTTCAGAGGCACAGGTATATGACGCAGAGCAGAAGAGGTGATGATTGTCCCTGCAGCATCATTGGAGGAACAGTGATGGCAGGAGGAACAGCTGCAGAAGCAGGAGCAGCTGAAGCAATGTTGCTATGGCAGCCAAAGACACAGTGACAGCTGCCACAGTGGCATATAGAGTAGTGGTTGTAGTTGCCTCATCAGCATTCCCAGTGGCTATGGCTATGGAGCCCCTGCAGACAGATTCTGGGGCTTCTTGGTGTAAGTTCAGAGCAGTGAAAGTACATCAACAGAATACAAGCAGCAAGCATCTGCCTGTAATGACCTAAGTACAAATGAGACAAAGCACCCGACTGGAACTCCCACTGAAGGGTTAATTCATGAGTTAGAAACACAACACTGTTTCTGTATGGAAAGTAAGTGAGAAGTGAGAAGTGCATGTACCTACTTATGCAGGAACACAGAGGCAGCAGAACTCCAGGATAGAGTGAGAACTTCCTGTGGCCTAGCCAGGAGGCTCTAGGCTACCCAAACCCCTGGCCTTGGTTCTGTGACTCAAGAGGAAGGAGTGGTGGGCACAGGGTGAGTACATCAGTCTAGTCACTGATGTTCCTAGCTGTGAATGTTTTCATCCATAGTTCCCTCTCCTAGCTCCACATTTTTACCTGTGTAAGTTCAAGATGGACATAAATTCCAACACAAGGGGACAATTAGGAAGGAGGAGAGTTTCTGATTGTGTCTCTGGAAACCTGAGGTCTCAGAGCTTCCGTGATAAGAAAAGCTGGTTGTGTGGACTGAATGTATGTGAACGCCTATAAAGACAATTCACAAAAGTATCACTTCGTCGAGATTCTACTTCCTCATTCTTGTGTTTGGTGAAATCAACTCCTCGAGGCAGCCATTACCAGTCCTTTATATTTGATTTTCTAATAGAAATTGGTGAGCACCTTTGGAATTTTCCTAGAGGGCCTTATGAACCAGCCTAAACCAACTGTGTTAGAGAAGCCATCAAACAGACAGACAGATACACAGATGTATTTGGTAGTGGTTGCCTAACTTCTCATAAGGAATAGGATGTAAAGCATATTGGACAGGAGCACATGAAAGAAAGCCAGTGATAGGAGATGCTGATGAATGGAACAGTGATGTGGCTTTTTAACCACCCATTCTCTATTTTAGCTAGTTGCCTGACCTCGTGTGTGGCACTCTATCTTCACACTGATGGGTTGGCATAAATCTTAACAATATTCTACTTCATGATTTTATAGCGGCCTAGCTCTGTGAGAAAGGTGGATGTTCTGCTTATGCTAATACCTTCTAAAAGCACCTTGAGCTCAATGAGACAATTAGCTCCAAGTCCAGATACCTGAGTACATTCAAGCTGTCCTCAGTTTTCTGCTTCTGACTTAGTGGCTAAGGGCTAAGGGCATCCTGCACATGGAATTTATTTTATTTCCAATAGACCCTGAAGAACTGAACCAACCCTGAAAGGACTGAAAAGTAGTCCAGCTTCATTGTGTGTCTTCAGTTTGTGACAGGCAGAATGTTGGGATGGGTTTCCTGTGGTCTGGATTTTTTTTTTTTGCTGTTTTTGTTCATTAGTGAGGATATTTGGAGGCAAAGAAGCACTTAGAAAAAAATTGGAACCTCCTTCCATGCACACCTGTAAGTATTCTAGAGGCTGAGATTTAAAGGATTTTAACTCAAGGCTAACCCAGGCAAACTCCAAAATAACCAGGAAAAAATTAGGCTTGATGACATGGCTCAAGTGTTAAAACAGTGCCATGAACACTCTGGGTTCAAACTCCAGTTCAAAAGAAGAAAAACAAAATTCATTCTAGTCTTAATCTTTAAAAAAAATATTTTTTAGCGAGCAGAGACTAAAAAATTAGTTTTAGAGTAGAACAAAATAAATTTGTGAGAAAGTTTGCCACATTTTTTTAAAGTTCTTTAATCATTTCTGTTTGAGAAATTACTGAAAAATCACATAAAATTATATCGATACTTAAAATCAAAACACTGTGTAGAAAGAGAAAATACCAAAAAAAATAGTTTTGGAGTAGAGCAAAATAAATTTGTGAAAAGGATTCCTATTTTTTTAATTTTAAAATAAAGTTCTCTTAGTCATTTCTGTTTTAGAAATTGCTGGAAAAATCACATAAAATTATAGCTAGTATTTAAAACCAAAACTGTGATTTTGTCTATGCAGCTCTCTTCTTTTATTGTGAAGGTGATGTACAGAGAGATTACAGTTATATTAGTAAGATAATGAGTACATTTCTTTTCAGTGTTACCCTCTCCCTTGTTTTCTCCCACTTTCTATCCCCCCAAATCCTGCCCCCCAAGTTGTGAAACTCATTTCCAAATAGTGTCTAGTATTGCTGTTTATGCAGCTTTGTTATATAGAATGATTACACCTAATATGTAAAAATGCAGTAAAATGATGAAACAAGATTAAAATCAAGCCTTCTTAAATGTCCAATGACCAGAGCTCAAGGAAGTCCTTGTTGTTAGGTTGTTTTTTGAATTTGCACAGATTTTCTTATCTTTTTCTGTCTTTGAGGAATTCTTTGAGTGACATTGAAATAAAAAGAAGAAGAGAAAAGGAACATCATACCAACACTGTGGAAAGTCTATTTAAATGTGTTGTTGTTTTCTGATTATGTGGTACTGAGGAATTGAACCTAGAGCCTCATGCATGCTAGACAAGCACTCGGCGACTAAGCCACAGTCTCAGATCCTGAAATTCTTTCTTTTTTTTTTTTTTTTGGCAGTTGTGGGGCTTGAACTCTGGGCCTGGGCATTCTGGGCCTGAGCTGAGTTCTTCAGCTGAAGGCTATCATGCTATCCCATGAGCCACAGAACCACTTCCAGTTTTCTAGTGATTGACTGGAGGTAAGAGTCTCATGGACTTTAGTGCCTGGGGTGGCTTTGAACGGTGATCCTCAGGTCTCAGTCTCCTGAGTAGCTAGGATTATAGGCATAAGCAACCATGCCCAGCTTGAAATTCTTAATATTAAGATTCCATCATCATCTAGGACAGTGTCCTATCGAGAGTTAACCAAGATTAAGCAAGATTGAATTTGACAGGACAAGTATATGAGTGCACATCACATATACACGTATACATAATACACATATACACATGTATACACACACACACACACACACACACATACACACACACACACACCCTTCAAGGGAGGTCAGTAAGTGAGGAATATATTAAGATATGCCAACTTCAATAATGTTTGATGTGATCTTACAACATATGATTCTAATATCACAAATCTAAATGTATGCTTGTTGCAGAACATGCTCTGGACACATAGGTGTGCTTTTTCCTTTGTGAAATTCAAATTCATTAACTAATCTTTCTATACATTACCCTGACAATAAAAAAATTAAAAAAAATTTGAATTTGTGTGCTATCAATACTAGTTTGGGCGTTGGGTAGAAGGGTGGAGGGTCCTGGAGCTTGAGCTCAGGGCCTGGGCTCTGTCCCTTAGCTTATCTGTGCTCAAGGCTAGTGCTCTACCACTTGAGCCATAAACACTTTTTCTGGATTTTTCTGAGTAGTTTAATGGAGATAAGAATCTCATGGACTTTCCTGGCCATGCTGATTTGAAACTCTATGCTCAAATCTCAGCTTCCTGAGTAGCTAGGATTACGAGTGTGAGCCACCAGTTCCAAGCTCAGAGATTCTTCTAAATGTTTCAAACCCATAATCTCTTTTAAACCTCTCAGCAATATTAGGATTTGGAACTTTTCTTTTCTTTTGCCAGTCTTGGGATTTGAACTCAGGGTCTGAGCAGTGTCTTTGGGTTTTCTCAAGGCAAGAGCTCTACCACTTGACCCACAGCACCATTTCCGGCTTTTTCTATGTATGTGGTACCGATGAATCGAATCCAGGTCTTTGTGCATACTAGACAAGCACTCAACCAGTAGGTCAAACTCCTGGCCCAACATTTTTTTTTCTTGCCAGTCCTGGGACTTGAACTCAGAGCCTGAGTACTGTTCTTGGGCTTTCCTCAAGGCTAGTGCTCCACCACTTAAGCCACAGCACCGCTTCCAGCTTTTTCTATGTGTGTGGTACTGAGGAATAGAACTCAGGCCTTCATGCATGCGAAGCAAACACTACCCACCCGATTTGGAACTTTTCTAATGGATTCCTTTAATAATAATAATAATAATAATAATAATACACAACATAGGAATCCAGGAAAGAAACAGAGACAAGACAAACATAAAGAGAGAGACATAAAAAAAGGAGAAGGAATGGGACCAGGCCGGGGAGAAGAGGGGAGGGGAAAGAAGGGGGAAGAGGGAAAAGGAATATAGAACTAAAAGGTTAGAAACAAGTGCCACTCTGTGCTATATCACAAACTCAATGATAATTGATAGACATCAGTAACTCTTGGAGAGATCTCATCATCTCTGATGCAGGACCAGCTAAGAAATGTGAACATATTTGTAGAGATGAACCTGTTTTCTTTCCCTCCCCTCCTTTGTTGGAAGACACTGCACCAAGAATCCTTCCTAGATATCTTGTGAAGTTCCCATCCATTCTCCCTTCCTCTTTCATCCTGATGCTACAAACTTGACTTCCAAGTATCCTAGCCATGAGTGGCTTTTAAAGCTTTTGATTTGGCCTTCTGTTCGTGTATTGTTGGTGTACAAGAAGGCTACTGATTTCTGAAGGTTAATTTTGTATCCTGCCACTTTGCTAAAGTAGTTTATTAATTCTAGAAATTTGGGAGTGGAGTTTGTTGGGTCACTCAAGTAGAGGATCATGTCATCTGCGAATCGGGATAGTTTAATTTCTTCTTTCCCTATGTGAATAGAATAAAATACTTAGAAAAATAATTAACCAAAGATGTAAAGGAATTATTCAATGAAAACTATAAAAGCCTAACGAAAGAAATTAAAGAGGACACTAGGAAATGGAAAGACATACCATGCTCATGGCTAGGGAGAACCAACATAGTGAAAATGGCTATACTGCCAAAATTGATATACAAATTCAGTGCAATCCCCATCAAAATCCCAAAGACATTCTTAACGGAAATAGAAGATATAATCCAAAGATTCATATGGAACAAGAAGAGACCTAGAATAGCCAAAACAATTCTAGGTAAAAAGAGCAATGCTGGTGGTATTACAATACCAGACTTCAAACTCTACTTATAGAGCCATAATAACAAAAACTGTTTGGTATTGGCACAAAAACAGACCAGAAGATCAGTGGAACAGAATAGAAGACCCAGAAATAGAACCACATACCTATAGGCAACTTGTATTTGACAAAGGAGCCAAAGATATATAGTTGAACAAACACAGTCTATTCAATTATTGGTGCTGGCAAAACTGGGCAGCCATATGCAAAAAACTAAAAATTGACCCTAGCCTTTCGCCATGCACAAGCATTAACTCAAAGTGGATCAAAGACCTCAATGTCAGACCGGAAACCGTGAAACTGCTACATGATAAAGTAGGAGAGACACTGGAACTCATAGGCACAGGCAAAAGATTCCTGAACAGAATCCCAGGGTCACAATAGATTGGAGAGAGACCCGATAAATGGGACTACCTAAAAATAAAAAGTTTCTGTACAGATAAAAACATAGTCGCAAAAGTAGAGAGACAGCCAACCATCTGGGAAAAGATATTCACCAACAATACATCTGACAAATGCTTAATATCTAGTATCTACAGGGAACTCAAGAAACTAATCCCCCAAAAACCCAATAAACCATTCACTAAATGGGCAAAGGAACTAAAGAGAGACCTATCAGAAGAAGAGATTAAAATGGCAGAAAAGCATATGAGAAAATGTTCATCGTCTATGGTCATAAAGGAAATGCAAATAAAAACAACCCTAAGATACCACCTTACCCCAACAAGAATGGCCAAGATTTTGAACTCAGACAATGACAGTTGCTGGCAGGGTTGTGGAGAAAAAGGAACCCTATTACACTGCTGGTGGGAATGTAGACTAGTTCAGCCACCCTGGAAAGCAGTGTGGAGGTTTCTTAAAGAACTGAAAATAGACCTTCCCTATGATCCCACCATACCACTTCTGGGCATCTATCCTAAACATCATGACCCAAGATATTATAAGGACACCTACTCAGCTATGTTCATCTCTGCATTATTCACAATAGCCAGGCGATGGAAACAATTCAGATGCCCTACTGCAGATGAATGGATACAGAAAATGTGGAATATATACACAATGAAATTCTACATAGCCAACAGACAAGATAAAATAATGGCATTCACAGGGAAGCAGATGAATCTAGAGCGAATCATGTTGAGTGAGACAAGTCAAGACCTAAGGAACAAAAGGCACATGGTATCTTTAATATGTGGCTATTAAATCCAAAGAGTGCAAGAGCGAGGACTCAATAACTGCATACCCAAAGCTATGGACATGGCAATGGAAATAGAAACATAACTATATAGATATAAAAGCCTATGACCCTATAGACATGTCTTATTTCATAAATTAATATGTTTCTATGACATACAAACCCTTAGCCTAATTTTGATTAAGTTCTAAATACTAATTCCCAGTGATTGTAAATAGAGATTTCTTCCTTGAACACCTGTTTGGGTTAAACTTGTCATTTAAAATATGATGTAAAAATCAACGTTAATAAATTCTTTAATAAAAAAACCTGCAAAAAAATAAAGTTTTTGAAATTTTATGGTTTTTTTTTGATCAGTTGTGGGACTTGAACTCTGGGCCTGGGCGTTGTCCCTGAGCTCTTCAGCTCAAGGCTACCACTTTATTCCTTGAGCCACTATGCCAGTTCCAGTTTGCTGGTGATTAATTGAAGATAAGAGTCTCATAGACATTTTAGTATGGGCACTGGCTTTGAATCGTGATCCTCAGATCTCAGCCTCCTGAGTAGCTAGGATTACAGGCATGAGCTACTGCTCCCAGCTGAGATATTTTTTTTTAATTTTAGAGTTGATGTACCATGGATTATAATCACAGGAGTAATGAGTTCGATTCTTTTTTAGCTGTGTACTTCCCTTCTATTGCTCTCTCCTGGCTTTTCCCTCCCATCCTTACCCACAAAATACCCAGTTCATTTTCCAGTCTCTAGTGAGTATCACTGTTGTCTAAGATATCATATATTCTAGGTTCCAAACATAATAATAGAATGTTGAATATCATCTTTATGATTATATGTATAAACATGTAATTATGTACATATACATATAATACATTTTCTCTTCTACCCTTAATAGTTACCAATTGAGGATAATTAAATGGCTACAAGTTTGTGTGTTCAGTGTTGTACATATCTCCTTAAATCCCATGCAATTATTTTGAAATGGGTAACTATTTCCTACATAACATATTAATTAAGATTGGGGCATGAAATAGCTTGCTCAAGTTGAAAACTTCACAATTATTTCTGAGACCTAGTGTGATGAAAACAAGTCTACATGTTTATTGTATTTCCTTTTTCTGTAGTGCATTCACTGACTTCTCATAAAAATGGAGGGAATTCAGGTACTGGTGGCTCATTCCTATAATCCTAGCTACTCAGAGGTTGAGAATCCTTGAAATTCTTATCTAATTAGTTACCAAAAGAAAAACAACAACAACAACAACCTGAAATGGAACTGAGGCTCAAGTGGTAGAGCACTAGCCCTGAACACAAAGCTCAGGGACAGTACCCAGACCCTGACTTTGAGCCTTAAAACCAGAACTTATCCCTTCCCCTCCTCAAAAAAAAGAAGTTTTGGGAATAATGACTTTCTACATGCAAGCGGATTGTGAGTTTGAATCTAGTGTGTGCACAGAGAAAGTAGAAAAACAGCCTGGGTTATGAGACCCCCTTCTTACAATGTAAATTGCTCTCAGATATTTATGTGTGCTTATTGTCAATCATATAGATTACATCTTACTATTATCCCACTTACATATGACACTATTTAATTTGTATTAGCATAAAGCACATATTCTCCAATAGCCATGTTTTATATACTTCCTTACTAATAGAGTATTTGAAGCAAAGACACCAATAATAATAATTATAAATCGCCCTGTTATAGGAGCTCTGATTGTTACATTACTACCATTATTGATCAGGTGAACCATATACAAACATAACCAGGTACATTAGGCTGTACTACTTAAGAGCATTTGACAAGTAGTAGAAAAATTCCACTCAATCTGTCCTGAATAACACTGAAAAACAAAAGAACACCAAAGGGAAATGTATTGCTATGTGTTGCTTCTTGCAATAAGGAAGGTACATATTTATTTACACATGGCTGGACTGACTCAGATGGGGCTTCCTTCTTCTCTTTTGGCCTAATTTTTCAACACTATGGATTGCCATGTGTTAACCTCACTGTCACATGGGGTTAAAAAAAAAAAACCCAGCCACCATTTTCTGCAGCCCCTCTTAACAATGTGGTGGGAAAGATAGAACTCTGCATGTTGTAGCTGGGGCCACAAATACACTTCTGAAACTATTACCTGAGCCAGGAGGAAAAGAATGTTTGGACTGGCCAGAGAGGCAGAAATACTGACAGAAAATCCTGCCCAAAATATGTAACACTGGTGATCACTTAAAAAATCTATACAATGAAAATATTCTCCCAAAGGCTAGAAGTAATAATAAATGACATTTGGTTCAAAACATGTGACACTATGAGCAAGACATGGTATTCAATCAATAAATGATAACTATTAATATTATATTGTTAAAAAGCAAGACAAGGCCAGGAGTGTGGCCTGGTGGTAGAGTGCTTGCCTATCATGCATGAAACTTTTGGTTTGATTCCTTGGTACCACATACATAGTAAAAGCTGAAAATGGTGCTGTGGCTCAAGTCTTGAGAAAGCTCAAGGACAGTGCCCAGGCCCTAAGTTCAAGCCCAGGACTGGGGAAAAAAGAGTTAAACTGTACCAAAGTAGAAACAGAAAAAAATGCTCATTTTCAATCCTCAACTATATATTTTGTCTGTCCTATTAATCTGCTCTTGAAACCAGAGATTTAACACCGCAGACTGAAACTTCAGAAGCTCTATATGTCTGGTCTGAGCTCTTCTCACTACATGCCTAATTTGGAGTCCAGATGTGATGAAGGAAAGAGAAAGATTTATTTATGTGCAGCCTTTAGAAGACAGCATTTCTGTCTTTTCATCTTGGAGTATATACATAAGCTTTAGCTTTTATGGACAAAGACTTCTAGACAGAGCTGAGGAGATATGCGTAGTGATTAAACATTCCAAGTCATATTATTTTAGTCCTTGTCCCTGGTCGAGTTCTGGAATGTTGATACTGCTTCATCACTCAAGGAGAGGGAATTTGAAGCTTTTGGCTTTTCTCTTCCGAAAGGCAATTTTGCTTATCAGTAAATCCTATCCCTCCCGGGACACAAAATAATTGCAAAAGGAATATAGTTGAGAATGGCTCAGATCAAAGGACAGATGCTAAGTAGGGCTAGGGGCATAACTTTCATTCTGCTCCTGATTTTATTTAGTGATCCAACTAAGGAGTCAGTGTTTTGGGGTGGGGTGAGGGGAGTTTAGTTCCTCTCTCCCTCCAAGGGAATTCAAAATTTGAGGAGCAGGGAATCATGATTTTTCTGTCCTATTTCCATGACAACTATCACAGACAGAAGGCGTTAATATGCATTAAGCACTATGCATCCTTACAGACTTTGACATATGACCTATTTAATGCAAACATAGCAATGTGTTCAGACCCAAGGCTGTAGAGATATTTGATTAAGGAGTTTGGTGAATACAAATTGATTGGTGTTATACATCTGGCAATAGGTAACATCTTAAAACTTTCAGTCAGAATAGAATACATCAGGCCAGGAGTTTGGCCTACTGGTAGAATGCTTGCCTAGCATGCATGTAGACCCAGGTTCAACTCCTTGGTACCCACATACATAGAAAAAAAACTGGAAGTGGTGCTGTGGCTCAAGTGGTAAAGCTCTAGGTTTGAGAAAGTCCAAGAACAGTGCTTAGGTCCTGAGTTCAAGTCCCAGGACTGGCAAAAATATAGAAAATAGGGGCTGGGAGTTTGGCCTAGTGGTTAAAGTGCTTGCCTAGCATACACGAAGACCCGGGTTCGATTCCTTGATACCACATACATAGAAAAAAGCCGGAAGTGGTGCTGAGGCTCAAGTGGTAGAGCTCTAGCCTTGAGAAAGTCCAAGGACAGTGCTCAGACCCTGAGCTCAAGCCCAGGACTGGCAAAAAAAATAAATAAATAGAAAACATCCTATTGTAATATAAGTAAGAGCAATTCTTTGTGTTTGACATAAAAAAATTAAAATTAAACACTTCCATAAAGTTCTTTCAGTTCTCTTGAAAGCAAACTTTGTTCTAATGGGGAAAATATGTAGGCCATCTAGAATTTTAAATCTCAGAGTCTAACATTAAAGTTTCAGTGAGTACATTGCTTTTAGGAAATACTGTCAGTGCTTTGGGATTAATATTCTGAAAATCAATCAAATTGAAAAAAGGAATTGGCTGGTCGAAATGGAAAATTTTAGGCTTACAGATGCAAGGACAGTTGCTGACATACCTCTGAAGTAGCATTTTATCCTCATGTTTGAGACTCTTGCTTAGTCTGTCAGCATAATTTTTACCTTTATTTATCAAAATTTCAAGCTAATTTTCTTCCCAGATTTAGGAATGTCCAATTGCCTGTGGAGTCTGGAAAGCCAAAAATAGCTTAGACAGAAACAGTTCAGATGCAGCCGAAAGCAAACCTTTGTGTAACGTGAGTCCCAAAGGCAGAAAGCAAGCTGTAAACTCAGAAATGATGATTAACCAGGAAGATGACAGTCTTGATTTTAAAAGCCCCTCCTGTTTGGGCCTGGTGGCTTGGATCTCCTTAATGAAAGGAGGAAATGCTTTGGGTTATGGTCAGATTTTTACAAATGTAAGATTTTGTCTTAAAATGGTTTCTTTTCAGGATGAAGTTAAAAAAACACCTCAGATTGTCCACAAAATTGCAAAAGGTGCAGCTATACTTTGAGATTAGTTGGGCACTGTGAATCTTATTTCAAAGTCACCTTATGTAAACACAGTTTACCCTATTCATACTAGCCAATCACAAGCAGATTCTGAACTTGAACTAGCCATCTGAGCAGAGGAGCAGGGCCTGCTGCATTGGGGGTAGGGAGAGGAGTATCCTTCCCCCTCTGTGTGCTTGCTTGCCTTATTTTTGGCTGATGGTGTATCCTTCTGCAGAAATAAATTCTTAGTGTATTCCTTAAGCTTAGGCCACTATCATATGCATAATCTCACAATGTATTTTATCATCCCCTAACAAAACCAGTACTTTTAGCTGTCACCCACCAATCCTCTCAAGTGTAGACAATAATTTGCATCAATAGCTTCATGTTTGGCTTCCAGTCTTGACACTTGCAGAAATACATACCATTTTGGGGTTGGCCATGGGGCTTGAATTCAGGGCCTGGGCACTTGTCCTTGAGCCCTTCAGCTCAAGGCTAGCATTCTACCACTTTGAGCTGCAGCCCCACTTCCAGTTTTCTGGTGGTTCATTGCAGAGTCTCATGGACTTTTGTGTCTGGGCTGGCTTTGAACAGTGATCCTCAGATCTTAGCCTCCTGAGTAGCTAGGATTATAGGCATGAACCTGGATACATACCATTTTTATGATTTGTTTTTGGATAGATTTTTATCTGTATTGCTTCACCTTAATAACTCACTAGACTATGTAATATCATCATGACCACAATAGTTTGTGCCACAACCAATTTAAGGCTCTATGCTGTGTTTTGCAGGTATTATCTTTCATAGAGAAGCACCTCGTAGTGCTGGATCTGTGGTAAGTGGGTTAGTGTTGCACAAAGTCCGAGGTAAATGGTTTAGCATCATACACTGCATCCAGAATATTGTCCTCTTCTAAAATCTAATGAGAGAATTTACCATAATGCTTAGTAGTAAGAGACCACTGGTAGGTGTCTGAATAGTTAGTTGTTCATTATAGCTTTAGAAATGGAAAAGCCTATCAGAGCACTATTGTGCTAATATATGGAAGTATATAGGGTTTTCAGGCCAACTTTATGCATACATACATCCAAATTTACATATACATACACTCACATATGCATATATACAAACAATATATATTCCTATCTATTGCATATATTACTTCGTGTAGTGAGAGAAACAGAGGGAGAGACAGGTGGAGAGTGACAGGGGAGGAAGAGAAGAGGGCAAGGGAAAGAGAGAGGAGGAATAGGAAAGAGCTAGGGAGAAGGAAAAAAAGAAAGAAAAGAAGGGAGGGGGAATGATGGAACGGAGATTATGACTAACAGCAGGAAGAGCTAATTGAGCAAACTTTGTTGGTAAAGCTAAAGCATAGTGCCCTAAGAGAAAGAATAGTTGTCTTCTAGGAAAATACTATGATTGGCAGGAACACACATTCTTTCCTCAACTTGATTGGAGTCCATGATTTGAGATAGTATATTTTCATAAAAAATAGCCCGACTTGGCCCCTTGGCTTCTCTGGGTAAAGAGAGAACTGCTTATTTGTTTGAGTCTCTTATATGATCATAGAAAGTTCTTTCTGGAACCATGTTTCAGTCCTTTGTGTCTCTACAACAGTGCTAGCTGGAGTGTTGGCACATACTAATTGCTTGATAAATACCAATATGGTAAGTGAGGGAGATGGGCAATAAATCAGTGCAATGAATCAATTTGTATTCATTTTGGAGGTGGCATATATGAACAATTTTTTGTGATGGTAGGGTTTAGAAGTTAGTTCTTACCTAGCACATATCTCAGACACATGTATCAAATCTTTTTTTTCTTTTTAAATATAATTTTTTTTTGCCAGTCCTGGGCTTGAGCTTAGGGCCTGAGCACTGTCCTTGGACTTTCCTAAGGCTAGAGCTCTACCACTTGAGCCTCAGCACCACTTCCGGCTTTTTTTCTATATGTGGTACTGAGGAATCGAACCCGGGTCTTCATGCATGCTAGGCAAGCACTTTAACCACTAGGCCCAACTCCCGGCCCCTTAAATATAATTTTATTGTTATTATTAAGGTGTTGTACAAAAAGGCTACCATTTTCTAAGTCAGGTAATGAGTATGTTTCTTTCTTTTTTTTAATTTAATGGCTGTTTAGGAAGAAAGGCAAAGTGTGTCAAAGCTGCTCTTGCTGTTCTGGAGGCTTAGACAGAAACACTGTCTGTGTGCAGATACCTGGGGCAACATGCTAAGATCCCATCTCAAAACAAAACAAAACAAAAAAGTAAAATGAAACAAAAGAATCCCAAAACAAAAAGCCATATATTTGAGATTCCATAGTTATTGCCCTATTGTAAGAGCCACTCGAATTTGAAGCTGAAGAGAAATAAAAATCATCTAAATGGAACATGATCGTGAGAAATATTGATAAGGACATAAGTAAGCAAAGCAGGGAAGCACAGGAAACCCCAAAGATTGGAGTAAGGGGATTACCAGTGTGAAACATTGCCTTGGTCTTATTAGAGATCTCACAGGGAAAGCATAGAGAAATCTTTCTAAGCCCATATAAAAGGTCAGCTGGAATATTGACTTATGGACACATGTTAGGCTTACATGAAGCTGCTCCAGAAGGTTTTAACTATAGTGTGGTGGCCTGTTCAACATACAAGACAAAAGGCTAATGCACTTAGAGGAAGCTATAGGCAAAGTTTTGCTGGGAATTGTTACAAGAAGCTGTAATATATGCTGGTATTCCTCAATTTCTCCTGTCATTTCCATTCCCTTCATGCAGTTGCTTAGGTTCATTTCATGCTATAATGAATTGGACTTTTTTCCATGAGAATATAAGTTTCTGGTTACTTATTTTTTTTTTTTTTGCCAGTCCTGGGTTTGAGCCTGAGCACTGTCCGTGGACTTTCTCAAGGCTAGAGCTCTACCACTTGAGCCTCAGCACCACTTCCGGCTTTTTTCTATGTATGTGGTACCGAGGAATCGAACCCGGGTCTTCATGCATGCTAGGCAAGCACTTTAACCACTAGGCCAAACTCCCGGCCCCTGGTTACTTGTTTTTATTAGTATAATGTTGTAATTGCCCCACCGTTGTCAACAGGCATGAAAGCACCAAGGAATACAATATCCCAACAAACAACACTCCTGCCTATAATCTCATGTGCCTGTAACCTCCACTGGGAGACAAAAGTCTGCCTTATGCATGGCCACAAATAATAAAGTACAAGTGGAGGTATGGCTACAATGGATCCCTCACTGCAGTTTTCTGATATAGGTGTCAAGACTTAACCCTGAAGAACCTGAATTTGTGGCAAGGAGGAACACATTTTAAGGTTGACTATTGAAAATAATGGAACCAGATGCTGGTAGCTCACATTTATGATCTTTGCTACATAAGAGGCCCTGATAGGAGGATCACAATTCAAAGCCAGCCTTGGCAGGAAAGTCTGTGAGACTCTTATTTCCACTCACCTATTTAAAAAGCTAGAAGTAGAGCTGTAGCTCAAATGGTAAAGTGCTAGCCTTGAACAAATGGTGGTCAGGGACAGAGGCCAGGCCCTAGGTTCAAGCCCCAGGACTTACACAAACAAAGAAAGGAGTGGAAAGGAAAGGAGAGGAAAGGCAGAGAGAGAGAGAGAGAGAGAGAGAGAGAGAGAGAGAGAGAGAGAGAGAGAGAGAGAGAGAGAGAGAGAGAGAGGGAGGGAGGGAGGGAGGGAGGGAGGGAGGGAGGGAGGGAGGGAGGGAGGGCACGCGCACGCGCGAGAGAGGAATGATAGTGACACAATCTTACTTTTTTATTTGGATCCCAGCACTCCAGAATGTAGTTTCATAATACTCCTAACATTTTATTGCCACATCTTAAACTTTAACCATTTAGGGGGTCATTCCCACAAAAACACATCAACTTCTCTATAATTTCAAACCTTGTTAATAGAAAAAAAAAGGTACCACTCAGTTTCTCATCTCTCTGTTTGGAAGACTCTTATGGATCTCGTGAAAAGAATATGTTCTAGATTTAGCTAGGAACATAATCAGCTGGCCTTTCAGAATAAATACCTTCTGACACTTGCATTTCTGCAGGACTTTCAACTGCTTCTTTAGCATTTTGCCAAGGTATTTCTGGCATCTCTACATCATTTATTCTAGGTCAATATCATTTGCAACCAAATATGTTCAGTAGCATATTAAGGCCATCTACAAGTGGATTTCCTGGGACGTTATAAATGAACTCATTCAGGAATATGTAACAAATAGATTATATGTTCTCTGGTCCAACATTTTGTGCTTCCTGATCCAATACCTCAGTGCCTTATTATTTTATTTGAAATTTCTCTAGATTACTCTTGGTGTTAGTTAATAATGTTAGTTATACCTCAATATATCAAGGTTATTTTTTAAATTTCTCTAGATTACTTTTAATGTTAGTTAGCCAGATTCATATGATGAATGATCTCATTATATCCTACAATAGTGAGCATCCATTTCCATTCAGATCCTGCGAGACCTGACTTTAATTATTTATCTAAAACAGTGATGGGAAATGACAGCTGAAACTGACAAGGGCAAGTACCACTTTAAAAATAAGGTGAAGCATTTACAAGACAGTTAGCCATTCTCCATTGGAAGGATACAGCATTCATTTTCTAAGTCAAAGTTTTAGGAGAACCTAGGGATTTAAAACTTTTAATGGTGTGTGTCCAAATATCACACTTTACATTTTGATGCTGTATTACTTTCTTATAAGGGTTCTGAAGTCCATGGAGGGGAATTGATAGTCATGTAACTTTAACCTCCTTTGCAACTCTGCTAAATAAAATTTAAGAACTAATCTGCATAGTCTATGCTCCATAGTCTACAGACAACGAAAATTATTTTGACTGATGGTTGAAGGACTTCAGTTAACTTAATTTTTGGCTGAACTGATTCTCTATTTATTTTGTCCATCAGTTTCTTTGACAAAACATTTTTTTCTTTTTTATTAGTACACATTATGTAATACACATTTGCATTAGCATACATATTTCTATACATACATGCGTGCATACATACATTCACATATACGTACAATATGTACTGATAAAATCAAGGGAATTAGCATTTTAGTTCATCACAGCTAGGGTCTTGTGCTCTGCTTTTCTAGATTTAGATAAAAATATTTATTATAGTACTATAATAACCTTATTGTACATTATTCTTCCTACCTAACTGCATTTTGGTATACCCACTATCCTGATGTTTTATAGCTTCTAGTAGTTAACATTCATATTCTCTCCTTTGTGTCAATGTGTTTAGCTTCCACATATGAGAAAGGACATTATTTCATTTTAGTATACATGGTTCTATATTCTCAAGTTTGTCCTTCAACACCTGAACTGATTATGCATTATAGTATTGTGACTTGTGTTGTAATAAACACAGGTGGGTATACTTGTGGTACATTATTCTCATTTCTTCTAGGTAGGTATACAATTAAAAATGAGATCACTGTATTACATGGTAGATCTATTTTCAGTTTGAGGAATCATCATGCTGTTCTTCATAGCAACCATACTCACATTTCTATACCGTGTGTTTCATTTCTCTACATCTTCAGCAGCATTTATTTTAGGTTGTTTGTGTTTTCCTTTTTGACACTACCCATTCTCACCAGAGTGAAACAATATGTCATGGTGCTTTTGATTTGCATTTCTCTACTGGCTAATGATGTTGAACATGTTTTCATTTATTCTATTTCTCTTCTGAGAAATGAACATTCAAGACTTTTCTCATCTTTTCATTGGGTTTTTGAGGAAAGGGTTGTTCTAGTTTTGAGTTGTATGTGTGGGTGTGTGTGCGTGCTTGCGTGCATGTGCACATGCATGCTCATTAGTACAGAGACTGAATGGAGAGCCTCTTGCTCACTTTCTCACTCAAGCCAGTGCTCTACCACTTGATCCATGCCTTCAGTCTGGCCTTCTGCTAGTTAACTGGAGATAGTTTGTCTTAGACTTTTCTATGAAAACTGCCTAGAAACTTTGGTAGTTTGGATTCGATTTCTGCCTCCTGAGTAGCAGGGATGATAGGTGTGAGCCACGGGCATTGAGCTTATCTTCTTGATATTAATACCATTATTTAGGTTGTTTCTTCATGTTGTCAATTGTTTCCTTTTCAGTGTAGAAACTTGATGGTTGGATATTATCCCATTCTATATTTGTCTTTGTAGTCCATGCTTTTAGGATCTTATTTAAAAATTGATTGTCTATTGGCAGAGAGCGTACTTCCTACTTGTGGGTTTTCTAAGATAGTCAACTAATTGCACAATATCATCTTTTAAATGCACTAGTATTTCCTTCTATTTCTATTTTATTATTTTCACCTCCTAAGGAGAATCACTGCAATTACAGTGATATAGTTCTGCCATGCTATGTACCAGCAAGTACTTCTTGCTGCCACCTTGGAGGTGAATGATTGAATTAAGACCTGGCCCAAGGACCACCTCTGTCTTAACTGAGGTTAAATTGCTCTCTAAGAAGACTCAACTCAAGGATTTAAGTGAATTTGCTTTACTTGAAAGGTAAATCCAAGAAGCACCAGTAGAAGGGTAAAAAGAAATTGAAAGAAATTGAAAGAAAGAAAGCCAACTGAAGGTAGCTTCAATTAGGAAGATTGCCCCATAAGAACTAGGTTTTTGTTGTTGTTGTTGTTTCTTTTTGCCAGTCCTGGGGCTTGAACTCAGGGCCTGAGTACTGTCTCTTTTCTCAAGGCTAGTGCTCTCCTACTTGAGCCACAGCACCACTCCTGGCTTTTGTTTTTGTATGTATGTGGTACCAGGGAATAGAACTCGGGTCTCAAGCCCAGGAACTAGAGAGCTTGTCCCATGAGGAATCTTGGAGACTTCACAGAGCATGCCCAGCATTGTCCCTTCTGAGGAAGAAGGGAGTTGGGATATATATCGCTCTACCCCCCTATTACTGATCGAGATCTGCTCCTGTCTCCAGGAGACATTACCTCTCTGGCACTGCTAGCCTACTGGTTGCTGGATTAGCTGCTCCAGAGTCCAGGGACAGATTTACATACATAACAGGAAGCCATGGAATTGGTGCTTACAGAAACAGTGCATGTCAAGAGACTATAATAGTGGCCTGGTGGTTAGAGTGCTATTTAAGACTCTCCTAATGAGAATATTTAAAAATAATTACAAGTTAGGAAATATATAGCTGGAAACTATATTTAACACACTTTTCCCCCGAAAGACTTGTTCAGAAATAAAAACACAATTTTTAAAGAATATATAATAGGATACTTAAAATATCTATTATAAAAGGCAAATGGTCTGTGAGCATAGTATTACTGGAAAATATGCAAGTTTTTAAAATACTAACTTGTAAATATAGCTGAAGTTGGGGTGTTTGAGTCACAAGCATAGACCCTTCACAAAAACATTTACAACAGCAATATCTGTAGTATGGGCCACCACATGTATGGCTTGGCTGCACTGTGCATGTTTTGTTTCTTTATATTGCCTGTTTCATCACCTTCTGAGTCAGGGTATCTGAGGATGTAGTCCTCTAATTAACACCAAACAGACATACATACACTATTTGCTTTGATGGCCCAAAACTGATATGATACAGTTGGAATGCACTCAATATAATTTATATATATATATATGTGGTCCTGGGGCTTCAACTCAAGGCCTGGGCTTTGGGCTTTCTCAAGGCTAGTGCTCTACTACATGAACCACAGCACCACTTCCATATCTTTTTTCTGTGTATGTTGTAGAACTGAGGAACTGAACCTAGGGTTTCATGCATGCTAGACAGGCACTCTACACCACTAGCCTACACTCCTGGCTCCCTTCTTATTTTCTTTCAGATATAAAATTTAGAAATTCATTTTGAGAAATACACATTGTCAAGAAAAGAAAAACAAAAGCACTTTAAGAAATAGGGAAACAGTATCATTCAATGTTTTATTTCTCACTTGTGAAAATATGTATAATATATCTTACATATACAGAAGAGTCCCAGAGCTTGAGTCTGAGAAAACCAGAAGAAAGGCACCTACAAGTAAACCAGCATTCAGGCACACAATGGAAATGAAGTCAATAAAAACAAAAGAGGCTGTAGACATGATTCTTAAAGAGCTAATTCATACACACAACACTGCCAAGAATGGAAGTTGTCTCTGAAGACAATACTGTTTCTCTTTAACAAGCCTGCCAGACCACCTGAGCGCACACACAGGGACATCTGAACAAAGACACACCAGGAAAAAGGCCCTGCTTAACCTGACAGCTGATTTATTCTTAACCCCTTTGCAAATATTAGAGAGTGCTAGCCTAGCATGCATGAAGACCTGGGTTTGATTCCTTTTTCCTTCCAGAAAAAACTGGAGGTGGTGCTATGACTCAAATGGTAGAGGGCTATTCTTGAGAAAGCCCAAGGACAGTGCCCCGACCCTGAGTTCAAGTCCCAACATGGGCCCCCCAAAAACGCCAAATACCAGGGCTGCCATTGGCCTTGAAACATGTTATTCTGAAGGTCAAAAAAATTTTGTAACAGGTTAAGTATTTTCAAAGATTGTAAACACTGTGTGGATGGTGGAAGAGTATCAAAAAAAGAACACTTGCAATTTCTCTTACAGAAAATGCACAGGCATAGCTCTTTGGCTTGGTATGTGTGTTTCCCTATCCTGGTTTACCCACAATGGTAAACACTGAGGCACAATTCATCAGGTCATAGGATTATGTCTGCATGGGGCCTTCCTAGGATTTAGCACAGCTGGAGCAGCTGACAGTCTTGGGTGAGGGCAGATGAGGTTTCACGATGTCAGGTTCTATGGACTCCATTAGATCACATTCATTGGCAAGGATGTGTTTCACCAGGCATCTGGAAGCTTCATCAATGTTTATGTTTTCCTAAGGAGAAAAAAACAAAGCATATTTTATTTTATGGTATCCTAAAACTTCTCAGCAGAGTCTCAGATGTAAAGAAAGAAGAGGATGAAAAAGGGGCACTGCCTTAGGAATGTAACTATAACCCGCCCCCATATATCACCCTGATCATAAATTTTAAATAAAATAAAGAACAGCACTTTTTAACAAGTCACTTCAGGGCCAGGAGTTTGGCCTAGTGGTAGAGTGTTTGCTTAGCATGCATGAAGGCCGGGGTTCGATTCCTCGGTACCACATACATAGAAAAAAAAAAAGCCAGAAGTGGTGCTGAGGCTCAAGTGGTAGAGCTCTAGCCTTGAGAAAGCCCAAGGACAGTGCTCAGGCCCTGAGCTCAAGCCCAGGACTGGCAAAAAACAAAACAAAACAAAACAAAACAACAACAACAAAAAAAAACCCAAACCAAAAAACAAGTCACTTCAAATTCCTTTTTTTTTTGTCAAAGAATTCTACATTTCAGTCCCTGACAAAAGTGAAAACATAAATGTGGTTTATTTTGTCAAAGAGTGGCCATCTTATTTGCCAAGACTCATTTAGTAGGTTGAATTTGATAGAGGGCAATTTTCTTATTTTAAAGTCCTCTGTATTATGGAATGATATCATATAAAAATATAAATTTTAATCCAATATAGTGTATAATTGCCCTCTGTTGCATATTGCTATCGTGACTGTGATAAGAAATAGAAGTAATAGGACAGTTAGGACAGTATTTTTTTTGCCAGTCCTGACAGGGCCTGAGCACTGTCCTTGGGCTTTCCTCAAGGCTAGAGCTCTACCACTTTAGCCACAGCACCACTTCTAGCTTTTTTCTATGTATGTGGTACAGAGCAATCAAACTCCCAGCCCCAATAGGACAGAATTTTAACAACTATTTCTGGCTCTCTGCCTCTCTTAAATGGGAGGTATATATGAATATGTGATTAAGTTGGCCAAAGAAATGCAAGGAGTAGTATGTCTTGCTTTCATATAGGAGTGGTAAAAGCCACAGTTCCATTCCTCATTTCTTCCCCCTCAATTTCACGGAAACACTGAAATGAGAATTCTCTCTACCTTTGGTCTCTGAGTAATGACCAAATATAAATACATATTTGAATCATCTCATTATGACACATATAGTACAAGTGAAAATTATGACCATGTTATGTTAATCCATTGAGATTTGAAGTCATCTATTACCATGACATTATCCCAACTCTTCAACAGAAAAATGTGAACTCAGACATGTGATCTACTTTTAGAAACAAAATAAAACTTAATTTACAGAAAAGAGGTAGCAAGAGCTTGAATCTAAAATATGTGTCCATAAAATAAATAGCCTTTGTTCTACTCATCAGAAGTTAAAACACAGAATATTTACTATCAATATACTTTGCTCAGTAAAAATGTCCTAAAGATATGCATTATTATTAAATTTTTTTGTTTATAATACAACTTCTAGAAATTCTTTTTGAGGGTTTTTCCATATACTCAATATAAAGAAACAAAACGTTTCTTTTGCCTGATTGTTTTTACTACTGTATAGTAAGAAGTTTTGCTATTGTGTGATTATAGGTGGCTCACACCTATAATCCTAGCCATTCAAGAGGCTGGAATCTGGGAATCCTGTTTGAAGCCAACCCAGACCAACAAGTTTTCATTTCTTTCTCTCTCTTTTTCTTTTTCTTTCTTTCTTTCTTCCTTCCTTCCTTCCTTCCTTCCTTCCTTCCTTCCTTCCTTCCTTCCTTCCTTCCTTCCTTTTTCCTTCCTTCCCTCCACCCTCCTCTTCATAGAAGGAATATCATAGATACTTTAGATACCTAGCTTTGTGTCATAATGTTCCTATTGATTTTGTCATTAGTGTTTCAGTGGAGATGGGCTGTTTGTTACTCTAGAGGCAGAGAACAGCAGCTCTCGTGCCTCACCCCACTCCCCACTTTAGGAAAACATCTATGCTAACATCATTTCCAAATCATGGCATACTTTCTGCTTCTCCTCTTGTTCTTAACGTCCTTCTCAGATGTCATGATTTGACCGCCATGCAATAATGTAATAGTGTAGTCCAGGTAAGGGACAAATCCAGATAAAGACTTTACTCCTGTTATGTGTAAGTGAGGGGAAGGTTGGTCATATTCAACACAGAGGAGACAGGTACAGGTAACCTCATCTTCCACTCCAGGGCCCAAACTCATGGGCCAGCATTTCTCATAAACGAAGTCTTGAACTGAGGTGACTTTAAAGCATCTGTCTAGTAGTTAATAAAACATGCTTTCTCATTATGGCTTATGTGTTGAAGAGAGGCAGCAATAAAACTCACCCCAAATACCAAGCAGGAGAAAGAGTGATGTGTCTGCAGCTAAAAAAAAATCTTCATTTTAGAAAGATTATAGACCACTCACATTTACACAGCAAGTGGAGTGGCAGGCCAGAGCAACTAAGTGTATTCTCTTTGTGTCACTGTTTCTGACTAAGCTGTATTCCTTTTCAAAATCAGTTAATAGAAATTCTATTTGGTTATTAAACTATAGCAGTAGACCCATTAGGTACTAAAGAAATCTCAGTTTCATTTTATTTATTATCATAATAAAAATATTTATATGGCAAAAATAAGTTTCAATCATTCAAAGATCCCTATTGCATATAAAATGTAAATTAGATTTGCCAATAGTAATTTTTTTTGGCAAGTCCTGGGCTTGAGTTAGGGCCTGAGCACTGTCCTTGGACTTTCTCAAGGCTAGAGCTCTATCACTTGAGCCTTAGCACCACTTCCGGCTTTTTTCTGTGTATGTGGTACCAAAGAATTGAACCCAGGTCTTTGTGCATGCTAGAAAAGCACTCTACCACTAGGCCAGGCTCCTAGCCCCAATAGACAGTATTTTAACAATGTTTGTTAACACTTGGTAACATGCGAGAGGCAGTGAACACCTTATAAATGTTTTGTCATCTTCCCATTTAATGCTCAGAAGGACGTAACAATGTGCATAGCCTATTTCTTCATCATTATGCTGAGGAAACTGAGTCTGAGAAGGGTTAAGCGGCTAGCCAAGTCACACGAGTAAGTGGTGGGATCAGTTGTGAACACAGGGAGAGTGCTGAATCATAATATTGCCACATGCTTACTACAGAATAAAAAGCAGATGTGTGTAATAGTTAAAGCATACGTTTGAAGCGGGATTTTTATTTCAGCTCCCTTAAATAGACAGGGTTCTTTGTGTCTGCGTGAAAAGTGTGCGTTCAGGAAAGCAAGACCTAAGACTGTCAAGTCTGATTTATAAAGACACACTTCCGAAGCCAGACTCAAAGGAACATAGGCTCAATGATTTCCCTCATTTGTCATAATCAGTAGAAACCTTGGGCTCTCCTAGCAGAGATTTACAATAGAACAAAACCTAGATACAAAAGGCCACATAGTATGATGCTAAATGAAAGGACCTCCAAGATATAGACCAAAAGCCATATAATGAGTGATTGTTGTCCTTAATGTACAATGTTATCTCTCGTCTCTTTTGCTGTCCCTTGGTTATCTCATAGTTACAGTATTTCACCTTGTTATCTGACATACTGTACGTATGCATATGTGATTATGTGAAATAGGATAGGGAAGAGGGGAAAACAAAATGAGGGGTGGGGGTGGGGGGAAGGAAATGGGGACCAAGATATGAGAAAGGGTATCAGTGTTTGAGAAGTTATGCACCTTCTATCTGGTGAATGTAATATAACCCTTCTATTAATTAAAATTAAAAAATATATGGAAAGAAAATAAAAGACACACTTCCAAATATACCTGGCTGGACCTGGTATTTTCCTTCCTTCCCTTCTCCTTCCTTCCTTCTTTCCTTCCTTCCTTCCCTCCCTCTCTCCCTCCCTCCCTTCCTTCTTTCCTTCTTTCCTTCCTTCCTTCTTTATGTTCATTGCTGGTGATTGACTCCAGAGCCTTTTGTATGCTAAGAAATCCTTCTATCATTTGAATTATGTCCCAGCCCTTTTGTTTTAGCAAAAGTGTTTGTCAGGGATGACCTTATATTTGCTTCCTGATTGCTGGGATTACGGACATTTACAGCCATGTGTAGCCTCTCTTGTTTGTTTGTTTTGGTTTGGTGGTTTGGTTTTTGTTCTTTCATATTGACTTCATTGAAGTCACAGCCAAATGTCTTAGACTGGGAGAAAGAACAACAATGTAAAATGAATTTCTTTCTCTCCTCTGTACCAAGAGTAGCATGGACAATCAGCCTTTGCCTGATAAAAGTGTAGGTTCCAGGCCCTTTGGGGAATTAGATTATGACATAAGTGACTGACCAACTTGGCACTTGGGTAGACACAGCCAGGTTCATATTTTCAGAGTGATTGTGTGAAAAAACAGCACTGCTGGCAAGAGTATTACCTGAAGACTCTTACTTGTATTAATGATCAAGGGAAATAATAACATCCATAGAAACACTGTCTGCAAGAAAGGTAATTTGCATATCCCATGACTACCCAGTCATGTAGATTCAGCCTGGCTCTGTGATTTAGTCACACATCTACAGATGAGTCTACTCTGCTGACTGCTTAAGGTTAATGTGTGTGTCTTCTGGTACAGATGCTAGAAATCTTTCTATTTATGTCAACACACAAACTAGAGAAAAAGCTTAAGGTTCCTACCAACCATTTTACTAAAGACAAATGACAGTGATTACTAATACTAGACAGGTGCTTTATTTATGCACTCTTCATAAAAATCTATTCACTGGTTAATAGCCATATTGAAAAGGTAAGGAAGCAACAAGGTTAGATAACTCCCTCAAGCACAGCACGATCTTGGCCAATCTAATTTCCATGAACAGAACCTAACATGAATTCCTATTTTATCCCTGTGCATTCCCACTAAAATGTCTCTTAGGATGGAAAGAACTGTTGACAGAGCCTGATTTCTAAACCACAAGTTTTCAATCCTGATTGTATAGCTTACAAAGGCACTTTGCCATACCCCCCTCACAGACTTTGATCTAATCAACCTGGAAGTTAAAAAGACTTATTTAATATGTGCAGCAAGTTCTCAGACATACTTTTATAACCTAAAACTGTCTTTAAGACACTGTTCTTTTTGTTGCTTCTGGAAATACAACAATACAGAGAAACTGCAGTGGTTCTGATCTTTTGATGGGGGAAGGCTTATACAGCCAGCCATCTGAGGTCTGGAGTACTTGCCAGTTTTAATTAGCTCTTTAGAACATCTGTCAGGTGGCAAATTATTTAGTCTTTGACCCAAAGTGCCAAAGAGAAGGAAAAACATAATGTAAAATCCATAGTAAAAAGCCTTCACATCTGCCTAGTTAGAAGTTGGCAAAAAAAAATCCATCCTTGTATAATCTTTCAAAATACTTCAAGCTCAAACAAAACACCAAATGTACCAGAGGCTCCAAGATTTAAGGCATAAAATTCCTCAGCCCTGTGAAATTTTAATTAAAGCAGATGGCTACCAGGGGAAAAAAACACTACTATCACAAGCTTTGTATGGAGCCAAGGATTAAGAATCCTCTCTGGAGAAGACTCAGCATTTGTTTATTAAACATGTAAGTGTCAAACATTTTCCAGCTTTCTATTTACTTTAATTCCTCACATGGGTGTTGGTGAAAAGGACACCTGTATTTGGTATGCTAAGCATCTCTGTCCTTGCTAATTTCATCTCTTCCTGAATTTCATTACCCCTTCCATTTCCTGTGGGAATTTGTTGTGTCCCACTCAACTCCTGAACTTCCATTGGGACTAGTTAGGCTCTCCCTAACTGAACTTGGGTCTTAGTCATTGTTCTCAGAATGTGAGGGTTCACTTAATATCTACAATAATGTGGAATTTTGAGCTGTCTTCCCATTGCTTTATTTTGTTTTGTGGATGGTACGGAAGTTTGAGCTCAGAAATTCACATTTGCTAAGGTCTACCTCTAGCCCTTTTTTTTTTTGCACTGGTTAGAGACTGGTTCTCACATTCTGCCCAGATGTACTTTGCCAGGTGTACTATTCCTTTCGTAGCTGGGATAAGAGACATGTACCATTACTTCCACTGAGATAGAGTCTTAGGAACCTCTGTGCTTGGGCTGGCCAAGAAATGTGATCCTTATAATTTTAACTTCTAATATAGTTAGGATGAGAGACACATGTTACCATGCCCAGCTGTTGATGCAGCAGTGATTTCCTATGTTTGCCAGGGATGGCCCTGATCCATGGTTGGCATTACAGACATGTGTCACTGAGGTCCAGTTTGCTGCTCTCTGGTAAATGAGAATAATGTGATTCATAGAGTGGTGACAGCAGGTTTCAGGATGGTAAACATTAGAACCTGGATCACACTCATCTCCTTCAAGTGTTGCATTCTCCATCTTTTTTTCTCCTGGCTGTGTTAGCTGCTGTCTTCTGTTCTGCATTCTCTAGGAAAGAATGACACACCCAGGGAATGATTCAGAGAAACCAAGTCTCAATTGTGCTCAATTGTCTAAAAGCCACTGGACTTGAGTCTCACAATCACTTAGGACACTTCTGCCACATGGTTCCTGACTTTAACAGAGTCACATTGCCAGCATGGAAAAATGGATGTATGGAGGAAAGTCCATAAATAAAGTCAGCAGGAAAAAGTGTGTCCCTTGAATATGGCACCTGTGACTGCCATAGCTTGCCCTCAGCTCTGCCCTCAAGCTTTAATTTTAATTATCGGTGGTGCTCAATATAAAACCTAGAGACCTGCTAGGCAAGGTCTCTTGCGCTCAGCTATATTCTCAGTCTCAAGTCCTTTGCTTTTCACATGGCAAAGTCCATTTCAGACCAGCTTTCCTTCCTCTCCTTGAAAGTTCCAGACATCGTATTAATGAGATCTCTTCCTTAATCTGCTCAAGTACCTTCTCCCACCACCCAGGCAACCTCTGGTTCCTATTTTCAGCCATGAACCCCTCCCACCCTGGCTCCCTGCACCAAGTTTATAGAGAACTACAACAGATTACAGAAAAAGGGAATTAGACACCAATAATGGAGCTTCTTCAAATAAAGGGTACATATATAGAATGCCTAAAATGACACAGACTGCTGAGTCTCAATCTCACAGTGCCTCCATGTTCCTCCCTAGAATTCTAATTCTTGTTTGCTTGCATATCCCAGTGCTTCTGGAAATATCTCTTCAGAGTGGCCATACCTTGAGTCCTGTGAAATGCTCTCTGGCTCTTTATACCCAACTCAGTTGTACGTTCTGCCCCTGGTTCATGTCTTAAAGACATTGTATGTAATTACAATTACATACTTGTGTTCCTGGCTCCGGCATGGAGATGGATCTCTAACCCATAACATTATCAATGAAATCTAATAATTACTGTGGACAATTTATTAGAAACCAGGTACTACTTAAATTATCCTTCTGTGCCAGCTAAATTAATCCCTACACAAATTCCAGTGAAGAAATAAAGGTTAAATCATTTTCCCAGGGTTACACAGGCACCAGAGGGAGCTTTCTGTACTTGATTTGTTGTGGCTTCCTTAGCCAATACTACAGGACCACTGAAGATGCAGCCATGTCAGAAGACAGAGGCAAACTCAAACCCAGAGTCTTGGCTCTTAACAGACTCCTCTTCAAATTGCTTGTAAAAGCAAGAAGAGTCTGATTGCTTATTAAATTGATTGATCAGTTTTTGTATATGTGTGCCAGAACTGGGGTCTTGAACTCAGAGTCTCCTCACTTGCTTAATTTTTTTCTACTTAAGGTTGGGTTCTACCACTTGAACCACAGCTCCAATTCTGGCTTTTATTTCAGGTTAACTGGAGATAAGAGTTTCATAGATTTGCTTACCTTTGAACCATGATCCATGATATAAGCCAGTGGGATTCTTTTTGTTGTTTGCTGGTTTGTTTGTTTGTTTAGATTGAGAGTTATTGCTTTCTTTCTAAGTCTCAAAAAATTCTGAATGTGCAATCTATACTGCATTACATTGGACCTATATGTACTAGTTAACTAGTTAATTCGTGATTCTTCACGTTTAAATGTCTTTAACTGACACATGTGCCTTCTCTAGTTTACCACCTATCTAGATTAATCATTGCTGTTAAATTCCATGGAAATGTGTGAGTTCATCATCCCTCCTTTTCCTACACCAGCTCTTATAATTCATCTGCCAAGCACAAGCACAAGCACATGCGTGCGCGCGCGCGCGCACACACACACACACACACACACACACACACACACACTCACATGCACACAGAGTTCCCAAGAGTTTCTTTCTGACAGTACTGGGGCTTGAATTCAGGGCCCCATTTTTTGCTTCCTTGGCTTGCTTGCTCAGCTGGCACTCCACCATTAAGTCATGCCTCCAATCCCTGATTTTTCCTGCTTATTTGTGAGATGGAATCTGATAAACCTTTACACTCAGACTGGCCTTGGAAGAACTCCTCTGGTTCTTATGTTCTCAAGTACTTACGATTAGGACCCAGTTTGTTTTCTTTGCTTTTTTGTAAGATGGGATCTCACTAGGTAGTTCAATACAGCTTCAAACGTGCAATCCTCTTACTTCCATCCTTCTAGTGTAGGGATTAAAAATAGGCAAACACTACCATACTTAGCCCTTAGTCATGTTTAAATTTATTATTAGTTTTCATTTATCCCTGTGCCAAGTACAATAAGAAATGGGTGACTTACCTTGACTGACCATTCAGAATCAGAATGTGCATAGTTTTGCTTATGTTAATATGTCCCTTTCTATTTATGTATTCATTCATTTATTTATTTTTCTTTTGAAGTACTGGGAACTGAGTCCAGCATGTTTTTTGTTTGTTTTTGTGGTTGGTGTTTTTTTTTTCTTTTTGTGAGTCATGGGGCTTGAACTCACAGCTTTGACTCTGTCCTTGAGCTTTTGTGCTCAAGGCTAGCTCTACTATTTTGAGCTGCAACTCCACTTCTATTTTTTAGGCGTTAATTTGAGATAAGAGTCTGCTGGACTTTTCTGCTCTGGGTTATCTTCAAACTGCAATCCTCTGATCTCAGCATCTGAAGTAACTAGGATTACAGACATTAGCCATAAGATCCCAGAATGTGTGCACATGTTAGGCAAGCCCTCTACCTTGTGAATTATGTATATCTGCAGACCTTTTGTTTTATCATTTCACAAGAAGATGTCTTGAAGGTACCTTTTCCCCAAATGACCTTGAACTCAAAATTCTCTTGCCACTCCCTACTGAGTATCTGGAATTTAGTCTTGTTTTGATTACCCTTGTTGTATGTCTTTTATTGCAACAGGGGGAGATTATTCAATAATCAGTCTTGAAAAGAAAGTAAATAGAAGCCTAAAAACAACTTAATCATGAAGCATAGCAGCTTTCAGCTAAAATATATTCCTATTTGCCAGTTAGAAAATAAATGACTGACCAGTCACAAAACATTGATAGTAATAATTGCTATCCACTTTTTCTAACAATTATACATAGTAACTTATACCAACACATATAATATCACGTAGCTCTTAACATACCCTGAGTAGTAAATGTACTATCACCTCATTTTAAGCAGAAATCAAAACACACATAGAATAAATCATGAACCAAAGTATTTTTATGAACTATTCAATTCAAATGCTTACTCTAGGCAGAAATGATCACAAAGGCAATCTTCGTTATTATTAAATACTTTTGACATGGTTTTTCTGAGTCTATGAGGGGGGAGTTTCATTGTGACATTTCCATAAATGGGTACAATGTGCCCAGATGAAACTCACTTGCTCTGTTTCCTCTCTCATCTACCCTCCTCCATTCTCAAAACAAATTTCAAAAGGTTTCATCATTCTATTTTCATGCTCAAGGATTTCAAACTCATTCACTCATTCTCCCGTTCAGGGACGCTCGTCTTCTTCCTGCTGCTATCTGCTCTCCCCATAGATTGTCTTGTTGCTTTTTTTTATTTTTCACATATATTATATACGTATATCACTGTGCATGTTATATACCTATATTAAGTATGCATGCATATTAATTCTACCATGCTAATACATATGTACATGCATTATAATTCATTCAGATTAACCTTATTTATTTTGCTTACTCCACCCCCAGTGTTAACACCTTTCAGCAAGTTTCTTTATACTAACATCATACACAAGTATACTGTTAAAGGTACTATTAATCTATTAATCCTTCATTATTTTATCTTGGTACTTTCCTGTGCTGAGATGAGATGGCAAACTGAGATTAGAACGTCATTGTTCCAGGAACAACAAGATGTATCAAGCCAAAACTCTGAATCAAGCCAGGCAAAGTGGTTCATACATGTAACACGGTCCTCAGAAAACTGGCAAGTTCAAGTTTCAACCTGAAAATAATTTTAGGTGTAGGAGATTTCTATACAAAGTGAAAAGAAAGTGTGTTCTCCCATGAATTTACTTCACAAGTCAAACTGCCTGTTCTTATTTCATTTGTCAGTTTCTATCTGACACCATTCTTCTCAGGTGAAATGGAAAGCAGACTGAATTCAAGTGGGCAATTAGGTTTTACAATTGAGCAGACTGAAGCTGAAAGTCACGAATTGGTTCTTCTGAAAGTAATTCTTTCTACTTTATTTCAAGACTTTTTCCAGTGACTTCTACTATTTAAGTAACTAGATTTACATAGATAAAATAACTAAATTTTCTTGGGTCTTACTATAAGATAGAAATAATTCTACATTTGTTTAATTATAAGATTATAAGTATTATATTGAGGTCAAACATTGAAAGTGGTCACATATATTATGACTACATATTAATATAATATATATTACTCTCTGTAGGGTTATTTTTAATACCATCTTCTCTTAAGAACAGAACTTTTATGAAATTGAATGCAAGTGACCAGTTAGCTTTTTTTGTCGCTGTTGTTGTCAATACCAAAAACCTTAACCTGTCTCAACAATTTCTGAGGTTTCAGTCCATGGTCTGTTGGGTCCATTTCTCCTGAGCCAGAGGTAGGCAAAGCAGAGCATTGAAATGGACAACAGGTTTTTAAGAGAGTTGCTCAAGAGAGACGGGAGGTGCCTACTTAAAGGTTGACTTTCCAGGTACATTGTCAGTGACCTCTTCCCCCAAGGAAACTCAGTCCATCAGAGAGCCTTTTAGGTGCAATCACTTGCCAAAATCTCAGTACCTCAAAACAAATGAGCCTTTAAGATACATCTGAGATTGAAACCATAATAGGAAGTTCTAGCTTAACAATTTCCTCCCAGATTTTAGTTTGTTGTTGCTTTACATACTCTCTTTTGTCTATTCCACACTAATTCTTTCATATGAACTTTCAAGCTCTTCCTTTTCCAGATATCTTAAGTGAAAGTATTCTTACCATCATTGTTTGAACCATGTTAGCTTGGGTGAAAAGAAATAGGAACAAGAAATATGGGTAAAAATAGATCTGTTGATAAAGCTAAAGAAATTCATTTTTCATCACTCTTTGGTAGTGGAATTCCAGTAGTACTAGCTAAATACCAGAACTCTGGCCTCAACACTCTCACCAAATCTACTCTATTTCCCGAAAGCCTCATTATCTAACTCCTCAATTTCACAGTTAGATATCAAATCATTCTGAGTCAGGGAAACATCCCTGGGACAGAATTTAGCACACGCTATATAATTTTCTTCTTTCTGATGTGGAATAATGTTCCTTTCCTTCATTCCACAAGCTTATACTAAGAAAATAAAAGAGATTATATCCATCACTCCCCCACCACCCACTTGACACTGTGTATAGTTTCTTTCCTGGCTACCTGTATTCAGTTTCTTCCTATTAGAATCATCTTTTGTTTCCCTACTAGACTGACTGCTGACTACAGTGTAGTTACATTCATCATCAATTACTATCTTTAAAAAAAAACTTATTTGACTCAGAATAAGTACAGATCACTAAAATGTGGGGCAACTAAAGTAGCCACAACTTAACCTCTCCTATCTCATCTCTGCTGACCTCCAGGTCAGGTTCCATGAGAAAGAGACATAGGCCCATTCTTTTCTGTGTCCTATGCCTAAATTAGCTATTCTTATTCTCTTTCTATCTGTAGATCCCATCCATCCCCAATAAAAATATCTGCTTTGGAAGCATTCAACTGTTGACATCTAACTGATTCACAAGAATTTCCATTTATTCTTCTTTGAACTGTCAGATGAAATACAAATGCATACAACAGCCTCAAAATCTCTAATATCTTGAATGTTTATTATGTGTGCATAATCCATTGCTATTAAGGGAAGAAGTATCTCAGCTCTGTTAGTGCGAGCTGGAAAACTTCAGAGAAATGAATCTCACCTCTTTCTGGTCCTCAGTTTCCTTGCCTATGGTCTACCATAGAAAAATAATAACATATTTACAAGGTTGTTGACAATGTGTATCAAAGGAGATGAACTATTCCTTTCTTATGTTGGTCATAGAGTTTTACACTCGGGTGGATGTTTTCCCTGAGCTTTTTCACTCAAGGGTATCACTCTACCACTTAAACAAACATGTCTGGTTTTCTGGTGATTAACTATGATAAGAGTCTCACAGACTTTCCTGCCTCAGATCTCAATCTGCTGAGTAGCTAAGATTACAGTCATGAGCCACAGGAACCCAAGGGGATGAACAAATCTTACAACAATTTCGATTGTTATACAAACTCTTGGCTGTTGTAAAAACTCGACAACAGTTAGAATATATAATAGATACAGAAAGTAAAATGTTTAGAATATAATAAATTGCATACATATGATTATTAAGTCAAGCATAAGAAACATCAGAAAAGCAAAAACATTTGTTTGCTGGAATAAGTGATGGCCAGACTCCTTACTTCTCTGCATCTCACATTCTCTTCTGTAAAATGGAAATCATAGTATCTGCCTCACAGAATGAGTAGTAGATATGAGCAGCACACAATAGTAGGTACTCCGTAAGTGCAGGCCCACAGAGGCACTTAGTATCTATCCCTTATATTCAAACATTCTTTCCAAGATCAGTACTGATCGTCGGATGATTTCAGCCTTGACATCCTTCTAAACACACAGCATGAGCACACAGATCAGCAGTGAACTCACAAGCAAATCTAACCACCTGACTCAGCCTCCTTCTGCTCTTCTTGGTGCTTCCAGGGGTTCTGAGCCTTACACTGGTGAAGTCCTTAATAGGGTTCTTAGTGTGACTCACAGCAGCCACTGTAGTCCAAGCATCCACGCATAAGACACCAATAGAGGGATTTTCTCCTCTCTTGGCCACAGATGTCCTTCACTGGTAATCCAGAGGCCAAAACCAGCTTATATGGCTCTGTTTGGTTCATTTAAATTTTCACTTAAAATTTTCAGTTTGTTTCCAACATTTAAAAATATAGAGCAGAAAAGGCATTAGACAAGATCCCTTTATGCTAAGAGCTCTGGAGAAACTAGGAATCCATGGAACATTCCTCAGTATAATAAAGGCTGTGTACGACAAACCCACAGCTAGTATTATACTTAATGGCAAAAAGCTAAAGCCATTCCCTCTAAAATCAGGACGAGACAGGATGCCCACTCTCTCCACTCCTCTTTAACATAGTATTAGAATTCCTAGCCAGAGCAATAGGCAAGAAGCAAGCATAAAGGGGATCCAAATAGGGAAAGAGGAAGTGAAACTCTCCCTCTTTGCAGATGACATGATTCTGTATTTAAAGAACCCTATAGACTCCACCCCCAAGCTTCTTGAGCTGATTCAAAACTTTGGAAAGGTAGCAGGGCATAAAATCAACTGCCTTCCTCTATCTATGCCAAAAGTGTGAGGAACGAGGCAACAATCAGGAAAGCAACTCCTTTTGCAATAGCGCCAAAGAAAATAAAGTACCTAGGAATCATCTTAACTAAGAATGTAAAGGAACTTTTTGATGAAAACTTTAAAACCCTGAAAAAGGAAATGAAAGCAGAACTGAGGAAATGGAAAAACCTCCTATGCTCCTGGATTGGAAGACTCAACATCGTGAAAATGACAATCTTGCCAAGGGCTATCTCCAAATTCAATGCAATAACCATCAATATCCCAATGTCATTCTTTAAAGAAATAGAAGAGGCAACTCAAAAGTTCATATGGAATAATAAAAGACCCCGTATAGCAAAAACACTTCTTAGCAGAAAGAACAGCGCTGGAGGAATTTCAATTCCAAACTTTAGACTCTATTACAGAGCTATAATAATCAAAACAGCTTGGTACTGGCACAAGAACAGGCCTGAAGACCAGTGGAATAGAACTCAGGACCCAGATATTAAACCACAGACCTATGGCCACCTAATCTTTGACAAGGGAGCCAAAAAAATAGAGTGGAAGAAAGACAGCTTCTTCAACAAGTGGTGCTAGCAGAACTGGTTAAGCATCTGCAGAAAACTAAAGTTGGATCCTTCTTTGTCACCTTGCACTAGAATTAACTCCAAATGGATCAAAGACCTCGAGGTAAAAGCTGACACATTGAAAACTTTACAAGGAGGAAGAGGAGACACAGTAGGCCTCCTTGGCACACGTCGAAACTTTCTCAATAAGGACCAAGAAACACAACAAATCAGAGAAAGGCTGGATAAGTGAGACTGCATTAAACTGCAGAGCTTTTGTATGGCAAAGGACATTGCTAGTAAATTAATTAGGAATCCTACAGAGTGGGAGAAGATCTTCACCAACCATAAAACAGACAAAGGCTTCATATCTAAAATATATCAACAGCTCAAAAAATTGAATCACTCCAAAAGTAATCTCCAAAGTAACAACCATCCCATTAAAAGATCGGCCAAAGACTTAAAGAGAGTCTTCTCTGAAGAAGAAACAAAAATGGCCTATAGACACATGAAGAAATGCTCGACATCTCTGATCATAAAAGAAATGCAAATCAAAACAACTCTGATATTCCACCTCACTCCAGTTAGAATGGCTAGGATCAAAAAAACTAATAACAACAGATGCTGGAGGAAGTGTGGCCAGGAGGGATCCCTACTACACTGTTGGTGGGAGTGCAAACTTGTTCAACCACTATGGAAAGTAGTATGGCAGTGCCTCAAAAGGCTAAACATAAAGCTCCCCTATGACCCAGCGATTCCACTACTTGGCATTTACCCAACCATCCAGAAACAAGGGCATACTAAATCCACAATGATGTTCACTGCAGCACTATTTACCATAGCAAAGATATGGAACCAACCCAGATGTCCCTCAGTTGATGAGTGGATCAACAAGATGTGGTATTTGTACACAGTAGAATTCTATGCTGCTGTCAGAAAGAACTTATCATATTAAGGGAAGTAAGCCAGACTCAAAGGAACTTAGGCTCAATGGTTCCCCTCATTTGTCATAATCAGTAGAAACCTTGGGCTCTCCTAGCAGCGATTTGCAATAGAGGATAACCTAGATACATAAGGCCATACAGTATGACACTAAATGAAAGGACCTCTAGGATATAAAAACAAAAGCCATATAATGAGTGATTGTTGTCCTTAATGTACTATGTTATCTCTCATCTCTTTTGCTGTCCCTTGGTTATCTCATATTGTTGCAGTATTTCACTTTGTTATCTGATATACTGGACAAATGCATATTTGGTTATTTAAAATTGGATAGGGAAGAGGGGAAAATGAGATGAGGGGTGGGGGTAAGGGGAGGGAAATGGGGACCAAGACATGAGAAAGGGTATCAATGTATGTGAAGTAATGCACCTTCTATCTGTTGAATATAATGTAACCCTTCTATTTATTAGAATAAATATATATGAAAAAATATGGAACATAAAAACAAAATCTATGATCTTTTTGGTGGGCAGGGGGGATAGAATTGTTCTGTATTTTGATAATGGTGATTGTTATTGGACTATATACATTGAACTATATACTTAAAATTGTGTATAGTTTGTGTGTGTAAATTTCACTTTAATAAAATGTTTTATGATTATGCCTTAATAAATGTGACTAAAGGGAAAAATGATATCTCAAAGTGAGCACTCTATCTATCTATCTATTTACTCTTTGCCTACCGACCTACTTACCTATCATCTATCATGTGCAGATCCTATAACTTTACCTCAGGGCCTGGGCAATGTTCTTCAGCTTCGGTGCTCAAGTTTCCAGCTTTTAAATAATTATTTGAAGATAAGGGTTTCACAGACTTTCCTGCCCAGACTGGCTTTGACTGCAATCCTCATATCTCAACCTCTTATGTAGCTATGATTTAAAAGCTTTAACCACCATTACCCAGCATGACTTCCAAAATCAATACAATAATACAGAGAAGGAAAGGATGTCTTATAGAAATAAAACTTCAGGAGAGGTTAAGTCTAAAATACTTCAAAATGTTTTTATGAAATGGAAAAGTATTGTTGATGGTTAGGATATGAAAGGATCCAGAGGAACACAGAAGAAGGAAAAGGCAGATTCCAGTTGCTATGGGAAACTTCAAGAGAAATGAACACTCTTACTTCTCTTTCCTATCCTAACGCAGGGCACAAATACCAAGCAGCCATAGGCTTAGCTAAACACAGAACTCTTATTGAATGCTGGATCTCACATGATTTGTGGTCTCTTTACACAACTAAGCAACTACTGATGTGAAAAACTGGTGAGCTGTGTAGCAGTGTTTGCAGATGGGGGCATGGATTGACACAATAATTGTTAACTAGCTTGTGTTACCTTAATGGCTTTCTTTTTTGCCTTTTCATGAGTGCCACTTCTATTTTTACTTTTCTCCATTTCTGTAGCTAACTCATACTTTTAAAATATGCTTTTAGCACAATAGAGTCACATCTCCAAAATTAGAAACAAATGGGCCTCACTGATTATAAGAAAGCATTATCCATTCTGGTTGACCAGATGCCCTACCCCACAATTCCAAGCAATGAAGAATCAGATGTTTTTCTTATGTTTTTCCTAGTGGTTTTCTACTGGCTGTTATCCTATACATTCAGATTTACTTTCAGAAATTTACTTTCTCATTAGATTTTAAACTTTTTGAGGCCTGAAATGGCATTTATAGTCACTTATGCTTTGACTAGGAGCTAACACAAGCTAAGACAAGGATGTGTTAAAACATAGGTCCCAAAATGTAATGAAAAAGTATGTTGCGAGTTGCTTTGTGTTAATACTATAATAAAGTTCCTTCAAAATCAGTACAGAAATTTCTAAAGCTTGATTTGGTGGTAAACTCTCTTGGTCATTATGGGGAAATTTAATCCTCTCTCTGGTGCTAATTTCACTAGTTGTAAAAGAATATTTAGTCTGGCCGGATACTGGAGGCTCACACCTGTAATCCTAGCTACTCAGGAATCTGAGATCTGAGGATCGAGGTTCAAAGGCAGCTCAGCACTAAAATCTGTGAGACTCTTATCTCCAATTAACCACCAGAAAATGGAAAGTTTTCAAGAGGTAGTGTGGTAGACTTGAACTGAAGAGTTCAGGGATAGTGCCCAGGCCCAGAGTTCAAATTCTATGACTGACCAAAAAAAAAAAAAGAAGTTCCCCAATTCTTTTAATGTTATTAAACCTCTTCAGATATACTACCTGATTTTCTTATGTTGTAAGACATTACTCAGGAAACCTGCTTTTCTGTGCATTTCACTCCTCTCCTGAAGATGCTGCTGTGTTTATATGGTTATAGGTCTTCAGATGAGTCAGTTTCATGGGTTTAAACTTTACAGATTAAAGATTAAACTTTAAGCTTTAAAGATTATTAGTAGGAAGGACACAAACTAAAATATTAAATTTGATTGCAGAAAATATTCACCTTCCATTTTTAAAATTCTGTTATTTTCTCCATTTCCCATAAAACACATATATTCTTCTACACCAAGAGGTATAGAAAAAAGAGGAAAGAATGCTGAATTTTGAACTGTGCATAATATAAAATGTCCTAAAATATTTCGTCCTTGAAGTCCAGACCACAGAAAAAAAGAATCCATCAATAAATATTTCATGACCTTGAGAATATAAAATAGGATGAATGAACAACTATGTAAATTCTACACACAGATGGAAAAGAGGTTTCATCAAACTGCATTTGAAGAAAAATAAGGACAGGAAGCTTAAACCTGGAAATTTTAATAATGAAATCATGAGTAATTCATACAAAAAATGGAAATGGTTATAAAAGAAACCATTTTGACTACAGGAACATCTCAGAGAAGAACAAAATTTAAAAATAGCCTGTACAAAAGGCAGACGGAGACAAGAAGTGGTCTGAATTCATCCAAATAGTGTTCAAGAAGCTCAAATCAAGTCTCAGGACAAACTAAATGGAAATACTAAAGGCAGAACATAAGTATGCTATCCATTTAGAGTAAAAGCATGACCAGCAAGAGGAAAGAACTTACAAGTTCAAGAGAAAGTATAGAGAAGAAGCACACTAATAACAAGTGAACTTCATTTTCTTCTCTAAGGCTAATTTCAGATTAGGCAATCAAGAGACTGCTTTATAAGTAATTTTTTGAATTTTGATTCAGAATGTTGCTGTAGATAAGGTGACTATGGGATGACTCTGTTAAGAAACAGATTTGAATGGGCTCAAACTGAGAATTATTAATTACATTAAATAAGTGTAGTTATTTTATCAGTATACTGAATAAAGCCATAAAAGTCATATTTACCAATTCGGTTAGATCCAAAGGTTAAGAAGAAGAACAGGCATGGTAGAAATATGGGACTTTAGAATGTTTTTAGAAGAAGATAGCCACTCCTATTTATTGTTAGCAGGTACAACTTCAGTCTCTTCCAAAGTTTAAAAAAATGAAGATGTTTCATTACAATCTTTTACCCTTAAGCTTTCCAGAGCATTTGACCTCACTCAGAAATTAGTATGGGGGGCAGAAAGTTAAGATAGTCCAAATATTCCTACTTGTTGGGGGTACATGCCCACTGAAATAGATCTATGAATATGATGAAACAGTCTCTCCCTTGGTGAGCTTATATCATGCAGACTCCATTGTGGCAGACTAGAGACTCCTACCTTGAAGATATCTTGTGGTGGAAAAGCCATGCAGAGAGAAACTCAAGTCACCTTCTAGATGCTAGCAGTATTCCTCACATAACAGCCAGCAAGGAAACCAAATGACCAGACCTACATTGCAGATATCTGAGTTCTGCAAACAGCTGGATGATCTGGGAAGAGGATTCTACATTTCAAAAAAAAAAAAAACACATCCATGGCGGAAAAGACTCTGAGCAAAAGATCCAGCCAAACTCTACCAGGACTGTAAAAAATAGAAAACAGAAAAGTCCCCTAAGCATATGGGAATCTCAAGAACTTTCTACCAAGGCTGGACTCCAACTGCATCTCTTGAGATCTGCACCATTAGAGTAGTTTATACTATAAATGTAAGTCATGCACCCGGGTGATGTTTCACTTTATAGGTAAAAACAAAATAAAAACAAGACTAGAGCCAGGTGTTAGTGGCTCACACCTGTAATCCTAGCTACTTGGGAGGCTTAGATCTTAAAACTTTAAGAGCCAGATTTTAAGACAGCCTATGCAGAAAAATATGTTACACTCTTACCTCAAGTTAACCACAAAAAAAGGCCAGAAAAGGAGATATGGCTCAAGTGGTAGAGGACCAAGCTTGAGCAAAGAGACTTAAGTGAGAATGAGAGGTCCTGTGGGAGTGGGGGGGAAGGGAAATGGGAACCAAGACATGTGAAAGGGTATCAATGTATGGGAATTAATGAACCATCTATCTGGCAAATATCATGTAACCCTTCTATTAACTACAATAAAAAATATATGAAAAAAAAAGAATAGAGGTCCTGAGTATAAGCCCCAGAAATGTGACAAAAATAGATAAATAAACACATAAATCAACAAATAAGTAAATAAATACACAATAATAAAACTATAAAGATAGATTAAAATCATAAAACAAAACTAGCTAGTAGGTGTACTTGAGTTGAAGTTATCAATAGCTCAAATACATAAGACTTCACTTGACAACATATGACAAAATGTCATATTTTATCACTTGGAATGAGCATTCTTATAACAGAAAATACTTTCTCAATCTAGATAAAGAAAATATAAAGATGCTGAATATTTTGGATCTTTTGTGGAATTGAGAAGTATATTTGCATATTAAACTCTGAATTAGACTTAACTGTTTGTAACTTCTCTAAAATGCTCCTAATCACACCCCTAGATACCTCTGACCAATGTTAAAACTCCTAGTGAATTAAAAGAAAATTCTTTCTTAATAGTTTAGGGGCAGGTAATTAACTCACTGTCTTATTTGCCTACTTTGATTTTTAGACTCCTTAACTAGCAGTTTTGATTAGTTAGGAAATTAATATTTCATAATCTGCTCTTTTCTTCCTGTCCGATACAACCTCAGTTTATCATTTAGAAGGAAATGAAGGAAAGAAATGATATTCTCAAAAGTGACTTTACTAATGTTGTTCAGCAATAGCGCATCACGAAAGGGCCCCTTTTAGCTCTTCCACTTCTCTTCTCTGTGGTCTCATTTTCCTATCTGATTATTATAGTCTTTAATAATCATTCTTTAGGTAATCTCAATAAGAGCTTTAAATACCATCTGTATGCTCATAACTTCCAAATATCTATCTTTATCCTACACTTCTGGATAACGACTGGTGCTATCTCAAGTAGAAAATTCAAAGTGACAGAATTAGAAAAGTTTCCCGAGAGAATTTCCTTTCTCTGGAACAATCTTTAAGAGAAAAATAATTTTCATAAAATGACTCCACTTCATTTAGTTCAAGGAAATGGATTTAAAACTCTTCAATGTTCTGCCATTGGCTTTTCTAAATTATCCTTAGGACCATCTACACATTCAGAATCTCTCCAGGCACAACAGGCTAACATGGACTTTGAGCACTGCCAGCATGGCAAGTCAGTGGAGACAGCTGAGGACCTGCTACTCCTCACTTAAACCTAATGGGATATCGATTTACCCCAATCCCAGCAGGCTTTACCAAAAAAATCAATACTTCACTAGCAGTGAAGCAGACAGAGATGAAATGGAAGGCCTTGGGATGAGAGGGCTGTCACCCACAAATCAAGGATGTCTCAAAGATGGCAAACAAGATCTATCAAAGGCAGTGAAGCACCACAAAACAGAGGACAAGCAAAATCAATACAGAAAGCAATGAAGTAACACAAGGAGAGAGAAGCCAAACATGTCTTAATAATGAAATCCTTTTTAAAATAAGCAAGCCGCATTTCCCAGGGTTAGAAGGAAAGGAATTGGACAGTGGTTTAGCCAGCAGAGAAAGAGCCCAAGAACCTTTGTCTATATTTTCTAAAGTAGGAAGCTGAGATCAAAATCACTAAGGTGAGTCAATCGAGCCCAAGAACCTTTGTCTATATTTTCTAACGTAGGAAGTTGAGATCAAAATCACTAAGGTGAGTCAATCAGACACAATTTAAATCCTAGTATTCATAGTAGCTGGCTTATCATGTCCTGCTGTGATTAACTTCCTGCATTATAAAGTGAATATAAAACAACACTGATTTTCAAATGAAATGAATAATTACATTTACTAAGATAGGGTCAGAAATGAGGTGATCAGAAGTCAGGTAGAGATACAAAAATAAAATGGGCAACTTCCCAGGAAGTATGGTCATTTCCTTTCTTTGCCAGAATTCTGCAAAAAAAAAAAAAAAAAGAGGAATTGAATATTTCAAAGAAAACCTCGAGGCTTCAGACAACCAAGAGAAATGAGAAAGTGTATACTGGTATTCAAGAGATTTTAACACATTTTTAGAAATCTAGAAGTAATGGAGCAATAGTAGTGGGTTTGTTAGCACATAGACAAAATACTCTAAAGTTTTTGGAGAGGGTTGGAGGCATGGCTTAGAGGTAGAGCACCAGTCTAGCAAACGTGAGACCCAAGTTCAAACTGCAGTACCACTAAATGAATAATAAAGGTTGTATAATGGGAACAGGGGACAACGAAAGCAGAAATTCTGTCCATAGCAGAAAAGAATGCTGAGAATTTCATAGTAAGGGCAGCTGAAATCAGGAGGACTATTTGCAAGTCAGAATAGAGAGTTCATCCCTAATCCTTCTTCATTCTTCCACATAGAACACAAACAGCTAGGCATATATCTCTCTCAAGGAAATTCATCCCATGAATAAACATTTCATTGGTTCTCATATAAAGAAACTATAACTAAAAATTTATTACAGCATAAAAGAGAAACTATTGGGAGAGACTGAGGAGAGTAAATACAGAGGGATGGGAAAATATGGTCAAAGTACATAATATGTATATAATGAAAAGAGAATAATCAAACTCATAAACATTTATAAAACGGGGGGACGGATAAGAAACAGCAATGGAGGTAAATATGATTCGATTATATTATGTGCATGTATGCTAATATAATAATATTCTAGGGCTGAGAGTTTAGCCTAGTGGTAGAGTGCTTGCTTAGCATGCACAAAGACCCAGGTTCAATTCCTTGTTACCACATACATAGACAAAAGCCTGAAGTGGTGCTGAGGCTCAAGTGGTAGAGCTCTAGCCTTGAGAAAGACCAAGGACAGTGCTCAGGCCCTGAGCTCAAGCCCAGGACTGGCACAAAAAAAAATCTGTATCATTGATATGTACTAATAGAAATATTTTTAAAGAGGCATGAGACTCAATAGACACTAACTCATTCATTAATCTCCCTCTATAGGTGGTGTGGGGCTCAAAAAGTCATCTAAAAGTCTTTTATAAAACTCAAGGCCCCATAACTCATCTTCTCTAGGAAAGAAGTATTCTGTGGATAAGTGGTCTCCAATAGTCAGACCTTCCCAGTGATTCCCAACCAGAAGTGAAACCCATGTATCAGAAATCAACTTAATTTCATCAGGTGACAAAGGCTCACACTTGTAATCCTAGGTGCTCAGGAAGCTAAGATCTGAGGACAGAGGTCCTGGGCAGACAAATCTGAGAGACTTTGATTTTCATTTAGCAAGAAAGAAAGAGAGAGAGAGAAAGAGAGACAGAGAAAGAGGGAGGGAGGGAGGGCGGGAGGGAGGGATGAAGGAAGGAAGGAAGGAAGGAAGGAAGGAAGGAAGGAAGGAAGGAAGGAAGGAAGGAAGGAAGGAAGGAAGGAAGGCAGGCAGGCAGGCAGGCAGGCAGGCAGGCAAATCAAAACAATACTGAGATGGAATTAAGAGGTTTATCTTTGATTGCTGTTCTTAATGTACTATGTGAAGTTATTTCTTTTCTCTTTTTTACCCCTTTATGGTTTATCTCATATTACTGTATCTGACTTTAGTACCTGGTATATATGTTTATTTGCTTATTTAAAATAGGGAATGGAAGGTAAAAAAAAACAAGATGATTAGGAAGAGATAGGGGGATGGAAATGGGAGAAAAACATGGGAAGGGGTATCAGTGTTCAAGAAGTAATGTATCCATGACCTGACGAATTTAAATATAACACCTCTATAAATCATCCCAACAATAAAATAAAAATTTTAAAACACACACACACAGATTCCACCTCACCCTATTCAGAACAGCCATTATCAAGGAAACAAACAATAACAAATTCTGATGGGAATGAGGCCAACAGGGAACTCTTTTACATTGTTAATAGGAATGTGTGCTTGTATACACACACACACACACACACACACACACACACACACACACACACACACACACATATACAGGGGAATATTACTATTCATTCAGAAAATTGATATAGTACTATTCATAAGGAAATGCAAAAACTTAAAATTATATTAATTGAAGTAAGACAGACCCAGAGAAGCAAAGGTTGCATGATTTCTCTCATTTGTGATACAATGTGCCTATAAACCCATAAGTAAACACTCCAGGTGGTATGCAAGGTTACAAATGAACTAACTGAATTAAAACAAATACTGTGGAGAGCTTAAATACTATACATTTTTAGAAAGATTAAGTTTAAGCCCAACAAAATTAGCACCAAGAAATAGGTACTTGCAAAGTAGAAAGGGGGAAGAATGCAGTCATGAATGTATTTTATATGCCACAAAATTGAGAAATGTAAGGCAAGAGGAGGAAATTGCCCATTGAAGGGGATGACACAGATCAAGATGCATTGTATTCATATACGCTTTGCTAAGTAACACTACTTAAAGGTAATAAAAAACAGGAAATGGGGGCCGGGAGTTTGGCATAGTGGTAGAGTGCTTGTCTAGCATGTACAAAGACCCAGGTTCAATTCCTCAGTGCCACATACATAGAAAAAGCCAAAAGTGGTTCTGTGGCTCAAGTGTTAGGGCTCCAGCTTGAGAAAGCCCAACGATAGCTGCTCGGGCCCTGAGTTCAATTCCCAGGACTGGCAAAGAAAAGAGGTAAAAGATATTATATCACCATAAAAATAGCTCAAAAATATATAACTACAAGAGCATACGCTATTGGTGAAAATGTCATTGCCTATGTTTACTTTCTCATTACAAATAAAATAATATGTACACAATTTAAAAAGAAATACATAGAATAAAAATTTAAAAAGTGATAAAAATTATGTGGGAAAAAATCTAGATTTAAAGATGTAGCTTCAAGTCAGGGGATCCTAAAAAATAACAATAATAAATAAGAAAAGGTAGAAAATGATCAAAGAAATATTACTTTTCAGAACATGAGCTTCTAAGTTGAAAGAGCTTACAAAACCCAGAGAAAGAAATGAAGAATGGTTCATAGAGCACTGGGCCAGGAATAAAAAGATGATTGCAAACAAAACAGACAATGGGAACCTTTTATACAAAAACCTAAGAATCCAAATTATATAAAACCTCTACAGAACAACCCTGGATGTTATGCTACAGTGGCATAATGCCGTCAAGCTAGAAGGAGAAATCACTTTAACGTTAGAATTTTGTCCCCATCCAGAGAATTGAAACTGTGTGAGGCTTAGAAAACACATACTTGAAGATAACAAGGGCTCAGAGGTGCCCATGCAGTTTTTAATAATCCACTGCAGAATGCTGGTTCCAACAAAATAAGGACATAGAATAAGGACTTAGGGGAGAAACCAGGCCACCAAATAGAACAGCAAAGAGTTGTCCCAAGCTTGCAACTCTGTGCTATGTATACAAGGCATTCAAAACACATTGGATTAAACAAACAGAGAAATCAAACAAAAAAACAGAAAAAAAATAGGAATCACATTTCATCAAGGATAAGTATGAATGGTAAATTGTTTAAGGGAATATCATTTTCTGGTTTAACTCACAGCATTGATAGAATTCTACTAGCAAGGTGTGATCACATGGAAAAGCCAGGCAAGGTTGTTCACACCTCCTAGCTAGTCAGGAGGCTGAGGATTGTGGTAGCCAAACCCAAAAGACTCTTTTTCATCAATTAACAGCTAGAAAAGACAGAAGTCGAGCTATATCTCAATTGGTAAAGAACCAAGGTCCGGGGTTCAAGTTCCAGTAAAGGTAAAAAGGAATGAAGAATAAATGAATGAATGAATGAATGAGTTAAATCCTCATATAGCATGGCAGGTTATGAATGGATATAATTAAATCTCTTCCATCATGGAACTGGGAATGGAATAAAAAAAGAATGAATTATTTGAATAAAGAAAGCTGAGTTTGAAACTTTGCCACTTGTTAATCATAGAGTCTTGGTAAATATTTTAATGTTTCTAAACTTTTTATGGTGTAGAATACTTATAATAATTGTGTTTATTTCACATGGTTTTGTGAGAAATAAGTAATCAATCGATCGTGCATGCTAGGCAAGCACTCTACCCCTAAGCCAAACTCCTGGCCCAATTTTCTTGCTTAGATGTTTTAAAACCAAGATGGAAAGCTTATCTGTTTTATAAAACCCAAGGATTCCTAAGTGTGATTCCTAAAGCCCCACTTGTACAGCATCCATGAAAATAATTCTTAGTGGTTCCCTGAGTCTTCTTTGATGCCTCTCTTATCCTCAGGCCTGCCGATCAAGCCTCCGGGAAGCTGCTTCAAGTTTCAAGGTAACAGCTTTTCCTTCAGGCTCTCTTTTAGAAAGTTGACCAGTTTTAAGAAGCTTCACACTGCAATAGTTCTTTCTTTTGGGGTTTTCTACAGAACACTGGGAAATTTTAGTGCAAAGAGACTGAATGTCCACAATGACCAGTTCCTTGGTCCTTAGCAAGGTCTTACCTGCACACATTTGAGGAATGCTCCCCGAATGAAGGAGTTCAACAGATAAATGAATGAAATCTAACAAAATACAACTTAACCATCCCATCTGCCAACTATGACAGTGGAACCAAAGCATCTTCAACTTTAACAAACACCTCACCTGGCCCCCAAATCACAAGTCTGTTCAAGAACCATTCTCCCTGAACTAGACCTGAAACTTTGGTTTGTTGTCTCCATTGAAAACCACACACACACACACACCTCTTGAAAGACATTTATTTATTTATTATTTGTGAGTTTACAAGGAATTTTCAGGGGCCATGAACATGGCCTAGTGGTATAGTACTTGCCTACCATGCATGGTAGCTCTGGGTTTGATTCCTCGGTACTACATACACAGAAAAGTGATGCTGTGGCTCAAGTGGTAGAGTGCTAGCCTTGAGAAAGCTCAAGGACAGTGCCCAGACCCTGAGTTCAAGCCTCAGAACTGGCAAAAAAAACAAGGAGATTTCAATTCAATATCAATTTATAAGTACACTGAATCTTGACCAATGACAAGCCCCCCCCCCCCCACTGTTCTACCTCAACTGTCTCAAACCCAATCATCACTGCAGAGCTTCTCTGGTTCCATTTTCACATACATACATTGAAAATTATCATTGTATTCATCCATCCTTCCTCATTCCATTCTGTCTCCCCACTCCCTTTGATCTCTCCATGCTGCTTGTTTATTAGTAAAAAGAAAAAAACAGGACAAATGTGACAGGCTGTGTGTGCAGCTGAAAAGACAGTAACAGAAACAAATACAAAACATGTAAAACAAGATTTTGAGACTCCCATGAAGAGTGAAACTGCAAAACTGTGGTCCTGGAGTACACTTGGTTGAATTATCAGAACTGCAGGTTAATGTTAAAGTCTTCTGAGGAGTTGTGTTGCCTTAATGAGAAAAGACCTTGCAGATCCCCGATCAAGGGCTAAGGGCATTGAGTGAGGGTGGCTATGTCCCTTACCTTCACCATTTCACTTCTCTTTTCTCTTTCCCCCTCCACACAGCAGGGCACGGTAATCTCCTGGATGCGTAAAGTGTCTAGAGAGTTTGTTGGATAAAAGGAGTTATATAATGTAGCATCCTTTGGGGGAAATATAGCAGTAATTTAATTTTTCTGCATCAACAGGGTTCTCTAAGGATAGGAATAGCCCACAAAAAGCAGCAGAGAGAATAATACAGTTAAAGAATCTTCTGAAAGAATCTATGAGCAAGCAACAAATGAGCCTCTTCTGTCTAATGATCACCGACTAGTTGACCTGTCAATGCTAGCCCCTGTGCCAGGGAAGGATGAAGAACACGTGAGCCATAGAGTAATGGCCAGGCCCATCAAGGAACAGTTTCAGGCCAGGTGCCAGTGGCTCACACCTGTAACTCCATCCCAGCTACTCAGATGGTAGAGATCTGAAGATTTGGGTTCAAAACCAGCCCAGGCAGAAAATTATGCAATACTCTAATCTCCAATTAACCAGGAAAAATCCAGAAATAGGGAGGCAGTTCTAGTGGCAAAGAGCCAGCCTTGAGTGACAAAGCTAAAGGAGAGGGCTCTAGCCCTAAGTTAGAGCCCCAATACTGGCAGACAGACAAAGGATGGAAAGGAAGAAGGAAGGGAGGGAGGGAGAGAGGGAGGGAAGAAGGAAGGAAGGGAGGAAGGAAAGAAGGAAGGAAGGAAGGAAGGAAGGAAGGAAGGAAGGAAGGAAGGAAGGAAGGAAGAGAGGGGAGAGGGAGGGAGGGAAGAAGGGAAGGAGGGGACGGAGGGAAGGAGGAAACGGACAAGCAAACAAGCATTTTAGCATAATTTAATAAGAGGAGAAGTGGCTATCAAATGTGAGTATTGGATGGTGCTCAAACTGTGCCATGAGGAAGAGTAAAAGATGGTATAAGATAATAGGACGTATGTTCCAGTCATGAATAATACAAAGGCCAAGAAGAGATTCCTTCTGGCCTCAGTTTTGCATAAGCTAGAAATCAAGAGAAAGACGAAATACAGGTAACATTGAAGGGGCAAAGAGTAAGTAGCCAGAGCAAAGAATTTTCTAAGCTCTGGAAATAGGAATTTCCAAAGGATGGGTAATAGGACTATATGGTGCCTGGTTTGGGGGTGTGTGTATGTGCAAGGTGTCCAAGTCAGATCATCACATTTGCAGAAACTGATGATTTGACTTGCTAGGTTTGAGGTATTATCTGCATAGTATGAAGACAACAATGAAGTAGAAAAGTGAATGTCTAGTTGTAAGAGAAAGTTATGGCTAGGGGTAGAGATCCAAGCACAAAATTGACTTTAGGGGCAGAATCTGGCTGTACTTTAATCATTTCTTGGATCTGGGGATGGGAGACCTGGTCTATTAATTTAGTCATATTTTGTACCCAACTGTGTCCAAGCAATGTTTTCATTCCCAAATGCCCTAGAACTCTACTTTATTCCCTTATTTTTTTATCAGCCACAATTTTTCACGGGCCTTTTTGTGTTTCATATGATATAAGAAACAGTGGAAAGCCTTTAGAGCAACTTTAGTCCTTGAAATACCAAAAAAAAAAAGCAATACACGGGTCTCATTATCTCAGAAGATATTTTTTGGAAATAATTATGATAAGGAGCTGGGGCATAATTAACAAAAAATGCAAAGATAGAAATCTTACAAAGACTTTATATTACTCCCCCTGGACTAGCTTATATTCTCTTACATGGCACAGGGAACTCATTACCTTCTTCTAAACAACTGGTCTACCTTTAGGGTAGAGTTTATGCTTTCTTTCCCTTAGTCTCTAATCTTCCTCTATAAAAGCTCATCATTTTATAGCTTTGCTTCTTTTCCATACTACACACAGGGCAAAACTTCCACTTTCAAAGGAGAAATGAGGAGAGCAATGAAGCAGCCTTCATTTTGCAAACTAATCTCAGGAGACAGTTTTGCTTAGAACTCTGAACTTGCTCCTTTCTATTCCTGATAATCTACTCTACTCCAACTAAGAATTCTCACCTAGATAATAAATATTTTCCTTCTTCAATTGCAAGGGATTTTTCTTTCTGAAGAAGACTTAAGCAATCCAAGGTACAAGGAACTGGAAATAAAACAGTTGGGTAGTTTTGTCCAGGAAGCCTCTGAATTGCCCAAGTATGTATTACCTACATATATATATATATATATAGATATAGATATAGATATAGATATATATGTATTGCCTGCATAAGTATTTTTTTGGAAAACCAATCATTTATTGCATATGAACTACCTTCTAGATACTTTATGATTTTTATCACTAATTTTGCAACAATACTATGTAGAACTATCCTATAAAATGAGGTTTGTTGTATTTGAGGAACATACTGAAGCTACACTGCCCTGTTGTAGAGGCATTCTACAAGGTCAAAGATGCATACTTTTCATCTCTATTACAGCACCATGTTTCTATTGAGTGTTGTTCCCCAGCTCTGAGTGATCCAGTGAGCACAGCTGTCTTCCAATAAATGTTATGTGCAGTGCAGAGAGAAGGCCATATTTGGCCAATAGCCCATATGTGGCAGGTATTTATTCTAAGCTGTCCACATTTCAATCAGTTCAGAGTACAGCTGGAGTTCACTGATGGCTCAAGCTTTAAATCTAGCAACTCAGGAAGCTGAGATCTAAGAACCATAGTTCAAAATCAGCCTGTACAGAAAAGCCTGTGAGACTCTTATCTCCAAGTAAACAATAAAAGGCCAGAAATGGCACTGTGGCTCAAGTGTCAGAGTGCTATGCTTGACTAAAAAAGTCATTTGAGGCATAAAACCTTGAGTGCAAGCACCAGTGTTGCACAAAAAAAGAAAAGGAAAAGATAAAAGACTTGAAGCTGAGCACCAGTAGCTTAGGCCTATAATCCTAGCTACTTAGGGGGCTGAGATTTGAGGATCATGGTTCAAAGCCATCCATGGCAGAAAAGTCTCATGTGGCTCTTCCACCAATTAACCATTCAAAGCTGAGAAATGTGCTGTGGCTTAAGTTGTAGAGCACTAGTTTTGAGTGCAAAGAGGCTCAGGGATAGTGCCCAAACTCTGAGTTAAAGCTCCTAACTGACAAAATAAATAAATCAAAAGGACAAAAAAGAAAGACTTTTGCACAAGGTAGTGACAGCATTAAAATGATCCTGTCAGGTTGGGTTTTTATCAGTCTAGAAAAGACTTCTCTAATGAAAGCCTGAGGATGAGTTACTTTGATTGTCCAAGCATAAGACAGGAGGATCTGAGTTCTAAATTATGAAAACATTAGCCAGGCAAGACAGAAGCTACAGTGTTACCTTCTGATGGTCAATTGCTTTCTTTCAATATCTTGGTTGTAGTTTGATCTCAGATTAACTAGTAAATTGTGGGCATAGACCTAGAAAATCTTTAGAGAACTAATTAACTAAAGGCTTTTAAAGTGCCATTATTAGTTCATACTGGTACTTAAACAGATGAGTAGCTTGAATTTAAGACGCTTGTGCTTAAGCTATTCTTAACTTCAGAAAAGATTTCCACTTTTCATGTAGTACATGTTGAATCTGTCAGAAGTAATGATTCAAACAGTTGTATAACAGACTGGTGGTGATTATATGATCTGATCACAACGATTAAACACAGCCATATCATTAAATTATACCTTCTAACTTGCTCTGGTTTTAAGTCTCAATTTAGAATCTTTTTATGCTTCTAAGTTCTAAACCTCTAATCAGATTGGTTAAAATATACAAGGTTAGGGCTGGGAGTTTGGCCTAGTGGTAGAGTGCTTGCCTAGCATACACGAAGACAGGGGTTCGATTCCTTGGTACCACATACATAGAAAAAGCCAGAAATGGTGCTGAGGCTCAAGTGGTAGAGTTCTATCCTTGAGAAAAATCCAAGGACAGTCCTCAGGCCCTGAGCTTAAGCCCAGGACTGGCAAAAATAATACAAGGTTAAATATGCAGTGGACAATGAGGTCAGTGGAGTTACTCACTGAAATAAACACAACCCATCCAAACACTGGAGATGGATGCTTAAAATCTGAATACCTACTTTCCATAGGATCAGACTGGAAAAGAACACAGTATTAGGCTTAGTATATACTCACAGGACAGGGATTCAACATAAATTACGCTAAGCAATAAATGCCCAAATGAATATCACAACTTTTTTTATACTTCCACATTTGAAAATTGGAAACAATCAGAGATGGCCTACTCAATTTAAGTACCAAAAAAATTCAAATAATATGCTATGCTCAATACATTTAAAAGGTACCAGAATAGCTATCTACCCATCCCCAGTGCAATTATCTATGCATTTTCCATTTGTGTATTACATTTTATAACTGTATTTTCTAGAAGCCTATAAAATAAATGATGTGTGATACTATTCCTCAAGCAGCATATAGAAAACCGGCCAATTTTTAACTGCTATGTATTTCAGATCTCAGGGCAATTGAGAAAACAATTATAAAAGAGCTCACTAAAGTTCATGGCACACAGATAAGTTTCTAAGGCAGCATTGCCAAACTTTATGTCATTCCCAGTGTTTAACATAGCCTAAGTATTTAGCAACTACTGCATGGTGTTTGGACATGGCAGTAAAAAACAAAACATGACAAAAACATTATTTGTAAATATACCAACACTTTAGAAATCTACACTGACTACAGGGCACATCTTGATTTTGAAATATTAACATAAAAAGTAATAAATAATGTATGTGGCCCTACCTGAAAACCAAACTAAGGCAAAAAGGACAGGACCATAGCTTAAATATCTAGGCTAGTAAACACAAAGCCCTGACTTGAGACAGCACCATGACATGAATCAAGACACATAGTACTGCTTTACAAGCTGCTAAGGTCCACTTGGTAGCATTTGTTAAGAGCTTCTGTGCTCATGACCAACTTTCCTCTATGAGTTTTTCAAGCTGTTCTTTAGTTTGGGCATCAGACTAATATTCATCTCATAGAAATGAGGAGAAAATGATTCTCCCCTTCTAATTTCTGAAAAAGTATGTCAACAGTGAATCCAGCTAGACCTGAGACTTTCTTTGTGAGATTTTAAAATTATAAAACATAACTTTTAATTTACATTAATGATAAAGATATATAATCCAAATATTTATCTCTTAATTGGCCTTCAATAGTTTACATCTTTTTTGAGAAAAGGATCCATTTTCATCTAAGTTAATGAAGAGTTGGGATAAGACTTTACAAAGATGCATGGCACTCACAAATTGAATCACCTTTGTAGATATACTTAAAGATAATAAAAAAGAAAATAGAGATTAAATAAAAAATAAAATAGAAACATAGAAATAAATGTCCTAAGGAGGTCTGTTACCTTTAAAACTCTTATGAAACTCAAATTGGACATAACTATTCTTGGGTCTATTAATGATTCTGTTCTCCCAAAGCTAGACACTTTCTCTGCCACTCTTCCCAGAGAAATGAATCCAGCATTTTGTCTTTTACATAAAGTTGCTCACTTCCAAATCCGTATAATTGACGGAATCTAGGTCATATGCCTGTCCATTAGTTCCAAAGTGGACAAAAGAACAAAAGTGGTTCTTTCTGAGCCAGTAACTAGAAATTCCCAAAAGATAATAAATGTAGTTAAGAACGAGAGAGCCAGAACACATCATATTGTGAAATCCATTTTTTGAAAAAAGTCTAATACCATCTCAGCAAGAAGTCTATTTTTCATTTTCTCAGCAGAAGAATACACATAGACATCTTTTCTTTTGGTCCCAGGGCAGAGACCAAGATTGAGTAGAATTTAATGTAAGAAAGCTTTTTCTCAGGGTACCCATTGTTCATAAAACACTGAGAGAAGGAAGGCCTAAAAATGTCACTATACGTCGGATAAAAATTCCGAAAGAAGTGTACTAGGAATAGAACTTGAGGATTAGGAAGCAAGAGCAGGTGTGTATGTTCTTCTTCTGAATTAGATTTTATCCCAATTACTGCAAAGATACAATTTGCTCCCTTATTTCCCAACGGCACTGGCATTTCTCTGTTGTCCAATTTCTGAAGACATCCAGGCCCAAAGCACTATATTCTGAAGCAAAATGCAGTAGAATTAAAAAAATGGGTAAAAGTAGAAAAAGATGAAACCAAACAAAAAGGCTAAATGGCAAAAAGGCTAAATATGCAGTTGTTATATGCATCAGAGATAGGTATAGACAATGAAACCCAGACTATTAGATGGGCTGTGGATATACAGAACAGTAACAGAGAGGTGGGGATGGATTGAGGGAAGGAGAGAAGGAAGACAGCAGGACGGGGGGAGGGAGAGAGAGAGAGGTTACAAGTCTAGAAGGTAAATAAGTGTGGTTAGAGAGCAAACCCAACAATTGTATTGTTATAAGGAGAGAATGAGAAGCCACATTTTGAGAAGCTGAATCTTGGAGTCTTTATCTGAACGCCAGTGACTACCTAGTGGATTCCTATCTCAAAGACCAGCAGTCAGAAAATACACTTAATACAATTAGGAAACATGACAGAGAAGAAAGAAAGAAAAAAATGACACCAAAAAGCCAATTCAGGGCCAGGAGTTTGGCCTAGTGGTAGAGTGCTTGCCTAGCATGCATGAAGACCCAGATTCGATTCCTCAGTACCACATACATAGAAAAAAGCCGGAAGTGGTGCTGAGGCTCAAGTGGTAGAGCTCTAGCCTTGAGAAAGTCCAAGGACAGTGCTCAGACCCTGAGCTCAAGCCCAGGACTGGCAAAAAAAAAAAGCCAATTCAGCTCCAACAGAGAACTGACCTGGGACTCTATGGTTACCAGAGAACAGACAGGAGACAAGAGACAGGACATGAACCAGAGACACATGGCATGGCTTAATAGTAATGAGCTGGTCTGAGCCTAAATAGGGTCCAGTCAAGGGGCAGGGTCACAAGAAACTCCCAGTACCAGGAACTGGACTGACAGGTCTAGTAACCTACCAGTCAAGTGCCCACCTAGCATGCCTCTCCCCTGAGAAGTGGTGGCTTCACAGACTCTACCAAGTAGCCAGGATGATGCCAGTCAGATCTAACCTCCTTGCTTCAGTATACAGTGAAGATTCAGGGCATTGGCACCAAACAAAACCAGGTAAATTGGTTAGTAGGCACAGAGTCAGTCAGCCTCTGAGACAGCTCATGAAAGGACTCTAAACTTTGAAGATACTTAGAAAGAGTGTAGCCTTCAGCTTTAAAGACAAGTCTAGGGGCCGGGAGTTTGGCCTAGTGGTAGAGTGCCTGCTTAGCATGCACGACGACCCGGGTTCGATTCCTTGGTACCACATACATAGGAAAAAGCCGGAAGTGATGCTGAGGCTCAAGTGATAGAGCACTAGCCTTGAGAAATCCCAAGGACAGAGCTCAGTCCCTGAGCTCAAGTCCAGGACTGGCCAAAAAAAAAAAAAGACAAGTCTATCACAACCCATAATATAAAGACAAGGATTATATAAAGCATAAATGGGTTGAACTCCTAATCTATAGGCTGACCATATATATTTAAATCACACATTAAAAATAGGAAGGTGTTCTGAATAATGCTACTAGGACAGTGAATATACAAACCAGGAACGTTTTGGACAAATTGAGATGTATGATAATCCAGAGTATAGATTACCTAGAAAATCCATAGGTGAAGGAAAAAACATGAGAAGGGGTATCAGTGTGTGAGAAGTAATGCACCTACTATCTGGTGAATATAACTGTAACCCTGCCATACACTACAATAAAAAAAGAAAATCCATAGGTAACATTCTCAGCAATAGAATAAAGTAAAACATGTGACATTGATATATCAAAAAAAAGACTTAAATAGGGTCCTTTTTTCTTTGATTTGTTTTTAATATTGGGAATGATAAAGTGAAAAACTAAAGCAGAATACCAGAAGACATTTAAATATTAGCTTTTTTAAAAATTCACTGTGGTGAAATAGCAGTAAGACAACAATGACAGAATGAATACCCTCCATGGCAAGTTACTGGTGGTGATGGCACAGTAGGAATGTAAGTTTTCCTCAGTAGTTGGGATAGTGGCAGAATGGGGGCTGGGTTCAATGATAAGTACATCTGACACTCTTGTAGTCTTAGATCCAGAGCAGGCTAGAATAATGATGAGGACAAAACCAGCAAGGTTTGTACAAGTTGTGTCCATGGAAGCAAAGCTGGAGGAGGCTGTGATCTAGGCTATTAGAAGGCTCCCAAATGTAAAAATAAAAAAAAATAGGAAATCAGATATCTATCTGATGTCCAATTAACCTGTCACTCAAGAGTGCTCTAGTCATTCACAGATTCACTTTCTAAGAGAAAGCTTTCCATAGTAAATATTCTTTAATCCTAAGTGTAGACAAAGAAGGGATGGTAGTTGTCCTCAAATATTTCCATTTCACCATCAAAAAGATCATTTGGTTCAGGCCCCAGTTTTGTAATTGTATTCAGTTTTGTACTGTATTCAAGAAGTGAGCACAACTTCCTTATAGACCTTTGAGTTTTTCCAATGACTTGACAATCTACTTTGAAAATGCAACAGTGTTCCAAATCAACAGATTGTAATGCTAGCCCAGGCAAGCCATTTTCACTAAGATACTCAGAAAGACACACTTTGTGGCTGGACTTCTGGAAGGAACAAGTGCCGGATGTGAGTTCTCTCTACTACAGGGATGCCTCGGTCCTCTTGTCAGCTCCACGTTCTCCCTCCTATACCACACACAGATTCTCTTCAAAGATACAGGAGTGGAGATTTGAAGGATTAGAAATCCAATACCTAAGGGTAAGGATCTGCCAGGCCTAAAGTGAATAAAATCACATTCTGAAACATACAGAGTTTAACATTGCTATGGAGAAACAAAGAATGTCAGAATGTCAGAATGTAATGTGGGGAAGAGGGAGACGGGTTGAGAGGTTTTTTAACCTAGAAGAAATTTCAATCATTTCCCAAACCTGTAACCCTCTTCCTTTCCCTTCTTGTTTGCTAACATCTAATCACTAGAAACACAGTCCATATTTGATTGTTTTTGGATTGTTTTATCTAGGATGTCAAGGTTCTGTTTTGTGACTGCATAAAACCTCAATGCCTAGAATGTTTGACTAACATGTGACATACATTCAACGATATATATTGAATGAACGAATAATGGAAAACTTCCTTTCTTATATACCCCATACAGTACAGTTTGCCCTTAAATATGCAGCAGTCAATCAAGAAAGTGATATTTTTGAAAGAAAGTGATTTGAAGGAAATGGAAAAATCTTGATGCTACATGTTCATCTAAGAGAAAGAGGGCAATGGATGAATCTACTCCCATTTTGGTTTTAAAAAACAAAATCCAGGCTAACATCACAGAAAGCAAATCTGATACTAAAAATGTGTCATATGTGTAAATTTTCTATAACTTAACCTCATCTCAGTATTGCTATTTCCCATTATTGCAGTAAATCCTTCAGAGGAACTAAAAAGGTGAAAAGTTAAAACAAAGTGATTATTTGCTAACCCCAGGTAAGAATCTGAAGAAATGCTAGAAATAAAAACTTTCCAAGGGAATGAGAGGAAAAAGGCATTCTAGAACACTTGAACTTCCAAATGAAGAAAAATCTTCTAGGCACTAAAGAATAACAACTTTCCAAAGACAAGAATTGGCTCACTCCACAAATCCTAGCTTCTTTGGAAATTTAGATTCAAAAATCAAAGCTCCAAGCTAGGCTAGACTGTAAAGTCCATTAGACTCTAAATTCAGGCCTCCATATGAGCATAAAAAAGGAAAGGAAGGGAAGGGAAAGAAAGGAAAGGAAAGGAAAGGAACTTAAACAATACACATTATTATCATTCTGAAGATGGTAATTATGTATCATTTTCTTTGTGAATCTTGCCTATAAGCTTAGCCATTAATGGTCACGTTACCTTAGCTGATGTCTCAAACCATCCCACGAAGCCATGCTCCTTGCAGAACTGGTCCATCTTGAGGCCATTGTTTATAAGCACATCCTTCCCCTGGTCACATTTGTTGGCCAATAAAACCACTGAAACTGGTTTGCCATTAGGCAGAGTTAATTTCGAGTCCAAATCATTTTTCCACTTTGCTACTGCTTCAAATGTGGCTGGCCTTGTGACATCAAAGACAATAAATGCACCCATCGCTTCTCGATAATAGACTCTTGTCATATTTCCAAATCTTTCTTGACCTAGAACAACAACAAAAAAAACAGAATTAAAACTTATTAAAAATTGGAGACTGATTTACATATTATAACTTCATGAGGCTACTACAATGAACAGGTCATTTTGTAGAGAGTCTCACTGCTAATTTCTAAAGAATAAGCTAAATCACATTCCCATAGATTTTTCTCTTCTTCTTTGGGTTCAAAAGTAAATTTTTTCATTACAAAATATGTACTGAGAAAGCACTACGTACCATATAATTTCTTAACAATGCATTAATTCACTTGAAGTTATTTCTGTTTAAATTAATAGAAATGAAATAAAATCTTAAATTCAATTTCTGGATCACAGTAGCTACCTATATGGCAAGTGATCAATCACATGTGCTTTGTGGCATTAGATAACACAATGTTGCACTCCACTTAAGAGTTGAAACCGCCCACTATGCTCACTCATACTAGAGTCCAAAGAGGACTAGGGCTACAATGATTAAAATATGAAAATATAATAAAATATTCATGTGAAAATATAAAGATCCAGGGAGAAAGAGAGAAAGTATGTGAGTAGAATTAACACATATACAGCACACAATACCTTAGAACTACTCAAAATGTAAGTTTCTTTCCCTTTTATTCAGGACACAAAAAACATAGTAGAAAAAAGTGAATCTCTCCAAAACAATTCTTCAAATAAACAACCATCCCATTAAAAGATGAACTAAAGACTTAAAGAGAGATTTCTCTGAAGAAGAAATAAGAATGGCCTATAGACACATGCACACTTACTCGACATCTCTGGCCGTAAAAGAAATGCAAATCAAAACAACTCTGAGATTCCACCTCATTCCAGTAAGTTAGAATGGCCATGGACAAAAAAATCTAATAACAACAGATGCTGGAGGGGATGTGGCCAGGAGGGATCACTACTACACTGTTGGTGGGAGTGCAAACTCGTTCAACCACTATGGAAAGCAGTGTGGCAGTTCCTCAAAAGACTAAACATAGAGCACCCCTGTGACCCAGCAAGTCTACTCCTTGGCATTGACCCAAATGTCCAAAAACAAGGGCATACTAAATCCACTAGCACAATGATGTTCATTGCAGCACTATTTACCACAGTGAAGATATGGAACCAACCCAGATGCCCCTCAGTAGATGAATGGATCAACAAGATGTGGTACTTATACACGATGGAAATCTATGCTGCCATCAGGAAGAACGACATCACCCCATTTGTAAAGAAATGAAAAGACTTGGAAAAAATCATATTAATTAAAGTAAGCCAGACCCAAAGGAATATAGGCTCAATGGTTTCCCTCATTTGTAATAATTAGTACACATCTAGGACTCTCCTAGCAGAGATTACAATAGCGTAAAACCTAGGTACATAAGGGACATATAGGATGAGACTAAATGAAAGGATTTCTAGGACATGGAAGCAAGAGCTTTATATTGTGTAATTGTTGTTCTTAATGTACTATGTTATTTCTCTTCTCCTTTGTTGCCATTTGGTTAATCTCATATTGTTACTGTATCTGACTTTGTTACCTGGCACATTGTATATACTTTTATTTGTTATTTGAAATAGGAAAGAGAAGGGGGGAAAACAAGTTGAGGGGAGGGGTGGGAGTAGGTAAATGGTGACAAAAACAACCTATGAGAAGGAATACACCTACTATCTGGCAAATGTAACTGTTACCCCTCTATGTACTACCTTGACATTGAAACATAAAAAAAAAAATTTAAGAAAACACTTAAAATAAAAATAAAGAAATGGGTTCCAAATTGTAGAGGTCCAGACTATGGTTTAAAACAACAAAAAAATTACAGATATTTCAGCTAACTATCAAAAGTAAACAAAAGGACCGGGAGCATTGTCTAGTGGTAGCATGCATGAAGTTCGATTCCCCGGAACCACATACACAGAAAAAAGCCAGAAGTGGTATTGTAGCTCAAGTGGTAGAGCTTGAGAGCCTTGAGAAAGCCCAAGGACATTGCTCAGTCCCTGAGTTCATGCACCAGGACTGGCAAAAAAGAAAGAAAGAAAGAAAGAAAGAAAGAAAGAAAGAAAGAAAGAAAGAAAGAAAGAAAGAAAGGAAGGAAGGAAGGAAGGAAGGAAGGAAGGAAGGAAGGAAGGAAGGAAGGAAGGAAGGAAGGAAGGAAAAAAAGGAGAAGTGGCACTGTGGCTCAAGTGGCAGAACATTATCCTTGAGCAAAAAGTGTCCAAGGACAGTGCCCAGGCCATGAGTTCAAGTCCAGGACTGGCCAAAAAAAAAAATGTAAACAAAATTGGGCACCATGGGCCGGGAGTTTGGCCTAGTGGTTAAAGTGCTTGCCTCGCATGCACGAAGACCCGGGTTCGATTCATTGGTACCACATACATACAAAAAGCCGGAAGTGGTGCTGAGGCTTAAGTAGTAGAGGTCTAGCCTTGAGAAAAATCCAAGGACAGTGCTCAGGCCCTGAGCTTAAGCCCAGGACTGGGAAAAAAAAAAAAAATGGGCACCAGCACCTTATGTCTGTAACTTTAGCTACTTAGGATGCTGAGAGCTGCAGGCCCAGGACCTGAACTCACAAAAACAGCCAACCAAAAAAAGAACATGAGACCCATTTTCAAATAACCATGCCATGCAGCCAAAGAAACTTAGAAAATGTAAGATCCGGAGTTCAAACCTTGATACTGGCAAAAAAAAAAAAAGGAATCCTGTGTCTACTAGCAATCACTGAAGAGAGAAACTAGATCAGGTATATATTTCCTGAACCCACACTGTAATAGCATGTATCCACAAGCTTTTAAGTCTGATTTGGACATTCATTTATATTGAAGGTTGTATAGAAGTATATAAATTAAAATAAAGCTAAGTGTGCATTTCTTTACTTAGAAAGAAAAAAATTGCTGAGCCTGGGGTGCACATTAGATCAATCTAGCCTCTAAGAAAGTCTATCCAAATTTTGAGAACAAATTTTGATGGCTGGCAAATTTCAATATAAATTACCAAACTGTTTTTTTGATCATGCATTACAAGTGAGATCAGAGATGTGCAGAATCCCTGAGCCATTACTGAAAATGTTGGAATATCCACTGGAGTTTTTAAACCTGTATCACTGACAAGAAAAGTATTTTACCAGCCAGCATATGATATAATTCTAAGACATTTCTTTCATAGGTTATGCTACAGAAAAACTATAACAAATTCCCACCCTCATCGAATCAATGATGAGAAGCGGTGAAAAACTCCCTATATGCCATATAACCCACAGATGAACTTTCATTTCCCCTGAAGGAGTTTCAATCGTTCTTCTTTGTTAATGTCTGATGAAAACATAGTCTTCTTTGATACTGTTCGTGGTGTTCCATGACATTTCAGGAAGCTAGACGAAGAAAGCCCTCTGTGATCATTCAGAACTCCAAAGGCCTCTAGGCTTCATAAATGATGTCTTATGATCTCTTTCAGAAATCTAATCAGATGAAGGACAGAGTCATGGGTTATTCAATAATCTGCTTGTCCAGAGGTTTTCAGGGTAGAGTAGGCAGCTCTTAAGAATAAAGATTTTTACATTTTACTATGAAGGAAAAAGTGTTTTTTAAGACTGCAGTAAGAGAGTTTTCCATAGAGATTCCAAAGGGAAAATGTGGGCATGTACATAAGATTGTAAGTCTATGTGTATCAGGTCACACACAAAAGGAGAGAACAGCTGATTTCTAGAAAGAAAAGACCTTTGTAAAGGGAGGTCACTGGGCCAGCCCACTTGGACAGTTTATATTTGTGGCATTCCAGCAAGGGTCACATTCAGATCAGAGCATTTCTAGCACTTACATTTTATCCTTCCTTAGTCAGCTGACAGCCCTCTCTGCTGTTTCTTATTAAATGAGTGCAAACCATGTGACCCTCAGTGAGTGCCTACTTATGGGCAGATGGAAACCTGAGCCATTCATTGTGGGCAAATTTACTTTCAAAGCAAACACCTTTGGGTATTATATCACATATTCAACATGTACTGAATGAGGCCAGGCTCTGTGCTTTAATTGGCTAGTATGTAGACACTTTGTTCATAAGGAACTTAGAAGTTAATGCTGAACACAGCCAGTGCACCATAGAGTACTTCTCTTAGTTTCTAAACACACTCACAGCACTGTGCATGCGTTTCAGGATTCAGTGTCCAGCTTAGATAGGTGTTAATGTCAAGACAATCAACTGAGTCACAGAAGATGGTGTAGCAGTGCCAAAACCATTTGCATAACTTCATGGCCAGCTCATTTCTTCACCTTTTATTTGTTGGCTAGTTGTGGGGACTGAACTCAGTGCTTGAGCACCAGAGAACCAGGGATTCTAATCACAAGCAAGACTTAAACAGCCTTAAGCAAATGTGCCTCTCTCCCTGAGTCTGTTTTCTGATGTGTTAAATAAAGTTAACGTGGCTGATGTCTAAGGCCTCTTGTTCTCATTGCTGAGATTAAATTGAACCCTGACCCTTTTCCCAACAGCCAGAAATGGTCCCTTTGGTGTTAAAGCCTGAACTGAAATTACACAACACATCACTGCCATAATATGCACTTAAAAACATTTTCAGTTCGTGTAGATGTTTGCAGTATGCAAAACCAAGCAGTGCTTCATCTCGACAAATATCAAACCAACAGCAGGAAGCATGTCATGCTATCTTTGAGAGCTGGCACTTTCTTTTATAATCTGACTTGAACCAAGTAGCATTGTGACTTCACCAACAGGACTAAAATGAAGGTGCTAGAAGGAACATCCTCCAATCAATTCATATGCCTCAGGGAATGCCTCCTCTACAGACAGACATTCAGTCTCCACCTCCCACTTCTTCTGTGTCCCACAGTCTAGTTCAGGATAGCATCGACACAATCATCCAGAATGTACATTCAGGTTACCCTCAAAATAATTGCTCATTCCTTTATCCCCAGAGTCTCTAATATCCTGCCATATTTTGCATTAGAAGTACCTCTGTCCATTGGCATTGCCACTATTCTAGTACAGCCTTATCTCTCCTCATCTGGATGCCTTCAAGTGTGTAAACTTTATTCATCTCCAGGAGATATAGATATAGATATAGATCCCACAGATAATATAAATGCGAATACTAGTTTAGCAGATGCTGCTGGCTCACTTTTATAATCCTATTTACACGGAAATCTGAGATCCAGAGAATCATGGCTCAAAGCCAGCCTAGAGAGAAATTCTCCACGACTCCATCCAAAATCACCAGCAAAAATGAGGCCGGTGGTGTTGCCCAAGTGGTAGAGCACGTCTCAATAGACGCGGAAAAGGCATTTCACAAGATCCAACACCCCTTTATGTTAAAAGCTCTGGAGAAACTAGGAATCCATGGAATATTCCTCAATGTAATAAAGGCTGTGTATGAGAAACCCACAGCTAGTATTACACTTAATGGTGAAAATCTAAAGCCATTCCCTCTAAAATCAGGAATGAGACAAGGATGCCCACTCTCTCCACTACTCTTTAACATAGTACTAGAATTCCTAGCCAGTGCAATAAGGCAAGAAGCAAGCATAAAGAGGATCCAAGTAGGGAAAGAGGAAATAAAACTATCCCTCTTTGCAGATGACATGATTCTGTATTTAAAGAATCCTATAGACTCTACTCCCAAGCTCCTTGAGCTGATTCAAAGCTTTGGAAGAGTAGCAGGCTATAAAATCAACCCTCAAAAATCAACTGCCTGCCTTTACGCCAACAGTGAGAGGAACGAGGCAGTAATCAGGAAAGAAACTCCTTTCACAATAGCCTCAAAGAAAATAAAGTACCTAGGAATTAGCTTAACTAAGAATGTAAAGGACCTTTTTGATGAAAACTTTAAAACCCTAAAAAAGGAAATTAAAGCAGAACTAAGGAAATGGAAAAACCTCCCATGCTCCTGGATTGGAAGAATCAACATTGTGAAAATGACAATCTTCCCAAGAGCTATCTACAAATTCAATGCAATACCCATCAACATCCCAATGTCATTCTTTAAAGAAATAGAAGAGGCAATCCAAAATTTCATATGGAATAATAAAAGACCCCGTATAGCAAAAACACTTCTTAGCAGAAAGAACAGCGCGGGAGGAATTTCAATTCCAAACTTTAGACTCTATTACAGAGCTATAATTCTCAAAACAGCTTGGTACTGGCACAGGAACAGGCCTGAAGACCAATGGAATAGAACTGAGGACCCAGATATTAAACCACAGACCTATGGCCACCTAATCTTTGACAAGGGAGCCAAAAAAATAGAATGGAAGAAAGACAGCCTCTTCAACAAGTTGTGCTGGCAGAACTGGTTAAGCACCTGCAGAAAACTAAAGCTGGATCCTTCTTTGTCACCTTGCACTAGAATTAACTCCAAATGGATCAAAGACCTGGAGGTAAAAGCTGACACACTGAAAACTCTACAGGAAGGAATAGGAGATACACTAGGCCTCCTTGGCGCAGGTCGAAACTTTCTTAATAAGGACCAAGAATCACAACAAATCAGAGAAAGGCTGGATAAGTGGGACTGCATTAAACTGCAAAGCTTTTGTATGGCAAAGGACATAGCTAGTAAACTAATCAGGAAGCCTACAGAGTGGGAGAAGATCTTCACCAACCAAAAAATGGACAAAGGCCTCATATCTAAAATATGTCAACAACTCAAAAAATTGAATCACTCCAAAACTAACCTCCAAAGTAACAACCATCCCATTAAAAAATGGGCCAAAGACTTAAAGAGAGTCTTCTCTGAAGAAGAAACAAAAATGGCCTATAGACACATGAAGAAATGCTCAACATCTCTGGTCATAAAAGAAATGCAAATCAAAACAACTCTAAGATTCCACCTCACTCCAGCTAGAATGGCCAGGATCAGGAAAACGAATGACAACAGATTCTGGAGGGGATGTGGCCAGGAGGGATCACTACTACACTGTTGGTGGGAGTGCAAACTTGTTCAACCACTATGGAAAGCAGTGTGACAGTGCCTCAAAAGGCTAAACATAGAACTCCCCTATGACCCAGCAATTCCACTACTTGGCATTTACCCAACCATCCAGAAACAAGGACATACTAAACCCACTAGCACAACAATGTTCATTACAACACTATTCACCATAGCAAAGATATGGAACCAAACTAGATGTCCCTCAGTTGATGAGTGGATCAACAAGTTGTGGTATTTGTACACAATGGAATTCTATGCTGCTGTCAGAAAGAACGACATCGCCCCATTTGTTAGGAAATGGAAAGACTTAGAAAAAATCATAGTAAGTGAAGTAAGCCAGACTCAAGGGAACTTAGGCTCAATGGTTTCCTCATTCGTCATAATCAGTAGAAACCTTGGGCTCTACTAGCAGAGATTTGCAATAGAGCAAAATCTTGATACATAAGGACATATAATGTGAAGCTAATTGAAAGGATCTCCAGGATAGTGAAACAAAAGCCATATAATGAATGATTGTTGTCCTTAATGTACTATGTTGTCTCTCATCTCCTTTGCTGTCCCTTGGTTATCTCATATTGGTATAGTATCTCACTTTGTTATCTGATATATTGAATTTATTTGTATTTGGATATTTGAAATTTGATAGGGAAGGGGGGAAAACCAAGACGGGTGGGGGGTGTGGAGAGGGGAGGGAAACGGGTACCAAGACATGTGAAAGGGTATCAATGTATGTGAATTAATGCACCTTCTATCTGGCAAATATCATGTAACCCTTTTACTAATTACAATAAAAAAAAGAAAAAAAATGAGGCTGGTGGTGTTGCCCAAGTGGTAGAGCACCAGCAGAGTGAACATGAGGCTCCGAGTTCAAATTCTGGCACTACCATAAATAAATAAATACATATATACATATATGCAAATGTGTGCATATGTACACAGACAATTATCATCAGGAAATATTTTTTTCAGGTTAATTTTATTTTATTTATTTTTTATATTTTTATTGTAATTAATAAAATGGTTACATGATATTTGCCAGATAGAAGGTGCATTAATTCACATATATTGATACCCTTTCACATGTCTTGGTCCCCATTACCCTCCCCTCCATCCCCCGCCGTCTTGGTTTTCCCCCCTTCCCTATCCAACTTCGAATAACCAAATACAAATAAATTCAATATATCAGATAACAAAGTGAGATACTATAACAATATGAGATGACCAAGGGACAGCAAAAGAGATGAGAGATAACACAGTACATTAAGGACAACAATCATTCGTTATATGGCTTTTGTTTCAATATCCTGAGGTCTTTTCATTTAGCATCATACTATATGGCCTTATGTATCAAGGTTTTGCTCTATTGCTCATCACTGCTAGTAGAGCTCAAGGTTTCTACTGATTATGACAAATGTGGGAAACCATTGAGCCTAAGTTCCTTTGAGTCTGGCTTACTTCACTTAATAGGATTTTTTCTAAGTGTTTCCATTTCCTAACAAATGGGGTGATGTCATTTTTTCTGACAGCAGCATAGAATTCCATTGTGTACAAATACCACAACTTGTTGATCCACTCATCAACTGAGGGACATCTAGGTTGGTTCCATATTTTTGCTATGGTGAATAATGCTGCAATGAACATTGTTGTGCTAGTGGATTTAGTATGCCCTAGTTTCTGGATGGTTGGGTAAATGCCAAGTAGTGGAATTGCTGGATCATAGGGGAGCTCTATGTTTAGCCTTTTGAGGCACTGCCATACTGCTTTCCATAGTGGTTGAATGAGTTTGCACTCCCACCAACAGTGTAGTAGTGATCCCTCCTGGCCACATCCCCTCCAGCATCTGTTGTTATTCGTTTTCCTGACCCTGGCCATTCTAACTAGAGTGAGGTGGAATCTTAGAGTTGTTTTGATTTGCATTTCTTTTATGACCAGAGATGTTGAGCATTTCTTCATGTGTCTATAGGCCATTTTTGTTTCTTCTTCAGAGAAGACTCTCTTTAAGTCTTTGGCCCATCTTTTAATGGGATAGTTGTTACTGTGGAGATTAGTTTTGGAGTGATTCAATTTTTTGTATCTGAAGTGATTATAAGATAGCCACTTCTGGCCAAGTACCAGTAGTTCAAGCCTATAATCCTAGCTACTCAGGAAGCTTAGACCTGTGGATCATGGCTCAAAAGTAGACCAGGCTGGAAGGTCTGTCAAACTTTTATCTCTAATTAACCACCAAAAAGCTGGAAGTGGAGCTATGGCTCCATGCCACTTTGGCTACACACCAGAGTACTGGTGTTGAACAATTAGGCTCAGAAATTGTGGCCAGGTCCTGAAGCCCTAGGACTGGCTCACACACACACACACACACACACACACACACACACACACACACACCTAACACTCCCTATCTGGGTTGATTCTTACTCTGTAGTGTTTGTGTGAAGCCTAGGTGTTTGCATTTTAAGCACTCTCGATGATCGTAATGCATGTTCCAAACTTCTGCCCTTTGTTTTCATTATAATCCACATTCAACAGGTATTTCTTACAATTAGTTTTGTTTTAATTGTTCATGTTTGCTTTTTTTTTAAGAAAAAAGACACTTTCATTAGTACTGCACATAAGTTGGATATCTTTTAGAAACTTCGCTTTCCATTACTTCTTTCAAAGTGCTGCAATGCCAAGCTACACTGAGACACTTTTGCTTATTCCTAAAAGCAGCCTGCAGTAACTCTCTGGTTTCCTTTATCATTTATCTGTGTTCCCAAAATTGTGGACCCCCTCTTTGTTTCTCTTTCCACTCTGTTCAAGGACATCTTATACGTCCTCCCATTGAGCCCTGAGACCTCACCACCTCGGAGCAGCCTTCGCCAGCCTGAGAGCTGAGACACCAGCTCCATCCTCGGCCACCTCACTAATCCTTTCTCTGCACCATGAGCACTCATCACACTGTGTGTTCATTCACATTTCAGTGTCTACCAGGCCCTGAAAATCCTGGAGAACAGTTTTGTCGTATTTTAATATCCTAAAACTTTACAGCTCATTTCTTCACCTTTTATTTTTTGGCTAGTTGTGGGGACTGAACTCAGTGCTTGCACTTTTCTCAAGGCTAGAACTCTACCACTTCCAGCTTTTTTTATGTATGTGATACTGAGGAATCGAACCAGGGTCTCCATGCATGCTAGGCAAGCACTCTACCACTAGGCCAAACTTCCGGCCCCTCATTTCTTCACCTTTTGGAGACAGAGCCCAAGCTGTTGGAAAGGCAATATATGGATATCCAGACTTCTTCTTTGAAAATACATCATCATTACATAACTAACTAAATTACTTCATCATATATTCATAAGCTACTACCTAGGATTCATGTGCAGAACTTCTACTCATTCCCAGAAAACAAACAAACAAACATACAAAAATAGAGTAGATGGAGAAAATTTAAAGGATCCTAACACAGTTACGCACTAATCTGTTAAACCATTTCAGATTACAATATGATGCTTTTGTCATCATTCTCATTTTAAAGAAGTAATCTATTTACTGTGAATTTTTATTGTATTATAAGCAATACTTTTTTGGTAATGGCACAATCAGAAATCCTAATAGTGCCATGAAGATATTCTTTATTTTTCTAGTCATGATCATGTGAAAAACAGGAAGTCAAACAAAACTAAAAGTAAATATGCACAATGGTTTGGGAGAAAATAACCAACTTACATAATTAGTACAGTAGTCAACTGGACACTGAACTTTTAATGAGTTAGATGGTTTTAACAAAGTTCGAGAAATTCTCATAAACTAGTATTCTTTTCAGACTAACTTTGGTTTTTTTTAGGGACTTCATCTGATAGTAGCTTCCAAACTACTCCATATCGCTTCAATATTTTTCCCTACAAGTGACCGAAATGTGTCATTAATCATTGGTTTTCTAAGTCGCATAGACACAGGTTGTCAAACTGGTTTTGTCTAATCTTCCATCCAAAAATCATAAACGACTCTGTAACAATGCTCAAGCTTTGGTGGCTTCAGTAATGAACACTGTGCTTGGCACAGTGAGAGTTTCTTGAGGGCTTGCTGTGGTTTGGACATGAAATGATCCCCAAAAGGTTATGTGGTGACTTGCTCTCTTTGATCCCCAGCTGGTAGTAGTAGTAGTACCTGAACTCTTATTCACTTGTCTTCATCTCCCTTAACTATCTCACCAGATAATATAAATATCATTCAAGTTACTGTATAATATAATGCAGAGTATAAAACACACACCGTTGAGAGGTGATTGGCTCATGAAAGTGCTAATTTCAATAGGTCAGTCAATGATTTTAAATAGGCTCTTATCAGGTGGGATCTGATGGAGAAAGTGGAACTTAGAGATTTGCTGTAGGCCTTCCCTCCCATCCCCCTCCCCTCTCTCTTCCTGGTCGGGGTGCAGTAAACAGCTTTCTTTTCACAAACCCTTCTGTTGTGATTTTTCTGCCTTGCCATGGGCCTAAAAGGATGTAGCCAGTAGAGCACAGACTGAAACTGTGATCCAAAATAAATCTTTCGTAATCTAAGTATTTTCCCACTCCTAGAGTATTTTGACATAGCAATTGGAAAACTAACATTTCTAATCCTTCACCCTACTAGCAGTTGATACTTAGAAATTTACCCAACTAAATCATCTGTCCTGTCTCTTGTATTAATCATTTTCTTTCCTCTTCTACTAGACACCCATCTCATCTCATCATTTTACAAAAACATTAGCACTTATAATTGTCAAGGAACTGTTCAACTCACTACAATAAAAATCTTTGCTTTATTGATAATTACAGTCTATGGGAAAGAAGCAAACAGTAAACAACAAAGTAGGTAGAACAAAGATGAGGAATGTCCAGACTGTGGGTTACTAAAAAACCTGGATGATAGGTAAGACATATAATTCTCATGGCTGTCACTGGCTTTCCTCAGCCTGTCTGCAATGATAATGTTGGATGGCCCACAAATGATGTTATAAATAGCCAAATAGCAGTGGATCTGTGGCTTAAGTGATAGAGCACTAGCCTTGAGCTGAAGAGCTCAAGGACAGCACCCAGGCCTGGAGTTCAAGCTCCATGATCAAACATAAAAGAAAAAAGAAATATTCAAATGGCGCTTGGTAGAAAAGAGGCTTGGTAAGAATACTATGGTAAATACTATCTGGTACAAAGTATTATGGGGGTTAATAAGGCAGGAAAACAGAAAAGGGTATTCAGTACTGGAGGCAGAGGGACAAGGAAGCCTCTACAAATGGGACAGTGGTTTCATCCAAGAGCAGTGGCCTCCATGACCATCTTGAAGAAGGATATAATGTGACAGGATGGTGCATGAATAGACTCCGCGGGATATGTGTGTTGGAGAAGTATTTGAAGAATGAGAAAATTCACTTGAATAAAAAAAAAATGCACATGGAGGAGATTAGTATAGAATGAGACAGTGAGGTCCCAGATCCAGACTACAGGCAGTTCCTAATCATTCTGGATGTGACGATTAGTTCTAGATGAGAGAAGGAAGTATTCAAGGGTTGCAAGCAGATGAGAGACATTAACTCAAAATAATCAATGAGCAATTAAGACTGCTGTCTTAGGAACTGACTTACAGTAGTCAAGGCAAGAAGTGAAGTGACTAAGAATTTACTGTAATCATCCAAGCAAGAGATGATGATGGTTTGAAACAAAGTAGACATGGGAAAGATGGGGAAGATTTATCAGCTTACTGGTTCCATTTTGAAGTAGAGATGGCAGTTGGATTGCAGAAGATGAGCTAATTCATGTATGATTCTTAGAGGAGTCTGAAAACCTGGTACTGCTGGGCAGTCATTAGCTGATGTGTAGAGGCAATGATACACGCAAGTTTGGTGTAAAGAAGGGGTGGAGGGTGCCGGGAGTTTGGGCTAATGGTTAAAGTGCTTGCCTAGCATGCACAAAGACCAGGGTTCGATTCCTTGGTACCACATATATAGAAAAAAAAGCCGGAAGTGGTGCTGAGGCTCAAGTGGTAGAGTTCTAGCCTTGAGAAAGTCCAAGGACAGTGCTCAGGCCCTGAGCTCAAGCCCAGGACTGGCAAAAAAAAAAAGGGGGTGGAGGATGGGAAGCTAAATCAGAATTCTGACATGCTAAGTTTAAGATTTCTATTAGGATAAATATTATGTTGGCAGTTGGCGATAACTGAGTTAGAAGTTCTAACAGAGGTTCAGAATGAAAAGATTAAACTTGACCTTGCTTTGTCACTAGTCAATATACCTTGCACAGCTTCTGCCCCTGTCATTTCCCTAATGAAATGACATACTTCTAGGGATCCTCAGCAACTAGACAATGGGCTGCTAACCTGAGGTGTGAGCCAAGCCAGATTCAAAATAATATAAACTATTCTGGTACAGTTTTAAATTGCAAGCTGTAACACGAATATACAAATATTGGAGTATATCAAAAACTCAGAACACGTAGAAGTACAAGGCACACATCATCATCATACTGACATGGCTCATTTATGGTTTATTGGTCAGTTCATTTGATTCGGTCATACCAATATCAGACTGCTCTTTAGGGAAAAAAATATGCTGAGACATTATTCCTTCCACATTATCTCCTGCCACAAAAACACTGCCTTCAATTCCAATGTATTTCACTAACTTGAATGTTTTTTTTATTTTTTATTGTAATTAATAAAAGGGTTACATGATATTTGCCAGATAGAAGGTGCATTAATTCACATACATTGATACCCTTTCACATGTCTTGGTACCCATTACCCTCCCCCCCACCCCTCCCACCCGTCTTGGTTTTCCCCCCTTCCCTATCAAATTTCAAATAACCAAATACAAATAAATTCAATATATCAGATAACAAAATGAGACACTGTAACAATATGAGATGCCCAAGGGACAGCAAAGGAGATGAGAGACAACATAGTACATTAAGGACAACAATCATTCGTTATATGGCTTTTGTTTCAATATCCTGGAGGTCCTTTCAATTAGCTTCACATTATATGGCCTTATGTATCAAGATTTTGCTCTATTGCAGATCTCTGCTAGTAGAGCCCAAGGTTTCTACTGATTATGACTAATGGGGAAACCATTGAGCCTAAGTTCCTTTGAGTCTGGCTTACTTCACTTAATAGGATTTTTCTATGTCTTTCCATTTCCTAACAAATGGGGCAATGTCATTCTTTCTGACAGCAGCATAGAATTCCATTGTGTACAAATACCATAACTTGTTGATCCACTCATCAACTGAGGGACATCTAGGTTGGTTCCATATCTTTGCTATGGTGAATAGTGCTGCAATGAACATTGTTGTGCTAGTGGATTTAGTATGCCCTTGTTTCTGGAAGGTTGGGTAAATGCTAAGTAGTGGAATTGCTGGGTCATAGGGGAGCTCTATGTTTAGCCTTTTGAGGCACTGCCATACTGCTTTCCATAGTGGTTGAACGAGTTTGCACTCCCACCAACAGTGTAGTAGTGATCCCTCCTGGCCACATCCCCTCCAGAATCTGTTATTATTCGTTTTCCTGATCCTGGCCATTCTAACTGGAGTGAGGTGGAATCTTAGAGTTGTTTTGATTTGCATTTCTTTTATGACCAGTGATGTTGAGCATTTCTTCATGTGTCTATAGGTCATTTTTGTTTCTTCTTCAAAGAAGACTCTCGTTAAGTCTTAAAACCCTAAAAAAAAGAAATCAAAGCAGAACTAAGGAAATGGAAAAACCTCCCATGCTCCTGGATTGGAAGAATCAACATTGTGAAAATGACAATCTTGCCAAGGGCTATCTCCAAATTCAACGCAATACCCATCAATATCCCAATGACATTCTTTAAAGAAATAGAAGAGGCAATTCAAAATTTCATATGGAATAATAAAAGACCCCACATAGCAAAAACACTTCTTAGAAAGAACAGCGCGGGAGAAATTTCAATTCCAAACTTTAGACTCTACTACAGAGCTATAATTCTCAAAACAGCTTGGTACTGGCACAAGAACAGGCCTGAAGACCAATGGAATAGAACTGAGGACCCAGATATTAAACCACAGACCTATAGCCACCTAATCTTTGACAAGGGAGCCAAAAAAATAGAATGGAAGAAAGATAGCCTCTTCAACAAGTTGTGCTGGCAGAACTGGTTAAGCACCTGCAGAAAACTAAAGCTGGATCCTTCTTTGTCACCTTGCACTAGAATTAACTCCAAATGGATCAAAGACCTGGAGGTAAAAGCTGACACACTGAAAACTTTACAGGAAGGAAAAGGAGATACACTAGGCCTCCTTGGCGCAGGTCGAAACTTTCTTAATAAGGACCAAGAATCACAACAAATCAGAGAAAGGCTGGATAAGTGGGACTGCATTAAACTGCAGAGCTTTTGTATGGCAAAGGACATAGCTAGTAAATTAATTACAGAGTGGGAGAAGATCTTCACCAACCAAACAATGGACAAAGGCCTCATATCTAAAATATATCAACAACTCAAAAAAATTGAATCACTCCAAAACTAATCTCCAAAGTAACAACCATCCCATTGAAAAATGGGCCAAAGACCTAACTTGAATGTTTAATAACACACGTTTTATTTTCTAAAAATCATTGGGATGGTCTCATCTTTGTTATTGTAAGGCTTGTGTTAAGGTTAACGTAGGATTGCCTGTTTATTTCATTGCATGAAATTCCTTATCATATTTTGGATCACACTAATGCATTCAATTAGCTGCATGTAAAATGTTAGTGCTGGCCAAGAAAGGGATGAAGGATATGAGAAAGCACTGTTCCTGTTTCCTGGGGAATGAGAACAAACACCCATGAAATGGATAAGATGGCCAAGAATTGAGATTGGATTTTTTAGGAAGGTTCTTAGAAAATATAAAAGTAGTTGAAAACACAGCAGGACCACACAAATAAATGCAATGACTATAGAATAGTATAGGTAGGGGTGAAAGTCCATTGAATAACCTCTTTCAATAATTATCAGGCAGCTCAACATAAATACCAGGAAGCTGAAATGTCTTGACAAGAGCATTCTGAACTCTCAGGCAGAGTAGGGGAAGATGCATGAAAGAGCAATCATAAGTGAACACAGCAATAACACTCAGTACACACACAAAAACTGAGCTAAGAGGTGTGAGGAGATAGAAGGAACGAGATGAATGAGGGACAACAGGGAATGATGGAAGGGATAACTGATCACCATGCACTTCCAGGCTGACATGTTAAATGAAAACCCCATTGTAAAACTAGCTGAAGAAAACAAAAAGAAAATAAAATTAACATTGCAGCCAAAAAAAAATCAAGATGGACAAGTCTGTGTCTATGTGAACAAAAGGACTTATGACCTTACCCTCTGGCTGCCTATGGAGTGGTGAGGTTGCACATCTTGCTGTTCAAGTGTGGGTTTACTAATCTACTTCATGCTAAGCTTTTTGCCAGTCTGGGGCTTAAACTCAGAGTCTGAGCACTGTCATTGGGCTTTCTCAAGACTACAGCTCTACCACTTTAGCCACACCACCAGTTCTGGCTTTTTCAATGTATCTGGTGTTGAAGAATTGAACACGGGTCTTTGTGCATGCTAGGCAAGCACTCTACCACTAGGCCAAACTCATAGCCTTTGGCTAAGTTCTTTGCTTAGCTCCTGACTGGATGTGACTCCATTCCCATTGAATATTCCTTCTTCCTTCTTCTCCTAACCAAATCCTACCCAGTCTTCAAGTTTGCAGTGAAAGCTAATCCTAGAGACACTGTTTGCTTATTTATTTCCTCAGTTCTATCTCCTCCCTCTTTCATATTCCCTTAGCACTGACTGTACCACTCACTGGGCTACTTGGTAAACTTTACTTTGTACTACTTTTCATCTGCTGCAAACTTCTGAGCTTGTGTCCTCGACTACATTATAGAGTCCTTGAGCCCATCATTCAACTACTCCATTATAGTGCCCATGTCTGCCTGCACACAGACAATGAAGTGAAACTGGTGATACATGGCTTCTATACATAATAAAGTAACAATTAATATTGAGTCTGATTAGAAGGGATCACCAGCAGGGAAAGCAGTAGACTGGATAAAACTAGTCTGTTGCATGGCTAGTGAAGATCTTCTTCCACTCTGTGGGCTTTCTATCTAACTTGTTAGCTATGTCCTTTGCCTTACAGAATCTCTGCAATTTAATGCAGTCCCATTTGCCCAAACTTTCTTTAAACTTTGTGTTTCTGGATCTTTATTAAGAAAGTTATTTTGTGTTTCTGGGTCTTTATTAAGAAAGTTATCAAAGATTTATGGCCATGGGTCTGTGAGTTGATTACTGGGTCTTCAGTTCTATTCCATTGGTTCTCAGGCATGTTCTTGTGCCAATACTAAGCTGTTTTGATTATTATAGCTCTGTAATAGAGTCTGAAGTTTGGTATTGATATTCCTCCAGCACTGTTCTTTCTGCTAAGGATTGTTTTTGCTATACAGGGTCTTTTATTATTCCATATAAATTTTTGGATTGCTTCCTCTATTTCCTTAAAGAATGACATTGGGATATTGATGGATATTGCATTGAATCTGTAGATAACCCTTGGCAGGATTGTCGTTTTCACAATGTTAATTCTTCCATTCCCGGAGCATGGGAGGTTTTTCCACTTCCTTAGTTCTGCTTTAATTTCCCTTTTCAGGTTTTTAAATTTTTCATCATAAATATCCTTTATATATTTAGTTAATTCATAAGTATTTTATTTTCTTTGAGGCTATTGCAAAAGTAGTTGCTTTCCTGATTTCTACCTCACTCTTCTCATTGTTGGCATATAGGAAAGCAGTTGATTTTTGAGGGTTAATTTTATGCCCTACTTCCTTGCCAAAGTTTCAAATCAAGCAACTTGGGAGTGGAGTCTATAGGGTTCTTTAAATACAAAATCATGTTATCTGCAAAGAGGTGAAGTTTCACTTCCTCTTTCCCTATTTGGATCCCCTTTATGATTGCTTCTTGGCTTATTGCTCTGTCTAGGAGTTCCAATAATATATTAAAGAGGAGTGGAGAGAGTGGGCATCCTTGTCTCATTCCTGATTTTAGAGGAAATGGCTTTATCTTTTCACCATTAAGTATAATGCTAGCTGTAGGTTTGTCATACACAGTCTTTATTATACTGAGGAATGTTCCATGGATTCCTAGTTTTTCCAGAGCTTTTTTCATAAAGGGGTGTTGGATCTTGTCAAATTCCTTTTTGCATCTGTTGAGACAATCATGTGATTTCTGCCTTTGCCCTTGTTGATGTGATGAAACATATTAATTTGTCATCAGTATTCATCAAATAAATGGGTCTATAGTTCTCTTACTTTCATGGATCCTTGTCTGGTTTGGGGATGAGAGTTATCTGGCTTCATAGAATGAGTTTGGCAAAGAGCCTTCACTTTCAGTTTCATTGAAGAGTTTGAGGACTATTGGTGTGAGCTCTGCTTTGAAGGTCTTATAGAATTTAGCCATGAATCCATCAGTTCCTGGGCTTTTCTTGGATGGGAGGTCTCTTGTTGCCATTTCTATTTCATTATTTGAAACAGGTCTGTTTAGTTGGTTTAGATCTTCTTGAATTAGTTTGGTTATGTCAGTATTGGTTAGAAATTCATCCATCTCTTCTATATTCTCAAATTGGTGGCATAAAGGTTTGAACAATATTCCCTTATGATGCTCTGGATCTTGGTAATTTCTGTCATGATATTTCCATTCTCATCCATGATTTTGTTTATTTGGGTGTGCTCCCTTCTTTTGTTGGTAAGATTTGCTAAGGGTCTGTCAATTTTGTTAATTTTTCAAAGAACCAATTCCCTGTTTTGTTGATTCTTTCTATGGTTTTATTGGATTCTAATTCATTTAATTCTGCTTTAATTTTAATAATGTGCTTCCTTCTACTTGAATTGGGATTGGTTTGTTGCTCTTTTGCCAAGAGCTTAAGGTGCTTGGTTATCTTTGTTATAGGCAAAAATTTGTCTCTATTCATCAAGAATATGATTGTTGTCATTAATGTAAGTAATCTAAACTATACAAGAATTATATGAGAAGCAATATTGATTTTTCAGGGATCCAGAAACAACAGGCTTAAAGAAGGAAAGGGGTATAGGATAGATTATCAGTAAATTTTACAAGTATATTCATCATATTCTGAATTCATATTTAAAATCAAAACAGTGTACTTATGTGTATATTTGGAAATGGGTGTTAGTACAATATCATTGCTTTTCTTTGATCCAATTCTATCATCTCTAGTAAAAGAACTAATAGGAATTAAAAGTCTAATAATCAATGTGAGATAAGATATGAAACCAAATCACGAATAAGAGATTAGTACAAATCAACACCAGCATTTACGTTTTTAGTTAAATAAATAAGCGAACTTATAAGCAAAGTTACAGTCTCATACCTGTAATCCTAGTTATTTGAGAGGCTCAGATCTGAGTATCACAGTTTGAAGCCAGTATGAATGACACGCAATCTGACATCTCCAATTAATCAGCAAAAAAAGAAAAAGATGTGGGAGGTGGAGCTGTGGCTTAAGTGGTAGAGGACCAGCCTTAATTGAAAAAGCCAAGGACAGCATTCATGTACTGAGTTTCTGCAGTCAAACCGCAGTACTTGCACCAAAAATAAGCATCCTTAAAATACCTTTCATTGCTATGAAATAAAAAAGTTATCTTTGAATTACATGGCAATTGAAGCAATATTTCTTTGGAGGTTTCATACATAACTTAATGGATAACTCATGAGAATCCCTAAACACCAAATTTTTCATTCTTGGAGAAATTCCAGAGTTTTCTAGCACTGTAGTTTCTCAAACATGTCAAAGTGTCCTCAGATGCCACATGAAAGTCACAGGGGTATAAGAAGATGTTTTGTAAATTTCAACATAAGCCTTGTGATACTCAAGCTCAATCAGACATTTTAGTGGAGTAGCTTGAGTCACAATTTTAGCTCTGTATTCATTTTTTTTATGTCATCACATTCAAAATGGATTTGGGAAGTTTCTGTGATAGAAGGTAAGAACCTTGTGACAATCACTATGAACAGAACATGATTGGGATGATACCCACTATGTCCCATGGCATAGTTCATGGTGAAGGGTAAATTGTAGTTACTAAAAACTGAACAAAACTATTCTTATAACTCATATTTTTTAACTCAGATGACTATTCAGTTGTTAAAACATATTCCTGTTGCATTGTTAAGTGCTATTTAATTAACGGAATTTCCAATTATTTCTTTTGGCTTAGGTGCTTTAATGAAAATTTGCAGGAGGTGTGGAGGGAGAGAAAGAAGGGCTGCATGCTGGTTCTGGAGCTTGAACTCAGGGCCTAGGCACTGTCTCCGAGTGTTTTTCTCAAGACTAGTTCTCTACCACTTGAGCAACAGCTATACTTCCAGCTTTTTGGTGGTTAGAGATAAGAGCTTCTGCCTGGACAGGTTTCAAACTGTGCTCCTCAGATCTCAGTCTCCTGAGTAAGTTAAGTTTACAGGCATGAGCCACTGGCTCCTGGAAGAAAATTTATTTTGATGGTAAGGATTTGAAGAATTTAGGGTATGAGGACTTCTTCTGGTGTCTAATCTATTGTTTTTCTTTAAATTGAAGTACAAAAACATATGAACATCATAGAACATACGCACACTCACCCCCCCCACACACATGCAGGACACCCACACACACTTCTACCATCATATAAGAATTAATTTTTATTTCTTTCATTTCTCAAATAAGAAACCTGTGGACCTCTGCTGCTGTGGTTTTCTTGCCAAACCTAAATACAATACATAAATATAGTTAATAAATCAAACCAACCATATAGTCTCAGTAAGGATAGATGCAAAGAATACTGATCATCTTCCAACTGGAGTGTAGAAGATGTGAACACAATTGAATTGTTTCATGGCTCATTAAAAAATAGTAGAACTGGGGCTGAGAGTTTAGCTTAGTGGTAGCTTGCCTAGCATGCACGAAGACCCGGGTTCGATTCCTCTGTACTACATACATAGACTAAAAAAACAAAAAACAAAAAAAAAACAGAAATGTTGCTGCTGCTCAAGTAGTAGAGCTCTAGCCTTGAGAAAAGCCAAAGGACAGTGCCCAGGCCCTGAATTTGAGGCCCAGGACTGGCAAAAATGAATAGTAGAATTGGCATAGTCCTCATCACTCCATGTTGATATGACTTTTAGCAAGTTTTATGTGTTTGTTCACTTGTTTATCTGTTTTGCAGTCTATGGAAGCATAGTTCTCTTACCTGCGTGTAACAACAGTGTCTACGAGATAATCTCATTTTGAGCAGCAAATGAAATGATGCATAGAGATATAGAAAAAAGGTACTTGACCTTAATAATAGATGGCTATTAATAGCAAAGTATATTGCAAAGGAAATAGTTCTTCCAAGAAATGATTTATTATATCAATTTGTTCTCAACCTCACCCTATAAATTGGATTGAAATTTGTTTGAATCCCCCACACTATTAAGCATTATCTTTGTGCATATCAGGCTGAGGAAATATACAAGAAATTTAAGCTCATCATTCTCCCAGAGAGAGCAATTTTATACAAGGCTGATAAACTAATAAAAGTTAAATCCAAATATAAATGATAAGGAACAAAGGTTAAACAATGCATCAAGATAACACAAACTACAAAAAGTAGAGTTTGGAGAAAAAAATTAAGAAGACATTTAAGTCTATTAACTTCTCTTAAATTAAATCACTTTTTGTTTCCAAAAATAAATCTTTACTTGATTTGCTCCTTCCTTTGCAATTTCTTCCTGTCTACTTCTTTTCTGACCCTACAATCATTGCTTCAAACTATATAACAAATAACTGGAATCAGGTCTGATAAAAAGTTATGAAGGATATTTAAATAGATACAGAATAATTCTATGCAAGGTTATGTAAGCAGTGCTACAGGGGATAAAGAAAACTGGTCAGGAATTCCAGGCATAAGAAAAATTAGGGAAGTCTTGGGAAAAAGCTGCTATTCAGAAGAGCCTTAAATATTGGGCAGGATTAAGACAAGGGGCTGGAAACACAATCAGGTAGGGGGAAAACAACAACAACAACAAAAACCAGAAGACATACAAGCAATAGATACAGGTCCTGAAAATGGAGTATCAAGTTCAAATGTCTGTAATTAAAGCTTCATCGTGGACAGAGGGCAGAAATATTATTAGGAATGTTATTAGTAATCAACATTTGAAAATCTTTGGCTTTCACGATGGTCAGGCACCATTCTGTCTTCTCTCTGAAATATGAACTTCTATAGGGCTGGGAATCATCCAAGTTGTCCATGTTTTGATTTCAGTACTTGACCATACTGAGCACCTGATATCAATAGCATGTTTTAAACTCTTCTAAACTCACTAGCAGAAACAAACGGGGGGAAGCTTGAGTCCTAGTTTTAGTTCTACCATTTAACAGGTTTTGTGAGTCTGACGAACTCATTTCCCTCCAGTCCAGATTACAAGATTACATCTTCTTTGTCTCCAAGGTGACTGGTGTGATGTGGTTTTGACAAGTCCTTAAGGTTTTTAACTACATACAATTACCTTTGGGGAAGATAGTATTCTGTCAAATATATCCAATAATTACAAAGAAAATACAGACCTTTGATTGTACCACTGAATAAATAATAATTCACTCCAAATTATGGAGACTATTAAACCCAGATGCATCGTTATGGAAAATATTATTTAAGTTGGGTATGTTGGAAGCTTATAATAGGAAGATGAGAACCAAAGGATTAAGTGATAGAACACCAACCTTGAAGCCAAGGGGTAGTGGTGGTGGGGGTAGTGATGGTTGTAATGTATGAATTGTAAGGAAGGTATGACATTAAAGAAAAGTGAAATTTGATTCACAGTCTAGGAGTGGCTAGTTAGAGAAAGAGGAAAATAGCAAAAATTAAAACTCGAGTCTATTTTCAAGGAGTAATTTAATATCTTACATTCTTTTACGCAGTTCCACACATCTGAAATATCTGAAAACAATAATTTGAAACCTAAGGATAGAACCTTAAACTTGATTCTGCCAAGCTGAAGGAGAGAACTCTAGAATATGAATTTAGAGATAAGGGTCTTCCCATGATGGAATAGCTGTCATTTCCACCACCGAAGCAGTAGGGACACAATCTCCCTCTGGAAACATCCATCTCATAGAGTTAAAGAAGGCTCTCAATGGCTTGACAACACTGAAAGAGTCCTGAAAGTGAATTATGAGAACAGGGAAAGAAAAGGCTGTGAGCTTACTTCAAGATAACTATTCTCAAACATTTATCAGATGAGCAATCACTCTGGTATCAACCTCAGTGACTACTTAGCATCAAACCACTTTTACTGAGTAACTTTTATATAAAAGTATTGCAATGAGTATGACCCAGTGTAACAAAATAAATATCAGGAAAATGGTACTTGAACAGTGGGTGGGAGAGGTCAAAGGAAAGGGGAAAGGGGAATGAAGAGAAAAACTAGGAGCAGAATGTAAATATAAAATTCAATGCATATCCTACAAAATAAAGAAACTGAGGAAAAGGTTAGAGTTGGAAGAGATGAGGGGAAAAGTACTGGTGACATTGATCAAAGTCCATTGGAAGCATATACTACTTGAATGCATGGCAACCTTTTTTGTACAACTACTGAAAGGTAATAAAAAAATATATTTTGAAAAAAAGAGTGACCAATGGGAAAATGGAGTTGGAAGTAAGTTGGAAGTTGGAAAGTCAAGCTTAGAATCACAGCTTTGGGGTCATTTGCATATGATCTAAACTACTTTCAGGTACTAACTTTGGTAACATCAAAGAGGTAGGGTACCAGCACAAGAAATAGCATACCAGCTCTGGCTTTGTTCATCTCCTCTGGTTTAGTCTTACACTGAAAGGATGTAGGGTAGGCAAGACCCTATTTGTATCACAGGACTCTTGAAGTTACCTATATCAATATACATTACTCCCTACTATAGGTAATTTACTTTATGTCATCATCCCCACTAAAAGTGAATTTCCAGGAGTCAAGAATAAAGTCTATGAAATGATTTGTCCAATGACACATTAACATGGGAGCTAACATACACCATGCATTAATTCACCAAAGAAACCAGCCACATATGGGAGAACCAGTCTCTCCAATCCTTTCTCTACAATGACTTAACACTCCTTGGCAAACCTCCACCTACTTTCCTGTTACAACTAGTCCTAGATGATAGGAATGTCCCACACACCCTTGATTATACATTTGTGACACATGCAAACTCCAACAGCTTCCCAGCAAGAGGCCTTGAGGTCTTGCCTACCTGAAAATTCACCATTGTTTTCCACTCTATACATTTCTCATCTGTAAGCACATACCATGCCATTCCACGTAGTAATTAGGAATCCATAATTACTCAGGCTAGAAGCAGAACAATCAGTTGCCAGTAGAAAAAAGCCAGGACCTAACAAGCCTTTCTTTTCTTTATTTTAAATTTAACATACTGAATTGCTGAAGCTAATTTTTCTGCATTTCTCTGTCTGTTACTTTGACATTCAATACTTCTCCCATAAAACAAATCTGAGAGTTTGAGGCATACACATAGTAAAGTCCAAACCCTTCCTTCGGGAAATTTCACAATCTGAAAGCACTTGGCAGACTAAAAAACAGTCTAGCACCATGGCCCAAATCGCTGTCACAGCCTCTTCTGTGAAGACTCAACTAGTTGGTAAGGACTCCTGATAAGAACTAGGTAGCATTCACCCCACTACCCTCTGCCAATGAGACATGTACCCCTGTGCTTCCTTGCCACTTGGCAGAAATGAGGCAGCATGGGCACACATATATCTTCTTCTAGATTGTGTCTTGTTAAAGACATCTCGTATTTAGTAGGGCACAACAGTGAATTTGTTTCAAAATCTCTGTGTGTGTATTTGTTTTGTAGTTTTAAATTTTAATCGAATTTAATTTTTCCTTTCTAATTTCTGTTTTTTTAATTTGTTTTTTAAATCCAATTTATTTTTCAATTTAGGACTGGATTTTCAATAGCTATTGACAGGTTTGGTCATCTCACAGACAGACAGCCAGACAGACAGGCAGGTGTATAAAGTTATATTAGTTCTGAACTTCTTGGCCACTTGTGAACCTGTGCAACTCTCTTACTCCTTTGCATTCTAGGGCTCATGCTTTTATTCGTTTTTTTCACTAAAGGTAAGTACTTTACCTTTTGAGCCAGTGCTTCACTTCCAGCTTGTATAGTCTTTGTTTCACTTTGATTTTATAAGATAATAGCATTTCTTTAATTATTATTATCTTTAAGAAGGTGTGTAAAAGTTTCTATTTAACAAAGCAGTATAAGAATACAGTCACGCCTGTAATCCTAGCTTCTCAGGAGGCTGAGATCTGAAGATCACAGTTCAAAGCTGACAAAAAAAAATACAATGCATCTTGATCCACGTGGTCCCTTTCAATAGCCTCACCCATCCCTCCCAACCTCTCCTTTCCTTTCCTTTTCTAAAATTATAGGATATAGATTGAATTCTTGACTGCAGGTTAACTGGAAATAAGAATCTCTTGAATTTGTTTGTCTAGGCTGACTTCTAACCATGTTCCTCAGATTTCAGCTACCCGAGTAGCAGGATTACAGGTGTCAGCTAGTAGCTCTAAAAGATGGAGGTTCTGCTAGTGACCCCACTTTACAAACAGGAAACCAAGGCGCAATGAGCAAGGGACTCACACCTGTCACAGGGCTAGCAGGTAAGGCATTTGGAATGAACTGCCATGAACTATCTACCCTCTGTGCAAAGTGAGACTGCGATATTAAAACTGATGGAAACTGCAAGAGATAATATCTTACAAATATGTGATGTCATTGGTAAATAAACTTGCAGCTCTACAGGTGGAGTTCACAAGGTTTTGTAACTGGCCTAATGTCATGAACTACATTTTTTTTGCCAGTCCTGGGGCTTGAACTCAGGTCCTGAGCACTATCTTTGGGCTTTCTCACTTGAGCCACAGCATCACTTCCAGCTTTTTTATGTATGTGGTACCGAGGAATCAAACCCAAGTCTTCCTGTATGCTAAGCAAGCACTCTACTACTAAGCAAAACTTCCAGCCCCACATTTTTAAATGTCTGTAATTTACATTAAATTCAGAATCTGTCTTAAGCTATTTATTTAAAAATTAATAATTTGGAGAGTATTAAGAGTCTTAAATGTGAAACTTTGGGTTTTTTCCCCTTTTCCTGATGACTCTATATCTAAAGGGGAAACCATACCAAGAGTCATAACCAAATATCAAATTTTTAAAACCAAATTTTCATTCATGTCTTTCCAATTTTGACTTACTAACTAATAACCTAGTTATAAATAGGAAGGGAAGGGCAAGACACTCTGCCAATTAAGGAAGGGAAGAGGGCCTTTTCTGTTGGCTAAGAGAGTGCCAAGAAATCACAGGCTGGTAGACCTTAAAGAACATGGCTTAACTCCAAGTCAGACAGAATGGGTGAAATCAGATCTTCCACTGTTAGTTGGGCAGCCTTGAGTAAAGTGACTCCATTTCTCTGACACTGTCCAGAGCTTCTGAACACAGGAGAGGGCCCAATTGTTTCTCTGTGACCTTCTCTCTGAGATCCAGGGTACCTGCTCTTCTTCGAACAGTAGAGATGGCAATGGGCAATTTCAGAATCAAAGTGACAGTAAACATATTATGGAAATATGGACAACAGTGGTACCAGTTAGCATTTCACATCAAGAATGTAACCAAGCAAGGAGTCCCTCATTGACATATAGTAGCCATTGACACCTAGCAACCATCAAGCCATATCATCTCTTTGCTACTGACAGTCCAGAGCCAGTGAAAACAAGGCCCACTCACCTCCACTTCCTGTTTTTCCTGGATAACATAGGAGTGGAACACAGTGCCAGAAAGACAGGTTGTAGTGTGGAGGCGGTACACTTAAGCAACCAGAGTCAGATGAGCAGTTGGCCTGGGCTTCATAGGAACTCATAGGACCTTATGAAATGTGAAACATGTATTATTCCTACCATGCTGTCCCACCATGGCCCATGCCCACCTAACGCTTACCAACTCTCCAACTCAGCTCAGAGTGTTTTGAGCTTCAAGCTGTCAATGATAGATGATCCCTGAACAAGTGTTTGAAATTCCCCTCCTGAGAGCCTACAAACAGCACTGGATCTGTAGAACTGGTTTTGCCAAACTCCCAGTTATTTCTTCACACAGACCTCTGTGACTGCAGCTTCTACAACAACTTTAGTCCAGGCTCAGGGAGAATGTCAAAGCTTAGGAGATGAGCCGGCTCATGGAATGAGGTGCTTGAGAACCAGTGGAATAGGTGTGCCACAGGAACTACAATTTAGGTGGACTTGGTATAGGCACATCATGTTCCTCTTATCTAGCATTTATAAGTGCACAAGAAAAGGTACGACAAGCCAGGCACGCTGGTGGCTCACACCTGTAATCCTAACCACTCAGGAGGCTGGGATCTGAAGATCGTGGCTCAAAGCCAGCATAGGTAAAAATGTCCATAAGACACTTATCTCCATTTAACCACTGGGAAGCCATTAGTGACACTCAAGCTGTAGAGTGTTAGCCTTGAGCTGAAGAGCTCAGGGACAGAGCCCAGGGCCACAGTTCAGCCCCACAACTGACCAAAGAGAAAAAAAAAGGTATGGCAATAATCCTACAAGAGCTTCTGTGGCTGCCACTAACGCCTTTAGCTGGCACTGTTTGGTTTTACAGCTTTTAGTTAGGACACAGTTTTTGCCTGGGCTGTCCTGGACCATGATTCTCTTGCTTATGGCTTTTGTATAGCTGGGGTGACATGACGGCTCCACTACAAACAGCATTTTAGTGGTTTAGATGGCAGTTTCATAAGGCCCTCTCTGGCTTCAAACCATGATAAACTCCATCTCCTCTTCCCAACTTGTTAGTTTTGTAGGCTTGAACCTTGGTCCCAACTCTCCCCTGTTTAGGAGGAGAAACTGAGGCATGCAGCCATATAATGCATTTGAGAACCAACAGCTGCTTAAATCTGAAGAAAATATTACATAGTAACTAGTTCTAAATCCAAGTCCTGTAGATTTTTATTACAGCCATGAGCTTTCAGATACTAAAACCTGTAGCAACAGCTAAAGACTCACAGCTGAATTTTTTTTTAGACGAAAATCCCAGTGAGACACTGGCTGACATCTTCTGGTCTCTTATAACCAGGGTGCCCCAGAACTGCCAAAAACTTCAAATGCATAAATCTGTCCACTTGCCAAGGGCTTTATCATAAGACCTGGCAGCTCATGATTAAAGAGGCACCAGAATCCTCAGACCAGAAATGCCCTTTCAAAAATTCTCCACATTTGTTCTTGCTTTAGGTCAGGAAAAAAATGTTTCCAGTCAAATGCATCAGTTGAAATGAGCCTCTTTTCTGAAGAGAAGGAATGAGAAAGAAGAAAGAAAGAAACAACAATGATCAGAAGTGGTTCCTTCTGTCACAGACCATGAAATAGCCAAGAGATGAAGTGTTTCACAGAGAATCTCCAAGGACCTTGGAACTTCTAAGCAGGAAGGTTTCCAATCTGCCATTGCCTAACTCCTTTCAGTCTAACAGGAATATGCTGCAACTAAACTGAAGGAACTTTTTCAAAGCCACCGGGCAGGTTGCTGAGTGGCAGAGCCAACATCTATAATAAGAGACTCGGCATGTCCTGATTGTAAAGAGCCTTAGTCCCAGGACTTGCTCTTTGAGAAGACACTTCACGTTATCTTTTTGACTTTCCTAAGTCCTCATACAAAGTCAGCAGTCAAATTCTGCTTTCAAAACGTATTTTTAAAGTTGCACTTTGTACATGGATGTAAAAATGAAACAATGAAGCTTGTTGAGACTGGGTCGGGAAAGGAAACAAGGAGATTAAGAGAGAAGAGGGAGGGAAAGAAGAATATGCCAACTCCTACAACTCATGGATGCTAACAAAACTGTGGGAAAAATAAAAAGTGCCTCATTTTTCAGACCATTGAAATGTCAAGAGTCAAATAAACAATTCTTAGCCAAATGTCAGTGGCTCCCGCCTGTCATCCTAGCTAGTCAGGAGGCTGAGATCTGAGACTACCTGTTTGAACCATCCACAGCCAATAAAAGTCCATCTGACTGTCATCTCCCATTAACCAGCAAAAAGCAGGAAGTAGAGCTGTGGCTCAAGTGGTAAAGCACCTTGAACTGAAAAGCCAACGGAGAGGAGGGAGCCCTGAGTTCAAGCCTCAATCCCCAAGCTCAGCACAGGCGCAAAAAAATGAGTGCCATCCTCTCTTGCCCAAAACTTATCATAAACCAAAAACACAATTTCTTTTGGACAAATTATAGGGAAGCCTAAAAACATTGAACAGATGCGAGTAGAAGACAGTGACTTGACTGGAAGGGACATGGGGGAAACTTTCTTTGTCCCTGATTTGTATATAACAAGCAAAGTATTTCCAAGTCCCTTAATATATCGGAGGGCAGAAGCGAGGAGGGTGAATCTGGAATCAAGCGGGCTGTTAAAAGCCCTGAGCGGATCCCAGCTTCCCGGCTCAGCCAGGAGGACACGCGGGGCCCGGCCACCCCCACACCCCCGCGGGCCCCTAAAAACGAAGCAGAGAATCCCAGGCCACCCGCCCGGGCTCGCTCTGCGCCCCCGCGGCGCCGGCGCAGGCGCAGCCGGTGAACTTCCAGCCACTTGGTTTGAACTGGAGTTGAGAAATTTTTGTTTTCATCTCTGCCAACAGGTTTCCTTCCAAGCCACCCGGGACGTCGGTGAGGGTGGGACGCCCGCGCCACCTGTCTGGACGGGGACCCGGGTCCCCCACGCCCGGCTCCGGGGGGAATGGTGGGGGGGCGCTCACCTGCGATGTCCCAGAGCTGCAGGCGCACCACGGTCTCGGGGTCCCAGTGCAGCACTTTCAGCGCGAAGTCCACGCCGATCGTGGCCCGGTAGTGCGAGGAGAAGTTCTGGTGGACGTAGCGTTTGATGATGCTGGTCTTGCCTACGCCCAGATCGCCGATCACCAGCAGTTTGTACAGATGCTCTTTTTGCGGGGCCTGCATTCTGGCGGCCGGCCCGCCGAGCGCTGCGGGGCTGGGGAACCGCGGCCGGCAGAGCTGGGGCTGAGAGCAGACGGGGCGGCGGGCGGGGCGCGAGCACTGGGGCGGGGCGAGGCAGGGCGGGGCCGGGGCTCCTCCCCCCGGCCCGGGGCTCCTCTCCTCCCCCTTCCCCCCCCCCCCCCCCGCGCCCTGGCTCTTTCCCCACCCCACCCCCACATCCCCGCCCCATAAAGCCTCAGTCCTAGTTCCCCAGGGAGGAGCTGTGTGAGGACCTGAGGGATTCCTAGGGCAGGGAAGCAAAGGGTTCCCGCATGGCTACAAGCTGATCCTACATTTTAGGGATTTTCACACATCTTCCTGTGAGGATCAGTGTCTAAAAACAGTGTTAAAGATGATTTGATAGGAGAGGGGACAGGGGAGAGGGGACAGTGACAGGCCCAGAGGAGTAGCACCCCCACCCCAGAATCCAGAGTGGGGTCCCCTTTAGGCCAGCTTCTCCATCTTCCCTGACCTAGGGGCTCCAGAGACACAGGTTTTTGTTTTGTTTTAAATTATGGTTTATTTTATAATATACATCGTTTCACAATAATTGAGAGTCACATTGGATATCACTTTACATAGAATAATAAAATGTAAAAGTGTTCCTTCAGGCTATCGCACAATCCAAATTTAAAATGATGAACCAAAATGAACAGTATGCACTTTATTTCTGGTAGCTGGATGGATAGTTGAGCTTTCTGAAGACATTCAAAGTTTCTCCTGTGAAGGAAGTTGGAGAGAGTTGCAGAGGATTGTACGGGCAATCCTCTCAGCAGTGGTGGATGCTCAGTAGAAGCCATAGGACCAGTATCTTCCATAGCACAGCGGGTGGCAACAGCCATAGCCATAGCCCCATAACCATAGCTGCCATAGCTTCCAGAGCCACAGCTACAGCCACAGTGATAGCCACAGCCTAGACCTCCATAGCCATAGCCCAGGCCTCTATAGTAGCTGCCATAGTAGCACATGGTGTCAGGAGTGGACTGGGGAGTCTCGATGTCCCTGGGTGCCACCTGCCTTTTATGGGCCTGTGTGGAGTGTGGGGAAGCCACAGGCATCTGCAGAGACACAGTTTTTGAGTGATCTTAGTTCCAGATCTAATCATTTTAGCTTTCCGACAAGAACTTGCTGAAATGCTGAACTTTTAGTATCCTGTGACTTCTTTTTTCTTTTTTTGTCAGTCCTGGGCTTGAGCTCAGGGCCTGAGCACTGTCCTTGGACTTTCTCAAGGCTATAGCTCCACCACTTGAGTCTCAGCACCACTTCCAGCTTTTTTCTATGTATGTGGTACTGAGGAATTGAACCCAGGTCTTCATGCATGCTAGGCAAGCACTCTACCAGTAGGCCAACTTCCAGCCCTGTAAAGATGTTTTATTAACATACATTAGCTGTACAAAGGAATTTCACTCTGATTTTTCCCAATGTGATTATCATATCTTCCATCAACCTCTATCACTCTCTCTTCTTAAAACAATTTTAACTGGTCTCATTCTTCTCTTTTCATCCATGCATATATTTCGACCCTAGTCATAATCAGTCCCTTCATTCAGCCATCTCTCTCCCACTCTCCTGCCATTCAGTCACTTTTTTTTGATAATATTAAATTTGAACTTTATTTGCTTACTTCCTAAGCTAACACTGTACTACTTGAACATGCCCACTGCTTTCAAAAAATTGTATTTTTTACCATGATATTTTGCAAGTGCAAATATCATATTTTAACCAAAAATATTTTTCTATGGTCTGTCTATCACTCATCTCTTATTGTTTAACAGCCTTCAGAAAAATTCCTTTTTCCATATAGATATGATATATTTCTATATTAATTACTTCCACCAAATCTTTCTCTTACTCTTTTCTAGTCAAAGAGTCTGATGTTCTATGTGTGTATAGACATATATACAGATCTATATATGTGTTTATCTATAATATATATCTGTATTGATACAGCATAGATAGATAGACAGATAGATAGATAGATAGATAGATAGATAGATAGATAGATAGACAGACAGACAGATAATCTTGACCTTGAGATGTGAACATCAGCACTTTGGATGCTTTCATATCTATTCACACAGTGGACATCCAGGCAGAAGCTAATGAGGGTATTTATGACTTCCAGCTTTCTCACATATCCCCAAAACTCTAAGCTTTTGTAATTCTAGCAACTCAGAGGGTGAGATCTGAAGATCACAGTACAAAGCCAGCCTGGTCAGGAAAGCCTGTGAAACTCTCATCTCCTCCAGTTAACTACCTAGAAGACCAGATTGTGAAGCTATGGCTCAAATGGCGGAGTACTAGCCTTGAGCACAAAACCCCAGGCCCTGTGTTCAAGCCTTAGGACCAGAAAAAGAAAAAAGAAAAAAAACTGAGCAGCACTGGGAGGCAAAGGCAGTGTAAATAACTGACAGTACTATTAGCAGCAGTAACAAATGTTCACATGTATCACTTAATCATCAATTCAAATAGGCACTTGTTCTTTACATTTTACAAACAAAGACATCGAGGATAAGAACTTTATAAGTAGTATCCTCATACCTAGTAAGAACTGGCATTAATAACTGGTAGAGTCCCTCAGCTACTAAGAGCACAGGGCTCTGAATTTTAGAAAACACAAGGCTCTGAATTCAAATCCTGGTGCTGTACCACAAAACAAAAACCATGCCTGGCACCAGTGGTTTATACATGATTCTCCTAGTTGCTCAGGAGGCTGAGACCTGAGGATTACAGTTCAGAGTTAATCTAGACAGACAAATCCAAGAGTTTCTTAGTCCCAATTAACCATGAAAAAGCTGAACCTGGAGGCAATGCTTGATTAGTAGAGCACTAGCCATGTAAATAAAGCTGAGCCAGAGCACAAGATCCTAAATTTAATCCCCAGTGTGAACACACACACACACACACATTCACTAATAAAGAAAATGCACATTTTAAATCTAGGTATTTCAGGTTCAAAGACTGTGTTTTTTCATTCTCGTACTCAGCATACCTTGAGTATTTACAATGTACCAGGCAATGAGGGAGAATCTCACTGAATAGGAGAAATACTTTGATGAGCTGAAGAAATGAGTAATGATACTCACAGTGTCCCCTGTATGATGGGTCTGTGCCACATAGCTCCACCCCTGGTTTGGTGATAAGAAGCCACAAACCAGGGCTAGAACTCTGCTACAAATTCCTTTCTTTCTTCTAATTGCACTATGGAGGAAGGCATTTTATAAGTGAGGAAATTGAGATGAAAAGCAGCCTTCCCATGGCCATAGCAAACTAGGAAGTACCAGAACAGAAATTTAAAGTCAGACTAGCGCGAAATAGGAAATAGAAGGCTTGCTATGACCTTGGTCTTCCTCTAACATTACAAACCCCAAAGTTCCATCACCACAGGCTCCTCACAAGCATAAGGATGTCCCACAAATGTGACCTGGGTATCTTTTATTACTTCTCTAAGTTTTAATTACCCCATCAGCAAAATGAGAATAGTAATCTTCCAGTTGTTGAAAGGACTAGAATATGTATACATATTATACATGTATATTTATATATTTGTGTGTATATAATATATTATATATTATCAGTTCCATGGAATGTACTGGATAAATGGTAGCCCTAAATGTGAAATGAAGAACAAATTATAAACACCGTTGACAGCATTGTCTTTTTCTTTTTCTTTTTTTCTTTTTGCCAGTCCCGGGCTTGAGCTCAAGGCCTGAGCACTGTCCTTTGACTTTCTCAAGGCTAGAGCTCTACCACTTGAGCCGCAGCACCACTTCCGGCTTTGTCTTTCAATGTATGTGATACCGAGGAATTGAACCTGGTCTTCGTGCATGCTAGACAAGCACTCTACCACTAGGCCAAACTCCTGCCCCCCCCCTTTTTTAAAGCTTTATCTTATCTTCTTCAAGAAGAATAAAGAGACCCCAATCCTCATGGACACTAAAAGAAGACTGGAGAATTGCACTGATGTGTGCTTTATGCTTAGCTAGGTAGGCTTTATTCATTGCTCTCCATCTACCCAGAGCACTGCAGGCAGATGGTATGTAACCAGAAAGATGTGATTTCAGTTGCCCAAGGGATTGGCCAATACTGTATCTTTACTAAACGGGGAGGAGCACTCAAGAACCAGAAAACAAAAGGATGGTGACAGCTCCAAAGTTCTAGTCTGAATCTGAAAAGGCAAGCTTGGTCTACCAAAGAGCTGATGGTGTCAGACAGGGACAGAAATTTGCATCAGACCAAATTTCATGGAGCTGGCTCTCCATGTGACACTTGCCCCAACTTCTTCACAGGCCTCAACCTATTTTCCTAAGGTGAATGCAAGCTTGAGTTATGCTCACATCTCTTTTGCCTTTCCTCTGATCAAGAGTATTCGAACATCAGATGTTTACCTGGATGATGTGGGACAGGCATGGCAAGATTCAGGATTTCTGGTGCACAGCAGACCCCATAAGCAAAAGAATGCAAGATTAAAAGCTAATTCTGTGTCAGAGCTACGGAATGAATCCAAAGCTCCAGCCCCCTTGCATCTCTGTAGACAGAGGACAGTGGCCAAGCACCAAGCACAGTGAGCAAGTAGCCTGGCTAGGAAGGAAGTATGAGCAATTTGTTTCCAGAGGCATTCTTTTTGGTCTCAAGATAATTTTTCACAGTGGGAAGAAATTACTCAGTTTGTATTTTTCAGCCCTTTAGATAGAAGTCATTTGGTGAGCACGGTGTACTCGGTTCAATGAAACATATTTGTCCTTTCGTGGCCACTACTACATGTACAAACCTGTGTCTAACCATCACCCTTGAAGCACCTCTGACAATGTCTTCAGGTTTACTATCCTCATTTTGCTCACCCATCACATATCCTGTCCTCCAGCCTACAGGAGGGATGTGAGATCATACAGTGGTTGGAATTCAAGTGCTCTCCCCAGAGGAGAGCCTCTGAGTTTTCTATCTCCATTTTCTCCCTGCCCAAGGAGGAGACACAATCTTGCACTTATTAAGTGGAAAACCTAATTGAAATGATTAGAAATTGCTTCTCAAATACTAAATTGAAAGTACAATCCCTTGTGCTTTCTTCCCAAGACTGCTGAATTCAGTGAGCTCCTGAAAACTTACTTTATTTGCTTTGCTATTAGGAGAGCTACAGGGAGTTACTCATTAGCTTCTGTGAGCTCTTAATTATTGCATCAAAGAAATACTTAAAGGACTGCAAGATAGAGTCCCAAAGGCTTTGTTGTAGGAAAGGTAAACTAATTTTTCTTTAGATTGACAAGAGGAATATATCCAAAAAGACATGGACCCTTCCCTGCAAAAGGTCCGTCAAGAGATGATTATATAATTTATCATCTAAACTGAATCTCTTGAGAGTGAAAGAGGCGTTATTAATAATTACATCCAAAAAAACAGAACCAAATCAGACAATCCTGAAGAACATTCATTCCTGAAGCAGAGGGTTAAAGATCTCAAACAAGATCTAAATGTAGCAGTGGCATTTGAAAAATCTCCTAAATCGCTCTTTTAATAAATAAGACTGCCAAGTTAAATCTGCAGCTCATTTCTCTATTGCCTTCAAAGCATTTCCTCATTTTCCACTAGGCTTGTCTGAAACTTGTGTTAACATGAAACAGGAGTTGGATCTAGCGTTTATTTAGGAATGCAGCCATTGTCTAGAAGTGGGAAGCAACTTGTAGACTATAGAGAGGGGCCTAAATGGATTCAGGATGGGTAGTTCTTGGAATAAGAACACTTCAGTCTGGAGGAACTTTGGTAATGAATTTCCTGTCCCCCAGAAAGAAAGATTATACTAGAATATTTAATGATTCTCATTAGAAAATGAGTACAAGTGATTTTTTAACTGTCTGTTAATCTACAGCGTATCAGTAAAATCAGAGTGTGTTTTAAGCTGTTTTCAGTAATAGAGTTATTGCCAGCTAGGATTATGTTTCACAGTTTTACTAATTAAACTTGCCCTGAACAGATACAGCCAAGTGGGGTCTCACATTCCTCCTAGCCCACCAAACATAAATTTGTGGAAATTAGCTATAGAATGGCCAAAAGATAAGCTGCTATGAAGAACTTATCGCAAAAAGAATTCTGTATATAATGGAATTTCAGATGTACCCTTGATCCTCATAGCTACTCTGCAGCATCACTTGCTCTTTAGTATGAGCAAAATAGGTAGCTGAATAAATAATTTTCTCAGAATCACAGGTAGAAAGTGGCATAAAAGAGAATTGCAACCCCGAATCCCTACCCCTATACATTTTGTTTCTATCACACTCCTTTAGCAGAAGATAAAAGCCGCATTCAGATTTTGACTCCTGATCTATTCCCACTGTAGTATTAGGTATTCTGGCTAAAACAGAAAAAGATGAGTTCTACTTCTATCCTACAAAATCCTGTAGGGGAATGATAAAAAGAAAAAAAGGATCCATCTCATACTCATACTCACTATGTAACTCAAGCAAACATAAAAAGGGCAAGCTTTTCATTTGAGTTGTGATCTAAAATACTGTATATAGGAGGTATGTACGGAGGAGTTGTTCCCAGAGAAAGCAATAATAATAGAGTACCAAGGTTCTTCAGTTAAGAGAACCTTGGCCCAGTTAAGTGACAATAACATATGACTTAGTATAGTCTAGCTCAAAAAAGATAAAAATTAGGCAAGAAAATTGACAGACCAATAAAACATGAATCAAGAATTACTCATACAGAAAGCATAATAGTAGGTGTTCAAGTTGGGAATGTGGCTTAGTGGTAGAGTGCTTCCCTAGCATGCATCCAGCCCTGGGTTTGATTCCTCAGTACCACATAAAGAGAAAATGTCAGAAGTGGTACTGTTGTTGCTCAAGTGGTAGAGTGCTAGCCTTGAACACTCTGAGTTCAAGCCTTAAGACTGGCAAAAATTTCATGTGTTTAAGACACAAGCCTCTACCACCAAAATACATTTATAGTGCTTAGAGAATTAGCAGGTACACAATTATGAAGGCCTTTTTAGCCCCCTTTACTGACAACTTTTTTCCTTTCTGTCTGTCTGTTATTTTACCATTTTCCATCCATAAACCCTTGACTTTCTTCTTGCATTTATCCAACTCCTCTGGTAATACAGAAAATTAGAATGAAAATTAAATTCTCATTCAATTTCTATCATTATCCAACTGTAAGAAAGTAATAAAGTGACTTAATTCCTGTGAGCTTGTCCTTGATTGTCTAAAACAAGAATATTAATGCCTCCTAACTCATAAATTTGGTGAAGACATGAAGTTAAATAATGCAATAATAACTGCTTCCATAATTCCTGAATCCAAATTTACATTAAAATGATGTTAAATTAATAAATGTCTACTGGTGATTTTTATACTTGTATTTAAACTTCAAACATTTCTTCTACATTCTATACCCTCGTTATAAACTTCCTGTTGGATACATCTTCCAGGTTGCAACAGCAGCATGGGCAAAGCTGAATTTATTATCTACTCCCAACAGACTCCTTCCTTTTCCTGTATTTCTGGTTTGGGATATTGATAGAGTCTTACCACAGTCTACCAAGTCTGGAAACTCAGTGACACTTTGTTGGTCCCTCATACTTCCCACTTTCTCTTTAAGCCCTGTAAACTTGTCCTCAGTTGAGTTCCTGAGATCCTCTTCTGTATTTCATAGAAGTAGCACAAGAACAAATTAGGAAAAGAAAGAGGAGGCTTATCGCAATGTCATTAAGATATTTATTCAATGAAATTCAAATTTAACTATTTATGCCATGTTGTTCAATGCTATTAAAGTATTAAAAGCAGGAATCACAAAAGGAAAAATATTTAAAGGATGCATATATGTGTGCATATATATATATGTGTGTGTGTGTATGTGCAACTGGAAGATGAGGAAAGTGTTTTGACACTTAAGACAGGCCAAAGTTTGGGGGGAGGGAAATGTGGACCAAGACATGTGAAAGGGTATCAATGTACGTGAATTAATGCACCTTCTATCTGGTAAATATCATGTAACCCTTTTACTAATTACAATAAAAAAATGCAAAAAAAAGACAGGCCAAAGTGAGTTTATTTAAACACTGTGTCTAGTTTGCACAGAATTTTGCTAAATTATCTTTAAACACCTTCACAGGTAAAGGAACAAGGATATAAATAGACAAATGTCCACACAAGAAATAGACAATAATAACATGAAATATAGTTACTAGTACTGAAACTATGAAAATTAAGAAATAACAAGATACTATTTGTACTTTTCAAATTGATAAATACTTTATACTAACATACCCAGATGAAATCAAGGAGGGCACAATTCATCCTCTCTTCTGCCACACACACATATTCTGATGGGACAGTATTTTAATAAAATAATGTTGGAGATAGCATGAATTCTAAACATTAAAAATGCATGTGACCTTTTGTCCAACTATTCCATTCATAAGAATTTGTAAGTAAATAATTGGGGACCTGTGTGTGTATGTGTGTGTGTGTGTGTGTGTGTGTGTGTGTGTGTCTGTGAGCAATTCTATATGAATAGTGAGCTAGAATTTGTAAGTAAATAATTGGGGACCCGTGTGTGTGTGTGTGTGTGTGTGTGTGTGTGTGTGTGTGTGAGCAATTACATATGAATAGTGAGCTTCAACAATGTCTATTACAGCCGGGCGGGGTGGCTCACACCTGTAACCCTAGCTACTCAGGAGGCTGAGATCTGAGGATCACAGTTCATGAAGAGCTCAGGGACAATGCCCAGGCCCAGGGTTCAAGCCCCATGACTGACAGAAAAGAGTGTTGCTGATAACAACAAAGTGAAACTTGCTAAATAAAACTGGAATATTATAATGGTGTTATAAACTATATGAGGATACTTCTACATACAGTTAAAGAAATAGGTTGAAGCTAGGCACTGGTAGCTCTCATTTACAGTTCTAGCTACTCAGATGTCTGACATCCAAAATCTGGGGATTGAGGTCTGAAGCCAACCCAGGCAGAAAAAATTTCCATCTCCAACTAATCAACAAAAAACTGGAGTGGAGGTGTGGCTCAAGTGATACAGCAACATCAGCCTTGACTGTAAAAGCTAAATGAGAACAGATGGTCTGATATTTAAGTGCTAGTATTGGAGAAGAGGGAGGGAGGAAGGGCGAGAGAGAGAAGGAGGGAGGAGAGAAGGATACAGAGGGAGGGAAAGGTAGGAGGAAGAAAGAAAAGAAGGAAGACAGAAAGGAAGGCAGGAAAGGAAAAAGAACAAAGGAAAGAAGGAAAAGGAAGAAGGAAGGAGAGAAGGAAAGAAAACAGAAGGAAAGAGAGAAAAAGAAATGAACAAAGGAAGGAATATATATATATATATATATATATTAGATTATTGCTGGGTGCCAGTGGCTTATGCCTGTCATCATAACTCAGGAGGCTGAGATCTGAGGATCACGTTTCAAAGCCAGCCCAGGAATGTTCATGAGACTCATCTCCAGTTAGTTGCCACAAAAGCTGAAAGTAAAACTGTGAGCAAGCAAAAAAATAAAAAGTCAAAAGGTGTCGGTAATGATTTTCATAGCTCGCTTGTAATAAGCACATTACAACTGAGAAAAGTCAATCATAAACCATAATTCCCAATACATAAAACTGTGTTTATAAACACATGTTGATGATAATGAAAAATATAAAATGGTGTGTAACTCATGTTTATGAATAGCATATGGTAGTGAAACTAACATCCTTTGTAAATTATCTTTTTCTTACTTTCTATCTTTTTTTTGCCAGTCATGGGGCTTGAACTCAGGGCCTAAGCACTGTCCTTGGGCTTTCTCAAGGCTAGAGCTTTACCACTTGAGCCACATCACCACTGCTGGCTTTTTCTATGCATGTGGTACCCAGGAACCAAAACCAGGTCTTCATGCATGCTAGGCAAGCACTCAACCACTAGGCTAAACTCCCAGCCCACTTTCTATATTTTCTAACAGAAACTTTATGGATTTACAAAAGGGTGGCGGGGGAAGTAGTTGTATGGAATAGGTCCTGAGCAGGGATCCTTGCATCCTCACTTCCAGGCCTCCATGTTCAGTGGATCATTAGACAGCCACCCCTACCTTCCTACTGGGTGTTCAGCTTTAGCCTTCAGTATTTTTCCAGGCGCCTTTTATTATTCTGATCCTATCAGTGCTGAGTTTTGTCTCCCAAAGAAACCAATGCAGCCTTTTAATGATGGCGTAATCACACTGACGCTCCAGAACCAGTTCAACAAGGTATGGGGATTGTCCTGGGGTGACACTGTCATGTCAGCCCAGGCTCTGGGGATAGAGCAATGTCTCCACAGACTCCATGTGGCTCAGAATTCCCTCCTGCGTCACCACTGCCCAGTCATTAATACCATCTCTGCTTCCTTTTGTCTTTGACTTATTTTCCCACTTGGACACTGGTGTGCTAATTCTTCTCTGCAGGGTCACGCCCCTTCATCTTGGCATTTGTACCTCAGTTTCTCTTTTGGTAATGCTGATGGTGGTGCCAGGGTTTGAACTCAGGGCCAAGTGCTTATTCAGGTTGCATGTTCAGGGTCATCTACTTGAGCCATACTTCCAACCCAACCTTTTGTTAGTTATTTTGGAGACGAAGATTCATAGACTTTTTTTCCCCCTGAGCTGGCTTTGAAACTTGATCCTCCAGATCCAGATTATCTGAGATCTGAGTAGCTAGGATTACAGGTGTCAGCCACCAGCAACTAGCAAGTCCTTCTAGTCATATCAAGCACTTGTTTTGTAAAGAAATATCTCTGGCTCTGTTCTTCCTGGTCTTAATTACCCCCGATCACTCTTCTTCAAAAATAAACTACTTCAATGAAGAACTCTATTCACCACCTCAGAACTAATATATGACTCAGTTTATTTAAGCCTTTGCAAGCACACTACCACTGGGCCACCTGTTTTTACACTTGTTGACATTTTATACTTGTTTATATTTTTATACTCGTTCAAGTCCACATATATTCAATATCCTGATCTACACAGATATCCGGTAAATCTTTTCCTAACAACAGAAAATATAATAAAAGATTGAAGACAGTGTCTTCAGTGATTATCAGCCAGTACATGCTCAATACATAATAAGCCACCTGGTATGTGTTGGTTATATTTTCCTTATTTTTTCCCGCAAGTAGCCGTAACCCTGTTATTAGCATTGGTTTACAAGTATTGGGCAAACCGATTCCAAACAATGCTAAGAGAGGTATTTTGATTTGGTTTGACTCTGCCAATAACTTTTGGAACCCACTAGATTTCTTCCACTTGCACACTTCCAGTGCCCTTCATCTAGCTTTTGTAAATTGATTTTAAAAGCAAAGAAACTTTTTCAAAGACAATGTTCTCATGTACATTATGTATCTTAAGTCTAGAAATAATTGCCAAACACTTTAGCAACCATTAACCAGTTGGCTTGCTGTCAGAATGTATCTTCAAGAAATAATCTTTAAAGATCAATGCACAAAATAGTTAATACCCTGTTGCTTTTGTGCTCTAGGTCTGAGCTCTACCACTTGAGTTATAGCTCAACTTCTGGGTTTCTGTATTAACTGGAGATAAGAAGCTCACAGAGTTTCTGGACCAAGCTGGCTTCGAACTATAAACCTCAGATATCAGGCTGTTGAGTAGCTAGGATTGTAAGTGTGAGCTACTAATGCACAGCTTCCTGTTATTTTAAGTAGCAACTGAGGCACACATCAACTGTAAATTGTTTGGACCGTATTCTGTCCATGAAATTTAAAATTTAAACTGAGCACTGGTGGCCCATGTCTATAACCCTTAATACCCAGGATGCTGTGTTTGAAACTAGCCTGGGCAGAAAAATTTGTGATTCCTCCAATTAACCAGCAAAATGCTGGATTGGAGTCATAGCTCTGGAGGTAGAGCTCCGGCTATGAGAGAAAAAGTGAGTGAAAGTATGAAGCCATGAGTTCAATCCATAGGACCTAGACACATTATCAGGACATGGACACACACACACACACACACACACACACACACACACACACACACATTTAAAACCTAAAACCTTGCAGTCACTTAACATCTTATGAATAATAATTTATTCATGTACATTATAACCTGAGTATTATATCATCTGCAAAATGCCAAAATACATAGGTTTATATATATATAATATATCACATGTGATCTATTATGTTGAAAACCAAAAATGTAATATACATACATATGTAAGCATTGGTTATCTCACTTTTCTAGACATAGGGGCATGATTATAAATGAAACTTGAAAGAAAAATCAAATAGAGAAGACAGACTTAAAGTGTAATTATTTTTATATATAAAATTAATTTGTAGGGCCAGGAGCATAGCCTAGTGGTAGATTGCTCATGTAGCATGCATGAAGCCCTGGGTTTGATTCCTTGGTACCACACACTCAGAAAAAGCCAGAAGTGGTGCTGTGACTCAAGTGGCAGAGCATTAGCCTTGAGCAAAAGTGTCCAAGGACAGTTCCCAGGCCCTGAGTTCAAGCCCAGGACTGGCAAAAAAATTAATGTGTACTTATGTTAGAAATCATTTAGGCATTGTTACTTATTTTATTCATATTAACTTTTCAAGTGTTTTCATTGATGCGCCTTGGTTTAAGTCACTAAATAGTCTCTTTCATATGAATACCTATATTCTTCAGTTCCAAGAAACATTCATCCATCTAATTTGTTGACAAGCTTCCCTATCTTTTCATCTGTTCTAAACATTGCAGAAAGTTTTAAATATGTACTCGAGTTGTGGTTCAAGTGGTAGGGCAAGCTTTGTGAGCAAGCAAGCTGAGCAAGCTTTAAGCCTTGAGTTCAAGTCCTAGTACTGCAGGAAACCAACCAATCAACAACAATAAAAAAGACAACTCTAGACCCAATGAAGGCTCTTAAAAATATTTCACTCTGTTTTTCTGCCCTTATGGTTAATCTCATGTTGGTACTGTATCTGACTTTGTTACCTGGTATGTTGTATACTTGATTTGTTTACTTGAAATAGGGAAGAGAAGGGGAGAAAAAAAATTATTAGGAGGGGGTGGGGGAAGGGAAATGGGGAAAAAACATGAGAGGGGTGTCAATGTGTGAGAAGTAATGTCACTACTACCTGACAAATATAACTGTAACTCCTCTAAACATTATCCCAACAATAAAAAAAAGTTCATTCTTTGGCTATAGGTGTGTGTCTGCAGTAGAATATCTGTCTAACAAGTCAAGTATAATTCATTGTGTTTGTCTCTTATTTCTGTATTTGGAAATTTCACCTAACTGTATTATCTAAGTTTTTCACACGAAGCTTTTACTAGATATTTAATTTCTATTGAATCTTATAGGCAGCTAAAGCATAAATATACAATTTTAATTAATGTTTCTCAGTCAGTATTAGAATATAATGCCATTGTCAGTTGCTATATTAAAAAGTGTTAGAAAAAACACAGATGTTTTTATTTTTAGTTTATTTATTTATGTATGTATTTATTTTTGCTAGTCCTGGGACTTGAACTCAGGGCCTGAGCACTGTTCTTGGCCTTTCTCAAGGCTAATGCTCTACCACTTGAGCCACAGCATCACTTCTGGCCTTTCCTGTGCATGTGGTACCGAGAAATCGAACCCAGGGCTTCATGTATGCTAGGAAGATACTCTACCACTGGTCACCCACCTGGCCTACACTGGTATTTTTAAAAAGCACTGAAGTTCTATGTTGCCTGTAGATTTTTCAAGCCCTGGCATACTCTAGCCTCAGTAATAACTAACGTTTATTGTGAAGGTTTATAAAATTGACCTGTGGGGAGCAGAAAACATAGAGTATATTGACAGTGGAGGATACTTAGTTAAACTCATCTAGGTCCAATTAGGAAGGTAGATAAAATTAAGCTCTGCCATTTTACTCTCAGGAACCTAAAGACTGTCTTTCATTCAGAAATGTTGGTTCAGAAGGACTCAAAAAAAAGGTGGAAAATGCAGATGTTAAAAACGACAGAAAGGTTTTGTTGCTAGTTGTTTAGGTTTTTTTTTCTTAAAATGTTTCCATCAAAATAAGTCTCTTAGCTCTAGTCTGTTTACCTCTAGCAATTAAAGTCTTTGGATAGAGGTCTGATCAATTTTTGTTGCCCTGATCTTAGCCAGCTTTTTAATAAATGTATCATAAACTATAGAAATGATTGGTGACAGCCCCCTACAACCAGAGGGACTTAACTAAACTACTGGAATCATCTTCCAGAAGGGAGGCATATGGATAATACATATATATATATATATGTGTGTGTGTATATATATATATATTAGTCTATGCTACAGAGAATAGGTAAAAGAAGACCTGAGGCATACCACCAGATATTTCTGGGTTGCTTGAGGCTCATAATCCCTTGATAAATTCCAAATTGAGGCCTTTGGACTTCCTCAGTACCCAAAGAGTCAGGAAGATCAGGGTATGTGATGCAGAAAACCTGCAGGCAGCCAGGCAGCCTCTCTACCTCCAGACTGACTTGGTAAACCTGATCACAACCATTGCCAAGTATTTCTATGGCTTCCTCCTGTTCAACCAAATTTTCCCCACTGATTTATTAAAGTCAAGGTTCTCTGAAAAGAATTCCATCTGAGTTTATAGCCTAAAAGACACATTCTTCCAAAATTCTCAGCAGTTCTTGAATGAAGTGTGTACATCTGCAAAAAGTACATATTAGGCTTTGCTAACACAGGAGTCAATTGATCAGTCATCCGGACCACTCTTGAATCAAGGACATATCTTAGGTTATTCTAAGCATCTATTTTCTTTAATGTGTGCAATCTGATCCTTCATTCCCACTTTGTATGCTGGGACATTTTCTGCAGGTATTTTTAAAGCAATATTGTGATGAGTAACATCAGAACACAAATTCCTGGCACATCCCATCTCCACCCTCACAGGGCTTGAGACCCAGTCTTCCAGCTCCTGGAATGCAGGACTAACTTTTTTTTTCTGCTGGAGCAGGCTCCTGTGGCTCAGTCCTCCTGCCTTCCAGAGAAATGGGCCAAATAAATAATAATTGAAGATGAAAGAGATTTTCACAGTTTCAACTGAGGCTAAGAAGATTATATCCATTCTAACCATAATCACATAAGTAGCTTTATGGTACCTTGGGTTCATAGTGAAGTCACAAGTCAATAAGTCAGGGCCTTGGAAGAGTAAGAGTTATGTATCAACCTGTATTGTCTGCTGCTTCCTAATTAGCTAGTGCTACCTGACATTTATTATACACAGAAGTTAGCACAGCTAGGAAAAACAGGATGACAGTGAATAGGCATGCATTGCAGAAGACTGTAATTATGGGTCTCATCAAAGGAAGTGGTGGATATCTTCTCTGAAAACAGGACACAACTAAGCAGATCCCAGGGCACTCTTAGAGGACAACTCTTCTCTTTGCTTTTTGTGCTTTAATTCCAACAAGAAAGGCAAGTCCTTGGGTTTTGTTCATTGTGACCAAGGGCAGCCACTCAAGCAATTGGGCTTGAGCTCAATGAGTTCCAGTGATTGGTTGTTGATTCTAGCTAAGTCCTACAGATGATACATCTCAGTTTCTTAGCAGTGGCTTATAGTGAATACTTCACGCTCACTGGCCATAAACATCAAATCAGATAACTAAACCATTGTTTAGAAAACTGAAAGGACTTCTATGACTAACAATAAAATAAGGTTTAAGCTGGGTACAGTAGCTCACACAAGTAAATCTAGCTACTCAGGAGGCTGAGATCTGAGGATCAAGGTTCAAAGCCAGTCTGGACACAAAAAAAAAATGGGACGTTCATCTCCAATTAACCTCTAGAAAATGGGAAGTGGGGCTTGGCTCAAGGGAAGGGTGGTAGCTTTGAGCTAAAGAGCTCAGGGACAGCGCCCAGGCCAAGTTCAAACCCCATGCCCCACAAACATAAATTCCCCCTGAAGCAACCCAACGGCCATGGAGGCTGAAGAAACGATGGAATGCCTTCAAGAGTTTCCTGAACATCATAAAATGATCCTGGACGGATTGAATGAACAGTGGGAGCAGGACCGGTTTACCGACATCACCCTCATTGTCGATGGACACCATTTTAAAGCTCACAAGGCTGTTTTGGCTGCTTGCAGTAAGTTCTTCTACAAACTCTTTCAAGAATTTACTCAAGAACCTTTGGTAGAAATAGAAGGTGTTAGTAAAATGGCTTTTTGTCATTTAATTGAATTCACATATACAGCAAAATTGATGATACAAGGAGAAGAAGAAGCCAATGATGCATGGAAAGCAGCAGAGTTTCTACAAATGCCTGAAGCTATCAAAGCCCTAGAAGTCAGGTGAAAAGCCTTTTGAGTGTCCAAATTGTCATGAAAGATTTGCTAGAAATAGCACCCTCAAATGTCACCTCACAGCATGCCAAACTGGAGTAGGGGCAAAAAAGGGAAGGAAGAAGCTTTATGAGTGCCAGGTCTGTAACAGCGTCTTTAACAGTTGGGACCAATTCAAAGATCACTTGGTAATACACACTGGAGATAAACTCGATCATTGTACGCTGTGTGACTTGTGGTTTATGCAGGGGTTTATGCAGGAGTTAAGGCGGCACCTCAGTGATGCTCACAGTATTTCAGAGCATCAAGTAACTGAAGAAGTTCTTTCAGTAGAAACTCATGTGCAAACTGGGCCAGTACGACAATGACGATTATAGAACAAGTTGGAAAGGTGCATGTGTTACCACTGCTCCAGGTCCAGGTAGACTCAGCACAAGTGACTGTGGAACAAGTTCATCCACATCTGCTTCAGGACGGCCAAGTGCATGATTCCCATATACGTGAACTTCCAGAGCAGGTCCAAGTGAGTTATCTAGAAGTGGGTCGAATTCATACCGAAGAAGGTACGGAAGTCCATGTCGAGGAGCTCCACGAGGAACGAACGGGTAAATCAGATGCCAGGGGAAGTACATACTGAGCTTCTAGAGGCAGACTTGGATCACATGACTCCTGCAATCCTGAGCCAAGAGCAGAGTGCGCCGACCCAAGCAGATGCTGCTCAGGCTGCCAGGGAAGATCGCGAAGGTGCTGAGGGTTTAGAGACCAAGCCAACATTAGACTCCCCATATGAACAGGCAGAGGACGACAGAACAGCTATGCCCATTTTACAATGAAGTAACAAATTTGTGCATTTTTAAATGTGTATGTCCAATTTTTGAACTGATGATGGGCAGTGTGACTGTCCTTAGGCTAACAGATAAGTGGACCCAAGTTAAACTATTTCATTTTGTGCTGAACTGTTTCTATGGAAACAAGCTGACACCCCTCCCCCAAGTTACTGACAGAATGGGGATTTTTCTCATAAATGAAGGGGAGCTTTGAGACGTCTATTTCTGAAAGCCTAAATGGATTATATTCTTACTATATAGTTGGGTACAAATGCATCTATTTTCATTGTGAAAAGGGTCCCTTTTCTCTTTCCCAGGTCATGTCCTTCCTCAGATTCTTTCCATATTGTAAAATCAAATGTAAAATCATTAGAATACAAGTTTATGTATTCTAATGCATGTTAGAAAATTGAATATACAGGAAACAAGGCTGCATGAAGAAAAGTGCATTGTTGCTGTGCAGTTAAGTTTTGGGTCTGGCTTTCTTTCTTTTGAAAAACTTTGTCTTTCCCAGTAGTCACAGATGCCAACTCTGTAACAGAAACGATGGTGGCAAAATTTATAGAATGTAAAAAAACAAAACACCCATGTGCCTTTCAAAACCAACTAAACTTCTGTAAAGCATCTGTGGTTCTTTCAAAGTTTGTGTCGTAGGAGCATTGTAGCAATTATAGTACTTCATATTTTTGCTTATCATGACAATTGCCAATTCTTTTTCATTTTAAGTTAGGTTGAAAATTTTCATTTAATGGCAGCTAAAGGGCCATTTTCAATTGGGAATATTCATTTACATCTGTGGTAAACTTTATTTTGATGAAAATTGCGCTAGTATTTTACCACCAGATTGAAAAAAATGAGCCTCATTTAAAAATTAATGTATTTAAAATAAAGTACAGAGGAAAACATGTATATATCAAGCTTTGTTTTGAATGGAATCTTTTCCCCAATCTTTAATGTAAAGATTCTGTGCTATAACTATTAAAGCCATACAAATAAGAGTGCTAAACTGTGGACTTAAAAGTAGGTATGTAAATATTTTTAATCAGTATTACTTGGAAATAAAATAACAACCACATAAAATAAACCAATATGCTATTATCTCTACTTGTTAAATATTGGGAAATACATTTTTAAGTAAACTTTAAAAAAATGTGAAACACAATTTTGAACTATAGTCATCATCTTTATAGTAGGTCTTTTTAACAGAATTTAAACTGAAATTTAAATTAAATTTAAATCCAGAACCATCTAGAACTAAGATCAGTTTCTTTCCATTGAGTAATGATGCATAATCCAAGGCATAAAGACATCAGCAAGTTCAGGCATAAACTTTTGACCAAATCTGGATCTGAAAGCCAAAGTACTTGGGTTCTTTCTGGTATGGCCAGTTAGCTTTTGGTTGTGTGAACAAAATTATTTAAACTTTCTGTGCCACAGTTTCTCCCCTTGGGAAGAGAGATAAAACTAATACTGCTCTGCCAAGTATTCAGTTAACACATGTTAACACTTAGAGTAAATAGGGCCTGGTTGTATATGCCTATAATCCCAGCATCCAAAATACTTCACTGTTTTATTTAAGCTAAAAGGAGTATAACATCAGTTCTAACCCTGATCACAGTGACACTTTTGTTATTATTTGAACTCAATGATGTGGATTAAGAATTTGAAACGAGCATGGGCTGTGTAGGAAGGCTCTGTATCTTATGAATTTAAAGCACTTAAATAATCAACAAAAATGAACTATTATTCCTTAATAATAATTTTCTGAACTTCTCTTTATCAGTCTGTAATATGAATAGACTATAGTGCTATCTACTTTATGAAGAAACAAAATAGAGTCACTGAAAGGAAGATAGTTTATTCTCAGAGTTACTAGTAAACTGTAAATGCCTCTGTTTATATATATATATGTGTGTGTATATATAATATTGAATTTTCATTCATCATTTTATGTTCTTATTGCATGTTTATACAGATGCATTTCCCTCTCAGAGAGTATTTTTATTTTTATGCTTTTATTGAATGTTTATACAGATTCATTTTCCAGAAGGAGGAAAAAATAGAAAGTACAGAAAAACAAATCAAAATTTTATCCAGCAGTCACTGCCAAAACTATATTATTTCATTATTTATGTTTATGTGGCATGTGCATATACATAGATATGTGAAATAATTACAATAGCACTATATGTGCATCTTCTTTTCTTGTTCACAGAATGATTTCCTTGGTTCCAAACATTATAAAAACATTTCTTACAGAGTCCATTCCCTTAAATGCGTATTTTCTTTATTTTTGCTTAGCTTTAAAAAGTATATTTAAGATAAAACTCAGGAAGTTATAATGCTTAAATCCAACAGAGCTTTTCTAAATATAACATCACTAGAGTCTTAATGAGATTTTTCCCTTATTTTTAACACTATGCTTGAAGTGATGTATCACAGGAAATGGCATTTTAAGAAAATACCATTTCCTTTCTTAAAAGATAATAAAACATCTGCTTTTTTTTCCAAAATAAAATAGTTATAAAAATAGACTTCTTGAGATATACAAGTTAACTTTCATATATTTTGAGAATTACTCCAAAGTGTAAAATTCACATAAAAACCAATGGTATCTCTGAGTATAATTCTCAGCATATGTAAATTGTCTGTATCTAATTATACTTAGCACATCTTACCTTACATGTATCAAAGCATTTCACACATCTTAATAAAGGCTCAAAGTTTTTTTTAATTAAAGACTTAATTTGCCATGATATTAACAAAGGAATCCTGCCAGAAATAATTTATATAAAATACAGATAGCAGTGTATGTGATTATGAACTTCCCAAAGCAATGGATTGAATGTTCTACTTCACGATACAGCAAACTGAATGCTGAAAATCCATTTCCTTTAACATTTATTACCTATGTTGGAGACCTATTAAAAATGAAACAAATTCACATAATGAATTTAAAATCTAAGCACAGGCAATTATAAGATGAATTAGATAAATAGTTGGCATGGTGTTTTGGAGTGTGTGTGTGTGTGTGTGTGTGTGTGTGCTCACACACATGCGTGTGCATGCTGGTTTGGGGTCTTGAACTCAGGAAGGGTCTGGCACTATCCCTTCCCTGAGCTTTTGATTAAGGCCATCACTCTACCCCTTGAGCCATAGCTCCACTTCTCGATTAAATACCCTATATAAGATGGAGTGGATTCTAGTAAACTTATTTAACCAGACTTAGCTTCTTTTAAAACAAAAGAAGGGCTTTGAAATAATATTAAGTAATTTTAAGTACTTAAATAATACCAAGTGATTGTAATTAAGTTAATTGTCTTCTGGATTGGTACTTTGACCATATTTACTTAGATCTTGAATAAAATGAAGACAATAAAACAGGCTCACTGAAAGTAAGACAAAGCTATGAATCTACAACCACACTGTTAGCTATGAATCTACAACCACACTGTTAGTGAATACAGCCAAACGTACTTTCCAACAATTTAATCTTTGATTTGGTGCACTTCAAACCACTTAGCAAAGCTTCAGTTTGGTTGCACTGAAACTAAAGTAAATACATTTTAATAGACATCCAGTAGAGAAAAAGAGGGCCTTCCAGCAAAAGTAATACCAAGGAAGCACTCTATTTTACTAATTATATGGCAGACACTGATATTTCTTTAACTTTAATTACTAGAAGCTGAAAAACTCCAACTTCGTGTGTGTGTATGTGTGTGTGTGTGTGTGTGTGTGTGTGTGTGTCCACACGTGAGCATGCACATGCTAGTCTCTGAGCTGGAACTCAAGTCCTGGGTGCTGTCCCTGAGCTTTGTGGCTCTCAGCTAGCATTCTTCCACTTGAGCCATAGCACCATTTTTGGCCTTTTGGTAAATTTGAAGGAAGAACCTCACAGAATTTCCTTGCCTGGGTTGGATCCTTAAATCTCAGCCTCCTGAATATCTAGGATTATAGTCATGAGCCACAAACACCCAACAAGTTGCAACCTCTTGATGAATTTAAGGATCTTCAGTGAATAGGAGTGTGGTTGGATGGATCAACAGAGGACCCTAGCTCACTCACGGAGACTGTTTCTACTCCTTTGTGATTCACAGTATCATCAAACACTCATGGCATTCACAGAAGGTACATCCAGTTTTCATCTAATGTCTTTTCTTCCCTTTAGCCTTTCTTCCTGGCCCCACTGTACCATTTGCGTGGATACCTTTCAGAACCACTGTCATGGTAACTTCATTGTTGGTCACGAGTCATTTCCTGTTGCTCTGAATTCCTGGTCATTTACTGTACCATCTGTTTTCAACAGTTTTTAGAAGGCCATCAGAAAGACATCACCTCATTCGTAAAGAAATGGAAACACTTGCCAGGCCCAGTGTCTCAAGCCTGCAGTTCTAGCTACTCAGAAGGCTGAGATCTGAGGATCAGGATTCAAAGCCAGTGTTGGCACTAAAGACCATGAGTCTCGTATCTCTAACCACTAGAAAAGAAAATGGAAGTGGTGCTGTGGCTTAAGGGGTAGGGTGGTAGCCTTAAGCTGAAAAGCTCAGAGACAATGCCCAGGCCCAGAGTTCAAGCCCCACAACCCACAAAAAAAAAATGGAAAGACTTGGAAAAATCATATTAAGTGAAGTAAGCCAGACCCAAAAGAACACAGGCTCAATAGTTTCCCTCATCTGTACTAATTAGTACACATCTAGGACTCTCCTAGCAGGGGATCGCAATAGCTCAAAACCTAGATACATAAGGTCATATAGGATGAGACTAAATGAACAGTAGGACATGGAAACAAGGGGGTTATCTTTGTGATTCTTGTTCTTAATGTACTACGTTATTTTTCTCCCCCCCCCCATGGTTAATCTCAAGTGGTTACTCTGTCTGACTACTTCGTTACCTGGTATATTGTATATACGTTTATTTGAAATAGGGGACGGAAGGAGGTGAAACAAGATGATTGGTAGGGGATGGGGAGAGAAATGGGGACAAAAACATAAGAAGGGTTATCCATGTGTTAGAAGTAATGCACCCACTACCTGTTGAATGCAACTGTAACTCCACCATACATTACCCCGACAAAAAAATAAAAACCACTAACATCCTCTGTCAGTCTCCACAATCTCTAAGCCTTCTGCAAAGACATTTCCTATCATGCAGCTCCCTCCATAGCTCATTAACATAGCAGTGTAATTGTAAATTTGATGCACATATAAATTTGTGCAAGTAAGAGCTCATTTCTCTGATCTTTGAAATTATTGTTTTTAGCTGGTATTCAAATGAGCATAGGTGATCAGGAACTTAGGTGGTCGTTACATTTAATTGCAATAAAACACAATCTGAGTTTTGAGTACATTTTATGCTGCAGCTGTATCAACATCAACCAAAGATAATCTTGGGTTACAATTTTATTTTTCTCCCCAGTTAGTCTGTGATGAGTCTCTGGTATTTTCCAAAGAGCCTGCCTGCAGTTATCCTTATTTTCAAAGGTTTAGATGATTTTCTTCTGTCTTCTACTTATGCGTTTGTAACAAAAGATTCCCAACCTTTGGCAGCCTCCTGCAAATTTGACTCAGGGCCTCCTGTTTGTTAGACAACAGAGTCCTGAGACTTGTGGTTGCTAGATAACCACTCAAGCCCACCTCCACCCATCCATCCATGTATTTATTTATTTGTTTGTTTTGCGTTTAGGGTCTCATCCTAATGTTTCAGTAGCCTACCTCAGATCACACCCCCCTACCTCTACTTCAGACTATCTATGACCACAGTCTTGTACTGCCATGCAGGGCTTGTTTGTTGAGATGAAGCCTTGATGGGCTGCCCATGGAGCTTAATCTTCCTCTTTTTGTCTCCTGAGTAACATGGCTTTCCTTCCTTCAATTTTCTTATGACAGGGTGGTACTCTGTTTATTCAATCTGGCCTTGAACTCTGAAGAACTCAGGTTGTTGGGACTGCAGAAACTTTATACCCCACCAAGGTTTGTTTTGTTTCATTTTACTTCCTTTTCTTCTATGTTTTCTTTCCCTCTCCCCCCCCCCCAGCCCCTGTGTCAGAGTTTAGATTTAGGATCTGGCACTTGCTAATTTGCACTTGCTAATTTGTCTGCCAATCTACCACTTGGGCCATGCCTACAACCCAGCTTTTTGCTGGTTATTTTGAATATGACGTCTCCTGGTCTTTTCTGCCTACCTGGGCTCACTTTAAACTGGGATCTTCCAGAGCTAAGCTTTCTAAAAGTTTGGAAACACAGGCTTGGAGTCACCAATGTTAGGCTTTCTTTTCTATTTAAGAATGACTTTATTCTTATGATGT